>NC_069505.1:128258275-128968275 GCF_027579735.1 Bombina bombina | reverse complement strand
TCAGTGAAGCTAGCTGAAGCGTTAGTTATATAACTTATAACTGAAATATTTGTTTTTAAAACATTATATTATAGATATGTTTGCACATGAACACTGGTGGATTCATTAATATGGATTGTAAAATTAATTATATTTAAATGTTTATTTTTATTAGATGTAAAGGATGTTGTCTTGACAAAGGCTTATGTTTAACCCGAACCGTCGACTATATGGAGGGAAATATTTTAAGGAATTTTGAATACAATTAAAAAAAAAAAAAAAGACATGCGAGTGCTCTCAAGTTGAATTATATATATACACTAGAAAACAAAGAGATAGCAAATAAAAGGGAAAGAGAAACAGTATGTCCTATGCCAGCACTATCCATCAAATAAAGTGCAACTGGGATAAAGTCATCAGCACTGGGTGTGAGAGACACTGGTCCAACGGATACAAACCCCTTCTCCCACAGACACCAAGATGCTAGCAAGTAAATTACAAAAACACAACATTTATTAAACAGTTTCACACGTATAAATGAGTAACTAGTGCCTATGAGGCCGAATGATCAAATGTCTGTCAGACCTGATCCGACAGTGCGGATCAGGTCCAACAGACATCGCTGAATGCGGAGAGTTATACGCTCTCCGTATTCAGCATTGCACCTGCAGCTCACAAGAGCTGCTGGTGCAATGCCGCCCCCTGCAGACTCGCGGCCAATGGGCCGCCAGCAGGGAGGTGTCAATCATCCAGATCGTACTGGATCGGGTTGAATTGTGGCGATTCCTGTCCGCCTGCTCAGAACTGCTGAAGACTGAAGACTCGCCAGAAACACGGGCCCTCAAGCTCCATTCGGAGCTTGATAAATGGGCCTCTATATCTAAAAAATTGTACCCATCTACCAATGGCCATTGGGATGAAAACATAGTCCTCCTTCCATAGTAAGAGCTCATAAAAATGATGAAAAAAGGTTAATAGATGCCCGTCTTCTAGAGCCTTCAGGATAGAACAGAGTGGCTCATACAGTAATCCTATAGACCAGAGTCTATTCCATTGGAATCCATACAAAATAGCAGCACACAGTTCATCAAGCAGCTAGCAAGAAGGCACGATAATGACAATCAAACATGGAGAAATGTTATTTGGAAAATTAGCAGTTCATACAGCACACATACCGTAGGCAGAGAAGCGGTAAAGCAGCAAGCGTAGTAATTTATATAGATGCAGACCAGTCGTGAATAAATGTTTCAGGTGAGATCCCCAAATTATAAAAGGGTATTCTCGCTATCAGGGTGCAACCTACTGAGGGCTTACCCTCACCTAAGGGACCCTTCCTGTGAAGCAAGAGAATGGTTAGATCTCACCCGTCTTCATTGTAGTATAATGTCCAGGTATGGCAATCCAATCACGGCTGTTAGTGTTGTTGGTGCTTGAAGACTGCTTCCCCTGTGTGCTTATTGTATACACTGAGTCTCCAAGCATGCTGTGCCCTTGCTGTTCCTTACTGCTACTGGAGGTATGAAGTATGGCAGGCAGGCTCCCCAATGGTCAAAGTGATGCAGGACACTCAGCTGGCATGCTTGGAGACTCAGCACAATCACAGTAGCAATAAGTGCTCAGAAAATTAACCAGAGGTCCGACCTCTGGTTAATTCTCTGGTTAATTTTCAAAATAACCCCCAATTGCCCCCAAAATAGGTGCGGAGTGTTAGAAAAAAACAGCACTGAAAAGTGCCTTTACATACTAGTCTTTGGTAACTGTGTGCTCCCTGTAAATATATATGTATATGAATAAATAAATAAAAAGAGAGAAGCGCTCAACCTGGGAATGAACAATAGCATAATACAGTAGCTTGTTCTATGGCTATTTACCACCCTAGAAGCGGCCTCTTTTTGCTCAACATGTGACCTTTCACAGAGAAGAACTTTCCTGTAGCATATCAGTCTGATCCTGACTTAACAGCACAGTCCAGCCCAAAAATACCAGGCAATCCCTCTCTGAACGAGAGAAACGGCAAAACCCCAGATGTACGTTTTGGCCTAGTGTGGGCCTCGTCAGTGAGGTGCAGCCATATCTCTCTAGGTACACTGAGCAACGGGTCCACGTCTGGATTCCCGCATCACACTTAGGGAGGCTTCCCTAAGAGTCATAATTTGCATAAATAAATAAATAAATATATATATACATATATATTCATGTGTTAAGTGTATACAGTATACACATATTAACATATATATATATATATACTGTATATATATAATATGTATATATATATATATATATATATATATATATATATATATATATATATATATATATTCATCTACATATATATTTACATTCTGCTGCCCATCGCTGTGTCTTTACATACCGGCCATTGGCAGTATAGGGGATAAGAAGTTAGCAAGTTTATTGCGGTGGGCTATTGGCGGTTTAAAGGGCCAGTGAGCACAGAAATCACAGATCAAATTACCAATAGTAAATGCCTGAACTAATGAAATGAGATTATATATATATTTATGTGTTAATATGTGTATGTACACATACAGTATTAACACATAAATATATATATATATATATATATATTCATATACACATATATTTACAATCTGCTGCCCATCGCTGTGCCTTTACATACCAGCCATTGGCGGTATAGAGGAGAAGAGGTTAGGAAGTTTATTACAGTGGGCTATTGGTGGTTTAGGAGTTAGTGCAGGGTTTAGGGGTACATAGGTATAGTTATTAGGTTGTGTGCTATATATTTCCTGCTCCTGGTGCTGACACTCCCCAAGGAAAGGGCTGAGCCGTGCTTCAGTCTAGCACGCCCACCCACCAATCATATACCATATGCAAATCTGTATGAGCTGACTTGAGTAGACTGTTGTATACAACATTGTATGCAGTAATATTTATTAAAATGTTCTATTCACATACCTCTACTAGATTACTGGCAGAAAAAAAACAGTGTGTCTATGCGAAGCAGCGCCATATAACAAAGACCGGAGGCGGTCTATGACCTACAGTCCAGCTGAAGACTTTGCTTCACTTTCTGTGGGCTCCTTGCACAGACCTGCAACTGCATCAGAGCACAACATTGGGATACCACTGTACATTACCTGGTATCTGGTATATTTCACGAATCACCATGTTGTGCACTTATGCAGCGACAGGTCTGTGGAAACAGCCCACAGAATGTTTAGCATAGTCTTCAGCTGGGCTGAACCCCCCCCCCCCAAAAAAAACAACAACATTGTGCTGGTATGCATTACAAATATAAAGCTATGTAGGCACCTGTATCTTATAACTGTGACCTGACATCATCCTGTATAGGTCTTCTGTACGCAAGTGATTCGATCGATCAACAGTGGTGCATGCACTATAGGGAACTCCGCTGATAATCGATCTGATCACTTGCGTGCAGAAGACCTATACAGGATGATGTCAGGCCATAGCTATAAGAAGCAAGTGCCTACATAGCGTTATATTTGTTATATATGTATATATATGTAAATATATGTCATGCATACCGCTATGGGAAATAAAATGCTGCTCCTTGATCAAATGGATGCGCTTTTATAGGGCGCAGGTCGATGTTCCCTCTTGCGATGACGTCACCATTAGGGTTGGTGCATGCGCTATGTGTGGCAAGGAGTGAGACCGGAGTGGCCGCACGACCAGAAATAATTCTAAGGGGTCTAGGTAAGACAATTCCAAAACTGACTTTTCTAAAAAAATATTTACAACAAACGAAAAGGATGTATATCGATTAATCAGCACCAATATATTTAATCATTGAAGTACTTTTGTTTAAAAGATATTTAATTTTTGAGTAAACTGTCCCTTTAAGGGTTAATAGGTTTGGAAGTTTATTGCTGTGGGCTATTGGGGGTTGGTTATGGCGGTTTAGGGGTACATAGGTATATTTATTACACTTGGTGCTATATATATATGTAAGGACCTTGCCCTTACCCAAGATGGCTGCTGTAATAGTTGTATTGAGGAAGAGAAATGCCATCTGGGAAGGGGGAGGAGTTGTTAGTGCTGAGGAGATTTTCTTAAGTGTTAAGAGAAGTTTGGAGCTTGCACAGACTTTGAGATGGGGGAAGAAAGTTGCTGTTTCCAAGCTGAAAGAAGTTATTCAGACTAATGCATGGATTCCAGAGACAGTTCAGACATTGCTACATGTGGCTGCTGAAGACAGAAGTTGTAACCTTTTATTTGTACTGTGAGTGTCAGCCATTATCTGCTGTTTTAAGATCTCCATAACTTCATGTTAACTAAATGCAAGAGAAAAGATATACTAGTCATATCTGATGTGCCGCAGAGTTGTTGTATATTAAAGAGATAACCCAGAGAATATTCTAGAAGTTATTCTGCCTAAACAGTTGCATAAATACACTAAATGGATTGCACAGCTGCATTACATAAGGAAGTAACTGAGTGTGATGTGCTGCAGAGTTGTTGTATATTAAAGAGATAACCCAGAGAATATTCTAGAAGTTATTCTGCTTAAACAGTTTGCATAAATACACTAAATGGATTGCACAGCTGCATTACATAAGGAAGTAACTGAGTGTGATGTATATTAAAGAGATAACCCAGAGAATATCCTATAGGTTATTCTGCCTGAATAGTTTGCACAAATACACTGACTGGATTTATAAAGCTACATTACATAAGGGCATAACTGTGAGATTTCTGCAGCTGTCTGTAGTAAAAGAGTGACTGACTTTGCAGTATAAGGCAAGTGGATTACTGAAATTCAGTAATAAGGTAGAGACTTATGTTATTCAGTATTTCTGAGGAGAAGTTTTCTTGAGCACTGCATCGATCACAAGCAGCGCTCTCTAGCTTCGTTCACAAGCAGCAAGGGATAATTACCTCAACTAAATTCTATTTAGTATATGAAATTGCATTGTACAGCACCACCTCAAAGTATTTTACAACAACAGTTATGTTATTATTTCATGAGCTCATGAAGGACTTCTGAGTTAAAAAAAAGGTATACTGATGTCATAAGAAGATATTGTGATTAATATTATTATTTGTATTTGTTGCACTGTATGTTATTGGTTAAACACTTTATAATAATCAAAGCAACATTTTATTTGAAGATTTCTTGTGTGGTTATTACTTGTTTTCTTTTTGTACTAAAATCTTATAGGACCCCACACCCTATTATTCTAGGGTGTCCCCTATAGGTGGAGGCACTGCGTCATACAGGCATCCCTTATATACCTGATTTCAACCCCCCTCCTACTCCCACTCTGCGGAGGCTTAGTTCTCATACACGAAACAGGTAGACAGTATTACACTATCACCCACCTCAGGGAAGGTCAGGAAAGGGTGTTACAGATGGAGGCACTGCTGAGATCGAGAGGCGGGGCAAAATCAGAAGAGATGCATCTTTTAAAATTAGAAGAGGTGAGAGAGTGGGCAATGCAGAAAAAGGTACCAATTGAGCAGGCAGTGGCTGTGACTTGGATACCAGTAGGAACCAGTCGAGATAAACTATGTGAGTCACTCCAGAGAGCACTTCAACTAAGAGAGTACCCTAAGATAGTAGCATTCAAAAGAGTACCAGATGACACTTGGGGTAGCATATTAATAGACACCAACCAATGTTTCTTAGAAGTACCCAACTCCTCTGAGCTACAGCTACTAGGGCTACCTTCAGTCAGACTACCCCTCATTTATGCCATAAAATCAGAACTGCATATAGTCAAGGAAAATGAAGTTCAGGGTGTTAGAGGATCTCAAAATGAATCTAATATGGAGTCTAGTCTATCTGAAGTTCTGAAGATGTTGGCTACAAGCATCACAGACAGCTCACATACATACAGTTACCGGAAACTAAAGATATTTTCAGGAAACCTTCCTGTACCCTTAGGAGAGGAGGGTATTGCAGCATGGTGTGATCATGCTAACATGGTGCTGCAAGAATGGAGTTGCCCAGAGACAGTGAAGCGTGTCCGCCTCTTAGAAAGTGTTAGGCCACCAGCACAAGTATTGTTGCAACACCATAGAGAGGAACACCCTGAAGCTACTGCTGTAGAGTTAATCTCTTTCTTAAAGACCTTATATAGTCTATTTGAAGATCCAGAAGATCTCTTGTATAAGTTTCGGTTACTTAAGCAGCGAGAAACAGAGAAGATGTCTGACTTTCTATTAAGATTACAAGAGCAGCTTGTATTATTGATTCGAAAAGGGGTAGTCACCCGACAAGATATGAATAAACGGAGGCAAGATCAGTTCCTTCGTGGCATTATACCAGACCACCCAATAGCCATCTTTCTTAGAGCCCAATTGCACTCTCAAGCACCAAAAGAATTGGAGGCCCTTATGCCTATGATAAGGACTCAAGAAGAGGAAATGAGTTTCCACACTGTGCGTAAGTCTGGTGAAGCTTGCATAGGTAAAAGTGAGACTAAAAAAAAATTCGAAGACTCCAGAAATGCAGATTCTTTGTTGAAAGAGCTTATGGAGAATGGACTGCCTGACCAAGTAAAGGCTGAGTTGGAGAGAGCAAAACTACCTGTAAAACTCCAAAATACTACTCGACCAAAAGGGAGTTGTTTCACTTGTGGAGAGATAGGCCATTTCTCAAAGGATTGCCCCAGCAAAATACATTCATATGCTGGTGATTTTTTGGGAAACCTTACAGAAGAAGGGAATGACTGACATTTCCTTTGATTTATCTGAAGATGATGTAGCTGGGCCAAGGGCTTTTATTGGAGTAAAAGTTTGTAACATTTCTACACAGGCGCTGTTGGACACTGGATCTCAGTGCACCATAATCTATCGTAGTTTTTATGATACTTACCTTAAACATCTTAAAATCAAGCCTCCCTCTCAAATTGATTTAAGAGGTGTGGGTGGAAATAGGTGTGCTGTTGATGGAGTTGTCACTGTAGTCATTAGTATAGTCCAGTTACATACTAGTATGATATACCCCATGAAAGTGAAGGCTTTAATCTGCCCAGAAACCTGCAAAGATTCTGAAGCCCCTATAATTCTAGGGACCAACACAAAATATGTACAATCTTTGCTACGGAAATTCATGATGGAGGTTGGGGGGCAAGACATAGACAAGTCATTACACCCAACTTTACGTCAGGAGGTTGAAAAGATATCTTTGAGACAATATGCTGGTCAGTGCTACAACCGTTCTGCCAGAGTGACCTACATTTCCCCAGGAGGGATGAAAGAGTTAAAATGTTTGGTGGTGTACCCTGACGGCAGACCCAAAGAGGACTGTTTTATTCTTGAAACGCCAGATGAAGAAGCAACCAAGCAGGGTTGGATTTTGGTACCTGAAATCTTACACAGAAGAAAGGATGGGCCTCCACCACAGTGACTAAGTGTTAAGGTCCAAAATTTGGCCCCATACCCTGTTGGTATTGATTTTAATCAGACTTTGGGATATCTTTATCCAGTAGTAGACTCATCATTGGCTATTCGCAAATGTTTCGCTCTCTCAAAAACAGAAACAGAAAAACTACAATTTAACTTTGAAGGATCTACAATGCCTAAGGAGGCATGTGAGCGGTTGCAGAAGGCTATGAAGGCCCGTGCAGGAGTTTTTTCTGCCGCAGAAATGGATGTAGGACGTTCAAAACATATGCTTCATACCATTCGCCTAACAGATTCTGCCCCTTTTAGGGAACGCTCTAGGAGATTGCCTCCTCGTGATGTTGAGGATGTTCGTGCCATTTTGGCTGAGATGGAAAAAGCTGGAATAATTGTTCCTTCTCGCAGTCCATGGGCTTCACCCATTGTAGTGGTTAGAAAGAAGAATGGGTCTGTACGTTTGTGCATTGACTATCGGACTCTCAATCGAAGAACTATACCTGACCAATATGACCTACCTCGAATTGAAGAGATTTTACATTGTCTTAATGGCAGCCGCTGGTTCAGTGTTCTGGATCTGAGATCCGGCTATTTTCAGGTAGGGATGACTGAAGAAGACCAAGAGAAGACAGCTTTTATTTGTCCACTAGGATTCTATCAGTTTACACGGATGCCACAAGGGATCTGTGGAACTCCAGCCACATTCCAAAGGCTAATGGAACGTACTGTGGGAGATATGAATGGACGTGAGTGTCTTGTCTATCTAGATGACCTTATTGTATTCGGTAGTACTTTGGAAGAACATGAGACAAGGTTGCTGAAAGTATTGGATCGTCTTCACGAAGAAGGCCTAAAGTTAAGTCTGGAGAAATGTAGATTTGGGCAATCATCTGTGACCTATGTAGGTCATGTGGTCTCGGCAGAAGGGGTGTCTACAGACCCTGCTAAGGTGGAAGCAGTAACCGCATGGCCATAGCCTAACAACATTGGTGAACTTCGATCATTTCTTGGATTTTGTGGATACTATTGAAGATTTGTGAAAGGATACTCCCAGTTAGCTCGACCCCTAAACGACTTGCTGAAACATAGTGAAGATGATCCTAAAAAGCCACTAAAATCAAAAACTCCTTTGGGAACTCGGTGGACATCAGAGTACTCCAAAGCGTTTGAGAATTTAAAGAAAAATTTAACTGAGGCACCTGTCTTGGCCTATGCAGATCCCGAGAAACCTTATGTGCTACATATAGATGCTAGCTATGTGGGTTTGGGGGCAGTTTTACACCAAGAGTACCCTGGAGGGTTGAGACCTGTTGTTTATCTAAGTAGGAGTTTGTCTAAGAGTGAACAGAATTATCCAGTCCACAAGCTTGAGTTCTTGGCTCTGAAATGGGCAGTAGTGGATAAACTCCACGATTACCTTTACAGAGTAGAATTTGAAGTTTGAACAGATAATAATCCACTTACCTACATCTTGACTACAGCAAAGTTGGATGCAACCGGTCATCGGTGGTTGGCTGCATTATCAAATTACACTTTTAAGTTACGTTACAAGCCAGGGCCTAAGAATATAGGGGCTGATGCAATGTCCTGACGACCAGGACTACCAGAACAAACAGGTGATTCTCAATGGGAAGAAATTACTTCACTTGGTGTGAGAGCATTCTGCCAAACCAGTGTCTTCAAAGAAGAAACCTCTGTTTTTTCAGATTTGAGAGCAGTAGATTCATTGGGATGTCACCCACAAGCTCTGCCTGTATATTATTGTAAACCATCTGTAGTGGAATTAGCCAGATGGTCTCGAATACCTCCTGAAGAATTAATAAATGCACAGGAACAAGATCCTTTAATTGGACTACTTTGAAAAGCTGTTCAAACTGTTCAAACACTTACTGAAGAGAATTCCTAGGGAATGGTCTGGCCCACTAAATAGAGAGTGGGATAAGTTTCAAATTCAAGATGGACTTCTGTTTCAAGTAGTTAAATACCACAATCATCCAGATCGAAGACAATTGGTGGTACCTGCCAAACTAAGAAAACTTGTTCTGTCATCCTTGCATGATCAGCACGGACATCTTGGGATAGAAAAAACGTTTGGCCTCTTGCAGGATAGATGTTATTGGCCAAAGATGAGAGAGTATGTAGAATACTACATTCATAAATGTTTTAGATGTGTACAGAGGAAAACTCTTCCAACTCGAGCTGCCTCTATGGGTCATCTGAAAAGTGAAGGCCCCATGGATCTTGTTTGCATGGATTTTTTGTGCATTGAGCCAGATTCTCGTGGCATTGGAAATGTTCTTATTGTAACAGATCACTATACCCTTTATGCTCAAGCCTTCCCAACAAAGGACCAGAAGGCTAGTACAGTGGCTAGAGTTCTTTGGGAAAGGTTTTTCATTCATTATGGTCTTCCTAAGAAACTGCATTCTGATCAAGGTAGAGACTTTGAGAGTCGCCTCATTAAAGAAATGATGAATGTTTTGGGAATTAATAAGACAAGAACTTCTCCCTATCATCCAGAAGGAGATGCTTTGCCTGAGAGGTTTAACAGAACTTTGCTAAATATGTTAGGGACCCTGCCAGAGTCTGAAAAGAGAACTTGGAGTTGTCAAGTAGAAGCACTAGTTCATGCCTACAACTGCACCCGACATGATTCCACAGGTTATTCACCATACTTCCTTATGTTTGGGAGAGAAGCAAGACTACCTATAGATCTCCAGTTAGGGGTGTCATCAGATGGAGTTTCTCATAAGAGTCCCTATCAGTATGTCAGGCGATTGCAGGAGAGTTTACAAACAGCTTATAAGTTGGCTAAAGAAGCTACTGCTCGATTAAATGAGGCTAATAAACAACAATATGACAAGAGAATAAAACATCAGGATTTGCAACCAGGAGACCGTGTCCTTTTACGGAATTTAGGGATACCAGGCAAGCACAAGTTAGCTCCTAGATGGAGGAATAGTATCTATAGAATAGTCAGACAATTGCCAGGTCTTCCAGTTTTTCAGATAGCAGATGAAAATGGTGTTGTGAAGACATGGCATCGGAATCATTTGTTGCCTATACCTCAATTCCAGCATGATGTTACATATCATGAGGACCAAGGCCCAAGCATGTCAATTAATAATGAATATAGTATCCCACATGAAGACTCATCAATTCAATCGGACCCTGAAATGAGATCTCCATTGCAAAGAGAGACCTATAATGATGAGCATGCCTCCTCTATTGCCCCAACCTCTGAACATGATATGCCATCCTTCCCTAATAGTCCTATACCAGATAGTGAATCTCCAAACCCTATACATTATGATAGTAGAAGTCCCTATAGAGAGAAAAGACCAGCAAGAAAGAGACATCCCCCAAAGAAATTGACATATAATACACTAGGAAACCCTGGTTATAATGTTGAACCCTTGTTGCCTGCTCTAACATCTGCTGTACAATGTGTTTTGAAAGATGTATACCCTAACCATAATTTGACTCATGATGAATATGTGATTTTGTTAGTAGACTTGCTAAAGAAAATGTATTGATGTGTTGCTCTTGTACCCCTTGCTGGGGACAGCAAGTTTTTTTTTTTGGGGGGGGGAGTATGTAAGGACCTTGCCCTTACCCAAGATGGCTGCTGTAATAGTTGTATTGAGGAAGAGAAATGCCATCTGGGAAGGGGGAGGAGTTGTTAGTGCTGAGGAGATTTTCTTAAGTGTTAAGAGAAGTTTGGAGCTTGCACAGACTTTGAGATGGGGGAAGAAAGTTGCTGTTTCCAAGCTGAAAGAAGTTATTCAGACATTGCTACATGTGGCTGCTGAAGACAGAAGTTGGAACCTTTTATTTGTACTGTGAGTGTCAGCCATTATCTGCTGTTTTAAGATCTCCATAACTTCATGTTAACTAAATGAGAAAAGATATACTAGTCATATCTGATGTGCTGCAGAGTTGTTGTATATTAAAGAGATAACCCAGAGAATATTCTAGAAGTTATTCTGCCTAAACAGTTGCATAAATACACTAAATGGATTGCACAGCTGCATTACATAAGGAAGTAACTGAGTGTGATGTGCTGCAGAGTTGTTGTATATTAAAGAGATAACCCAGAGAATATTCTAGAAGATATTCTGCTTAAACAGTTTGCATAAATACACTAAATGGATTGCACAGCTGCATTACATAAGGAAGTAACTGAGTGTGATGTATATTAAAGAGATAACCCAGAGAATATCCTATAAGTTATTCTGCCTGAATAGTTTGCACAAATACACTGACTGGATTTATAAAGCTACATTACATAAGGGCATAACTGTAAGATTTCTGCAGCTATTTGTAGTAAAAGAGTGACTGACTTTGCAGTATAAGGCAAGTGGATTGCTGAAATTCAGTAATAAGGTAGAGATTTATGTTATTCAGTATTTCTGAGGAGAAGTTTTCTTGAGCACTGCATCGATCACAAGCAGCGCTCTCTAGCTTCGTTCACAAGCAGCAAGGGATAATTACCTCAACTAAATTCTATTTAGTATATGAAATTGCATTGTACAGCACCACCTCAAAGTATTTTACAACAACAGTTATGTTATTATTTCATGAGCTCATGAAGGACTTCTGAGTTAAAAAAAAGGTATACTGATGTCATAAGAAGATATTGTGATTAATATTATTATTTGTATTTGTTGCACTGTATGTTATTGGTTAAACACTTTATAATAATCAAAGCAACATTTTATTTGAAGATTTCTTGTGTGGTTATTACTTGTTTTCTTTTTGTACTAAAATCTTATAGGACCCCACACCCTATTATTCTAGGGTGTCCCCTATAGGTGGAGGCACTGCGTCATACAGGCATCCCTTATATACCTGATTTCAACCCCCCTCCTACTCCCACTCTGCGGAGGCTTAGTTCTCATACACGAAACAGGTAGACAGCATTACACTATCACCCACCTCAGGGAAGGTCAGGAAAGGGTGTTACATATTTAAAAGAGATCCTTTACTTTACATCGCCAATGTTGATGCTGTTTGTAATATTTCACCAGCATCGCCACCCATTGCGATGTATAGTAAAACACTCTTCTGCCTTTAAAGAGTAATGTCTGCACTTTTGAATATTTTGTCTGCATTCTTGACATCATGTTGGATCCCTTTTAAATATATTGCCGCCTCGCAGTACTTTCGATCATCGTGCCTGAGTGAAGAGCAGCACAGCGTGAGATGCACATAGTGAGGGGCAGCACAGCGTATGATACAAGTTGTGCGGTAAATCCGTTGCGAACACACCACGCGCAATGTGGCTGTACCGCAATTTCCATTGCACTGCCATTACAAGTTACAATAAAACTTTCTTTTCGCAAGCGTTATGCTGCGGTAACCCACATACCGCACACAAAGTTTCGACTGGGCATACTTGTGCACTTATTCCCCCATAGAGATTAATGGAGAAAAAAATGGGAGGAACAAATAACACCTGCGATTGTGCATTTTTGCAATTCCCATTGAAGTCTATGGAGAAAAGAAAGTTATTAAAAAAAACTAACACCCTAACATAAGCACATAGTCTAATAACCCCTAAACACTAAATAAACCTATTAAGCCCTAAACCGCTGTCCCCCCACATCACCAAAACTAAATAAACCTATTAACCCCTAAACCTGATTTGAATTTGCCAGCCAATAGGAATGCAAGGGTACCCAAAGAGAGCCAATAGGAATGCATGCTGTACACAAAGAGAGGCACAGCTTGTTGTACACAGAGAGAGAAACAGCTTGACGTGCACAGAGAGAAACACAGCATAATGTGCACAGGGAGACGGGGTACTGTGTGAATGATTTGTTTTTTTAGCCTTTCTAGGGAGCATGGGACAAGCACAATTGAGGTGTCATTATCCCTTTAAGCCAACCCTTCTACCGTGTAGCCTGGAAACCAGAGTTCTTATGAAGAGAAGCCTAAAGACTGTGTAAACACAACCAGGTATAGAGACCAGACATCTGTTGAATTGCTGGATGTTGGAGAGGTAGGAGGTATTTGACTTCTATCCAACGGTATGTGTGACTCACAGGGAAATCCTGGTAATGAGGCCAAAACATGTAATGAAATTTATGTGAGAAGGACTAAAGCAAAAAGAAGAATCATAAACAAATATACACATCAAAACAAGCTGGCTCACTGAGCATCATTTAGCAAAAGGTTTTCAATCTGTGAGACTTTTAAGAAACATAAATTCTTACTGGATGGACATAGGTCATAGTGTCTTGAGGTCCTGCCAGACCTCAGAGAAGTCTTCATGATACTAATAGGAGGGATAAGGAAACGACAGAACCAAGGAGACATTAGGCTGAGACTGCTGATAAGAATTGCATAGTTTCTCTTTAAGTTCTCACCAGATGTCTGACGAGATGCCAAATTGCACATAATCTGTGAGAGACAGGGACACATTAAAGGCTAGAGACAAGTAACAGGCTAAATGTCATTGGACAGTAATCAAACATCAGGTTATGCAGAAAATAATGAGTGAATCTTCTTTCTAGTGAGACGGGTGTGACTGTCATGCTGTTTGTAAGACTGCCTTACGGTATGTGAGGTTGCTTTCTAATTAGTGTGTCTGTGTTCTATTAAAACTAATCCTACAGTAAACATGTGAGTGTATCATTACAGAATGAGTGCATCTTCCAGTGAATGAGCCTACAGCCCACAGAATGAGTCTGCTTTTTACAAAGTCAGTTTGACTTCCAGGGGCTGATAATCTAGAGTTCTCCACTCTGGTGAGATTATCTAAGCAGTCTTGTCAGTACTATGAGGTCACTCAAAGAATTTTAGAAAGCAAAATTTTGCTTGTGAACTATTGATCTAACTATGCAGGTTCTGGATGTGAAGACAAGACACATACATTAGAATATAATGCTCAAAAAACGCCCCCAAAGATTTCACATTTCTCTCCACGGGGACGAGTTTATGATCATCAGGCTCGGCGAGTAAGATTGCTTTCTACAGGGTGAATGTGCCTTCTAGTGAGCCTAAAAGAAGAATGTGCCAGTAGTACAGCAAATTTGGTTACTACAGACTATGGGGCCGATTTACCAAGCAGTCAATCAGACCCAATGCATCTGTTTCCGCACGAGTCTTTAGGCTCAGCAGAAACAGGAGTTAAGAATAAACGAGCTTAAGACCTCTACTCCTTAACTCATACACCTCCTCTGTACGATCGGGTTGATTGACACCCCTGCTTGTGCAATGTTAAATGTTGACAGCGTATGCTGTCAGCATTCAGCAATGTCCGCCAGACATTGATAAATCGGCCCCTATGACTGGTGAGATTAAAGTGCCATAAAACAGGTTGAGATCTGTGCATATCCTAAAAAGGGCTAATTAAGTAAAAATAGTTTGCATTAAAAAATTGTTTAAAATTGTTTAAAAATTGCTGGCAAGTATTTTTTTAAAAAAATTAAAAAATAAGCAAAATAACTTACATAGCCATGCTATATGGAGTAGTCTGATCCACCCCCCTTATAAGTGTTTAGAATCTGAAACACAGGCATTGTATTTCACAGCAACTTATTTGCTTCTAGGCATGCTCCAGCAGATAATGACTGTGCATTAATGCATTCTACCAAATCAAAGGTGGATATAGATACAGCCATAGAAGGAAATGTGTGGAGGGAGTTAGAGCTGTATAATTCGGGAACTTAAAATAAAGGGTTAATGGTGAGGCACTGCAGTATAAGTTTGCAAGTTAAGTAATTAAAGTACATATTATTATATTTTGTCTCTATCCCAATTTGTTTTATGTCCCTTTAAATATGAAGTCTTATCAGTACTGCAAGGTCCCTCAAATTTTAGAAACTCTCACCTAGATTTAGAGTTCTGCGTTAGCCATCAAAAGCAGCGGTAAGGGCTCCTAACGCTGCTTTTGGCCGCCCGCTGGTATTTAGAGTCAGGCAGGAAAGGGTCTAATGCTCACTTACCTACCGCGATTCCAAGCTACTGCAGATCCCCTTACGGCAGTTGCGTATCCTATCTTTTCAATGGGATCTGCCTAACGCTGGTATTTGGAGTCTTGGGAGAAGTGAGCGGTAGAGCCTCTACCGACAAGACTCCTACCGACAAAAAAAGTCAGTAGTTAAGAGCTTTCTGGGCTAACGCCGGAATATAAAGCTCTTAACTACTGTGCTCTAAAGTATACTAACACCCATAAACTACCTATGTACCCCTAAACCGAGGCCCCCCACATCGCCGCCACTGTAATAAAATTTTTTAACCCCTAATCTGCCGGCCGGACACCGCCGCCACCTACATTATACCTATGAACCCCTAATTTAAATTAAACAAAATAATATTCCTATAATTAAAGAAATTATTCCTATTTAAAACTAAATACTTACCTATAAAATAAACCCTAATATAGCTACAATATAACTAATAGTTACATTGTAGCTATTTTAGGATTTGTATTTATTTTACAGGCAACTTTGTATTTATTTTAACTAGATACAATAGCTATTAAATAGTTAATAACTATTTAATAGCTACATAGTTAAAATAAGTACAAAATTACCTGTAAAATAAATCCTAACCTAAGTTACAATTAAACCTAACACTACACTATCATTAAATTAATTAAATAAATTACCTACAATTACCTAAAATAAAATACAATAAAATAAACTATTATATAATACAAAAACAAAACACTAAATTACAAAAAATAAAAAAGAATTACAAGCAGTTTAAACTAATTACACCTAATCTAAGCCCCCTAATAAAATAAAAAAGCCCCCCAAAATAAAAAAATTCCCTACCCTATTCTAAAATACAAAAGTAATCAGCTCTTTTACCAGCCCTTAAAAGGGCTTTTTGCCGGGGCCTTGCCCCAAAGTAATCAGCTCTTTTGCATGAAAATAAAAATATAATACCCCCCCAACATTACAACCCACATACCCCTACTCTAACCCACCCAAACCCCCCTTAAAAAAAACTATCGCTAACCCCCTGAAGCTCTCTCTACCTTTAGTCGTCTTCACTCAGCCGAGCCGAATTCTTCATCCAAGGTGCGCAGAGGAGGTCCTTCATCCGGTAGAAGTCTTCATCCAAGCGGGACAAGAAGAGGTCCTCCATCCGGTAGAAGTCTTCATCCAAGCGGGGCAAGAAGAGGTCCTCCATCCGGTAGAAGTCTTCATCCAGGCGGCGTCTTCAATCTTCATCCATCCGGAGCGGAGCCATCTTCAAAGGAGCCGACGCGGAAGCATCCTCTTCTACCGACGGACTAACGACGAATGAAGGTTCCTTTATGGGACGTCATCAAAGATGGCGTCCCTTCAATTCCGATTGGCTGATAGAATTCTATCAGCCAATCAGAATTAAGGTAGAAAAAATCTGAATGGCTGATGAAATCAGCCAATCAGATTGAAGTTCAATACGATTGGCTGATCCAATCAGCCAATCGTATTGAACTCGCATTCTATTGGCTGTTCCGATCAGCCAATAGAATGAGAGTTCAATACGATTGGCTGATTGGATCAGCCAATCGGATTGAACTTCAATCTGATTGGCTGATTGCATCAGCCAATCAGATTTTTTCTACCTTAATTACGATTGGCTGATAGAATTCTATCAGCCAATCGGAATTGAAGGGACGCCATCTTGGATGACGTCCCTTAAAGGAACCTTCATTCATCGTTAGTCCGTCGGGGAAGAAGGATGTTCCGCGTCGGCGGGATGAAGATGGATCCGGAAGAAAGAAGATAGAAGATGCTGCTTGGAAGAAGACATTGCCCGGATGGAGGACCTCTTCTTTGCCGCTTGGATCAAGACTTCTACCGGATGGAGGACATCTTCTTGCTCCGCTTGGATGAAGAATTCGGCTCGGCTGGGTGAAGACGACTCAAGGTAGGGAGATCTTTAGGGGGTTAGTGATAGGTTTTTTTAAGGGGGGTTTGGGTGGGTTAGAGTAGGGGTATGTGGGTGGTGGGTTGTAATATTGGGGAGTATTGTATTTTTATTTTCATGCAAAAGCCCTTTTAAGGGCTGGTAATAGAGCTGATTACTTTTGTATTTTAGAATAGGGTAGGGAATTTTTTATTTTGGGGGTCTTTTTTTTATTTATTAGGGGGCTTAGATTATGTGTATTTAGTTTAAACTGCTTGTAATTCTTTTTTATTTTTTGTAATTTAGTGGGTTTTTTTGTATTATAGAATACAGGGAGTGCAGAATTATTAGGCAAATTGTATTTTTGAGGATTAATTTTATTATTGAACAACAACCATGTTCTCAATGAACCCAAAAAACTCATTAATATCAAAGCTGAATAGTTTTGGAAGTAGTTTTTAGTTTGTTTTTAGTTATAGCTATTTTAGGGGGATATCTGTGTGTGCAGGTGACTATTACTGTGCATAATTATTAGGCAACTTAACAAAAAACAAATATATACCCATTTCAATTATTTATTTTTACCAGTGAAACCAATATAACATCTCAACATTCACAAATATACATTTCTGACATTCAAAAACAAAACAAAAACAAATCAGTGACCAATATAGCCACCTTTCTTTGCAAGGACACTCAAAAGCCTGCCATCCATGGATTCTGTCAGTGTTTTGATCTGTTCACCATCAACATTGCGTGCAGCAGCAACCACAGCCTCCCAGACACTGTTCAGAGAGGTGTACTGTTTTCCCTCCTTGTAAATCTCACATTTGATGATGGACCACAGGTTCTCAATGGGGTTCAGATCAGGTGAACAAGGAAGCCATGTCATTAGATTTTCTTCTTTTATACCCTTTCTTGCCAGCCACGCTGTGGAGTACTTGGACGCGTGTGATGGAGCATTGTCCTGCATGAAAATCATGTTTTTCTTGAAGGATGCAGACTTCTTCCTGTACCACTGCTTGAAGAAGGTGTCTTCCAGAAACTGGCAGTAGGACTGGGAGTTGAGCTTGACTCCATCCTCAACCCGAAAAGGCCCCACAAGCTCATCTTTGATGATACCAGCCCAAACCAGTACTCCACCTCCACCTTGCTGGCGTCTGAGTCGGACTGGAGCTCTCTGCCCTTTACCAATCCAGCCACGGGCCCATCCATCTGGCCCATCAAGACTCACTCTCATTTCATCAGTCCATAAAACCTTAGAAAAATCAGTCTTGAGATATTTCTTGGCCCAGTCTTGACGTTTCAGCTTGTGTGTCTTGTTCAGTGGTGGTCGTCTTTCAGCCTTTCTTACCTTGGCCATGTCTCTGAGTATTGCACACCTTGTGCTTTTGGGCACTCCAGTGATGTTGCAGCTCTGAAATATGGCCAAACTGGTGGCAAGTGGCATCTTGGCAGCTGCACGCTTGACTTTTCTCAGTTCATGGGCAGTTATTTTGCGCCTTGGTTTTTCCACACGCTTCTTGCGACCCTGTTGACTATTTTGAATGAAACGCTTGATTGTTCGATGATCACGCTTCAGAAGCGTTGCAATTTTAAGAGTGCTGCATCCCTCTGCAAGATATCTCACTATTTTTGACTTTTCTGAGCCTGTCAAGTCCTTCTTTTGACCCATTTTGCCAAAGGAAAGGAAGTTGCCTAATAATTATGCACACCTGATATAGGGTGTTGATGTCATTAGACCACACTCCTTCTCATTACAGAGATGCACATCACCTAATATGCTTAATTGGTAGTAGGCTTTCGAGACTATACAGCTTGGAGTAAGACAACATGCATAAAGAGGATGATGTGGTCAAAATACTCATTTGCCTAATAATTCTGCACTCCCTGTAGTTTATTTAATTGTATTTAATTGTAGGTAATTGTAGGTAATTTATTTAATTAATTTAATGATAGTGTAGTGTTAGGTTTAATTGTAACTTAGGTTAGGATTTATTTTACAGGTAATTTTGTATTTATTTTAACTAGGTAGCTATTAAATATTTATTAACTATTTAATAGCTATTGTACCTAGTTAAAATAAATAAAAAGTTGCCTGTAAAATAAATATAAATCCTAAAATAGCTACAATGTAATTATTAATTATATTGTAGCTATATTAGGGTTTATTTTATAGGTAAGTATTTAGTTTTAAATAGGAATAATTTAGTTAATTTTAGGAATATTAGTTCGTTTAATATAAATTATATTTATGTTAGGGGGTGTTAGGGTTAGGGTTAGAGTTATGTTTAGGGGTTAATAACTTTATTATAGTAGTGGCGACGGTGCGGGCGGGAGATTAGGGGTTAATAATTGTAGGTAGGTGGCGGTGATGTTAGGGAGGGCAGATTAGGGGTTAATACAATTTATTATAGTGTTTGCAAGGCGGTAGTGCGGCGGTTTAGGGGTTAATACATTTATTATAGTGGCGACGAGGTCCGGTCGGCAGATTAGGGATTAATAAGTGTAGGTAAGGTAGCGGCGATGTTGGGGGGGCAGATTAGGGGTTAATAAATATAATATAGGGGTCAGTGGTGTTAGGGGCAGCAGATTAGGGGTTCATAGGGATAATGTAGGTTGCGGCGGTGTCCGGAGCGGAAGATTAGGGGTTAATAATAATATGCAGGGGTCAGCGATAGCGGGGGCGGCAGATTAGGGGTTAATAAGTGTAAGGTTAGGGGTGTTTAGACTCGGGGTTCATGTTAGGGTGTTAGGTGTAGACTTAGAAAGTGTTTCCCCATAGGAAACAATGGGGCTGCGTTAGGAGCTGAACACTGCTTTTTTGCAGGTGTTAGGTTTTTTTTTCAGCCAAAACTGCCCCATTGTTTCCTATGGGGATATCGTGCACGAGCACGTTTTTCCAGCTTACTGCTACCGTAAGGAACGCTGGTATTGAGGGTTGAAGTGGAGCTAAGTTAGGCTCAACGTACCCTTTTTTGAGCCTAACGCAGCCCCTCAGACAACTCTAAATACCAGCGTTGTTGGAAGGGTGCGCTGGGAAAAAAAGCAGCGTTAGCTACGCGGCTTTTTACCGACAAAACTCTAAATCTAGGCGTATATTTTTAGCATCAAGGGAATTCTTGATGTGAAGCAGAGACACCTACATTACAATGTAATGCTAAAAAAATAATTCCCCAGCGAGTTTTTGGTCATCAGACTTCCTATAGATTAAACCTGCTTCCTATAAACTGATGTTCCAAGGTTCTCTGGTCTGGCGAGATCTAAGAGGTCTTATCAGTGTTCTGAGGTCCTTCAAGCAATTTTATAAAGGCAGAGTTTAGCTTGAGATCTTTTTATCTAGATATGTAGAGTTCTGGGTGTGAGGGAGAGACACTAACATTACTATATATTGCTAGAAAAAAAAAATCTAAAAAATGTTTTTGCGTGATTTCTCTCTATGCCGGCAAGCTTTTGATCACTGGGCCCTAAAGGTTATATTTTATCTTCTTTTCCTATACAGTTCTACATTCTAAAGAGTGAGCCTGCTTCCTATAGAGTGAGTGTGGCATTGTTTGCAGAATAAACTTGCTTCCCTTAGAGGAAAAAGTCTGCCTTCTACAGAGTGAACCTACTGCTTATAACATGAGCCTGCTTCATATAAAGAAAGCCTGCCTTCTACAGAGTGAACCTACTGCTTATAACATGAGCCTGCTTCATATAAAGAAAGCCCTCCTTCTACAGAGTGCTTTCTATAGACAGTCTGCCTTCTATAGAGTAATCGACCTACAGATTGACCCTGTCGTCTATAGAGACTACTTCCTGTACAACGAACCAACCTTCTATAAAGTGTTACATATGTTGTTCATTCCGTGCAATCCTTCAGGCTTGCTGGAATCAGGAGTTAAGAAGCGGCGATCGTAAGACCGCTGCTCCTTAACTTGTCCACCACCTCTGATGATTGACATCCCCTGCTAGCGTGTGTGCGTGATTGGGTTCCGTGCGGCTATTCTATTTTCAGCCCGGAGGGGTCTTATCTGGCTGGCAGAGCAGGCGAGCAGTGGAGTCTCCCGGCCTCTTGTGTGGGCGTTCCCTGGCGGCTGCCTCGGCGAGCTAAAAAGCTCAGACACTCCTGGATTGCCGTTGGCTGTTTAGCCAGTTTTGCTAATCTAAATACCCCCTCCCACTGGTGCTGCGAGAGGGGGGCTAAGTTGCTCTCTGAGTCAGGGGAAGCTTGGGACACCTGGTCATAGCCAGATCAAGGGTTCCTGTGGCCCTCATGTTAAACATTATTGCTGCTTACCCAGTTTTCTTGGAAAAAATAAGAAAAAAGGGAATCCGTGGAGAGTCTCTCTCTTAAAAACCATTATACCTACCTAAGGGACTGAGCTTGGGGACCTTCTGGAGTTTTATTTAATTAGGTGCCTATTGCAACAGACTTGCTTTAAATTCAGTGCCACTTACTAACCCCACCACTACAAGGTCTAGTCTGTAAGGACTTTCTTATGCTGGACATTTATCTATTGTGGATTTTTTTCCTCCCCTTAGTGTCCCATTCCCCATGAGCGGTATAACAGCTTTTTCACCCTAACACTCCTTAGGGGAAAGGGGGAAGAAGGAGAAGAAAGAAGGAGAAAGGGGATATAGAAGGGGGGGGGGAGTAAGAGGCTGAACAAGGCCCAGGAAATTCAAGGCAGAAAGCCTCAGTTTACCCTTCTCTCTGCCTCCTTCTTGTTTTCCTATCTGCATTCCTCTGCTCTGTGGGTTCTTTCAGACATATCTTATGGCTTTGGAAAGTATTTATAGTGAAGCTGATATGTAGCCCCTCAGTACTAACAACATCATTTTTTTCTGTATAATTATTTTTGCATTTAGTAATGCTTATAAGGCTCTGTATATAGAGATAGTTACTAACATTCTCTGTTTAGAAGTAACTTAACTTGGTCCTTATTAACCCAGTCTTCGACACATCCTGAATTTATCAAGACTTAAAGTGTGGGCTCCTTCAGAGGTGCAGATAGGGGATAGTGACAGTTGGGAGTGTTACCAGGGGGAGCCCTTGGGTTAGCACATTATATCTCCTAGGGGTTCGCTTTTAATGAGCTAAAGCTATTCTTAATTCTCTTCCCATTACAACTTGGTCAGTTCAGTGCTTCTTTGCCATTCACAAGTCTTCTTCACGTATCTAACTCACTTCACAAATTAATTGTATTAGTCAATCCTTTTTTTTTTTTTTAAATTCACTTTTATTAACAGTTTCTCCCCCCCCCCCTCACAGCACAGTTTTAATTGTTATTCACTAGCCTTATTCTTCTTTTTGTATAATAGCCACAGTATATGGACAAATTCCTCACGTCTCCCTCCTTCACCACTAAGTCTTATCCAAGCATGGCAGCTAAGGACAGAGAGCAAAGGAATAAAAACTCTGTCGAGACTCTGGTAGAAATTCATCCAGAAGCAATTAATATCCCAAAGCATATGGATCTTCAAGATTCTCAAACCCTGGTCACCAATATAATTGAAGCTCTGACTCCTAAATTTGACGCACTTAGAGCAGAAATTAAACATGATTTTTCATCACTTACTATGGAGGTTAGACTGTTCTCCAAGAGTTTACAGGAGGCAGAACAAAGGGTGTCTGACTTGGAGGATGTGACTGACTCACATGACTCTAAGATCAAAAGCAAGTTTTCTGATCTGGTTAAATTACAGAGCAGGCTAGAAGATCTCGAAAATAGATCAAGGAGGAGCAATATTAGAATTATTGGTCTTCCGGAAAATGACCAGCGAGAAGACCTGATGAAATTTATGACACATACCCTCCCGCAATTTCTAAATATCACCCCTTCAACTTCACCCATTATAATTGAGAGAGTGCATAGGCTGGGTAGACTCTCTGAGTCCTCTAAAAGTTCTTTTAAATCCAGGCCCGTCATTGCTAAATTCCTGAATTTCCAAGATAAAGTATTATTTCTTCAACAATTTCGCAAAAAACAACCAATATTTTTTAACGATTCTAAAAATTTTCTTTTTCAGGACTTTTCTATTGAAACATCTATTAAGAGAAGAGAGTTCTCCGCGGTCTGTGGCAAGTTGATAAAGGCAGGACTTCAGGCCACAGTCATTTATCCAGCCAGGTTGAGGGTAGTTTTAGATGGCCAAACGTTATTTTTTGACTCCGCTCTGGAAGCAGAGAAAATGTATGCTGAGCAAGGGTTTAAAGCAACCTAGTTCGATGGTTGTTTCCTCTTTGTCTGTTTTTTTTTTTTTTTTTGCCCTTTTTCTTATTTTTCCTTCTTATCTTTTGTCTTTTGAATTCAATGATGTATAGCGGTAAGACTCTTATTGGGTTATTTAAGGTGGTGTTCTGATTTTTCCCCCCCCCTCCCATTTGCTACCCTTCTTCCTCCTCCCTTCTATTTTTTTCCCCTTAGTTTTTTCCTTTTTTTGCTCAATTGCATATGATAAATAAAAGAGTAAAGATAAAAACCTTATAATCACCTCATAGAATGTTGGTGGCATCACCTCGCAGATAAAGCGGAAAACGATCATTTCCCATCTTAGGCCTAGATTTGGAGTTCGGCGGTAGCCGTCAAAACCAGCGTTAGAGGCTCCTAACGCTGGTTTTGGGCGCCCGCTGGTATTTGGAGTCAGTGATTAAAGGGTCTAACGCTCACTTTTCAGCCGCGACTTTTCCATACCGCAGATCCCCCTACGCCATTTGCGTATCCTATCTTTTCAATGGGATCTTTCTAACGCTGGTATTTAGAGTCGTTTCTGAAGTGAGCGTTAGAGCTCTAACGACAAGATTCCAGCCGCCTGAAAATAGCAGGAGTTAAGAGCTTTCTGGCTAACGCCGGTTTATAAAGCTCTTAACTACTGTACCCTAAAGTACACTAACACCCATAAACTACCTATGTACCCCTAAACCGAGGTCCCCCCACATCGCCGCCACTCGATTAAAATTTTTAACCCCTAATCTGCCGACCGCCACCTACGTTATACTTATGTACCCCTAATCTGCTACCCCTAACACCGCCGACCCCTATATTATATTTATTAACCCCTAACCTGCCCCCCACAACATCGCCGCCAGCTACTTAAAATAATTAACCCCTAATCTTCCGACCGCAAAGCGCCGCCACCTACGTTATCCCTATGTACCCCTAATCTGCTACCCCTAACACTGCCGACCCCTATATTATATTTATTAACCCCTAATCTGCCCCCCACAACGTTGCCGACACCTGCCTACACTTATTAACTCCTAATCTGCCGAGCGGACCTGAGCGCTACTATAATAAAGTTATTAACCCCTAATCCGCCTCACTAACCCTATCATAAATATTATTAACCCCTAATCTGCCCTCCCTAACATCGCCGACACCTACCTTCAATTATTAACCCCTAATCTTCCGATCGGAGCTCACCGCTATTCTAATAAATGTATTAACCCCTAAAGCTAAGTCTAACCCTAACACTAACACCCCCCTAAGTTAAATATAATTTTTATCTAACGAAATAAATGAACTCTTATTAAATAAATGATTCCTATTTAAAGCTAAATACTTACCTGTAAAATAAATCCTAATATAGCTACAATATAAATTATAATTATATTATAGCTATTTTAGGATTAATATTTATTTTACAGGCAACTTTGTAATTATTTTAACCAGGTACAATAGCTATTAAATAGTTAAGAACTATTTAATAGTTACCTAGTTAAAATAATAACTAATTTACCTGTAAAATAAATCCTAACCTAAGATATAATTAAACCTAACACTACCCTATCAATAAAATAATTAAATAAACTACCTACAATTACCTACAATTAACCTAACACTACACTATCAATAAATTAATTAAACACAATTCCTACAAATAAATACAATTAAATAAACTAGCTAAAGTACAAAAAATAAAAAAGAACTAAGTTACAGAAAATAAAAAAATATTTACAAACATAAGAAAAATATTACAACAATTTTAAACTAATTACACCTACTCTAAGCCCCCTAATAAAATAACAAAGCCCCCCAAAATAAAAAATTCCCTACCCTATTCTAAATTAAAAAAGTTACAAGCTCTTTTACCTTACCAGCCCTGAACAGGGCCCTTTGCGGGGCATGCCCCAAGAATTTCAGCTCTTTTGCCTGTAAAAAAAAACATACAATACCCCCCCCCCAACATTACAACCCACCACCCACATACCCCTAATCTAACCCAAACCCCCCTTAAATAAACCTAACACTAATCCCCTGAAGATCTTCCTACCTTGTCTTCACCATCCAGGTATCACCGATCCGTCCTGGCTCCAAGATCTTCATCCAACCCAAGCGGGGGTTGGCGATCCATAATCCGGTGCTGAAGAGGTCCAGAAGAGGCTCCAAAGTCTTCATCCTATCCGGCAAGAAGAGGACATCCGGACCGGCAAACATCTTCTCCAAGCGGCATCTTCGATCTTCTTCCATCCGGAGCGAAGTGGCAGGATCCTGAAGACCTCCAGCGCGGAACATCCATCCGGACCGACGACTGAACGACGAATGACTGTTCCTTTAAGGGACGTCATCCAAGATGGCGTCCCTCGAATTCCGATTGGCTGATAGGATTCTATCAGCCAATCGGAATTAAGGTAGGAATTTTCTGATTGGCTGATGGAATCAGCCAATCAGAATCTAGTTCAATCCGATTGGCCGATCCAATCAGCCAATCAGATTGAGCTCGCATTCTATTGGCTGATCGGAACAGCCAATAGAATGCGAGCTCAATCTGATTGGCTGATTGGATCAGCCAATCGGATTGAACTAGATTCTGATTGGCTGATTCCATCAGCCAATCAGAAAATTCCTACCTTAATTCCGATTGGCTGATAGAATCCTATCAGCCAATCGGAATTCGAGGGACGCCATCTTGGATGACGTCCCTTAAAGGAACAGTCATTCGTCGTTCAGTCGTCGGTCCGGATGGATGTTCCGCGCTGGAGGTCTTCAGGATCCTGCCACTTCGCTCCGGATGGAAGAAGATCGAAGATGCCGCTTGGAGAAGATGTTTGCCGGTCCGGATGTCCTCTTCTTGCCGGATAGGATGAAGACTTTGGAGCCTCTTCTGGACCTCTTCAGCACCGGATTATGGATCGCCAACCCCCGCTTGGGTTGGATGAAGATCTTGGAGCCAGGACGGATCGGTGATACCTGGATGGTGAAGACAAGGTAGTAAGATCTTCAGGGGATTAGTGTTAGGTTTATTTAAGGGGGGTTTGGGTTAGATTAGGGGTATGTGGGTGGTGGGTTGTAATGTTGGGGGGGGGGTATTGTATGTTTTTTTTTACAGGCAAAAGAGCTGAAATTCTTGGGGCATGCCCCGCAAAGGGCCCTGTTCAGGGCTGGTAAGGTAAAAGAGCTTGTAACTTTTTTAATTTAGAATAGGGTAGGGAATTTTTTATTTTGGGGGGCTTTGTTATTTTATTAGGGGGCTTAGAGTAGGTGTAGTTAGTTTAAAATTGTTGTAATATTTTTCTTATGTTTGTAAATATTTTTTTATTTTCTGTAACTTAGTTCTTTTTTATTTTTTGTACTTTAGCTAGTTTATTTAATTGTATTTATTTGTAGCAATTGTGTTTAATTAATTTATTGATAGTGTAGTGTTAGGTTAATTGTAGGTAATTGTAGGTAGTTTATTTAATTATTTTATTGATAGGGTAGTGTTAGGTTTAATTATATCTTAGGTTAGGATTTATTTTACAGGTAAATTTGTAATTATTTTAACTAGGTAACTATTAAATAGTTCTTAACTATTTAATAGCTATTGTACCTGGTTAAAATAATTACAAAGTTGCCTGTAAAGTAAATATAAATCCTAAAATAGCTATAATATAATTATAATTTATATTGTAGCTATATTAGGATTTATTTTACAGGTAAGTATTTAGCTTTAAATAGGAATCATTTATTTAATAAGAGTTAATTTATTTCGTTAGATAAAAATTATATTTAACTTAGGGGGGTGTTAGTGTTAGGGTTAGACTTAGCTTTAGGGGTTAATACATTTATTAGAATAGCGGTGAGCTCCGGTTGTCAGATTAGGGGTTAATAATTGAAGTTAGGTGTCGGCGATGTTAGGGAGGGCAGATTAGGGGTTAATACTATTTATGATAGGGTTAGTGAGGCGGGTTAGGGGTTAATAACTTTATTATAGTAGCGCTCAGGTCCGCTCGGCAGATTAGGGGTTAATAAGTGTAGGCAGGTGTCGGCGACGTTGAGGGGGGCAGATTAGGGGTTAATAAATATAATATAGGGGTCGGCGATGTTAGGGCAGCAGATTAGGGGTACATAGGGATAACGTAGGTTGCGGCGGTTTACGGAGCGGCAGATTAGGGGTTTAAAAAAATATGCAGGGGTCAGCGATAGCGGGGGCGGCAGATTAGGGGTTAATAAGTGTAAGGTTAGGGGTGTTTAGACTTGGGGTACATGTTAGAGTGTTAGGTGCAGACGTAGGAAGTGTTTCCCCATAGGAAACAATGGGGCTGCGTTAGGAGCTGAACGCTGCTTTTTTGCAGGTGTTAGGTTTTTTTTCAGCTCAAACAGCCCCATTGTTTCCTATGGGGGAATCGTGCACAAGCACGTTTTTGAGGCCGGCCGCGTCCGTAAGCAACTCTGGTATCGAGAGTTGCATTTGCGGTAAAAATGCTCTACGCTCCTTTTTTGGAGCCTAACGCAGCATTTGTTTGAACTCTCGATACCAGAGTTAAATTTATGGTGCGGCCAGAAAAAAGCCCGCGGAGCGTTAACAGCCCTTTTACCGCCGAACTCCAAATCTAGGCCTTAGAAAATTAGGGTCTAATATTTCCTTCCTTCAGGAAACCCACTTAAGCCTGGAAGAATCCATTTTAATTAAAAACTTCATGGGTGGGCGAGGTTTTTGCCACCCTAGCATAGAAAGGAAAAGAGGAGTTGCAATCCTGCTAAACAAAAATGTATTATATGAAACCTTACTTACAGTAGCTGACCCGGATAGTCGGTTTCTGATTTTAAAACTCAGGGTAGCAAAATCTATTTATACCCCGTGTAACCTGTATGCTCCTAATAATTTCGATTCGAAATTCTGGGACTCTCTCCAATTAATAATTCTGCAGGTCATGGAGGGCCGCTTGGTAATAGCTGGTGACTTCAACATGGCCCCACGTTATCCTCTTGATAGGCTTAGGAGGGGTTCGCACCAAAATAAAACAAAAAAGATAAGATGGAGTCGAAAATGTTTGATGCTATTTTTAGAAATCTTGTAGCTAGAGATGTCTGGAGATCACACAACCCTGATATTGGAGATTATACTTGCTATTCTAGGGCTTTTAAATCCTTCTCTCGGATTGATCTCATTCTAATTAATGTATATGACCGTGGTAAAACCTACAATATTGCCAATTTGTATCTCAGACCATGCCCCAATATCATTAAACATCCCAATAGATAAAGCCCCCTCCTCGCCTTTACGCTTTTTTCCCAAAAAAAATTTGACCAAAAACCCTAAATTTAAAAATTGGTTGAAAGGGAAAATGGATGAATATTCTTACTTTAACGAAAGGTCAGTAGAAAAACCCTCAACCTTTTGGGAAGCGGCAAAAGCAGTACTCAGGGGGGAGATTATTGCTTAAACTGCGAGGCTGAAAAAGCAAAGTAGAGCTAGAGAAAGATAAATCTTGGCTGCGGTAGTTAATGCCTATAATCGTTATCTTTTTGCTGCTACTGAGGAAAACTGGTTAAGATATTCAAAGGCAAAAAAAGAAAGATATCTTCCTACTGCAGTATACAACTCATGCAGAGCTAAAGTACCAGGCAAAACTTTATAAACACGGCAATAAGGCAGGAAAGCTCTTAGCTAATATCGTGAAAAATAAAAAGTCCTCCCTGATTGAGTTAATTCAAGACAAGGGGAGACGTCTCCACACATCAAGGGAGATCCAAGAGTCATTTTATGATTACTACAAAAAATTATACTCCTCTAGGATGTCGGTAAACTCAGCCAGAGATGAGTTCTGGGAGACTATCATAATTCCAACTATTACCATAGAGGCCAATCTGAGAATCAATGCCCCTATTTTATAATCTGAAGTTCCACAGTGTATACAAAATTAGATAAAGCTCCTGGCCGGATGCGTTACCCAATGAATTTTATAAGATATTAAGCCCATCAATGACTCCATGTTTAACAAAAATGTTCAACTATTTTTACACCGAAGAGGGCCTGATTCCTCTTAATTGTGCAGCTTCACAGACAACCCTAATTCTTAAACAAGGGAAAGACCCGCGACAAAAAGAATCATACAGACCCATAGCCCTTCTCAACACAGACTATAAGATATTTACATCTATCATAGCTCAGAGACTTCAAGCAGAATTGGGTGACGTCATTCATAAGGACCAAGCTGGTTTCCTCCATAAACGCAAGCTGAATGCAAAAATCAGAGAACTTTTATTAGTTATTGACCATTTTAAAAATTCAGATGTGAATAGGGGCACTGATTCTCCTGATGCTGCCATAGTCGCTATAGATGCTGAGAAAGCGTTTGACTCTGTGCAGTATGATCACCTGTTGAACACATTGTTTCGGTTCGGGTTTAGCAACAATTTTCCAACTTTGATTAAGAATCTCTATACTCAATCATCTACTCGTTTAATTATCAACGGCACAGTCTCACACCATAGTACTTGAAAGAGGCACTCGTCAAGGCTGCCCCCTGTCCCCTCTTCTTTTCGATATTGCAATCGAACTCTTAGCGATCAAGATCAGGCAGCAGGTTCAGGGAATTAAAATAGGGATGAAGGAAGTTAAAGTCGCACTTTACACGCATGATCTCCTTGTCTACCTATCCAATTCCTCAGTAAATATTTTAAAACTGCTTAAATGGATTGGCCTATTTGGTCAATTTTCTGGCTATAAAATCAACACAATGAAATCTGAACTCTTATGGTTTAGGGCACAAAAAGAACCCTCTCTAGAAATTCCTTTTAAGATAATCTCTAGCTCATTTAGGTACCATGGGATCAATATCTCCTCTGATCCCCAAAAATGGTATTCTTTAAACATTCCTCCCATCATCTGCCAGATTAAAACCTTTATGAAAAATTGGCAGAATCTCCCTCTCTCTATTTCAGGCCGAATTGCCTTATTCAAGATGGTCCTCCCCAAAATTCTGTATATTTACACAATCTCCCAATCTTCTTAAAATGTAAGGACATTAAGACCCTTAATACCTCAATTCGCCATTTTATCTGGCAGAACAAGAGACCCAGAATTTCCTTTTAAAAATTAACCCTGCCTAAGATCCTAGGTGGCTTTGCTCTTCCTGACCTTCATATTTACAATTTGGTCTTCCTTGGGCGCATTGCTATAGATTGGATCACCAATATGGATTACTTTACGGACAATAGTCAAGAGATAAACATGATACATCCTTTCTCTCCCTTCTTTTTAATTCATTATCCCCTTAATCTAGATCCCAGACAGATTAAATCCATTTATACTGTAATCCAGGCATGGAAAAAAATTGGAACTATTGTAAAAGTTAATAAGAATATACCTAAATACCAGATATTTCTGGGCAATCCAGAATTTCAAGAGGACATTCAGTCCTCAATACTCCTCAATTGGCACAGAAAAGGTTTGTATTTCACAGTGCAATTCCTGAATCAGATCGCACAGAACATTAAATCATTTGAAAAACTTAAACAGGAATTTAACCTTGAAGATCGGGATTATTTTGCGTACCTTCAATCCAGACATTATGAATCCATGTTAATAAATACATTTTCCTGGAATTGGTCTTGGGGTAGGCTAGGTGGCTGGCCATTATTGACCAAAAATGGCTTCTCGTCTATTTCTACCTGGTACGATTATCTTGCTTTTCAGACAGGAGATTCAAATCTGATTAATATTGCTCAAGAATGGCTGGATTTAACTCCTGAAATCATTGATCACCCAGATCACATAAAAAGGTTGATATCTTTGATCTCTCGGGTAACACTTTCTATTAATTGGAGAGAGTCTCATTTGAAACTATTATACAGGACATATTATACCCCTGAGAAGGGTTACAAATGGCATAACCCTAAATTCAATAAATGTGCGAGATGTAAGATACCTGCTGCAAATCTATGTCATATAGTTTGGTCCTGTCCTAGGATCTTTAAATGTTTGAAGAAAGTAGAGTATTGGATAGCAAACACTCTCAAGATTGCTCATTTTACTCTCTCCTTAGGGAGACTAATCTTTCTCTTAGATGAGAAGGCAGCATTGACTAATAATAAAATTATCAACTTAATAATACTGGCCTCCGGGAATTTATTTTTTTAAGAACTGGAAGGATAGATCTGTCCCCAGAATTATAGAAATTAAAAATTATCTTAAAAAATAATGTATTATCGAGCAGTTCTCCACTGACATGAACTCTGATCAGGATATAATTCTCTTCTTTAAGAAATGGTCGACATTTATCAAAATATTCTCACCCAATGAAATAGACTATTTGAGTTATCCCTTTAGGAACACAGAAATAGTCCTTTTGGGAGTCTGGTAATCATATATAAATTTTCTCCTCCTCTCCCTTTTTATTTTATTTTTTTATGGAGGGTAGTGAACGGGGGGGTCTCAACAATTATTGTAAATAATGGGAATGAGGTCAGATTCTCTCTTTTCTTGACTTTCTTTTTTTTGGCTCAACTCTGGCTTAGAGTGGAGAGCCATGTTTTCCAAGAAAGGTTGATTTGTAATGTATTAATTATTGCCTCGCAGAGAGTAATTTTCAGAAAACTGAACAAGAATGCTTGTTATTTTGTTATTTTATTTAGTTTAAATGTTATGTCCTTGGATAAGTCATTGGATCTTGTATAGAATATTAGACTTTATTAATCCTGCTTAAGTTCTGCTTAAAACTTTGTGTTGTAATTCTGTGAAAACTAATAAATAAAAAAAACAAAAGAAAAACACTTGAGTGTTGCTTTAGCAGTATGCTTAGGGTTATTGTCCTGCTGGAAGGTGAACCTCTGTCCCAGTTTCAAATCTCTGGAAGACTGAAACAGGTTTCCCTCAAGAATTTCCCTGTATTTAGCACCATCCATCATTCCTTCAATTCTAACCAGTTTCCCAGTGCCTTCCGATGACAAACATCCCCACAGCATGATGCTGCTACCACCATGCTTCACTGTGGTGTTGGTGTTCTTGGGATGATGAGAGGTCTTGGGTTTGCGCCAGATATAGGGTTTTCCTTGATGGCCAAAAAGCAAAATTTTAGTCTCATCTGACCAAAGTACCTTCTTCCATATGTTTGGGGAGTCTCCCACATGCCTTTTAGTGAACAGCAAACGTGCTTATTTTTTTCTTTAAGCAATGGCTTTTTTTCTGGCCACTCTTCCGTAAAGCCCAGCTCTGTGGAGTGTACGTTTTAAAGTGGTCCTATGGACAGATACTCCAATATACGCTGTGGAGCTTTGCAGTGGTGGGCGGCCCTCTCTTGGCAGTTTTGTTGTGGTGCCATATTCTTTCCATTTTTTAATAATGGATTTAATGGTGCTCCGTGGGATGTTCAATGTTTCGGATATTTTTTTATAACCCTAACCCTGATATGTTCTTCTCCACAACTTTGTCCCTGACCTGTTTGGAGAGCTCCTTGGTCTTCATGGTGCTGCTTGCTTAGTGGTGCCCCTTGCTCAGTTGTGTTGCAGACTATGGGGCCTTTCAGAACAGGTGTATATATGTGACAGATCATGCGACACTTCGATTGCACACAGGTGGACTGTATTTAACTAATTATGTGACTTCTGAAGGTAATTGTTTGCACCAGATCTTATTTCAGTTTTTTATTTTTCAGAATCCAAATGAAAATCTATTTTAATTCCAGCTTGTAATGCAACAAAATAGGGAAAATGCCAAGGGAGTGAATACTTTTGAAAGGCAACTGTAGCTCAAATTCCTTGCTTATTAGATTACTCGGGAGCGCACATCACATAGAGGAGAACGTAAGTTACAATATTGCGATGCACACTGGGGTATGTAAGCGGCAGTTTATTTCTGTGTTTCTAAATGTTATAAATAAGCACATTAAAGGGTGATTCAAGTAACAAAATGCAGATAGACAATATTGCTTATTTAGTCAATAGAAGAGGTGCTATAGGTCCCTTTAAGTAATCATGTCACCTCTCAAGCACCTTTTTATCCCTAGAGAAAACAGGATAACCTCTTCTCATACTGTAGCTTAAATTATCCATTCCCCTTATTAGTTTTATGGCCCTTCTCTGAACTTTTTCTAACTCTGCAATGTCTTTTTTTGAGAAGGATCCCCAGAACTGCACTCCGAGCTCAAGTAGTAAACTGCAGCACATACAGAAACACAGTATCTGAAACAATTACAGTAACATTTAAAACAGGTTTGATGACCTAAAAGGTAGTACACCTGCGACTTGTGGAGTGAGCGAACAGTATACTAATCATCTCTCTCTGGCAGTGGTCCCTCTCAGAACCGGGCAAACACCGCTCCCATCGCCTTCCTCTGCCTGGTGTTTGCATTTAATCAAGAGGATGGCTCACTCGCTCTGAAGGCTCCAGGATATGTGAACCAGGATGGAAAATGTCAGGAGAGGGGGGAGGGAAATGGAGAAACAAAAGATAGAAGGGAAATAGAAAAGGTAAGAAAGAAAGTGTGAGAGAGAGAGAGAGAAAGAAAGAAAGTGTGTGAGAGAGAGAGAGAGAGAGAGAAAGAAAGTGTGTGAGAGAGAGAGAGAAATAAAGAAAGTGTGTGAGAGAGAGAGAGAAAGAAAGAAAGTGTGTGAGAGAGAGAAAGAAAGAGAAAGAAAGTGTGTGAGAGAGAGAAAGAAAGAAAGAAAGAAAGAAAGTGTGTGAGAGAGAGAGAGAAAGAAAGAAAGTGTGTGAGAGAGAAAGAAAGAAAGAAAGAAAGAAAGAAAGAAGAGAAAGAGAAAGAAAGTGTGTGTGTGTGTGAGAGAGAGAGAGAGAGAGAGAAAGAAAGAAAGAAAGAAAGTGTGTGAGAGAGAGAGAGAGAGAGAGAGAAAGAAAGAAAGAAAGGAGAGAAAGAAAGAAAGTGTGTGTGTGTGTGTGAGAGAGAGAGAGAGAGAGAGAGAGAGAGAGAAAGAAAGAGAGAGAAAGAAAGAAAGAAAGAAAGAAAGAAAGAAAGAAAGAAAGAAAGAAAGGAGAGAAAGAAAGGAGAGAAAGAGAAAGAAAGAATAAGAGAGAGAGAGAGAGACAGAAAGAAAAAAAGATAGAGAGAGAAAGAGAGAGAAAGAAAGAAATAGAGAGATAGAGAGAGAGAGAAAGAAAGAAAGAAAGTGTGTGAGAGAGAGAGAGAAAGAAAGAAAGAAAGAAAGAAAGTGTGTGAGAGAGAGAGAGAAAGAAAGAAAAAAAGATAGAGAAAGAAAGAGAGAGAAAGAAAGAGAGAGAAAGAAAGAAAGAAAGAAAGAAAGAAAGAAAGAAAGAAAGAAAGAAAGGAGAGAAAGAAAGAAAGGAGAGAAAGAAAGAAAGAAAGGAGAGAAAGAAAGAAAGAAAGGAGAGAAAGAGAAAGAAAGAATAAGAGAGAGAGAGAGAGACAGAAAGAAAAAAAGATAGAGAAAGAAAGAGAGAGAAAGAAAGAAATAGAGAGATAGAGAGAGAGAGAAAGAAAGAAATAGAGAGAGAGAGAGAGAAAGAAAGAAATAGAGAGAGAGAAAGAAAGAAAGAAAGAGAGAGAGAGAGAGAGAGAGAGAGAGAGAGAGAGAGAGAGATAGAGAGAGAGAGAAAGAAAGAGAGAGAGAGAGAGAGAGAAATAGAGAGAGAGAGAAAGAAAGAAAGAAAGAGAGCGTGAGAGAGAGAGAGAGAGAGAGAGAGAGAGAGAGAGAGAGAGAGAAAGAAAGGTCCAGCGTACACAAACTATATGACATTGCATCACTCAGTGTAGCAGAGCAGAATATGTGACAAGTGGGGATAATTCCCTATTGGTGGGAACACAGTGTGTGGCAGTAGAGGTGACAGTAACAACAACTTAACATGACAGCTCTCTAGTGACCACAGCGTGTAGAACAGTTACAGATAAGCTGTGATATTTTTCCCTAACAGCACCTCCTGATCTTTGCTACTGAGAACTCACTGCAGAAACCATTTCCATACAGCTAGGACCCCTCCCTTTGGTGTTGGAGAGGACAGAATGAGACCAGTGAGTTGAGCCACCATGAGATGACAAACAGAATAAGGAACGAGTTTATAAATTATAATTAATAATAATTAATAATTAATAATAATTAATATTATAAATTATTCACCAACTTTTCTTTTCATTTTTTGAGCATATACCTGGGTTTTAAAGGGCTATGAAACACAAAAAGATTATTTTGTGATTCAGACAGAGCGCACCATTTTAAAAAATTTTCCAATTGACCTCTATTATCAAATTTGCTTTGTTCCTAATGTGATTCTTTGTTGAAGAGATACCTAGGTAGGCATCTGGAGCACTACATGTCAGTAAATAGTGCTGCCATCTAGTGCTCTTGCAAATGGATAACATTGTTGCCAAACTGCTGTCATAAAGTGCTCCAGAAATGAGCAGGCTCCTAAGCATACAACCCTGATTTTCAACAAAAGATAACAAGAGAAAAAAATAAAAAATGATAATAGAAGTAAATTAGAAAGATGTTTAAAAGTGTATGCTCTATCTACATAATGGGGGGTTGGTTTTCATATCCCTTTAATGACACACATTGGGGCCGATTTATTATCCTGCGGACGGACATGATCCGCTGTAGAGGATCATGTCCGCCGCACATCGATAAATTCCATCAGCATTTATCATTGCACAAGCAGTTCTGGTGAACTGCTTGTGTAATGCCGACCCCTGCAGATTCGCAGCCAATCAGCCGCTAGCAGGGGGTGTCAATCAACCCAATCATTTACGATCAGGTGTGTTGCTGTCTGCTGCCTCAGAGGTGGCGGACGAGTTAAGGAGCAGCGGTCTTAAGACCGCTGCTTCTTAAAGGGACAGTCTAGGCCAAAATAAACTTTCATGATTCAGATAGAGCATGTAATTTTAAACAATTTTCCAATTTACTTTTATCACCAATTTTGCTTTGTTCTCTTGGCATTCTTAGTTGAAAGCTTAACCTAGGAGGTTCATATGCGAATTTCTTAGACCTTGAAGCCCACCTCTTTCAGATTGCATTTTAACAGTTTTTCACCACTAGAGGGTGTTAGTTCACGTATTTCATATAGATAACACTGTGCTCGTGCACAAGAATTTATCTGGGAGCAGGCACTGATTGGCTAGACTGCAAGTCTGTCAAAAGAACTGGAAAAAGGGGCAGTTTGCAGAGGCTTAGATACAAGATAATCACAGAGGTTAAAAGTGTATTATTATAACTGTGTTGGTTATGTAAAACTGGGGAATGGGTAATAAAGGGATTATCTATCTTTTAAAACAATAAAAATTCTGGTGTAGACTGTCCCTTTAACTCTTGTTTCTGGCGAGCCTGAAGGCAAAACGACCCCATTGTGTAATAAGGTTTAACGGTATCCCAAGGGTGTCTGACAACAAAATGTCAGAGAATCACAGACTTAGACTGTAAATGGGCATCACTTCTGGACACTCAAAATAAATCATATCCTTTACTATCTGCTCCGTTTTTGATGAGTGTTTGCAGTTTTGATGTATCTGCAAAATGCATAATACAATGTTGGATTTTGGGGATAGTTTAAATGGTGTTTCCTTTTTTTGTATCTTTCTATAGAAGGTGTTTTACAGGAATCATATAGACAGCAATGACTGGGTAATATTTGTAGGGTTTTGTCTGGTTCTGGAGAGGAGTTATACATTCATATTTTACTGTAAACGGTTGATTACAAGATGCTGATGGAGGGTTATAGTCACTTTGATGTTTCAGAGTTCTATAAATACTTTGAAGCACTGAAATGCTGAATTAGGCTAGGGAACACTGGATTCAACGTTCTATTGCACTGGTTTTCAAACCTGTCCTCTAGCCTCAATAACACGCCACATTTTGAGGATATCTGTACTGGAGCACAGGTGAAATAATCAGCTGATTAGTAAGCATGGTTATTTTATCTGCTCTCATCCAAGGTTATCCAGAAAACCTGGCCTGTTGGGGAGTCCTGAGAGCAGGTTTGAAAAGCACTGTTCTATTGGGTCTCCAGATAGACAACACCTCAATATGCTGTATGGCTTTAAGGGGCAATGAAGGAATGATATCTACAAGGTAAAGTGTTATTGGGAAAATAAATGTTGGCATTTATCCATGTTTCTGAGCTATAAGATTTTTTGACAATAAAAAAAGTCTAATGAAGCATGTACCCCATTATAAACATAGCAATATTTACTATTAAAAAAAATTGCCACAATGATGTAGAAATCTTAGTCACACAAGCAGAATAAATAACTTAAATGTTCCTTAAATACAGTAGAATTACATAATCAACAAACGCAAAACAGAAAGACAATGCAATTACTTAATCTGAATTTGTCTCACAAATTTTTTGAATTCACTTCCATTTTTCCCTCCAACTGTATCATGTGGCATCCACCAGCCAATCACAAACATATAAATACAGTGAACTCTTGAACGTGCTCAGTCAGAGCTAGTGCATTACAAAAGCGTGCATCTATAAATTGGGGCGGGGGGGGGGCGATAATTGCATGCACTATCTTTTTGACTTTAGTGTCCCTTTTAAAGGAAGATGACAGTCAAAATTAAACTTATATGATTCAGATAGAGTAGGCAATTTCCAAAACTTAAACAAAATACAATTTTCCAATTTACTTCTTTTGCAGATCTTTCTCTTGGTATTTTTTGTTGTAATTTACCTCCTTTCCATAAGAAAATCCTGACAGACTCAGTGGTGTGCAATGTCTTGAGCACTATGGGAAAAATGTATAATAATTGTAGGCGGACGGGTTTGCAAGTTGAGACCATTTGCTCCTGCTATTGCCACAAGCAATGCTGCAATGTGTGGTGAAATATAGCAGAGTGCAAGAGCAGGGCATGTCAATCACCTCTGAATGATCTAGTGTCTGGGAAACTGATCTTGCCAAGCGGATCATGTCCGTCCAACATTTGATAAATCTACCCCATAGCCCTTAAAGGGACATGAAACAAAAATTTTCTTTCAGGATTCAGGTAGAGAATACAATTTTAAACAACTTTCCAGTTTACTTCTATTATTTATTTTGCTTCCTTCTCTTGTTATCCTTTGCTGAAAGGTTTATCTAGGTAAGCTCAGGAGCAGCAGAGAACCTAGGTTCTAGCTGTTGATTGGTGGCTGCATATATATATCGATTGTGATTGGCTCACCCACGTGTTAAGTTAGAAACCATTAGTGCATTGCTGCTCCTTCAACAAATGATACCAAGAGAATTAAACACATTAGATAATAGAAGTAAATTAGAATGTTGTTTAAAATTGTATTCTCTATCTGAAATACATTTTTTGGGTTTCATATCCCTTTAAGTCACGTGCACATTCCTAAACCTGCCTCTGTATACTCTCATAGAATGCAGCTAAGTTTCAACAAAGGATACCCAGGAAAAGAAAAGAAGTAAATGTGACAAAGTAAATGTCAATGTTTTGTTGTTTTTAAAGCACAAAAAAACATGTTCTAGATGAATCACTAAACTTTAAAGGGACAGTGAACCCAAATTTTTTGCTTTCGTGGTTCAGATAGAGCATTTAATTTTAAACAACTTTCTAATTTACTCCTATTATCATTTTTTCTTTGTTCTCTTGCTTTCTTTATTTGAAAAAGAAGGCATCTAAGCTATTTTATTGGTTCAAGACCATGGAAAGCACTTGTTTATTGAATTTACCCACCAATCAGCAAGAACAACACAGTGTGTTCACCAAAAATGGGCCGGCATCTAAACTTACATTCTTGCATTTCATATAAAGATACCAAGAGAATTAAAAGAATTTGATAATAGGTGTAAATTAGAAAGTTGCTTAAAATTGCATGCTCTATCTGAATCACGATAGAAAAAAATTGGGTTCAGTGTCCCTTTAATTTTGACTTTCTTGTCTCTTTAAAGGGACATGAATCCTAATTTTTTTTCTTTCATGATTCAGATAGAGCATCACATTTTTAACATAACATAATATATATATATAAATATATATATATATATATACAGCCACCAATCAGCAGCTAGAACCTAGGTTCTTTGCTGCTCCTTTCAGCAAATTATAACAATAGAGGGAAGCAAATTAAATAATAGAAGTAAATTGGAAAGTTGTTTAAAATTGTATGTTCTGTCTAAATCATGAATGTTTAATTATGACTTTTACTGTCCCTTTAAAAAAATGGACATTTATGTGTTTACTAAGTTATATAAATCACTTCCATCCTGTAATTTGCTACCTAACATTTTTAGAAGGCTTCAGGGGTGCATATATATTTTATGGCTATGAAAAACATAAATAATTATATAATTTGTAAGTAACAATGTCCGCCTTTTCCTGGGGCCATAAAAGCTAGCACAGGGACCACCAATTGGCCACCCCTTTTTAGTTCTCTCTCTCATACGCCAGGTGAATACAGTCAGTCGCAGCTTTGGAAAGCATGAAGTGCATATCTATTTGAGTTGTGCACAAAGTCAATCACAGCTGCTCTCCTCTATAGGAGAACGCTTACAAAGCTTGCTTTTTGCCTAAGGGGAGAAAGTGAAGTGCTATGCCGCATGCTTGCAATGATTTAGACTTTGACAGGTTTAATGTGATTGAACCTCCTTGCACGTGCACTGCACCACTTCAGAGCCCCATAGGCAAAAAGCACACCATGGGAGAATGCTTCTGTAGCGAAGAATGGCGCACGCACCGTATTCTTCTGAAACATGAAAAAGATTATCATCTTTGTGTTTATTTTTGTATTTGAAATAGCTGATTTTGCTAATTGTTCTATTGTTTATCCTCAAAAACTATAGACAACCCAGAGTTTTAAGACATCCCTGAGTAAGTGCTGCAACACCCATCTTATCTGAGTTTATCTGTTGGTTTATATAAATAAACATGATATATATCAGCAATTAAATACTGAATCTCAAAGGTTCTGCATTCAAATTAAATGTTTTTAAAGAAAAAGTTAGTAAAACTTGCATATGCCTTGAAAAGCCTCATAAATGTAGTTTATTTTAAGTAATTTGATGCATCCAGCCAGGGACATGTATAAATGATTTGCTGCACAAATCAAACAATCACTGTTCCATGTTGCAGGGTCAACCTTCCAAAGTATGCAGGACTGACTCCCCAGCATCTCTGACGATAATAGAAAAATACATTTAAAAAAACTGGCATGCTATAATGCATTAGAGCATGTCATTTTAAGACTAACAACCCTGCACCTCTATGTGTTTAACACTCACAAAGGTGTTAAGCACACAGTAGATGTACTGCCTGGGACCCGCAGAGCACTGCTGGGTTGTGCATCTAGCGGTACTGATTGGATCAACGGTAGTTTGCCAAATGGATTATCACCTAACCGCATGAAGCAGAGAAAGGCCAAAACTAAAACAACTTTAATTGAACAAGAATGGTTCTGTGAAAATGATTCAAACACCAGTGTGTAGGCACCTAATTATCTTACTATAATATGGCTGGGCCTTATGTATGGAAGCGGGTGTGTATATAAGGGTAGACCCACTGTGGTCAGATGTAATTATTTACTTTCTAAAGCTGTTCAGTAGCTAAATCAATATCATAGTTTCGTTTGTGCTCAGATAGAGAAATCTTAAGGGGACAGTGAAGTCAAAATTAAATTTCCATGATACAGAAAGGGCATGCAATTTTAAACAGCTTTCCAATTTACTTTTATCATCAAATGTGCTTTGTTCCCTTTGTATTCTTTGTTGAAAACTAAACCTAGGTAGACTCGTATGCTAATTTCTAGATCCTTGAAGGCTGCTTCTTATTTCAGTGCATTTTGACAGTATTAATATAACCGTGTTGGTTATACAAAACTGGGGAATGGGTAGACTATCCCTTTAAATCTGGCCTCTTAGAGTTCCTTGAAACAAACATGTGACTGAGCTGTACTATCATGAGATCAAAGTGTTGAAGAATTTCTCCTTGAGACATGTACAGTATATTGAGCTTGGAGAAGTCAAGGGTCAGATAAGATTTATTGGAAGTCCTTAGTGTAACCCTAGGGCCTTATGCTGAGCAAGCGTTTACCCCAATAACATTTTATAAATTAAATGTGTGACAATTTACCTAAGTAGCAACCACACACACCACATATCAAGATATGGCCAGAAAGTAACTATGGCTAAGGGCACAAATATGTCATATATTGTAAGGAATATTAAAGGGACAGTCTACACCAGAATTTTTATTGTTTTAAAAGATAGATAATCCCTTTATTACCCATTTCCCAGTTTTACATAACCAACACAGTTATATTAATACACTTTTAACCTCTGTGGTTATCTTGTATCTAAGCCTCTGCAAACTGCCCCTTTATTTCAGTTCTTTTGACAGACTTGCAGTCTAGCCAACAGTGCCTGCTCCCAGATAACTTCTCGTGCACGAGCACAGTGTTATCTATATGAAATACGTGAACTAACACCCTCTAGTGGTGAAAAACTGTTAAAATGCAATCTGAAAGAGGTGGGCTTCAAGGTCTAAGAAATTAGCATATGAACCTCCTAGGTTAAGCTTTCAACTAAGAATACCAAGAGAACAAAGCAAAATTGGTGATAAAAGTAAACTGGAAAATTGTTTAAAATGACATGCTCTATCTGAATCATGAAAGTTTATTTTGGCCTAGACTGTCCCTTTAAGCACTTCAATATAGAAATATAAGATGTTTAATTAAAGGGACACAGAACCCAAACAAATTATTTAATGATTTAGGTAGAACATAAAATTTTAGACAAACTTTTCAGTTTACTTCTATTATCAAATTTGCTTCATTCTCTTGGTATCAATTGTTGAAGGAGCAGCAATGCACTACTGGTTTCTAACTGAACACATGGGTGAGCCAATGACAATCGGTATATATATGTAGCCACCAATCAGCAGCTAGAACCTAGGTTCTTTGCTGCTCCTGAGCGTACCTAGATAAACTTTTCAGCAAGGGATAACAAGAGAAGGAAGCAAATTAAATAATAAAAGTAAATTGGAAAGTTTTTTTTAAAATGTTATGCTCTATCTAAATCATAAATGTCTAATTATGACTTTATTGTCCCTTTAATGTCCCTTTAAGCATAGTAAAAACACACATTATTATATACTTTTATTATATACTCTTTTCCTGTAATTTAACTCTGAAAGCAGACTCTAGACTTCACAAGCCAATCACTGCTATATTCAGTGGCCCTAATTGACCTCAGCAGAGGAGATAAGGTAAACCTAAGTTAGATGATGACGGTGCCCACTACTATTTGGAGACTAGCACTTGTTAAAGCCCTTTGCCTGCCTTTTGTTTTCTTAACACCTGAGACCTTGGGGCATATTTATCAAGCTCCGTATGGAGCTTGATGTCCCGTGTTTCTGGCGAGCCTTCAGACTCGCCAGAAACAGCAGTTATGAAGCAGCGGTCACAAAGTCCGCTGCTCCATAACCTGTCCGCCTGCTCTGAGCAGGCGGACAGACATCGCCGGAAATCAACCCGATCGAGTACAATCAGGTTGATTGACACCGCCCTGCTGGTGGCCCATTGGCCGCGAGTCTGCAGGGGGCAGTGTTGCACCAGCAGCTCTTGTGATTGCGTATTGCTCGCCGTATTCAGCGAGGTCTGGCGGACCTGATCCGCACTGTCGGATCAGGTCCGCCAGACTTTCATAAATAGGGGCCCTTATATCTTTGAGTACATTTCTTTATTAGATGGTGTTACTATGAGTGTAAGTGTACGTTGTAATGTATTTCTGATGTATTTTGTTACACTTTACACTTTTTTGTTTTGCAGAAGTTAACCAGAGCTCTGAGGACGCGCTAACCCGACAAGCATTAACTTGAATTGCGCTCAAGTGACCGCTTTTACTTTTAATACGAGCAATAAACACGACGCATGCAAACACCAGCGATAAACCCCTTATCGCGCAGGCGCAAACATTTGCACTCCACTAGTAATCTGGCCCTTCATGTTTAATGTCACCTTAAAGGAACATATTTAAAGGGACATTAAACTTCAGAAATGTATATAATGCATATGAACAATATTATAAAAAAGGTTAAACACATATATTTTAAGACTAGCGGCCCTGAAATGCTAATGTGTTTAACCCCCACAAAGTTGTTTAACACATATTAGAAGCTTTGCTGTTCCCAAATGGAAATTGCGACGGATCCAATTAGCAGCGCAAGTCACACCACTCAGCTGTGCAACTAGCGCTGCTGATTGGAACAGCAGCAGTTTACAGTTGGGACCAGCAGTGCTCTGCAGTCCCAAAGACACATTTACTATGTATTTAACCCCTTTATGTGTGTGTCTGGGGGGGGGGGTTTAAACAAACAGAACTGCAGGGTCCAAAAAATGTAATTTGTTGACTATAATCTGAAAATTAAAGTTTTTTCCGCCCCTATATAGATTACAGGACATCACATGGAATTCAGAACACTGGTCTCTAAAATGTTGTACAAGTAATTGTCTGACATGTGCAGCAGAGCATTTATACCTGGAAGCATCAAAGGAGATCATATAAATAACTCCTACGGAATTTTCAAAGGATTTGTCCTCGGGCTGAAAATCAATGCAAATTTTGCTAGAAAACAGTACAGATTTAAATTCTTCTATACATTTATTTTGTGTACAAATGTTGTGCAATGCAGTTATTCATTTCTGCTGAAGTCTCTTTTATGCTCTACAGATGCACAGGAAGCAATGCACTAAACTTAATGTTCCACATTTTAAATGATAAATGAATAGTTCATATCGTATGATTGCTAACGTTTCGGGCTCCATTTATGAACCAGCAGATGCTACTTCGGAGACCTATAGTTTCAGGCTTGCGTGAAACATAAGTTAAGATGCAGCGGTCATAAGACTGCTGCTCCTTAACCTGTCCGCCACCTTTTAGGTGGCGGATTGAAATCATCCCGATACGATCGAGATGATTGACAACCCCTGCTAGCGGCCCATTGCACAAGCATTTCACCAGAAATGCTTGTGCAATGTTAAATGCCAACAGCATATGCTGTCTGCATTTAGCGATGTCGAGCAGACATGATTCGCCGTAGCGAATCATGTCTGGTCGACTGATAATAAATCTACCCCTTCATATGTAATATTTTTACTGATGCTGAATTGTCAAAAATAAAAATGCAGTTATATTACCAGTATTACGTGAACCAAATAAGTTACTTTGTAAAACACCAGAACATATTTAAATGAAATAAATGCAGACTTGTAAATCAAACACGTATTAAAAAATTCCACTGGACAGTGCCCCATTAAATGAAACCTGTTACTGATTCAAATGTTTATCTAAACAAAATGTATATCTGCAAATACTGTTTACATTTTTTTTTTTTTAAATATTAGCATTTTTAGGTAAATATTTGGTCTGCAGAGAAGGCTAAAAGCAGCTGGTTATGATTCTGTTCTATTCACTGACCCGCAGTAAACAATAACAAAACCTGGCAGTTGCTGAGTGGTTAGTTGTTGTGTGCATAGTGTAAGGAAGACAAGCTGCTATCCCGCAGTCACACGGCTCAGCTTGCAGGCATCATGTTGTACCTGCAAGCTGACCTTACTAATCAGAGTACAGAGGGCTGTGAAGCAATATATATATTATATATTACATTTTTACCATTTCCAAACAAGATTAGAGTGTAATTTAGCTTTTTTTGAGGAGGAGCTACCAATTCTGACCAATCTAACCACAAAAATAAAGCTATGTGTTTAACCCTTGCAAAGCTACAGAGCAGCAATGCACCACTGGGAGCTAGCTGAACACATCCAGTAAACCAATGACAAGAGGCTTATGTGAGCCAACCTAGGTATACTTTTTTCATAATAGAAGTAAATTGAAAAGTCTCTTACAATTGCATGTTCTATCTGAACCATGAAAGTTTAATTTTGACTTCTATTTGTCCCTTTCGACATGCAGTGAAAGTTGCACACCTGGAACACCTTTATTCTACGGGGCATACCCATATATGCCTGCTTCTTATTCGCTCACCTGCTGATATCCTAGGCTGGAGTGTAACAGAAGGACAACTTTTTGAATTGAACCCCTTTGCAGGGGTTAACCCCTTTGAATAGGTATTAAACACATAGTAAAAGAACAGACTTTGTTTTAAAAATAAAATGTTTTAATGGCAAAAGAGCACTTTATATTTAAAGGAATATGAAAAACAAACATTTTCTTTTGTGGTTTAGACAGAGCACACACTTTTAAAAAAGTTTCCAATTTACTTCTATTATCAAATTTGCTTTGTTGCCAAGATATTCTTTGTTGAAGAGATACCTAGGTAGGCATCTGGAGCACTACATGGCTGGAAATAGTGCTGCCCTCTAGTGCTCTTGCAAATGGCTGCCATATAGTGCTCCAGAAATGGGTCAGCTCCTAAGCATACGTCCCTGCTTTTCAACAAAAGATACCAAGAGAACAAAGACAAATTGATAATAGAAGTAAATTAGAAAGTTGTTTAAAACTGCATGCTCTATCCGAATCATGAAAGAAAAATGTTGGGTTTTGTGTCCCTTTAAACTAAAATGTGTTTTAAAGAAGTATCAGCAAAATCACAGGTAAAATACTAGAATATTAGTGACAGTTTTTAATTACAAGAGAAAAGGGGTCATATTACTTAGAGGTTTTACTGGATTTCCATTTCCCCAGTCATGTAAAGTATAGACCTAGTGCACCCTCTAATGACAGAGAATAATCCCAAACCTTAGGGCTACAGTTAGCAAAAAGTATCCCCAGAGAGAAGGAAACACAATCAGATACATTTATCCTAAGCAATACACTGACCTATAGGTGAATTACTATTAGAGAACCAGTCCCTCAGTCAGACAGAATGACCAGTAACAGCAACTGACACCAATTATTGAGAATGGCTCTTAAAGTGCAATTCCACTGATGAGAATAAACTCCAAACTTTCAGACCCCTTTTTAGACAAACTGATCTCAGAAATTTGCTACAACTGTAAAAAATGGACCAGATTTGTGAGACCAACCACAATATGAAGAGACCTACCTCACTTTAAAGTAAATGACACAATAGAATCAAAGCCACAATCCCTTTAATAGCACAATTATTAGTGACACTGATCTAAAATAATTTGATAAAAAAAATATTATTATATTTTTAACATCTGACATATCACCTGTGACAACAGATTACAACATCACATGAATCTCATCCTAAACTCTTCATCTCCCCAGCAGAGCACTTCTATGTGATAAAGCACTTAGCAGTGGTACAGAACCTCTGACACACTGTCTGGAATGGACCCACTGAGTCTAATTCTTTGAGGTTTCAGACAATCCAGAAATGTGTCTCATAACCAACACATTGGTGATGTTATTACAGAGACAATGAGAAGCAAATAGGTCAGCAATTGTTAAGATATGAGAGCTCCAGTCTTTGCTCATCAGATGTGCAAAAAAACTTTCCTGCACAAAAACGTGTCTAGAATTCCAAAGCACCACAATAATAGAATATACATAATGAATTGTAGTGCAACATTGTGTAATGCCAACACATGTTAAAAAAACGCTCTGGATATCTGGGGTCATCACTGATAGAACTGTATCATCCCAGTCACACGTGTATGTAATTAGGCAGTCACTCTAATAGAGTGCTAAGGGACCATAAGGTAGTTCTGGTAATAATGTTAATAATATAAGAAACAGAAACATTAGAGTGCAGTGTGCGTGTGTATATAAACTCAGACTGACCAGGACTGTGTACCAGAGACATAACATAAGCTACCATCCATCCCACTGATATTTGTCTGGAGTGACAGACAGATGATATCCATGGTAACCATAATAAAACATTTCTAGAGATAGTCCAAATGTGCCCACATTGGGGTTCCCTACTTACCATGTTGTTCATGAAATCCGCCTCACTGAAGTCCTCTAGTTCCAGTAAGGGGCTGTGAAAATTCCTGTCTGGGGGTAAAGTGGCACCCTCCATGGTACCAGGCAACAGGGTATCTCTTGGGTCACCAGCACTCACAGACTTCCATGGGAAAAGGGGCGTCACTGAACACAGTTAAAATTCATGAATGGGCACTAAGTACAGGGTTGTGGGGAGCAGAATCATGAGTGGGGTAAATGGATGCAGTGCAGCTATAGAGATGGATGCAAACTAGATGTAATGAGTAGGTGGTGGAGTGATGACACTGTATTTGGGAAGGGGTTCTGGAATGATGTTGGTGGACCTGGGATGCTGTGACGTTGAGATGGAACCTGTAAGATGCTGGGTAAGAAGTACAAGTGGGTTACTTTGATGGGATGATACTGGTGCCAATAGCAGAGCTAAGACTCAGGGATAACAAAATGAGGTGCAGAGATGAAGTACTTGGGTGCAGTGTAGGATACAAAGGCTGTGCTGGGGTGCTAAGTAATGAGGTGCTGGATGCCTAGGCTGTGCTGGGGTGCTAAGTAATGAGGTGCTGGATGCCTAGGCTGTGCTGGGGTGAAATGATGAGATGCAGTGCTGGATACTAGTGAGGAGTTTGTGAGGTGCAGTGATGGAGAAGTGAGGTGATGATGTTAATTTTACAGAGTGCTGGGGGCAGTACTGCCTACAGGGTGGGGGTGCAATGCTGGAGTAATGGGTGCAGGACAGAGGTGCAGTGATGTGTACTGGCAGGTCAAGCAGCTGGGGTACAGGCTGATCTAGGCGGGTGCAGTGGGAGCTCAGTTTTCCTCTAGTGGTGCACGCTCCTGGCTCAGCTGGGTTCATCCGGTCTCCTTAGGTCCCCGCACATGTTGCGCCCGGGATAGCTCCGGCTGTAAGTCTGACTCTGTTTGTTTCTCCCGGTGACTCCAGCTGTCAGCTGCAGAGGAGACGGAAGAAACAGGAACGCCCCTCATTAATATTAAGGTACCTAACTACTGTTACTGTAGCCCCGCCCTACTTATTAATATGCAAACGCTGGAAGAAACGCCCCTTTTGTTAACCCTTCCCTGGCCCAGGCTCTGTCTGTGTTAGAGGTGTACAGTGGCTCATATGAAATACTAAAAAAGAATTATTTAATCTGATGAGCCCTTATAGCAGCAATTAACCCCCAGTTCTCTATGTGATTCACCCACTCAATAAATACATCAGCTTTACAGAATATGAATCCGATTATGATACCAGAACAAAAGTGCAGCTGCTGAGTTATATTGACTGAACTCTAATAGAACCGGATCTCTGATAAGATCAGTAAAATTAAAGGGATAGAAAACTCAAAAAATAAATGTGTTTGTGTGCTTTTCAATGTGAAATAAAAGCATTTTTGCAGTATACTTTCATTAGCAAAAATGCTTCTAGTAAAAGTTATTACTGTTTATCTGCAGCATATGCACATATGCTGTGAGGGCCCCCTGTGCACCAGCATTCAAGCACCACACCTGCTCAGAGAGTCAGCAGGGGCTTGTATGACACAAATGATGTCTTTAGAAGCAAAACACATCACAGCTAGCTCTCTGAGCAGGTGTGGTATTTGAATACTGGTGCACAGACCCTCACAGCATATGTGCATATGCCCAGAAAAAACTAACTTTTACTAAAAGCATTTTTGCTAATGAAAGTAAATTGCAAAATGACTCTATTGCACATTCAAATGCACCCATGCAATTTCCGTGTCCAAACTGTTATCCGACAGACATATGTGTGCGACTGACATTTGTGCGAAGGATAATAATCCGACAGAGAAATGTCCGTCGGATAACAGTCCGGCCGCAAATTTTACTTTTTCTCTCTATATACAGTAATTTAACATTCTAAATGTCACCAAACAAAACTGAGATGAACATACATTGTTTAAAACAATAAATCATATTTATTTTAAAAAAAAGAAACACTTTAAGAGAACTTAGACCAATATAAAAAACCATGCTTTAAACAGAAACAGAAACAGTACGATCTTGTAGAAGTCTGTTAAAAGCACGTAGTGGGTGGTGGGACCCATTGGTTAGGTTCCTAGAGGCGGTTGTGGCGCCCTTGGCCCTGATTATAACAGAGCACTCTGATGCGTATCTGCCCTCGGCCGAACTCGGAATATAGTCTCTCGGACATATGTCTGATGGACAAATGTGCTTCGGCATTCTGTCCGTCTGCATTCGGTCCAAGAACCGCAATTTAATTTGTGATCTTTCTATCCCTTTAATTTGTGCAGTAGTTCTACACCTTCTAACTCTGCCTATAGTGCAGTAACCTAAGGACTATATCTAACTATACTAGACAAGATCTGTGGTTACCGAGCCACATCTGAACAGCCGCTCTGCAAGTAAGGAAAATCTGTAGTACATTGGTTCTGTAATCTGGAAATCACTTCAGTCAGTACAGCATCACAATGATTTAAAAATCACAAGTAAACTAGCAGCTCTAAACACTCTCAGTACAGCACAAAAATAATACATGACCTATATTACTGACATCTGAACCTGTATGATCCCTAAATCCTAATACTACAACTTTATAACCCACTTTAAAACATGATTTCTGATAGTTTTGTTATCCATGAACTCCTTCAATACAGTAGCTGTGATCCTCACAAGACAATAAAATACATCAGCATTGCACTTGCAGAGTTATTTGCCGTCGTTAGCCAAAATAGTTTAAATATATTAATTGATTTCTGTGATGCATAGCAAGGCACAGAGGGAATTCATTATTTAGAACAAATAAAATGCAAATCTTGAAGTGAGGAGGTATTTTTTTTTGCAGGATTTTAGCCAAATGAGCAGATCTGTGATCCGTAGCCATGAATTCTACTCTATCTTTTTGGACCATCTCCATATGTTGAAGGCTGAGACAAACATATGTGAAGAAATAAACTAGTTTATGAATAAGGGCTTCCCCACAGGAGATACAGGTGGGAAATTTGAGGCTACCCTATTTGGTTCCCAAAGGTCAGATAAGGCTGTGCTTTAGCTTTGTTGTGACCGGAAAAAAAGGCAAGAACATTGCACCAAATTCTCAAAATAAATCAAACTCAACTATAATTCGAAATTATAGTAATACATAACTATAATTTGATTTGTTCTCTAAAAAGTAGGGATACTTGTTTTTTTAATTATGTTTATATGAAGAATAAATAAATTAAAATGTTTCAGCCTTTATGAGTGCAGGAGAAACTCACTATAAAAATTCAGTTGTATAAAAAAGTAAACTCTTTAAATGTACAGTTGTTGTGATTCAATGTATATATATATATATATATATATATATATATATATATATATATATATATATTTTAACATAACATTTTTATTGAGGCTGTTAGGTATACAAACAGAGAGAAAAGTTACAATCACAATGCATACACAAAATAGTAACATATCTCTGATGTCTTAAACGAAAAGAAAAATAGAAATAAAGAAAAATAAATATAAAATAAGACCCACACACTAGTAGCAATGCCCAAAGCCTAATAGCCTGTCTGTGGAGAAGCGTTACAGAATAGGGGGGAAAAATAGGGTTCTAAGACTTGGACTATGATTCTTGTGACTGTATAATGAGGCCTTATTTTTTTAATTTTTTTTAAAATATTTTTTATTGAGGTTTTGTAATAAACATACAACATAGATCGCCTTTTGATAACAGAGAAAGATACAAATACATTTGAACAACATATTTCAACAATTATAAAATTCACCATAGATAGGCAGATGGAACCTCGCTTTTATAATATATTAGCATAAGTGGCTGACCTATTGAAGACTCATTTTTAGGCCAAATGGCTTATGGATATAGCAGATAACTGGTGATCAGATAGATAGCTCATTATAAGCTGCAAAAAGGAAAGGAATGAGAATACGTTATGGGGAGGGGAAATGTCAGCGGGTAAGCACCGCTCTTAAAATGAGGGGAGGGTTGGAGAAGCGGAGTCATATGTGGAAGCACTTATATATATCTATATACGGGTGTCATAAAAGATACAGCAGGGCCTCTAAGAATGGTAAAACAATGTCAGTGAAGACTGTACACCAATTGACATCCTGGGAAGTCTAGGGACCTATAAAAAAATGTGTCAACAGGGGGTTAGATTAGTGACTGGAAGGGTCGTATAATAAAATATTAAGGGAAATTCAGAGCAAATGGGTTTACTATGCTTGACAATTTTAAACCTCAGGAATTTTACCCCAGCAAAGACATTGGCAAATTCTCAACCGAGTAAGTATAATAACAATGATCAGTTACCATACATGTTTCATGTCTCAGAAACTTCTAGTAAAGTGTATTCAATAGAATTAACAGTAGCGACCAATAAACAACAAAAATGCACAGATCATTTAGAAGCACCTTTGTGATGAAAAGTCACACTATACCAGCCATGCTATACTAAAATTACCCGTGTTATACACAGATGAATAATGGAGGCAAGTAGTAATATTAGTTGGCAAACCTATGCCTTAAAGTTAACTATGAATTAAAGGTAATTTATACACGCAAGGAGAGATGTATACCTCACTTAGTTAAGAGATAGTAGTGCATAATGATGGGGTATTTGTCCACATCTAAATTGGTAGAACAGACTAGTAGCGTACCTAGGCATAATGTAAGTGTGTGTGCCTAGAAAAGAGTAAACTCTGCAAGATATATATGTGGTATCAATAAGGCTCTACCTAAAATATATTTAAATGACTATGCTAAAGTATTTATTTAAGTTCCCACTTATTATTTAAATAGCGTCAGCTGAACTAGTTTAAATACTAGAATCCCCAAAACAAATCTGGTAGTTCATAGAAGGCATAGTGCGAAAAGGCTATATGCGTAACAACACGTAATAAATAAACATAAACAGATCGGAGATATGTTCTATAAGGTTAATATAAACAACACTTCTCTACACCAGAGTTTTACGGACCATTCTTTGAAGTATATTATTGAGTCTAGAGAACATGTAGATTTTTAAACTTAAACATAAACAGGCTGGTTATATGAGTGTCCCTCAACTGGAGAAAGTGAAAACTTGAATAGAATATATGAGACTATATAATCTATGTATAAAGTATGCAGTGTGGATCTATACACAACTGGCTAAACAAAAATTTATTAGGATCTGGTCTGAGTGCTATATATCCATACCTGAACAGGAAAGTTAAGGTTCAAGCTAATCTTAAGTATATAAATAGACAGGTAATTCAGCCTGTATCGTGATGGCTTTAAGAAGAGAGGCTCTGTATAGCTGTAAGGGAATAAGTACATCAGGAGCTATGAGCTTAAGACAGAAGGTTAGTGCAGCTGCATGTCAGCAAGCGCATGAGATGAAGCAGTACGTCTCAATGAAGAGTATAGGGACACACACAAAACATAAACTGCAACCCGTCCCTTATAATTGCCAAGCATGTCCAGTGTTCGATATCCTGTTAATAAAAACAAGTCCCCAACCTAGCCCCCGATGTCAAGTTCTCAGTATCCTAAGGAGCAAGTTACTGTCTTAAGGTTGAGAGTATACGGAAGCTAGAGCCCGTTATCATGTGGGAAGCACTGACCAGATTGTAGGAGAATATAGAGTTCCATCAGCAGTGAGCCTTCTGTTACTTGAGTTAAATGTAGATAGTCCGTAATCAGCTCAACACAGAGTTCTACATCGTCACTTCGGAACTGACTGAAATGTGGTAAGCGATTAGCTACATTAAAGACCCTCAACTGTACCGTGCAGACTAAGCGGCGAACAATCAGTGCTTCCTCCCGGATCAAAAGGAAGCAACTCGCAGGACCTAGATGCCCCTTCTCTCTGGGTATGTAATGTTGGTGTGATGAAACACATCTCCCGTCTACCGCAACGCTGGGATAGGCATCTAGAAACACCTCGGCTTCTCGGGGCAGATATTTCAGAGCCAATGTAGCAGTTGTAGCTCCGCGGGGCCTCAGTGCTATTTGAGGACTCTTCGGAGATTACTCTCGCAGCCATATAGACGTTGGTACTGAATGCGGCACTGCAAACAGGCTCCTTCAAGTTTCTTGAGAAAGGGAAGGCGGTCAGGTAGCAAATGTCTTTGAGGGGTTCTCTCTGCGTGATTAATAGCCTAGTCTTCCGTTCCACAGTGCCGACCATACCCTCCAGTTCAGGTTCATTGTAAAGTGAGGTAACACTCACAGGGACACGGGGTCTATCAGCAACAAAGTCTAACTTAGTCTCTATTGTCCGTACCTTACATAGAGGAGGTTGGTCTTTACCAGTCAGAGAGTTTGCATTGTCCAGTCCGTCTTGTATGGGAGACAACGGTTGCGCCATTGCGGTCCTTAAACAGGCGGAAATGTCATTGTATCCAGCCGACATTTGCAAAGCGAGCTCCTGCAGAGCCTCATATATGGTTGACGAGACTTCCCCTATATCAGAAGACATAACTGTAGTAGGCCGTAGAAGCCTGGGCATTTCCTAATCTGCGATGGGAGTCAGGGATATAAACTGACATTAAAACGAAGTGTGGAGGTCTATGAACCTTGTAGGAGTGATCTTACTTTCACAGGGTTATTCTTAAAGAAAACTGTAGAAGTTTAGCTCCAGTTAGTCGTTATATTAAATAAATTTCTTCTGGAGCTTTTTGAAACACGTCCTCCATGCTTGATTGTTGGCTCCGCCCCCGAGGCCTTATTTTTTTATATAAGATGTGTGGTACTCGTAGGTTTGACCAAGGGGAAGTTACAGTGGCTACTACCAGTGTACCTACGAGAGCGAGTAGATAAAATAAATACTATAACTTCAAGTTAGGGGAATCAGCGGGCAAGAGCCGCTCTGAAGGGGGAAGGATAAAGGGCTGGTACATTGATAATTGAAGCCTGAAATTAAATCTACAGGGTGGGTTCATAAAATTTAGGTATAGACTGCAATGATTGGAGGAGGATCTATAGAAGCATATAGCTTAATTAGAGGGTATCCTCACCTTATTTATAGTGAGCAATAAGTGATTGTTTAACATGTGATAGTATATAATTAGGAATAGAGGGTTGATATGTATGGCTTGATAAAATTGTAAGGGATACCTTGCACTGGCAATATGGCAAGTGATGTTGGTATAAATAATTGTCTCAGAGTGAGCATTACAAGGGAACTTAGGGATTGTGGTATAGGATATAGGGCCTTCTTAAAATGAGTCAGATTGTCACACTACATATAGTTCTACTGTCAGCTAGCACCCTCAACCTGTACGACTCCTTATCAGAATCTTGAACTAATGTCTCTTAAGAAGGCAGACACAGTAATAAGAATTCTATTAGCAGAAGGAATTATGAAATTGAACATGTTTAGTATATGTAAACCTGGGTAGATCCTTCTAGCATAACAAGTCCTTAACAGGTGGGTAGTTAGGTACCTCTGAATACATGATTAATAAAAGTGACACAATATAGTGAGCAGTGAGTGACTGTCTGACAATTGATATAACGAGTTAGGAAGTAGAAGGTTAATACATATGGCTTGATAACATTGAAAGGGACACCTTATACTGATAAAATGGCAAATGATGTTAGTAGATATGCTTGTATAAAAGAGAGTAAGCATACAAGAATACATAAGGATTGCCATATAGGATATAGAGCCTTCATAAAATGAATCAAATTGTAGTAAGTAAGATTCAATTAGCAGAGACCATAACTACTGTATATTAAGTATGTCTAGGATATATAAACCTAGGTATATTCTTGTTGGGTGTCTATAAATAACTATCTGGGCAATCATAGTAGCATTGGAGCATACTTAAGAAGATGGGTAAAAACATAAAAAAGAGCAAACGTATACCCAATAAAACATTATTAAGAAAAAACAGGCAAAGAGTCCATGGTTCCATGTCAATATGAGGTTAAATTTATACTAGCATAACATGTCCTCAACTGGAGGGTAACCAGGTACCTCATAATAAACAGTTAATAGTGGTGCGACAGTCAACCAACACCTCTCTTTAGAAACTGAGCCATGGTGGAAACACGGCAGGAGAGGGAGCCAGATAAATTAAAAGGAATCCATATGTCAGACAGGATACATTGGCTATAAAACAATGAGAGTTGTAAGGGAGCATATAATCTGTTTAAGAAAGACAAAGTTATTTTCTCCCTTCCGTGTGTGTATTAGGATAAAGCTTCACCCCTCACCCTATACAATAGGTGCATACATATAGATAATGAAGAGAGCGGTTATAACACCGGTTTTACTCACGAGTCCATGTCTGCGCTCGGTCCTGGGGAAGCAGTGCAATACCTCTAACTGCTCCCCTGTTCAAGCATGCAGGTATCCTCGACTTCAGTGAGACCGTGTAACCGCTTCCAGTCGGCGTCTGACGTCACAATGTAGATCCGCTGTGCAATCCAATTGGGCGGGTGAGGGGGCTTGGTCTGGAGTCCGTAAACGGTATCCTCATTGGCTTGGAGTAGAAACAAACATCAAAGGTACAGAGGAGAACCGATATAACTTGGTGCTTCACAAAAACTTTTCTTTATTCCATTAAAAACAGCAACTCCAACGTAAACATGCAGCGAACACACTTCAGCAAAGTGCATAGATGCAGCATTAGTGGCCACCATCCTGTATCTATGCACTTTGCTGAAGTGTGTTCGTTGCATGTTTACGTTGGAGTTGCTGTTTTTAATGGAATAAAGAAAAGTTTTTGTGAAGCACCAAGTTATATCGTTTCTCCTCTGTACCTTTGATGTTAGTATATAATCTGTATTTTGTGGGTATCGGAGCTTCCACTCTTCTTGTGTGGCACTGAATGTTTCGTCGCTCCCTCTGTGCATCAGGTGCCTGTTCCATGCTCCTCCATTCTCCAACCGGAGTCTCATCCTGTACCCGGTGGCCGGCCACTCCATCAGGGGTTTCGGTTAAAAAGAACTCTGTATGTAAGTCCGTAGTCCAAACGGAGGTGCGAGGTCCGAGCTGAATACAGGGGGATCACGCCATTAGGTCCCTTTTCTCTCACGGCTCTTACAGTGTTAGAGAGATCTTCATAACCACGGCACATCCAATGTTCTAAATCCTATAGGAGCGCTCGTATCTGTATGGAAAAAGTCCTTCTCCATGTGTAGGTAGTTAGAATAATATACGCTTGAGAATTGCTTCACCCTTTAGTAGACTTAAAGGGACAGTTCACCCAAAATTTTTCTCCCCTTTAAATTGTTCCCAATGATCCTTTTTACCTGCTAGAGTGTATTAAATTGGTTACAAGTAACTCCTTAACTCCTATTTCAGCATTTGAAATAGCTGATTTAGCCTGTGGTATCGCCACCTACACTGAACAAATTAATACTGGAGTATAGGCTATTGAATAGCCTAAGTATACACAGCCAGCAGAAGAGATTACACTCTCAGTGGGATGCAGGATAGTTAAGTAATAAATTGATAATTTTCCATTGTTCTCTCTATGTATTGAGCTTTGGTGTTCCAGCCAAATAAAAGATAAGGAAGCAAGTCTGTTTACACAAACTTAGAACATAATGAGATCTGATATCACCTTTAAGTTCAACCCATTGTAATAGGCTGTGGTTTCAAAGCACAAAAATCAGCTACTTCATATACACAAATAAGCATGAAAATGGAATTTCTCAAATATTTTATACTCTGCAGTTGGTATAACAAGTCATTTAAAATACATTAATGTAAAAACAATTTTACAGTGTACTGTCCCTTTAAGAAATAGGTACCGCTCTGCCCAGCTAGCCCTCAAACCGGGAGAGGGGGGTAGATGGTACTGTGAGGTGGGCCGCAGCAATCCGTCTTAGATGATCTGAATTCTATCTTCCACTTGATAGAGTCACTATGAAAGTGGTAACTCCGGAATCAGGATTGACTTCTTGTAAGGCAGGCAGGATTATAATGCCAAAAGCTGTAAATATAGTTATAAAAAACACTGATTCTTCAAGTTGAAATCGGAGCTATGCAATCATGCGTCTTATCATGGCTACGACTTGGTCACGCCCTCCTCATTGTATATTTTACTTCATACTCTTTTACTACAATTGTTGTTTATTTATGTAAAAATATATTGTTTATCAACAAGAGTTGCCTCTACAAATAATTCTCCCAAAGCACAGAATAATATTAAAACTTTAATTTAATCGGATATGGAAGTGCTTAAAATGTTTTAAAACACTAAAGGCTAGATTACAAGTGGAGTTCAATGCGAAAACGACCTTGCGTTTGTATTGCATCTAAGCTTTGCACTCATGAGAGCACGCTTCCATAAGCTCCAATTGGAGCCTTGTTCTGATGCCGATAGACACGGCAGAAAACCTATGGAAGGGGGTAAGTCACTCAACGTTGGGCAGCATATTTAAACTATATACGTATATGAATAAATACATATATATTTATGTGTATATATATATATACACATAGTAACACACACACACACATATATATATTGGATGACATCATTTAAAGGAATTGTCATTCGTCGGGAAGTCGTCGGCCAGGATGGATGTTCCGCGTTGGAGGTCTTCAGGATGCTGCCGCTCCGCTCCGGATGGAAGAAGATAGAAGATTCTGCTTGGATGAAGACTTCAATCGGATGGAAGACCTCTTCTGCCCCGCTTGGATGAAGATTTCAACCGGATGGAGGACCTCTTCTGCCCCGCTAGGATGAAGAATTCGGCTCGGCTGAGTGAAGACGACTCAAGGTAGGGAGATCTTCAGGGGGTTAGTGTTAGGTTTTTTTAAGGGGCGTTTGGGTGGGTTTTAGAGTAGGGGTATGTGGGTGGTGGGTTGTAATGTTGCGGGGGGGGTATTGTATTTTTATTTACTGACCTCTGGTTAATTGTGCTTAGAGCAAAGTGCTACTGCAAGCTGGCGGTAGCATTAACCAGCCACTTGTAATCTGATGGTTAAATTAGAGCTTCACTTGTAATCTAGCCCTACATTAAAAACAAGCATTAAAAAGATGTTTGTGAGCATGGACAATACATAAAAAACATACGGCTAGATTTAGAGTTCTGCGTTAGAGTTAAAAAGCAGCGTTAAGGGGTCCTAACGCTGCTTTTTAACGCCCGCTGGTATTTAGAGTCAGGCAGGAAAGGGTGTACCGCTCACTTTCTTTCCGCGACTCGAGGCTACTGCAAATCCCCTTACGTCAATTGCGTATCCTATCTTCTCTATGGGATTTGCCTAACGCTGTTATTACGAGTCTTGGAAGAAGTGAGCGGTACAGCCTCTACCGCCAAGACTACTACCGCAAAAAAAAGTCAGTACTGTAGTTAAGAGTTTTATGGGCTAACGCCGGAACATAAAGCTCTTAACTACTGTGCTATAAAGTACACTAACACCCATAAACTACCTATGAACCCCTAAACCGAGCCCCCCCCCCCACATTGCAAACCCTATAATAAAATGTTTTAACCCCTAATCTTCCGACCGGACATCGCCGCCACCTACATTATCCCTATGAACCCCTAATCTGCTGCCCCTAACATCACCGACACCTATGTTATATTTATTAACCCCTAATCTGCCCCCCCCAACCTCATCGCCACCTACCTACACTTATTAACCCCTAATCTGCCCACCGGACATCGCCGCCATTATAATAAATGTATTAACCCCTAAACCGCCGCACTCTATCAGCCAATCGGAATTAAGAATCAGCCAATCAGATTGAAGTTCAATCCGATTGGCTGATCCAGTCAGCCAATTGGATTGACCTCGCATTCTATTGGCTGATCGGAACAGCCAATAGAATGCGAGGTCAATCCGATTGGCTGACTGGATCAGCCAATCGGATTGAACTTCAATCTGATTGGCTGATTGAATCAGCCAATCAGATTTTTCCTACCTTAATTCCGATTGGCTGATAGAATCCTATCAGCCAATCGGAATTCAAGGGACGCCATATTGGATGACGTCATTTAAAGGAACTGTCATTCATCGGGAAGTCGTCGGCCAGGATGGATGTTCCGCGTTGGAGGTCTTCAGGATGCTGCCGCTCCGCTCCGGATGGAAGAAGATAGAAGATTCTGCTTGGAAGAAGACTTCAATCGGATGGAAGACCTCTTCTGCCCCGCTTGGATGAAGATTTCAACCGGATGGAGGACCTCTTCTGCCCCGCTAGGATGAAGAATTCGGCTCGGCTGAGTGAAGACGACTCAAGGTAGGGAGATCTTCAGGGGGTTAGTGTTAGGTTTTTTTAAGGGGCGTTTGGGTGGGTTTTAGAGTAGGGGTATGTGGGTGGTGGGTTGTAATGTTGGGGGGGGGTATTGTATTTTTATTTACAGGTAAAAGAGCTGATTACTTTGGGGCAATGCCCCGCAAAAAGCCCTTTTAAGGGCTGGTAAAAGAGCTGATTACTTTGTAATTTAGGATAGGGTAGGGCATTTTATTATTTTGGGGGGCTTTTTTATTTTATTAGGGGGCTTAGATTAGGTGTAATTAGTTTAAACTTCTTGTAATTTTTTTATTTTCTGTAATTTAGTGTTTGTTTTTTTGTATTATAGTTTAGTTTATTTAATTGTATTTTAGTTTAGATAATTGTAGGTAATTTATTTTATTAGTTTAATGATAGTGTAGTGTTAGGTGTATTTGTAACTTAGGTTAGGATTTATTTTACAGGTAATTTTGTAATTATTTTAACTAGGTAGCTATTAAATAGTTAATAACTATTTAATAGCTAGTGTACCTAGTCAAAATAAATACAAAGTTGCCTGTAAAATAAATATAAATCCTAAAATAGCTACAATGTAACTATTAGTTATTGTAGCTATATTAGGGTTTATTTTATAGGTAAGTATTTAGTTTTAAATAGGAATAATTTATTTAATGATAGTAAATTTATTTATTTTTATTTAAATTATATTTAAGTTAGGGGGGTTTTAGGGTTAGGGTTAGACTTAGGTTTAGGGGTTAATAACTTTATTATAGTAGCGGCGACTTTGGGGGCGGGAGTTTTGGGGTTAATAATTGTAGGTAGGTGGCGGCGATGTTAGGGAGGGCAGATTAGGGGTTAATACAATTTATTATAGTGTTTGCGAGGCGGGAGTGTGGCGGTTTAGGGGTTAATACATTTATTATAGTGGCGGCGATGTCCAGTCGGCAGATTAGGGGTTAATAAGTGTAGGTAGGTGGCGGCGACGTTGGGGGGGGCAGATTAGGGGTTAATAAATATAATATAGGTGTCGGCGATGTTAGGGACAGCAGATTAGGGGTTCATAGATATAATGTAGGTTGCGGCGGTGTCCGGAGTGGCAGATTAGGGTTTAATAATAAAATGCAGGTGTCAGCGATGTCGGGGGTGGCAGATTGGGGGTTAATAAGTGTAAGGTTAGGGGTGTTTAGACTCGGGGTTCATGTTAGGGTGTTAGGTGTAGACTTAGAGAGTGTTTCCCCATAGGAAACAATGTGGCTGCGTTAGGAGCTGAACGCTTTTTTGCAGGTGTTAGTTTTTTTTCCAGCCAGCTCAGCCCCATTGTTTCCTATGGGGATATCGTGCACAAGCATGTTTTGCCAGCTTACCGCTACCGTAAGCAATGCTGGTATTGAGGGTATAAGTTGAGCTAAATTATGCTCAACGCTCACTTTTCTGAGGCTAACACAGCCATTCAGACAACTCGTAATACCAGCGTTGTCTTAAGGGTGCGCTGGAAAAAAAAGGCTTGTTAGCATCTTTACCGACAAAACTCTAAATCTAGGCAATACTGTTTTCTTTTAGGCAGTTGCTGTTGATATTTCTCACTCACAATTAAACTGTAATTTCTTTAGGGACCAGGAAGTTAATTTCTACTTCTTATATTTCTGTATATTGTATATTGTTTCATTTACATTCTTTTGCAGATAAAACAAAACAAAACAGTTTAGTGTATAGTATAAAGATATACTAAAGTGTATCAATATGGAACTGAGCAGACAGGCAATTCAGCCAATCTCCCCAAATAGCCAAATGTCTCCTTTAGTGTTCACATGATAGGTTGCAATGATCTCAACTCCAAGTGAATTAAATAGATATAAAAGTGACTGGTATGTTGGGGCCAGTATAAAGTCTTAAAACACTTTGCAATATGAAGGCCGTTAAAGGGACATAAACACAAACATTTTTTCTTTCATGATTCAGATAGAGCATGCAATTTTAAACAACTTTACAATTTACTACTATTATCAAATTTGCTTTGTTCCCTTGGAATCATTTGTTGAAAAACATGGAAGGAATCTCAGGACCATATATGTGTCTGGAGCATAATATAGCAGCAGTTCTGCAAGAATGTTATTTATTTTCAAGAACACTAGATGGCAGCACTATTTCCTGCCATTAATTTCTCCATACACCTACCTAGGTATCTCTTCAACAAGGAATAAAAGTGTTTTCTACTGCCCTCCAAAGACAAGCTCCTGGGATTCCTCGAATATCAGCTCTGGGTTGTCTGTGAGCATCTATTTAGGGGGCCATGGCAGCAGTTCCTATGGCAGTTTCTAGAATAGGCATAGTACTTGCATGGGAGGAAAGCATAATTCTGTTGCTAAATTAATCCCCAGGGGTCGATTTATGAAGCTGCGGATGCTGCTTCCGACCCACTCCGCTTCAGGCGTAAGACCGCTGCTCCGTAACTTGTCAGCCACCTCCGAGGTGGCAGACAGCAATCAGCCCAATCGGATACGATCGGGTTGATCGAAACCCCCTGCTAGTGGCCGACTGGCCACGAATGTGCAGGGGGCTTCATTGCACAGCGTATGCTGTCGGCATTTATCGATGTGCGGCGGACATGATCCGCTACAGCGGATCATGTCTGCTCGCACTATAATAAATCGGCCCCCTAGTAACAACGCACCTTCAGCATGCAGTTTTGGAGACCAATGTTTAAAAAGAATATTGCATAATTAGAAAAAGTTCATAGAAAGGCCCAAAAATAATAAGGGGAATGGAAAATTTAGACTAAGGGGCCGATTTAAGAAGCCCCGAATGGTGCCTAATGCAGCTGTTTCCGCGCAAGCCTTTAGGCTTGTCAGAAATAGGAGTTAAGAAGCAAAGGTCTTAAGACCACTGCTCCTTAACTCGTCCGCTGCCTCTGAGGCTGTGGACATCAATCCGCCCGATCAAATACGATCAGATTAATCGACACCCCCTGCAAGCGGCCGATTGGCTGCGAATCTGCAGGAGGCAGCCTTGCACAAGCAGTTCACCAGAACTGCTTGTGCAATGTTAAATGCCGACAGTGTATGCTGTCGGCATTTAGCAATGCAGGGCAGACATGATTCGCTATAGCGAATCATGTCCCCCCGGGGTATGATAAACCTACCCCTAAGGGGCCGATTTATCAAGTGTCTGGTGGACATGATCCGCTGTATCGATCATGTCTGCCAGACATCGATAAATACCGACAGCATACGCTATCAGCATTTATCATTGCACAAGCAGTTCTGGTGAACTGCTTGTGCAGTGCCACCCCCTGAAGATTTGCGGCCAATCGGCCACTAGCAGGGGGTGTTAATCAACCAGATTGTACTCGATCGGGCGGATTGCTGTCTGCCGCCTCAGAGGAGGCATACGAGTTAAGGAGCGGCGTTCTTAAGACCGCTGCTTCTTATACCTTAACACGGGGTACCCCGCTCAGTATCACTATATTGTTCTGATTCTATGTTAAACTCTGTCACATGTATTTAGAAGGTAATTATAAAAATCTGTTTTCTTGCTTGTAGTCCCTGGAGTAGTTTCTCTTTGTTTAATTATACTTTAGCTTGAAATAGGTAGTGCTGGATATAATCTACTGGTAGATCTTTTTTCTTTAATATATATATATATATATATATATATATATATATATATATATATATATATATATATATATATATATATATATATATATATATATATATATATATATATATATATACATAAAATCATAGGTATAGATATATACAGATATAAATAGCATATATAGGAAGAATGTCTATTTATAAATACTTAGAACATATTCCCCTATGTGAAGACATTGGAATGTGAAATATTTACACAAAAAACACAGGGTAATATTTATTTAATATAAATATTGCATAAATATGTTTTTTCATGTTTTCAGCTACTTGACTGCAAAGGGCTCCAATGCACTTATATATATGTCTTTATATATATTTATGTGTTTATATGATTGTGTATATATGTCTGTAAATAAATAAATATACATAATATATATATATAAATATATATATATATATATATATATTATAATACATATGTACACACACACATACACACACACATATACAGTATATATATATATATATATATATATATATACATATTTAGATTTAGACGTATATGTATGTATCTCTAAGCTAGAGCCCTTTGCAGTCCTTTTTTTTCCTAACACCTAACGCGTTTTGTGACTTGATTAGGTCCTGGCCAGGGACCGGCGTTTTGTGACTTGATTAGGTCCTGGCCAGGGGCCTTTGTTATTGTATTGCAGTTATACTTGATTTGCTCTCTATGTTTTACCCTATACTAGATGTTTTTGTAGTACCAGATTAGGACAGGAATACCCAGTGTATTTAAATAATTGTGTACGAGCAACACGTGAGATTAGCAGTTCGCCAATCCCTTTTTTGTGGTTCTCCTTAGGGAGATATTATAGTCACTGGTAGACTATTCATTAGGGCTCCTTTTATTTCGTGTTGCACTATATAATGGAGATAATTACCTCCTTTAAACCTTTCTGGTATTAGGCCTTCTATTTGACTGTATAGGTGTTCTCTGGGTGAATTTATACAATACTGTGAATTGGACCTTTCATGTCCCTGTATATTATTTTTCTCTTTTTAAGTGTTTTTAATGTGGTTTTATATTTCTTTTTTATTTCTTTTTTATATAATAAATGTTACGTTTTAATTTTCCCTTTCCCCCCTCATATTATTGTGAGGATTGAGAAACCCTCTCTTTCTTTGTGTGTCCTCTCTTTCGGACTAATCTAATTTTGTGTTCCTCTAGAGTGCTTAAGGGATGCTACCTTTTCTTTCCATTTTGTATTAAATTGTCAATTTCTGCATCTAGCACCACCTGTTTGGAGGGCTTTTGTTAGCCGTCCCATTCAGGGTATTTATTGCACGGTATACTAACAACTGTCTATGTTCTGAGATTGTCACCAGGTCTGTGCACAAGTTGCTGATCACAGAGTTAAAAATACTTAAAGGGATAGGAAAGTCAAAATTAAACATGCATGATTCAGATAGAGCATGTCATTTTAAGACACTTTTATATTCACTTCTATTTTCAAATGTGCTTAGTATCCCTTGTTGAAAAAGAATACAGGTGGCCCTCGTTTTACAACGGTTCAATTTACACCGTTTCAGAATAACAACCTTTTTTTTCCAGTCCTGTGACTGCTATTGAAAAGCATTGAGAAGCAGTGCATTTATTAAAATAGCCAGTAGGTGGAGCTGTCCGCTTGTGTTGCAGCAAAGCCAAGCAAGCTGAAATTAATCAGTTTAACCAGATCTGAGCTATCAAGCAGAAAGGAACAAGATCTTCCTGTCTATAAATCAGTCCAGATTGGAATGCATAGAAAGAACTGTTTGCAGAAAAATGCAAGTGAAGTCTGTTGTGTGATTATATTATTAGGTTTAAAATACTGTTTAGCAAATGTTTGTTCATTTAACTTAGTTTAATTATATATTCTGTGTTGTGTTATTATTGTATTAGGTTTATAATGCTGTTTAGCATTTAAAGTCTTCATTTCAAAGCTTTAAAAATAATGTATTAGGTGTTACTTATGCCAATTTTGGGAGGGGCCTGGAACCTATCTCCCTCACTTCCCATTGATTTACATTATAAACTGGGTTTCAATTTACAACGGTTTCAATTTACAACCATTCCTTCTGGAACCTAACCCCGGCGTAAACTGAGGGCTACCTGTACACACATATTATACACCAGTGGGAGCTAGCTGCTGATTGGTGCCTGTACACATTTGTCTCTTGTGATTGGCTAACTAGATGTGTTCAGCTAGCTGCCAGTAGTGCAATGCTGTTCCTTCAGTAAAGGATAACAAGAGAATGAAGCAAATTTGATAATAGAAGTAAACTGGAAAGTTATTTAAAATTGTATGCTCTATCCAAATAACAAAAGAAAATGTTGGGGTTTCCGCTCCCTTTAAAAAGAAACAGAAACCCTTTGTGCCTATGAACAAATTCTATTTATTTGAACGTTAAAATATTTAATATATTTTATTTTCTATTTTTGCCTGAAAGAAAAAAGGTTACATGAAAACTATTTTGATTTTGAAGCTAACATGAAGTGCAACTGCACATTAAAGGGATAGTAAAGTCCAAATTAAACTTTCATGATTCAGTGTAATTTACTTTCTAATGTACTTTAATCATCAAATTTGCTTTGTTCTCTTGGCATTCTTAGTTGAAAGCTAAACCTAGGTAGACTCATATGCTAATTGCTAAGCCCTTAAAGACCGCCACTTATCTGAATGTATTTGACAGTTTTTCTAGAGGGCGTTAGTTTGTGTCTTTCATATAGATAACATTGTGCTCACACACGTAGAGTTATTTAAGAGTCAGCACTAATTGCCTGAAATGCAAGTCTGCCAAAAGATCTGAAATAATGGGGGCAGTCTGCAGAAGCTTAGATACAAGGTAATTACAGAGGTAGAAATATATTTCTATAACAGTGTTGGTTATGCAAAACTGGGGAATGTTAAATAAAGGGATTATCTGTCTTTTTAAACAATAATATTTTTGGTGTTTACTATCCCTTTAATGGGTCATGAAAGTCAAAATGGAACATTGATTTAGACAGAGCATGCAATATTAAATGTATTTACTTCTATTATACAATATAAGTAATTCTCTTGGTATCCTTTGTTTAAACAATGGTAGGTAGGCTCAGGAGCAGCAATGAACTGCTGGGAGATAGTTGGTGATTGGTGGCTGGCTACACACATAATCTCTTGTCATTGGCTGATTTGATGTGTTCCGGAAACTCCCAGCAGTGCATTGCTTCTCTGGAGTTGACCTTAAAGGGACACTGAAACCATTTTTTTTCTTTTGTGGTTCAGAAAGAGCATGCAATTTTAAGCAACTTTCTAATTTACTCCTATTATCAAATTTTCTTCGTTCTCTTGCTATCTTTAATTTAAAAAGAAGGCATCTAAGCTTTTTTATTAGTTCAGAACTCTGGACAGCACTTTTTTTATTGGTGGATGAATTTATCCACTAATCAGCAAGAACAACCCAGGTTATTCACCAAAAATGGGCTGGCATCTAAACTTACATTCTTGCATTTCAAATAAAGATACCAAGAGAATGAAGAAAATTTGATAATAGAAGTAAATTAGAAAGTTGCTTAAAATTTAATGCTCTATCTGAATCACAAAAGAAAAAAATTGGGTTCAGTGTCCCTTTAACTATATATTTAATCCTGTTGCCAGCAATAGTCCAATAATAAACACTTTAATGAGCGCTTACTGTCTGATAATCAGACCTCACACTGCTTTACTGTGATACAGTGCAGGGATATTATTGTTAAGAAAACCAAGTGCAAAACATTCTAAAATGCCTCTTTTACATGAAAGAAAGAAAAAAAATACTTTTGTGATGCTGTTCACAATCTTTATTTCTTTCATGTAATTAGCAAGAGTCCATGAGCTAGTGACGTATGGGATATACATTCCTACCAGGAGGGGCAAAGTTTCCCAAACCTCAAAATGCCTATAAATACACCCCCCACCACACCCACAAATCAGTTTTACAAACTTTGCCTCCTATGGAGGTGGTGAAGTAAGTTTGTGCTAGATTCTACGTTGATATGCGCTCCGCAGCAGGTTGGAGCCCGGTTTTCCTCTCAGCATGCAGTGAATGTCAGAGGGATGTGAGGAGAGTATTGCCTATTTGAATGCAGTGATCTCCTTCTACGGGGTCTATTTCATAGGTTCTCTGTTATCGGTCGTAGAGATTCATCTCTTACCTCCCTTTTCAGATCGACGATATACTCTTATTTATATACCATTACCTCTGCTGATTTTCGTTTCAGTACTGGTTTGGCTTTCTACAACATGTAGATGAGTGTCCTGGGGTAAGTAAATCTTATTTTCTGTGACACTCTAAGCTATGGTTGGGCACTTTTTTATAAAGTTCTAAATATATGTATTCAAACATTATTTGCCTTGACTCAGGATGTTCAACATTCCTTATTTCAGACAGTCAGTTTCATATTTGGGATAATGCATATGAATAAATCAATTTTTTTCTTACCTTAAAATTTTGACTTTTTCCCTGTGGGCTGTTAGGCTCGCGGGGGCTGAAAATGCTTCATTTTATTGCGTCATTCTTGGCGCGGACTTTTTTGGCACAAATTTTTTTTTTCTGTTTCCGGCGTCATACGTGTCGCCGGAAGTTGCGTCATTTTTTACGTTCTTTTGCGCCAAAAGTGTTGGCGTTCCGGATGTGGCGTCATTTTTGGCGCCAAAAGCATTTAGGCGCCAAATAATGTGGGCGTCATTTTTGGCGCTAAAAAAATATGGGCGTCGCTATTGTCTCCACATTATTTAAGTCTCATTTTTTATTGCTTCTGGTTGCTAGAAGCTTGTTCACTGGCATTTTTTTCCCATTCATGAAACTGTCATTTAAGGAATTTGATCAATTTTGCTTTATATGTTGTTTTTTCTATTACATATTGCAAGATGTCCCACGTTGAAACTGAGTCAGAAGATACTTCTGGAAAATCGCTGCCTGGGGCTGGAGCTACCAAAGCTAAGTGTATCTGCTGTAAACTTGTGGTATCTGTTCCTCCAGCTGTTGTTTGTACTGTTTTGTCATGACAAACTGTTAATGCAGATAATATTTCCTTTAGTACTGTTACATTACCTGTTGCTGTTCTGTCAACATCTAATACTCAGAGTGTTCCTGATAACATAAGAGATTTTGTTTCTAAATCCATTAAGAAGGCTATGTCTGTTATTCCTCCTAGTAAACGTAAAAAGTCTTTTAAAACTTCTCATTTTTCAGATGAATTTTTAAATGAACATCATCATTCTGATTCTGATAATGGTTCTTCTGGTTCAGAGGATTCTGTCTCAGAGGTTGATGCTGATAAATCTTCATATTTATTTAAAATGAAATTTATTCGTTCTTTACTTAAAGAAGTCCTAATTGCATTAGAAATTGAGGATTCTGGTCCTCTTGATACTATCTAAACGTTTAGATAAGGTTTTTAAATCTCCTGTAGTTATTCCAGAAGTTTTTCCTGTCCCTAGTGCTATTTCTGAAGTAATTTCCAGGGAATGGAATAATTTGGGTAATTAATTTACTCCTTCTAAACGTTTTAAGCAATTATATCCTGTGCCATCTGACAGATTAGAGTTTTGGGACAAAATCCCTAAAGTTGATGGGGCTGTCTCTACTCTTGTTAAGCGTACTACTATTCCTACGGCAGATGGTACTTCCTTAAGGATCCTTTAGATAGGAAAATTGAATCCTTTCTAAGAAAAGCTTACTTGTGTTCAGGTAATCTTCTTAGACCTGCTATATCTTTAGCGGATGTTGCTGCAGCTTCATCTTTTGGTTAGAAGTTTTAGCGCAACAAGTAACAGATCATAATTCTCATAGCATTTTTATTCTTCAACATGCTAATAATTTTATTTGTAATGCCATCTTTAATATCATTAGAGTTGATGTCAGGTATATGTCTCTAGCTATTTTAGCTAGAAGAGCTTTATGGCTTAAGATTTGGAATGCTGTTATGTCTTCTAAGTCTACTCTGCTTTCCCTTTCTTTCCAGGGTAATAATCGTTTTCGTTCCTTTTGTCACAACAAGGAACAAAAACCTGATCCTTCATCCTCAGGAGCGGTATCAGTTTGGAAACCATCTCCAGTCTGGAATAAATCCAAGCCTTTTAGAAAGTCAAAGCCAGCTCCTAAGTCCACATGAAGGTGCGGCCCTCATTCCAGCTCAGCTGGTAGGGGGCAGATTACGTTTTTTCTAAGAAATTTGGATCAATTCCGTTCACAATCTTTGGATTCAGAACATTGTTTTAGAAGGGTACAGAATTGGCTTCAAGATAAGGCCTCCTGCAAAGAGATTTTTTCTTTCCCGTGTCCCATTAAACCCAGCGAAGGCTCAAGCATTTCTGAAATGTTTTTCAGATCTAGAGTTGACTGGAGTAATGTTGCCAGTTCCAGTTCTGGAACAGGGACTGGGGTTTTATTCAAATCTCTTCATTGTACCAAAGAAGGAAAATTCCTTCAGACCAGTTCTGGATCTAAAAATATTGAATCGTTATGTAAGGATACCAACATTCAAAATGGTAACTGTAAGGACTATCCTGCCTTTTGTTCAACAAGGGCATTATATGTCTACTATAGATTTACAGGATGCATATCTGCATATTCCGATTCATCCAGATCACTATCAGTTTCTGAGATTCTCTTTCCTAGACAAGCATTATCAGTTTGTGGCTCTGCCGTTTGGCCTAGCTACAGCTACAAGAATTTTTACGAAGGTTCTCGGTGCCCTTCTGTCTGTAATCAGAGAACAGGGTATTGTGGTATTCCTTATTTGGACGATATCTTGGTACTTGCTCAGTCTTCACATTTAGCAGAATCTCATTCGAATCGACTTGTGTTGTTTCTTCAACATCATGGTTAGAGGATCAATTTACCAAAAAGTTAATTGATTCCTCAGACTTAGGTAACCTTTTTAGGTTTTCAGATAGATTCAGTATCCATGACTCTATCTTTGATAGACATGAGACGTCTAAAGTTGATATCAGCTTGTCAAAACCTTCAGTCATAATCTTTCCCTTCAGTAGCCTTATGCATGGAAATTCTAGGTCTTATGACTGCGGCATCGGACGCGATCCCCTTTGCTCGTTTTCACATGCGGCCTCTTCAGCTCTGTATGCTGAACCAGTGGTGCAGGGATTACACAAAGATATCTCAATTAATATCTTTAAAACCGATTGTACGACACTCTCTGACGTGGTGGACAGATCACCATCGTTTAGTTCAGGGGGCTTCTTTTGTTCTTCCGACCTGGACTGTAATTTCAACAGATGCAAGTCCTACAGGTTGGGGAGCTGTGTGGGGGTCTCTGACAGCAAAAGGGGTTTGGGAATCTCAGGAGGTGAGATTACCGATCAATATTTGGGAACTCCGTGCAATTTTCAGAGCTCTTCAGTCTTAGCCTCTTCTAAAGAGAGAATCGTTCATTTGTTTTCAGACAGACAATGTCACAACTGTGGCATACATCAATCATCAAGGAGGGACTCTCAGTCCTCTGGCTATGAAAGAAGTATCTCGAATTCTGGTATGGGCGGAATCCAGCTCCTGTCTAGTTTCTGCGGTTCATATCCCAGGTATAGACAATTGGGAAGCGGATTATCTCAGTCGCCACACGTTTCATCCGGGCGAATGGTCTCTTCTCCCAGAGGTATTTCTTCAGATTGTTCAAATATGGGGTCTTCCAGAAATAGATCTGATGGCTTCTCATCTAAACAAGAAACTTCCCAGGTATCTGTCCAGATCCAGGGATCCTCAAGCGGAAGCAGTGGATGCGTTGTCACTTCCTTGGAAGTATCATCCTGCCTATATCTTTCCGCCTCTAGTTCTTCTTCCAAGAGTAAGCTCCAAGATTCTGAAGGAATGCTCATTTGTTCTGCTGGTGGCTCCAGCATGGCCTCTCAGGTTTTTGGTATGCGGATCCTGTCCGGATGGCCTCTTGCCAACCGTGGACTCTTCCGTTAAGACCAGACCTTCTGTCACAAGGTCCTTTTTTTCCATCAGGATCTCAAATCCTTAAATTTAAAGGTATGGAGATTGAACGCTTGATTCATAGTCAAAGAGGTTTTTCTGACTCTGCGATTTATACTATGTTACAGGCTCGTAAATCCGTATCTAGAGAGATATATTATAGAGTCTGGAAGACTTATATTTCTTGGTGTCTTTCTCATCATTTTTCCTGGCATTCTTTTAGAATTCTGAGAATTTTACAGTTTCTTCAGGATGGTTTGGATAAAGGTTTGTCTGCAAGTTCCTTGAAAAGACAAATCTCTGCTCTTTCTGTTCTTTTTCACAGAAAGATTGTTAATCTTCCTGATATTCATTGTTTTGTACAAGCTTTGGTTCGTATAAAACCTGTCATTAAGTCAATTTCTCCTCCTTGGAGTTTGAATTTGGTTCTGGGGGCTCTTCAAGCTCCTCCGTTTGAACCTATGCATTCTTTGGACATTAAATTACTTTCTTGAAAAGTTTTGTTCCTTTTGGCCATCTCTTCTGCCAGAAGAGTTTCTGAATTATTTGCTCTTTCTTGTGAGTCTCCTTTTCTGTTTTTTCATCAGGATAAGGCGGTGTTGCGAACTTCTTTTAAATTTTTACCTAAGGTTGTGAATTCTAACAACATTAGTAGAGAAATTGTGGTTCCTTCATTATGTCCTAATTCTAAGAATTTTTAGGAGAAATCATTGCTTTTTTTGGATGTAGTTAGAGCTTTGAAATATTATGTTGAAGCTACTAAGAATTTCAGAAAGACTTCTAGTCTATTTGTTATCTTTTCCGGTTCTAGGAAAGGTCAGAAGGCTTCTGCCATTTCTTTGGCATCTTGGTTGAAATCTTTAATTCATCATGCTTATGTCGAGTCGGGTAAAACTCCGCCTCAAAGGATTACAGCTCATTCTACTAAGTCAGTTTCTACTTCCTGGGCGTTTAGGAATGAAGCTTCGGTTGTTCAGATTTGCAAAGCAGCAACTTGGTCTTCTTTGCATACTTTTACTAAATTCTACCATTTTGATGTGTTTTCTTCTTCTGAAGCAGTTTTTGGTAGAAAAGTACTTCAGGCAGCTGTTTCAGTTTGATTCTTCTGCTTATAATTTCAGTTTTTTTCATTATAAGTTTTAAACTTTGTTTGGGTGTGGATTATTTTCAGCGGAATTGGCTGTCTTTATTTTATCCCTCCCTCTCTAGTGACTCTTGCGTGGAAGATCCACATCTTGGGTATTCATTATCCCATACGTCACTAGCTCATGGACTCTTGCTAATTACATGAAAGAAAACATAATTTATGTAAGAACTTACCTGATAAATTCATTTCTTTCATATTAGCAAGAGTCCATGAGGCCCACCCTTTTTTGTGGTGGTTATGATTTTTTTGTATAAAGCACAATTATTCCAATTCCTTATATTTATGCTTCGCACTTTTTTCTTATCACCCCACTTCTTGGCTATTTGTTAAACTGATTTGTGGGTGTGGTGAGGGGTGTATTTATAGGCATTTTGAGGTTTGGGAAACTTTGCCCCTCCTGGTAGGAATGTATATCCCATACGTCACTAGCTCATGGACTCTTGCTAATATGAAAGAAATGAATTTATCAGATAAGTTCTTACATAAATTATGTTATTGCAACATTTCTGAAAAATGCTGGTGCTCGTGCACAGCGCATTGATATTAGCACCTGGGGTGTGTAAGTGGCTCTGATCTCAGTGTTAGAAAAAAATGCTAAAACAGCCTTTTTTTTTCTTTAAACAGCTTTAGGGCCTAAGTATACAAGAGCAGACTACTGACCTTAATGTCCCTTTAAGCAATTTTGTAACGCAGCTTTAGGAACTTGACCTTTTTCTACCTAAAAAATGTTTTACTTCTCAAAATTTGAAAACCAGAATGACTTTTATTAATGTACTTTATTTGGTGCATGAAAAATGTTTTCATTTAAAGGAGTATACGATGTACAATTTAAAAAGAAATAAACAATTTCAAATATATTTAGTTTTCTTTTTATCCTTTTCTTGAAACTTAAAGGGATATGAAACATAAAAAAATTATTTTGTGATTCAGAGCACACAAGTTTCTAATTTACTTCTATTATCAAATTTGCTTTGTTCCCATGATATTCTTTGTTGAAGAGATACCTAGGTAGGCATCTGGAGCACTACAAGGCAGGAAATATTGCTGCCCTCTAGTGTTCTTGCAAATGGATAACATTCTTGCAAAACTGCTGCCATATAGTGCTCCAGAAATGGGCCGGTTCCTAAGCTTACGTCCCTGCTTTTCAACAAAAGATACCAAGAGAACAAAGAACATGATAATGGAAGTAAATTAGAAAGCTGTTTAAAGCTACATGCTCTATCTGAATCATGAAAGCAAAGTCCTTAATATGAGAACATACGCCTAGATTATGAGTTGTGATGTAACAGGGGTGCGGTGCTAACTTACAGTTTATTCTCACCGCTCACTTCCCTGCAGCGCTGCTATTACGGGTTTTTATCAACCCGGCGTTAACAGGCAAGAAGTGAACGTAGAGCAAAATTGCGCTCCACACTACACTCCAATACCAGCACTGCTTAAGTCAGCGGTGAGCTGGTCGTACATGCTCGTGCACGATTTCCCCATAGACATCAATGGGGAGAACCGGCTGAGAAAAAGTCTAACACCTGCAAAAAAGCAGAGTAAAACTCAGTAACGCAGCCCCATTGATTCCTATGGGGAAACACATTTTATGTTTACACCTAACACCCTAACATGAACCCCGAGTCTAAACACTCCTAATCTTACACTTATTAACCCCTGATCTGCCGCCCCCGACATCGCCGACACCTACAGTATATTTATTAACCCCTAATATGCCGGTCCGGACATCACCACCACTTACATTGTACTTATTAACCCCTAATCTGCTGCCCACAACATCGCCGACACCTACATTATATTTATTAACCCCTAATCTGCTACCCCAACATCGCCGACACCTACATTATACTTATTTACCCCTAATCTGCTGCCCCAACATAGCCGACACCTACATTATATTTATTAACCCCTAATCTTCTGCCCACAACATCGCTGACACCTACATAATGTTATTAACCCCTAATCTGCCACCCCCAACGTCGCCGCCACTATACTAAATTTATTAACCCCTAAACCTAAGTCTAAGCCTAACCCTAACACCCCCTAACTTAAATATAATTAAAATAAATCTAAATAAAACCTACTATTATTACCTAAATTATTCCTATTTTAAACTAAATACTTACCTGTAAAATAAACCCTAAGCTAGCTACAATATAACTAATAGTTACATTGTATCTAGCTTAGGGTTTATTTTTTTTTACAGGCAAGTTTGTATTTATTTTAACTAGGTAGAATAGTTACTAGATAGTTATTAACTATTTAATAACTACCTAGCTAAAATAAGTACAAATTTACCTGTAAAATAAAACCTAACCTAAGTTACACTAACACCTAACACTACACTACAATTAAATAACTTACCTAAATTTAATACAATTAAATAAATTTAATGAAATTAGCTAAATTACAAAAAAACCCCACTAAATTACAGAAAATAAAAAAACAAATGACAAGATATTTAAACTAAGTACACATGATAAGAGCCCTATCAAAATAAAAAAGCCCCCCAAAAATAAAAAAAAAACCCTAGCCTAAACTAAACTATCAATAGCCCTTAAAAGGGCCTTTTGCGGGGCATTGCCCCAAAGAAATCAGCTCTTTTACCTGTAAAAAAAAAATACAAACAACCCCCCCAACAGTAAAACCCACCACCCACACAACCATCCCCCCAAATAAAACCCTAACTAAAAAAACCTAAGCTCCCCATTACCCTAAAAAGGGCATTTTGATGGGCATTGCCCTTAATAGGGCATTTAGCTCTATTGAAGCCCAAAGCCCTAACCTAACCCCCCCCCCCCACCCAATACACCCTTAAAAAATCCTAACACTAACCCCCGAAGATTCACTTACCGGGAGAAGTCTTCATCCAAGCGGCAATATGTCCTCAACGAAGCCGGCAGAAGTGGTCTTCCAGACGGGCAGAAGTGGTCCTCCAGACGGGCAGAAGTCTTCATCCAGACGGCATCTTCTATCTTCATCCATCCGCGTGGAGCAGCTCCATCTTCAAGACATCCGGCACGGAGCATCCTCTTCCAACAACGTCTTCTTGCTGAATGAAGGTACCTTTAAATTATGTTATCCAAGATGGCGTCCCTTAGATTCCGATTGGCTGATAGAATCGGCCAATCGGAATTAAGGTTGAAAAAATCCTATTGGCTGATGCAATCAGCCAATAGGATTGAGCTCACATTCTATTGGCTCTTGCAATAGGATTTTTTCAACCTTAATTCCGATTGGCTGATTCTGTCTAATTTTGTCAGCCAATCGGAATCTAAGGGACGCCATATTGGATGATGTAATTTAAAGGTACCTTCATTCAGCAAGAACATGTCTTTGGAAGAGGATGCTCCACGCCGTTTATCTTGAAGATGGAGCCGCTCCGCGCCGGATGGATGAAGATAGAAGCTGCCGTCTGGATGAAGACTTCTGCCTGTCTGGAGGACCACTTCTGCCCGTCTGGAGGACCACTTCTGCCGGCTTCGTTGAGGAAATCTTGCCGCTTGGATGAAGACTTCTCCCAGTAAGTGAATCTTAGGATTTTTTAAGGATGTATTGGGTGTTTTTATTTTTTAGGTTAGGGCTTTGGGCTGCAATAGAGCTAAATGCCCTTTTAAGGGCAATGTCCATCCAAATGCCCTTTTCAGGGCAATGGGGAGCTTAGTTTTTTTTAGTTAGGGTTTTATTTGGGGGGTTGGTTGTGTGGGTGGTGGGTTTTATTGTTGGGGGGTTGTTTGTATTTTTTTTTACAGGTAAAAGAGCTGATTTCTTTGGGGCAATGTCCCGCAAAAGGCCCTTTTAAGGGCTATTGATAGGTTAGTTTAGGCTAGGGTTTTTTTATTTTGGGGGGCTTTTTTCATTTTGATAGGGCTCTTAGATTAGGTGTAATTAGTTTAAATATCTTGTAATTTGTTTTTTATTTTCTGTAATTTAGTGTTGTTGTTTTTTTGCAATTTAGCTAATTTAATTGTAGTGTAGTGTTAAGTGTAACTTAGGTTAGGTTTTATTTTACAGGTAAATTTGTATTTATTTTAGCTAGGTAGTTATTAAATAGTTAATAACTATTTAGTAACTATTCTACCTAGTTAAAATAAATACAAACTTGCCTGTAAAATAAAAATAATCCCTAAGCTAGCTACAATGTAACTATTAGTTATATTGTAGCTATCTTAGGGTTTATTTTACAGGTAAGTATTTAGTTTTAAATAGGAATAATTTAGGTAATGATAGTAATTTTTATTTAGATTTATTTTAATTATATTTAAGTTAGGGGGTGTTAGGGTTAGACTTAGGGTTAGGGGTTAATAACTTTAGTATAGTGGAGGCGACGTTGGGGGCGGCAGATTAGGGGTTAATAAATGTAGGTAGGTGGCGGCGATGTTAGGGATGGCAGATTAAGGGTTAATAATATTTAACTAATGTTTGCGAGGCGAAAGTGCAGTGGTTTAGGGGTTAATATGTTTATTATAGTGGCAGCGATGTCCGGAGCGGCAGATTTGGGGTTAAAAATGTTATTATAGTGTTTGCGATGTGGGAGGGCCTCGGTTTAGGGGTTAATAGGTAGTTTATCGATGTTAGTGTAGTTTTTAGCACTTTAGTTATGAGTTTTATGCTATAGCTTTGTAGTGTAAATCTCATAACTACTGACTTTAAAATGAGTTAGGAATCTTGGTGGTAGAGGGTGTACCGCTCACCTTTTGGCCTCCCAGGACAAACTCGTAATACCAGCGCTATGCAAGTCCCATAGAAAAAGACTATACGCAATTTATGTAAGTTGATTTGCGGTAAGGCCAAAAAAGTGTGCGGTACACCTATACCTGCAAGACTCGTAATACCAGCGGGCGAAAAAAAGCAGCGTTAGGACCTGATAACGCTGCTTTTTTACCTTAACGCAAAACTCGTAATCTATCTGATACTGAGGTAGGCTTAGGATCATGCATGTGAAATGAGAACTATATGGCAGCAATGTATGCAACACTCATGGATCCAGCACTCATATTGAGAACTGCACTACCAGGGTGCTGTATATAGATCACATTTAGTATATTCATTTATTACTTTGAAGAAGTGAGTTCTTACGATACATGCACAAACCAATTTTCACGACCATGCCCCTTTAATGTTCTTTTTATTCCCCATTTTATGTCCTTTGAAAACCTCAAAACATAATTATGCAGAATTATCCTGCCATGCTATAATGAATATATTGCACTTATGTTTTTATTACTATAAACACCAGCAGCACTAACCTAACAGAAAGACAAAAGCAGCACATATAACAGGACACGGACACAAGGATAAAGGAATCTTACTATAAATCTCTATCACTTTAAGATATGCTAATACCTATAGTCTTATAATACTGTAATTAAAGTGACAGGCACCATTTAAAAGCTTGAGGGATAACACAAATTTAAAGTGAACATTTAGATGTATATCTCATAAATGTTCCACACCCACAGACCAGTCTCTACATAAACTGACATGGATAGCTAAGCATTAACTCTTTTAATGCCAGACAAGGACTGCTCTGTTACCACACGTCCCTGGATGCATACAGTTGGATTGCAAGTTACTGCGTGTTTTTATACTGACATAATATTGCTTTGCATGTTGCTGTATATCAGGGATTTGCAATGCATTCCATAGTTTTTTTATTTTTTTAGAAACTGTTGATTGACAGGGTATCTCAATCAACAGAAGCAGCAATGAGATATGAGACTGCTGAATGCTTTGTAGTTCAAGTGAATGTGTTATATGTACAGTATCTCAGATATGAGTTCTTAGGGCCAGCATACAGGGCACTGAAAGGTTAATGTTGGGAGAGGGTGCTGCTTCTGCGTGTGGGGTGCAGGAGGCCTATAATGAGGGACCCTCTAATTATTCCAAGAGGAGACACAAACACAGTCTGCGGGGTTGTGGGGAGACGGGACAGAATTGGCAGTTTGGGTTTTTCTTTGTCCTGCATTTCCCTAGTCAAATTGCAGCCTCTCGAAGAACTGATTAAAGCTCCGGCTTAAAGGGCAATGGTGTGAGACCAAAATCCAGCCACACCCTCGTTCGACCACCAGACCCCATATCCGCCCACAACTACTGCCAGTATTAACTTCTCCCCTGCTGGGATGAAGTCTAATTTAAAGCTAAAACATCTACATTATATGTATCCTTAAATGTATTACTGTGCATAAATAATAGGAAAATTCATAGTGAATACAGCATTACTGTTGTGCAGCCACTTTAAATTCAGTTGGAATCCTGATATTTTAAATGCTTCTAAATTGTGATTGAAATAACAAACTTGACTGATATTTGGTATTGTGTATAGATAACTATTCATTTTTTACTTTTCTTTTAGTGAGCAGTTAAGCCCATATATTTCCTGCTTTTTGTGCATTTTATTGAGAACTTAAATGTTAGTTTTAACATTTTTTTTCCATTTAATTTATAGATTCCAAAATCTGCAGAAGTAATGTATTTTTGCAGATGTTTATGTAAAATCATACTGAAACGCTGCGTTGGAACTGAATGTACTCCCAAGCTTAAATGAAAGTGCAGTTATGCTACTAAGGCCAGGTGCCACAGAATGCCATTGCCATATTTAAGACAATCCCACTCTTAAAGGGCCATGATACCCAAATGTTGAAACACTTGAAAGTGATGCAGCATAGCTGTAAAAAGCTGACTAGAAAATATCACCTGAACATCTCAATGTAAAAAAGAAAGATATTTTACCTCAAAAGTTTCTCAGTAGCCACATCCCATTGTAAAGGACTTCTAAGCAGCAAATTAGTATGTCTGTCCCGGGACAGCTAAGGGAGTGAGCTAACATGCACACTCATCTTATTTCCCTATTCAGTTTAAGGAAGTTTACTATGAAATCTCATGAGCGTTAAGTGAAATCTCATGAGATCACAGTAAAAGAGTTCATGACCTCAGCACTGCTGATGCTGATTGGCTGCTGTTCATTTCTTCATTCTTTTATTTATTTTTTTACCTGCAGCTGGGCAGCAGCAGAGTATAACTTTTTACACAGAACTTACTCTGCTGAGCTGAGCAGATTGTGAGGTAAAATATCTTCCTTTTTTACATAGAGATGCTCAGTGATATTTTCCTGTCAGCTTTTTATAGTTGTACTGCATCAGTTTCAAGTGATTTAGCATATGAGTATTATGTCCCTTTAATATCATTAAAGGGGCCGACAAGTAAAAATTAAACTTTTACGATTCAGATAGGAATTGCGATTTTAAACAACTTTCCAATTTACTTTATCATCAAATTTGCTTTGTTCTCTTCATATTATTTGTTGAAAGCTAAACCTAGGTAGGCTCATATGCTCATTTCTAAGCCCTTGAAGGCCGCCTCTTAACTCAGTTTATTTTGACAGTTTTTTTTTACAGCTAGACAGCGCTAGTTCATGTGTGCCATATAGATAACATTGGTCTCACTTCCGTGGAGTTACCTAGAAGTCAGCACTTATTGGCTAAAATGCAAGTCTGTCAAAAGAACTGAGATAAGGGGGCAGTCTGCAGAGGCTTTAGATACAAGGTAATCACAGAGGTAAAAAGTGTATTAATATAACTGTGTTGGTTATGCAAAACTGGGGAATGGGTAATAAAGGGATTGTCTATCTTTTTAAACAATAAAAATTCTGGGGTAGACTGTCCCTTTAAATACTTACTGTGCAGCCATAGTTTACAGGGACATTCAATTAAAGGGACAGTATACTATAAAATAGTTTTTCCCTTAATGTGTTTCCAATTACTTTTTTTTACCAGCTGCAGAGTATAAAATGTATGAGATTTGCTTTTTTAAGGCTTATTTGTGTCTATGAATTAGCTGATTTTGTGTTTTGAAGCCACAACCTAATAAAATGGGTTGAGCTTGTAGGTATAATCAGATCTCATTACTTTATCACATTGTGTATATATACATGCTTCTTTATTTTATATCTTTCCATAAACCAATCACCAATGGAAAATTAACATTTCATTACCTTATCTCTTCTATAACCCTCTTCTATAACCCTCTGGGAGTGTAATTTCTGTGTTAATACAGCTTGGCCTTGTGGCCAAAAACTTTTAGGATGGGTGGGGATACCACAGGCTAAATAAACTAATTCAAATGCCAATATAAGGTTAATGGAAATACTTGTAAACAATTTAATACACTCCAGCAGGTAAAGTGGATCATTGGGAACAAATTAAAGGGGAGAAATATTTTGAGTAAACTGTCCCTTTAAAGCATTTAAGAGGCAATGTACCCAGGCAAGCAGCTGATAATAGTTAATTGTATTCAAATCTTGCTGCAGGATCACCCTTTTAAATGGTCTGAACTCTCTCTGTCTCCCCCAGACCCTACTTGGATGTTGGTTTTTGCTGCTGTCTCTTGTTTACATAGAATTTTTTTTATCGTATCTCCAGTATTACAATTTACAGTATAGGTGTTGGTTTCAACTGGCAAAATCAGCTATTTGAAAGCCAAAATATAGGTAAATGGGCTATTTCTAAACAATTTATTACACCCCAGAAGGTAAAATGGACTATAGTCTACCTTTCACTACACTTTAGTTCTGACCTGTTTGCACATGTGCAGCAACTCTCTTTCAGACACCTGCAGTGTAACCCAGGTTCCATAATGGCGGCACCCCTTATTAAAGAGATGTGCATAAAATGTAATCAGTATTTGATGTCCCTTTAAAGGGACATTAAACACTAAATAATTGCCCGATAGAATGATGCGTTCAAAGAAAAGATTAGTCTGAGAATAACATGTAGATGTATTTTTTTAAAGTTTCATTAGTTGTTTAAATATTGACAAAATAAGTGTAAAGTTTTAGTGTCTATAAAACAATGGGAGCTGCCATGTTGTAACTTAGGTTACCTTCTCTGCTGTAGCCAATTAGGGACCATTATAAATTATTCACTACAGTGTGCAGCCAATGGCTGTGTTGAATATAACAGTGTTCTTCACACCCATTTCTAACATGAACTGAAAAGCTCACAATTTCAAAATGGAATTTCAGGAAAAGGGAACAAAATAATTAATGAAAGTATATTGCAGAATTTTTTTTTTATATATATATATATACGATTTTTTATTTTATATTACCATCTCAAAGTGTTTAATGTCCCTTTAAGTTCAAATGAACATTCTATCTTAAAACCCATTTTTAAATGCATATAACCTTATGACTATATAAGAAATTTTTATGGTAGAGTATTTTGAGCTTTATATGAGAACAAAACAAGCAGTACGTCCAGGGATACACTTTTATGTTGCTTTCACATGTACTGTAGAGAAAAAAGAACCAAAAACTGAATTTGATCAGTTTTAATATCAGATCAATATTACTATCTGTAACAAATTTGTTTTTTTTTTATTACATCACATGTTAACGTTAACTTACTCAGAGCACATGAGCATAATAGCCAGAATATGCAAACTTTTTCTAGAGGGTGCCCTATAAATCAGTGCTGGTGTCATTGAGTGCAAATATACCTACCACTTAAAGGGACATGCAAATCAAAATTAAACTTTTATGATTCAGACAGAGGATGCAGTTTTAAGACATCTTTACATTAACTTCTGGTGTCAAATTGTCAGGATCATAACTGCTGGGGGCTATTTTTTTGTGATCAGTAACTTGTGTACATAGCTGGTGGCAATCTCAAAACATAGTTGATGGATATGTACAGTGCATCAGCTTACCTGTCAATCAAGTGTGTATACCAGTTGCTCTGTGTTCACCAAGATCAGGACCTAAAATCTGATAGCCTCATAGTTAAAGGGATATAAAACGCTCTACCATAACAGGTAAGTTCTCAAAATAGAGCCTTTTACACTCAAAGGGACAGTAAAGTCAAAGTTACACTTTTATGATTTATATAGAGCATGCAATTTTAAACATCTTTCCAATTTAGAAAACAAAAGAGAGTGGTTGCTGGAAACCGGCTCCTAATGGTACTCCACGTACCACTAATGGGAGATCGATTGTGATAAGATAAAGATGTCTCCTAGAACAAATACGAATGAGCGCACACCCAAGAGACAATCTTACATAGATAGAGGGTGTGGAAGATGGGGAAAGGATTGCGGTTGAATGCTAGTATGAAAGAGAGGCGCTCACTAGGAGCTCTGTTAACTAGTGTAAGTGCTCTGTTACCTAGAGATACACTTTGTACTGTAATCTTCATGGGGAAAAAACTACAGCCAATCAGCTTCACCAGTGCAGAGATCACACTTTGACTTTGTCAGGGTCCTTACCTGAGCGAGGTAGGGCCCTAGCTAATCCAAAGGATGTAGGAAGACTAAGAAGTTAGGGTTGTGCTGTGAGGAGAGCTATTAGCGTGGCTGGAGTCCATGGCTGTGCTGAAGATAGGCGGCTTAGCACTATGAGCATCTCAGGGTCTGAAAAAAAACTTTCAGAGGGGAGCTAAGTTTAGCTCACCGGACTTGCAAGCTTCTCCCATTAACAAGAAGAAAAAGTGTGATGTGCTAAGTCAACTCTGCATTACAACACACATAACATACAGCATAATTACTATATGCAAAATATAGCTTTATTGAATGAATATATGTAATCATTATTTCAGTCATGTTTGAAAACTCACTTTTTAATTTACTCTTGCCCTCAATAATTTACTCTTGCCCTTAACCAAGATGGCGATATAAAACGCTGTCTAAACTGAGTCATAAGTCACATGACCTTGCACTTTGAAACCACCTTATTATTTCCATAGTTAGCAATACACTTAGACTTAGTACACAATTTACCTTATTGGTCTAACCCGGAAGTACTTCTTTAGGTTCCGGTGAGATCCTGTTTACATTTTTTTTGGCGCCAAAATTCGCCACACCCCTCTTTTCTGATTGGCTAAAAAAACCTTGAAATAACTAAACATTACACAAAGCTGGTATTGTCTTGATAAAGGCCTCTTAGAATGCCGAAACGCTTCGACTTTGTGACAAACCAGCCCGAGTTTCTACTTACATATGGTGAGCACTTTTTCTTTTAGCCCAGCTAGAACTTTTAGTTTTTGTGCATCCGTTTGTTTTTTCTTTTTACAGGTATTTCTTAACGCCCCTGGTTAGTTCTGGACCTGAAGCCTTTTCCAAGTATCTCCAACTCCTGGATTGTTTTACATCAGACTTTCATTTGGGACCATTTGTTCTCATTTCCCTCTGGGACATTTGCTGTTTTCTTTTTCTTGGGACGTCCCCTCTATATATCCTTATTTGGTTCTTAGGGCCCTGTGAGGTCCATTATGTACATCTGAGCTCAGATTAATATTTATTGCTTTTTTTATATTGCTTCTTGCTATACTTTTATTTTTATTTTTAAGTGTTTATGTTGCATTAAATTAGTTTTATATGAATCAGTTTTTATGCTGGATTTTATTAGTTCTTTATAACCATTTCATATTGTTTCTTATATATATTATAGCGTGTTGACACTTTGCATTCATACCCATATGTATACAGTAACCCTTTATGCATTCATCTCCACTTTGTACTACTGAAGATTTGCACTTATTTCCAATCAGCCATATTGAACATACCCTAGTACTGGCTATAATCGCCTGAGTATCCTTTCTATAGCACACTTAAGCCCCTATTTTGGTGGTGCTCCTATACCTCCCCCTCACTTATTCTCCCATTATCAAGGCCAACTGTGATACCTGTGCTAAATAAGGTAGTGCTATTTGTAACCTGGATGTTGGAAGTGACCCTGCAGTGGTTTTGGTGCCAACACCTATGGGGAGATGTTAAAAGGCCCCTGATGACGCCAGTCAGTGCTTGGTTATTCTCATGGAAGTACTGGCATTCTTGTCTCTGAACTGTTTTTCTGATTTTGACCCTTGCTCCTTTCATAGTTTATGCTCCAAGCCGTATCCTTCTCTGTACCTTGAACTAAAATCTGATTTACTGGCTTTATCTTACATTTTATACATAGAAATACTAAAGTGACATTTTCAAGTTAGCTTTTTACAGATACACTGAGTCACTTTCAAGTGATTTAACATTTAGGTATCATGACTCTTTAAAAAATAAAATAAAAATAAAGTTTAATTAGAGTAGTTTTTGCTTCATGCCTAACCTCCAAATGAAAGAAAATATTTTTATATCTAAAATGAGAGAATGATATAGAATTGTGGTAGATGAAATATTTGATGCCTCCTAGTCAGCATTTCAGTCACATTCCTACACCGTTCAATCACTGTATGGAATTTCATTGTATTCTCTTGAAAATAGAGGTACTGCTTTCCAATATATGGAAAAAAATGATTAAATGAAGTGTATAATATGGGATAATTTTAACAGCTTTAGATTTTAGTGAGAACCTAAAAAGCTGACTCATTCAGTATGATTATATTTTGGTAACAGGCATGAACGGTATTAATCTGGTCTCGATCACTAAATATGGCTAAAAAAAATATCTATATGTGCGCTCCAGTGCTAGACAATCTATGGCTATACATACAGTATATGAAAACAAGTAAATATAAATGTTCATGTCATCTATTTTGTTATAGGAAAACAGTTTGAATTGGGATGTATCTCAGTCTCATGAGGTTAATGTGCAAAATCCTTCCCCTCAGCACCAGATTCCTGCTCTCTTACAGAGCTCTGACTCTAAGGATGCAAATATTTCTAGTTCTGATGGGGAAGTGTCATCACATAAACAGCAGCCTGTATCTCATCCTGAATATGACAATGCCTTTAAATTTAAGGTGGAGCATATCCGCAACTTATTGCAGGAGGTATTAAAGACTTTAGAAATTTCTGAGGAAAAGCCCGCTGAAAACAAGCCTGTTAAGCAGTTACATATTGTTTTCAAAGCTCCACCAAAAATTTCACAGGTGTTTCAGGTCAATGATTTAATCTCTGACTATATTGCTAAGGAATGGAAAAAGCTAGGTGTACCTTTTGCATCTTCCACAAGGTTCAAGAAAATGTACCCTATTCCAGAAGAGAATGTGGTAGGTTGATGGTTCTATTTACACTCTTGCCAAATGTACGACTATCCCTATGGAGTATAGCACTTCATTTAGAGACCCAATGGACCACAAATTAGAGTCTTTCTTAAGGAATCTCTTTTTTCCAAACACGTCTTTTACTTAGACCAGCTGTTTCTCTCACCTGTGTGGTGACAGCAGGAAAACTATAGAGTGATTCCTTAGCCAAAATGGTGGCAGACAATTCCTCTACTTAGGATTTACAAAATTTCATTAAAGCACTTAAAATGGCTCAAGCATTTATGTGTGATGCTGTAATGAACATTATTAAAACCAATGTCAAAAATATGTCTATGGTACTGCTGGCAAGGATATCCTTATGGTTAAAATATTGGTCAGCAGACATATCTAAAAATAGACTGATGAATCTTTTCTTCCAAGGAAAAATTCTATTTGGTTCAGACTTGAACTCCATTATTAAGACAGTCAATGGTGGGAAAGGAGCCTTTCTTCCTCAGGATAAAATTGCAGAAGAGGAAAACAGTTTCATTCCTTTCACTCCTCAGGAGATCAGAAGTCCTCCTCTTCTCATAAACCTGAGCCCTCCAAGTCAGTCTGGAAGCTTGGTTCTTCATGGTCAAAATACAGGCAATCCAAAACCACCACTAAATCAGCATGAAGGTGCGGCCCCCAAACCAGATTCTGTTCTGGTAGGGGGCAAACTGAGTCTCTTTCAAGAGGCCTGGTGAGTCTCTTTCAGGAGGCCTGGTGCAGGTCAGTCCAGGGCCCCTGGGTTCAAAATATCATTTCTTGGTCCAGACCTCCTCTAGGACGATTCCTTCTGTCTCATGTTCCAAAAATTCAGTTAAAGGCAGCTGCCTTTCTACACTGTGTTCAGGAATAAGAGGATATGGGGGTAATTATCCCAGTACCTGTATCTCAACAGAGTCAAGGATTTTACTCCAATCTGTTTATTGCCCCAAAGAAAGAAGAGTCTTACAGACCTGTCTTAGACCTAAAGACTCTTACCATGTTTGTCAAGATTCCCACAGTCCTTTATTCAACAGGGTCAGTTTATGAATATGATAAACCTCAAGGATGCATACCTGCACATTCCCATCCACAGGGATCACTATCAGATCCTGAGGTTTGCATATATGGACAAACACTACCAGTTTGTCACACTTCCGTTTGGTCTGGTTACAGCTCCACTCATCTTTACAAAGGTGCTAGGTCCTCTGTTAGCGGTGATCAGAGCTCAGGGGATTTCTATTGCACCGTATCTGGATGACATATTGTTGCAAGCTCCTTCTCTATCATTAGCAATCACTCAAACTCGCAAGTTTCTATTATTTCTCCAAGACCATGGTTGGAAGATCAATGTTCCAAAAAGCTCGTTATATCCTGCTACAAGGTAAAATTTTTATGAGTCATAATAGATTCAGTCCGTATGCGTCTGATCCTGACAGAGCCGCACAGGTTAAAATTCCAAAGGGCATGTCTCTCCATGCAAAATACTCCATTGCCGTCTGTAGCTCAGTGCATGGAGGTAGTGGGTCTTATGGTAGCTTCAAACATGGTTCAGTTTACATGCTTTCACTTACGACCACTTCAACTACCCATGCTCTGGCAGTGGTCAAAGAATTATCTACATTTAGAACAACAAATCGCTCTGGATTTATCCATCAGACAATCTCTGTCTTAGTGGACACGAAGTCCTTCTTTGACCCTTGAGGCATATTTTCTTAATTTGTCATGGGCCATTGTCACAATGGATGCCAGTCTGTTTGGATGGGGGGCAGTCTGGAATTCTTGAAGAGTGCAAGGACTTTTGTTTCCTTTAGAGGCAAGGTTACCAATAAATATTCTGGAACTTTGAGTGATTCTTCAAGCTCTTCAGACCTGGCCTCTGCTGAAGGAGAAAACATTTATCAGCTTCCATTTATGGCTGGGCGATATGGGGGGAAATCATGATTTTCACATCACCACCCCCTGTAACCCCCATAAGCCCCCCTCTGTGACCTACATAAGTCCCATCAGCTCCCACTGTAACCCTGCACCCCCTGTAACCCCAAGAATCCCCCTCAGTTCATCTGGAAAGAGGCAGAGCCTTGAGGAGAACTTATCGATTTCTCCAATAAAAGCCAGTGCGCATGCAGAATATTTTATGATGCTAAAAAAAGCCAGACCCTTGAGAAGAACTTATCGAGTGCTCCAAGAACAGCCTGTGCGCATGCGCACATTTTCTTAGAAATCTGACATATAACGTGTTAACACCGGGCCCGTCTTTTTCTCATGAGCTTTATCCTCAGGTCGAGCTTGTTACAATATTCTACTGGGAAACCACTGAGCACACACAATATTTATTATCAATGATAGGTTATTTCTTTAAGCTATTTCGTTTTTGCAAACGTCCATGTTTTGAGCTCATTGTACTCAAACTACACACAATTACAATAAGGAAATCAAATACAGTGGATACTGATATTGCTGTGTTTTTACTGTACAATATGTTTTATTAAAAAAGGAAGTAACTGTTGATAATATAACAATAAATATTGTGTGTGCTCAGCGGTTTCACAGCAGAATATTGTAACAAGCTCGGCCTGAGGGTAAAGCTTGTGAGAAACAGACGGGCCCGGTGTTTACACATTATGTGTTAGATTTCTAAGAAAATGCGCACAGGCTATTCTTGGAGCACTCGATAAGTTCTTCTCAAGGGTCTGGCTTTTTTTAGCATCATAAAAAATTCTGCAAAGTCGAAAGGCCCTCCTGTACGTCATAGGTGATGTCAAAGGGGCAGGGCCTAAAATCGCATACTCTCGCGGTTTTAAAACCGCGACCGCGATTAATCGTGCAGCTCTACTTCCATTCAGACAATATCACAGTGGTGGCCTATATCAATCATCAAGAAGGTACCCGCAGTCTTCTCACTATGCAGGAAGACTCTCAGATTCTGTCCTGGGCAGAGATGAATCAATGCTCCCTTTCAGCGATACACACTCCAGGTGTAAACAACTGGGAAGCGGATTACCTAAGCCATCAGTCAGTCCAATCAGTAGAATGGTCTCTCCATCAGGACGTACTCAATCAGCTGGTGATCAAATGGGGCTTACCAGACATAAATCTAATTGCTTCCCACTTAAATCACAAACTTCCAAAGTACTGTGCATAATCAAGATATGGTAGACACATTGGTATATCTATGGGAATTTCATCTAGCATACCTATTTCCTCCGTTTGTTCTTGTTCTGAGAGTCATTAGTCATTGCTCGGATTAAACAGGAGTCAGCATCAATAATATTAAATGCTCCAACCTGGCCCCACATGACATAGTATGCGGACCTAGTATATATGTCCCCCACACATCCTTGGCATCTTCCTCTGAGACAGGTGCTGTTATCACAAGGTCCTCTTTCAAATCAAGATCTTAAATCTCTAAGTTTAATGGCATGGAGGTTGAACGCCTAGTTTTGAGACATAGAGGATTCTCAGATTCTTTGATTGATACTTAGATACAGGATAGGAACCCTGTGACTCAAAAGATTTACCACAAGCTTTGGAAAAATCATATTTTGTGTGGTGCTCCTCTAAAGGATTATCTTGGTGTTCCTTTTTGATCCTAAGAATTATTCAGCTTTTTCAAGATGGCCTTGACCAGGGTTTATCAGCTAGTTCACTGAAATGTCAAATTTCTGCTTTATCTGTTCTTTTTCATAGGTTCAGACATTTGTGCAAGCATTAGTTAGAATTAGACCAGTTGTAAGACTTATTTCTCCTTCCTGGAATTTGAATCTAGTTCTTTCAGTTCTTTAAGGTCCGCCCTTTGAACCAATGCACTCCATTGACATAAGACTGTCATCTTGGAAGGTATTTTTCTTGTTAGCTATCTCTTGAGTTAGAAGAGTTTCTGAATTGTCAACATTATCCTGTGATCCTCCATTTATTTTTTCTTCACAAGGTCGAGGCTGTACTGCATACCAAATATGATTTTCTTCCTAAAGTGGTTTCTACTGATAAGATCAATCAAGAAATTGTTGTTCCTTCACTTTGTCCAAAGTCTGCTACCTCTAAGTAAAGATTGTTACATAATCTGGATGTAGTCAGAGCACTCGCAACAGGCAAAAAGCGACTAAGGTAGCATTGGCATCTTCGCTAAAAAATGTATTTCTCAAGGCTTACTTGGTGGAAGGTAAGTCACCCTTTAAACGTATTACAGCTTACTTGACAAGAGCAGTGGCAACATTGTGGGCCTTTAAGAATTATGCATCTTTGGAGCAGATTTGCAAAGCTGCCACATGGCCTTCTCTACATACTTTTTCTAAATGTTATCGTTTTGATGTCTTTGCTTCTTCTCAAGCAGCTTTTGACAAGAAAGTCCTTCAGTGCACAGTGTCGGCTAAAATGGAACTGTCAGAGAAAGTATTTTCCCACCCTGTCCTTAACTAGACTATCTCTAGACTATCTGATTGTGTATCAATCTTATATGTTATGGAGGGCTGTGGACCATCATCATTTTACAAATTAAACAAATTTATGCTTACCTGACAAATTCTTTTCTTTTGGAATGATGAAGGTCCACAGGCCCCACCTATATCATAATGGGCGATAGTTCTAATGACAGCTCTATAGACCCTGGTTTGCCTTTACTACCGTTCCTTTCCTATTTTCTAGTCGGCTATATGTAAAACTAAGAGAGAGATGGAAGGGTTCTTGACCTCCTCCTTATTTGTTCAATAAAGGGTGTATTTTTTCTTATTTGTTCTATAAAATGTGTATTTTTTCTTATTTGATTTATATAAGGTGTATTTTTTTTAATTGTTCTATAGAATGTGTATGTTTTCTTATTTGTTCTATATTGGGTGTATTTTTTTATTTAATCTATAGAAAGTATATCACCTAGAGATTAAGAGTTTTGCATTAGAGGCTGTGCGGTGCTAACAAGCAGTTTTCCCTCACCGCTCACTTACATGCAGCGCTGGTATTACAAGTTTTCAGAAACTCGTTATTAAAAGACAAGAAGTGAGCGTTGAGCAAAATTTTGCTCATTACCGCACTCCAATACCAGCGCTGCTTAAGTCAGCGGTGAGCTGGTGTAACGTGCTCGTGCACGATTTCTCCATAGGAATCAACGGGGAGAGCCGGCTGAAAAAAAGTCTAACACCTGCAAAAAAGCAGCGTAAATCTCCTATGATTCCTATGGGGAAATACATTTTATGTCTACACCTAACACCCTAACATGAACCCCGATGTCTAAACACCCCTAATCTTATACTTATTAACCCCTAATCTGCTGCCCTGACATCACTGACACCTACATTATAATTATTAACCCCTAATCTGCCGCTCCGGACGCCGCCGCCACCTACATTATACTTATGAACCCCTAATCTGCTGCCCCCAACATCGCCGAACCCTACATTATAATTATTAACCCCTAATCTGCCGCTCCGGACACCGCCGCCACCTACATTATACTTATGAACCCCTAATCTGCTGCTCCCAACATCGTCGAATCCTACATTATATTTATTAACCCCTAATCGGCCTCCCCCAACGTCGCAGCCACTATAATAAACATATTAACCCCTAAACCGCCGCACTCCCGCCTCGCAAACATTAGTTAAATATTATTAACCCCTAATCTGCCGCCCCAACGTCGCCGCCACTATATTAAAGTTATTAACCCCTAAACCTAAGTCTAACCCTAAACCTAACACCCACTAACTTAAATATAATTAAAAGAAATCAAAATAAATATTCCTATCATTAACTAAATTATTCCTATTTAAAACTAAATACTTACCTGTAAAATAAACCCTAAGCTAGCTACAATATAACTAATAGTTACATTGTAGCTAGCTTAGGGTTTATTTTTATGTTACAGGCAAGTTTGTATTTATTTTAACTAGGTAGAATACTTACTAAATAGTTATTAACTATTTACTAACTACCTAGCTAAAATAAATACAAAAGTACCTGTAAAATAAAACCTAACCTAAGTTACAATTACACCTAACATTACACTATAATTAAATTAATTCCCTAAATTAAATACAATTAAATACAATTATATAAAATTAGCTAAAGTACAAAAAACAAACAAACACTAAATTACAGAAAATAATAAACAAATTACAAGATTTTTAAACTAATTACACCTAATCTAATCCCCCTAACAAAACAAAAAAGCCCCCCCAAAATAAAAAAAGCCCTACCCTACACTAAATTACAAATAGTCCTTAAAAGGGCCTTTTGCGGGTCCTCCAGATGGGCAGAAGTCTTTATCCAGACGGCATCTTCTATCTTCATCCATTCAGCGCGGAGCGGGTCCATCTTTAAGACATCCGACGAGGAGCATCCTCTTCATTCGACGGCTAACACTGAATGAAGGTTCCTTTAAATGACGTCATCCAAGATGGCGTCACTTCAATTCCGATTGGCTGATAGAATTCTATCAGCCAATCGGAATTAAGGTAGAAAAAATCCTATTGGCTGATGCAATCAGCCAATAGGATTGAGCTGACATTCTATTGGCTGATTGGAACAGCCAATAGAATGCCAGCTCAATCCTATTGGCTGATTGGATCAGCCAATAGGATTGAACTTCAATCCTATTGGCTGATTGCATCAGCCAATAGGATTTTTTCTACCTTAATTCCGATTGGCTCATAGAATTCTATCAGCCAATCGGAATTGAAGGGACGCCATCTTGGATGACGTCATTTAAAGGAACCTTCATTCAGTGTTAGCTGTCGGATGAAGAGGATGCTCCGCGTCAGATGTCTTGAAGATGGACCCGCTCCGCGCTCGGATGGATGAAGATAGAAGATGCCGTCTGGATGAAGACTTCTGCCCGTCTGGAGGAGCACTTCTCCCGGCTTGGATGAAGACTTCTCCCGGCTTCGTTGAGGACATCGGCCCGGTTGGATGAAGACTTCTCCCGGTAAGGTGATCTTCAAGGGGTTAGTGTTAGGTTTTTTTTAAGGGGGTATTGGGTGGGTTTTAGAGTAGGGTTGGTTGTGTGGGTGGTGGGTTTTAATGTTGGGGGGATTTGTAATTTTTTTTACAGGTAAAAGAGCTAATTAATTTAGTGTAGGGTAGGGCTTTTTTTATTTTTTTTTATTTTGTTAGTGGGATTAGATTAGGTGTCATTAGTTTAAAAATCTTGTAATTTGTTTATTATTTTCTGTAATTTAGTGTTTGTTTTTGTACTTTAGCTAATTTTATTTAATTGTATTTTATTTAGGGAATTAATTTAATTATAGTGTAGTGTTAGGTGTTAGTGTAACTTAGGTTAGGTTTTATTTTACAGGTCAATTTGTATTTATTTTAGCTAGGTAGTTATTAAATAGTTAATAACTATTTAATAACTATTCTACCTAGTTAAAATAAATACAAACTTGCCTGTAAAATAAAAATAAAAACTAAGATAGATACAATGTAACTATTAGTTATATTGTAGCTAGCTTAGGGTTTATTTTATAGGTAAGTATTTAGTTTTAACCCCTTAATGACCACAATGTACCCTGTATGTTACTGGTCGTTAAGGTTTTTTTTTCAGGACATAATAGCACAAGTCTAGCAAGAACACGCTATTAATGCCCTCCCTCCAGCAGGCTTTGTGGAATAGAGCAGTCTCAACGCTGGTGGCAAGACCGCGCTATAAAACAATCAAGTCCCAAAAAAAGGCCAGTGACATACAGGGTACGTCGCTGGTCCTTAAGGGGTTAAATAGGAATAATTTAGTTAATGATAGTAATTTTTATTTAGATTTCTTTTAATTATATTTAAGTTAGGGGAGGTTAGGGTTAGACTTAAATTTAGGGGTTAATAACTTTAGTATAGTGACGGCGACATTGGGGGTGGCAGATTAGGGGTTAATAAATGTAGGTAGGTGTCGGCGATGTTAGGGACGGCAGATTAGGGGTTAATAATATTTAACTAATGTTTGTGAGGCGGGAGTGTGGTGGTTTAGGGGTTAATATATTTATTATAGTGGCGGCAGTGTCCGGTTCGGCAGATTAGGGGTTAAAAAATTTTTTTTTAGTGTTTGCGATGCGGGAGGGCCTCAGTTTAGGAGTTAATAGGTAGTTTATGGGTGTTAGTGTACTTTTTAGCACTTTAGTTAAGAGTTTTATGCTACGGCGTTATAGTGTAAAACTCTTAACAAACGCCGAACCACTGACTTTAAAATGCGGTACCAGTCTTGACATGGAGAGGGTCTACCGCTCACTTTTTGGCAGGCTCGTAATACCGGCGCTATGCAAGTCCCTTTGAAAAAAGAGGATACGCAATTTACGTAAGTGGATTTGCGGTATTTCCAAGTCTGGCCAAAAAAGTGAGCGGTGAGCCTGTACCTTCAAGACTCGTAATACCAGCGGGCGTTAAAAAGCAGCGTTAAGACCTCTTAACGCTGCTTTTTAAGCCTAACACACAACTCGTAATCTAGCCATATGTTTTCTTATTTATTCCATAAAGGGTGTATTTTTCTTATTTTTCTAAAGAAGGTGTATTTTTTTCTTATTTCTTCTATAGAAGGTATATATATTTTTTATTTGTTCTGTAGAGGGTGTATTTTTTTGTTTTTTTTTGTTCTACAGAATGTTTAATTTTTCTTATTGGATTTATAGAAGGTGTATTTTTCTTATTTTTCCTATAGAAGGTGTATTTTTTTTCTTGTATATTCTTTAAGATTTTGAAGATGTTTTTGTGATGCTTCTATTCTTCATGATGGAACTGGTTCTATGTGGCAAGAAATGAATGCTTGTGAGATACATGCTACTTCCTTGATTATGATAGAGCTGAAGTAGCATCTCACGGCAGTGACAAGGCAGGGATGGGTTCAAATCATTTTAAATTCTGCAATTTTTGCGTTGGGATGTTGCAGTGAGCTTTTTCCACAAGAGATATTAGATTTACAGGCAAAAACAACTGAGAGCATGGCAGAATGCAATCTGACTAGTTAGGTATTCTACAAATGAAATTATTCATGGTTAGATTGCAATCAACAATCCATTTGCATGTTAGGAGCCAATTAAGTCAAATGTTTTATTTCATGATTCAGATAGATCATAACATTTTAAATAACTCTCATATGTACTTCTGTTATCTAAGCTGCTTCCTTCTCTTCATATCCTTTGCTGAAAAGCATAACTAGGTAGGCTCAGGAGCTACAGTACGCTACTGGGAGCTAGCTGCTATTGGTGGCTGCAGGTTTATACATGTTGTCATTGACTTACCTAAGAACCAAGGGAATAACCCAATAGGGGGCGCTACTAAGAACGGTATATAATATGTATGTGGGCCCACGTGACCATATGTAGATGTTCCAGACCAACAATCATCAAAGTGCTAATATAACATAACATAGATGCAATATAGGTGTGTGTATGCACAATATTATATACTCCAGTCCTAGATCAGGATGAAAAACAAATAGACAAAGTCCAAGATGACCCGATATGATACAGGTATCTGTCTTCTATGGAACTGGAGGCAGCACTCTATCTTCACCATCCAAAGGTTATAAATCTAGAATCAAATAATTATCCTGTATATTCATTTCATAGACCTGTAAGATCCAGAGTTAGGAAAAGCTTACAGCATAATTTTGCATTACTACTCCTAGATGACTACAGGCTAGCTTACAAGCACAAAAATATAAGCACTATTGTGGGCTAACATGGCTTGAGCACAATCAATAATGCGCCTATTTTTGCACTCAAATTACAAGTCCAGGGTTATTTTTGCATTACTCAAGCGATAGGCTAGGATGCACTAACATCTGCATCTTGGATAGTACAGGTGTGCTAAAACCCTCACATAATAGACTTCTGTGAAGACACACAGTAAAATTCATGTCCAATATTACTCAAGCGCTAAGCCAAGGGTGCGCAAGCTGTGGAGTTCTTCATTTAGTTCTGTGCTATACTATTAATAATAATGGTTAACTTCAGGTCTCAAAAAGCGCTACATTTAACAGCAGTATTTGGATTGGGGTCAAGTGCAACACAACTAACCACTTGTAATAAAAGCACAATGAGCACGCTCATAGCAATCCCTGCATTATCCATCTGTCACATTAATATGCTCTGGTTTAAATATTTAACAATCCACTTGTAATAGCAGATTTAGTACAAGAATGAGGGCAAGGCATCACATCCTGTGCTACAGATTTTGTTCCATTTGTAATCTAGCAATATGTGTTTAAGCCATGCAAAGTAGATAAAGTCCCATTATGGAGCTACATGCCTTGGAGACCATGAGCAAGAAACAGCCAGTAATTAGTTAGGTCATGTGATTGCTGTGGTGTCATAAAAGCAGAGACTTTATCCCTAGAATATTCACATAGTTAATTCTAAAACTATACAGGGAGTGCAGAATTATTAGGCAAGTTGTATTTTTGAGGATTAATTTTATTATTGAACAACAACCATGTTCTCAATGAACCCAAAAAACTCATTAATATCAAAGCTGAATAGTTTTGGAAGTAGTTTTTAGTTTGTTTTTAGTTATAGCTATTTTAGGGGGATATCTGTGTGTGCAGGTGACTATTACTGTACATAATTATTAGGCAACTTAACAAAAAACAAATATATACCCATTTCAATTATTTATTTTTACCAGTGAAACCAATATAACATCTCAACATTCACAAATATACATTTCTGACATTCAAAAACAAAACAAAAACAAATCAGTGACCAATATAGCCACCTTTCTTTGCAAGGACACTCAAAAGCCTGCCATCCATGGATTCTGTCAGTGTTTTGATCTGTTCACCATCAACATTGTGTGCAGCAGCAACCACAGCCTCCCAGACACTGTTCAGAGAGGTGTACTGTTTTCCCTCCTTGTAAATCTCACATTTGATGATGGACCACAGGTTCTCAATGGGGTTCAGATCAGGTGAACAAGGAGGCCATGTCATTAGATTTTCTTCTTTTATACCCTTTCTTGCCAGCCACGCTGTGGAGTACTTGGACACGTGTGATGGAGCATTGTCCTGCATGAAAATCATGTTTTTCTTGAAGGATGCAGACTTCTTCCTGTACCACTGCTTGAAGAAGGTGTCTTCCAGAAACTGGCAGTAGGACTGGGAGTTGAGCTTGACTCCATCCTCGACCCGAAAAGGCCCCACAAGCTCATCTTTGATGATACCAGCCCAAATCAGTACTCCACCTCCACCTTGCTGGCGTCTGAGTCGGACTGGAGCTCTCTGCCCTTTACCAATCCAGCCACGGGCCCATCCATCTGGCCCATCAAGACTCACTCTCATTTCATCAGTCCATAAAACCTTAGAAAAATCAGTCTTGAGATATTTCTTGGCCCAGTCTTGACGTTTCAGCTTGTGTGTCTTGTTCAGTGGTGGTCGTCTTTCAGCCTTTCTTACCTTGGCCATGTCTCTGAGTATTGCACACCTTGTGCTTTTGGGCACTCCAGTGATGTTGCAGCTCTGAAATATGGCCAAACTGGTGGCAAGTAGCATCTTGGCAGCTGCACGCTTGACTTTTCTCAGTTCATGGGCAGTTATTTTGCGCCTTGGTTTTTCCACACGCTTCTTGCGACCCTGTTGACTATTTTGAATGAAACGCTTGATTGTTCGATGATCACGCTTCAGAAGCTTTGCAATTTTAAGAGTGCTGCACCCCTCTGCAAGATATCTCACTATTTTTGACTTTTCTGAGCCTGTCAAGACCTTCTTTTGACCCATTTTGCCAAAGGAAAGGAAGTTGCCTAATAATTATGCACACCTGATATAGGGTGTTGATGTCATTAGACCACACCCCTTCTCATTACAGAGATGCACATCACCTAATATGCTTAATTGGTAGTAGGCTTTCGAGCCTATACAGCTTGGAGTAAGACAACATGCATAAAGAGGATGATGTGATCAAAATACTCATTTGCCTAATAATTCTGCACTCCCTGTATTGTGTAAAAGAGTAATGCAAGCAGCCGGGCATCACACGAAGGTAGAGTAACAAAAAAATGGATGCAGGGGTTGTTCCATAAAAAATGTATAAACTTTATTTCGTGAGACAGGTTAAAAACAAATAGGACTCTCAGCCCATCAGGTTAGAAAAGGTTAAGTGGAGATACAAACGAGCAGACATGTTTCGTGTGGGGCTACCACACTTGCTCACTGCTTACCGGTATCTCCACTAAGGTCTCTATTTAAAGAGACAAGCAATATTTTAATTACCTTAATTAATCGTACATCATCATTAGAAACACTCAATTAGAAAATTAACCCTTATCTAACTAAAAGCTAATAACCACTACATTTAATGTGGACTCCAGAAAATGGCATAAATTGATCCTATCATATACATTAAGAATAGCTACATTACTCTTTATATTTAACTTGATTAACCCTATACATGTAAATAACATAATTTAATCTATATACAATTGTGAAACAGTCGCAATACCACAGAGATCAGATGATTACAGGGGACAAATACTGTAAAATGACTAAATACAAAATTAAATAAATAAATTGACATCACTTTCCATATTTATCCCCCATGGATGCCTAGTACTTAAATAGAATATCCATTTGGCTTCAGTATAATTTAGACGGTACTCCCTGTCCCCTCCTCTCTTATGTGCTGGGACATGGTCAATAGCTTGTACAGAGAGTAATGAGGCATCTCCTGCGTGCTTATTCTTAAAGTGTCTGGCCACAGGGGTAAATGTCTCTGGATCCTCTATGTCCCTGACGTGTTCAAGGGCCCTATCTTTTAGAAAACGTTTAGTTTTGCCCACATACTGAATTTGGCACCCCCTACAGGTCAGCAAATAAACTACATGTGTGGATTTACAGTTTAATTTGCACCTAATTTCATAGGATCTATTTGTTACAGTAGAGACAAAATGAGTCCCCTCATTTACATACGTGCATGCCTTACAGTGTGTGGCCCTGCATTTGTAGAAACCTAATCTGTTAGGGAGCCATGTTCTAGTACTTTTACTCCTTAGGTCTGAGGGAGCTAACAAATTCCCCAACGTTTTTCCTTTTTTGGCTACACATTTTAAACCTCCTGAGGCTAAACCTTCTAAGCTTGGGTCACCAGCCAAAATAGGAAGATTCTGTTTGATAATATTACAAACCTTGTTAAACTCAAGACTATATGGAGTACTAAAAATGATTTTATTCCCCACATTTGTTTGTATCCTCTTTGTATTTTTGTATTGCAAAAGCTCCTCTCTATGTAGTTGATCTACCTCTTTTTTAACATTGCTTAATAGTTTATCCGGGTAGCCTCTACTTTGTAATCTCTTGTCAAGTATGTCGCATTGTTCTTTATAAATCATGTCATCCGTGCAGATCCGTTTAGTCCGAATATACTCTCCCTTTGGGATTGCCTTTTTCACGTGCCCCGGATGGCATGATTTATATTCCTGAACACACTGGAGCTAATATGCCCAGTACAAATGTCAGCTTTTAGTTCTATATCCAGAAATTTAATTGTAGTATCATGTTGTTCTGCAGTAAATTTTAACCCTACTGTATTGGTGTTAAGATTATCTATAAACTTCTGTGCAGACTCAGCATTTCCATCCCACACCACCAGGAGGTCATCGATGTACCGGCCAAAATAAACTATATTGGATTTAAAGAGGTTGCTATCTCCATAGACGTGGGAGGCCTCCCACCAACCCATAAAAAGGTTGGCGTATGAGGGGGCATCAAACAGAATCTTCCTATTTTGGCTGGTGACCCAAGCTTAGAAGGTTTAGCCTCAGGAGGTTTAAAATGTGTAGCCAAAAAAGAAAAAAAGTTGGGGAATTTGTTAGCTCCCTCAGACCTAAGGAGTAAAAGTACTAGAACATGGCTCCCTAACAGATTAGGTTTCTACAAATGCAGGGCCACACGCTGTAAGGCATGCTCGTATGTAAATGAGGGGACTCATTTTGTCTCTACTGTAACAAATAGATCCTATGAAATTAGGTGCAAAATTAAACTGTAAATCCACACATGTAGTTTATTTGCTGACCTGTAGGGGGTGCCAAATTCAGTATGTGGGCAAAACTAAACGTTTTCTAAAAGATAGGGCCCTTGAACACGTCAGGGACATAGAGGATCCAGAGACATTTACCCCTGTGGCCAGACACTTTAAGAATAAGCACGCAGGAGATGCCTCATTACTCTCTGTACAAGCTATTGACCATGTTCCAGCACATAAGAGAGGAGGGGACAGGGAGTACCGTCTAAATTATACTGAAGCCAAATGGATATTCTATTTAAGTACTAGGCATCCATGGGGGATAAATATGGAAAGTGATGTCAATTTATTTATTTAATTTTGTATTTAGTCATTTTACAGTATTTGTCCCCTGTAATCATCTGATCTCTGTGGTATTGCGACTGTTTCACAATTGTATATAGATTAAATTATGTTATTTACATGTATAGGGTTAATCAAGTTAAATATAAAGAGTAATGTAGCTATTCTTAATGTATATGATAGGATCAATTTATGCCATTTTCTGGAGTCCACATTAAATGTAGTGGTTATTAGCTTTTAGTTAGATAAGGGTTAATTTTCTAATTGAGTGTTTCTAATGATGATGTACGATTAATTAAGGTAATTAAAATATTGCTTGTCTCTTTAAATAGAGACCTTAGTAGAGATACCGGTAAGCAGTGAGCAAGTGTGGTAGCCCCACACGAAACATGTCTGCTCGTTTGTATCTCCACTTAACCTTTTTCTAACCTGATGGGCTGCGAGTCCTATTTGTTTTTAACCTGTCTCACGAAATAAAGTTTATACATTTTTTATGGAACAACCCCTGCATCCATTTTTTTGTTACTCTACCTCCGTGTGATGCCCGGCTGCTTGCATTACTATTTGTCATATGTGACGTTGTGACGTTGACGTCTGAAGGCCTGAGGCTCCTGGGAAGCGAGTAGGAGGAGTGCGAAGAGAGGATGGACCTGTGTTCCGCCGAAGACACGCTGCCCTGAAGACAGCTCTCCTGGAGGCTGGTAACCGCCACGGTGTGTGTTGTTGCATTACTAGATTGTGTAAAACATTGAGACTACATTTTTCTTATTATACAAACATATGCAAAAATATAGAGGAGGCTTTGGCCTGGCCTTTGTCTAAGAAGGACACTCCCATGTAGCCTTAGAATGTTGTATAATAGGAATTCAGCATTGCACAAGAGCGCTATTTTGCGTTCTTGTGCAACGCTGCCCCCTGCCCGCACACAGCCAATCACGGACGAGACCGGAGAAATTGAAATTCTCCACCGTCAACCACCCACATCGCAATAAACCTAATCACCCTATTAACCCTTAAACTGCAAAACCCCCACATCACAATAAACCTAATTACCCTATTAACCCTAAACCGCAATATCCCCATTACACAATTAACATAATTAACCTATTAACCCCTAAACCACAAAAACCCCACATCGCAATAAACCTATTTACCCTATTAACCCCTAAACTGCAAAACTCCCACATCCCCTAAACCGCAAAACCCCCACATCGCAATAAACCTATTTAACATATTAACCCCTTAAACCGCCAACACCCACATAATAACTAAATAAATTACTAAGCCCCCTAACCTAACACCCCCTAAATTAACACAAATTACCTAAACTAAAAAATACTAAAGTTACAAAAAATTTCCAAAGTTTACAAAATTAAACCTAATCCCTATGAAAATAAAAAAGCCCCCCCCAAAATAAAAACACCCCCTAATCTAAGAATAAACTGCCAGTAGCCCTTAATAGGGCTTTTTGCAGGGTATTGCCCCAAGATAAACAGCTCTTTTACATTAAAAGAAAATGTATGCTTACCTGATAAATTTATTTATTTTTTGACACGATGAGTCCACAGATCATCTTAATTACTAAGGGGATATTGACCTTCTGGTCAGCAGGAGGCGGCAAAGAGCACCACAGCAAAGCTGTAAAATAGCTCCTCCCTTCCCTCCAACTCCAGTCATTCGACCGAAGTTAAGGAAAGAAAGGAAAAACCAAGGTGCAGAGGTGTCTGAAGTTTAAAATAACCAACAACCTGTCTTAGAAGAACAGGGCGGACCGTGGACTCATCGTGCCAAAAAAGAAATAAATTTATCAGGTAAGCATAAATTTCCACGGATCATCTTAATTATTAATGGGATTCAATACCCAAGCTAGAGTACACAGATAATTCAGGAGGGACAAGACAGGGAACCTAAATGGAGGCACCACTGCTTGAAGAACCTTTCTCCCAAAAGTGACCTCAGCCCAAGGCAAAAGTGTCAAATTTGTAGAATTTTGAAAAAGTGTGAAGAGAGGACCAAGTTGCAGCCGTGCAAATCTGTTCCACAAAAGCTTCATTTTTGAATGCCCATGAGGAAGCAACAGCCTTCGTGGAATAAGTCGTAACTCTCTCTGGAGGCTGCTGTCCAGTAGTCTCATACGCAAAAAGTATTATACTCTTCAGCCAAAAAGAAAGAGAAGTAGCCGTAGCTATCTGCCCCTTACATTTTCCTGAAAACTACAAACAATGCAGAAGACTGACGAAAATCCTTAGTCGCCTGCAGGAAAAACTTTAAAAACATCCAAATTGTGCAGAAGCCAATCCTTCTGAGAAGTAGGATTGGGACACAAATAAAGAATAACAATCTCCTGATTAATGTTCCGATCAGAAACTACCTTAGGAAGAAATCCTAATTTAGTACGAAAAAACTACCTTATCAAAATGAAAAATAAGGTAAGGTAATGAGACTCATACTGGAATACCGAGAGCTCTGACACTCTGCGAGCAGAAGAAATAGTATCAATAAATAAAACCTTCCAAGGTAACAACTTAATATCTAAGGAATTCATAGGCTCAAACTGAGCCCCTTGAAGAATTCTTAAAATCAAAGTAAGACTCGATGGAGGAGTAACTGGCTTGAACATAGGACTGATCCTGACCAAGGCCTGACAAAAGAATTGTACATCTGGGACATCTGCCAGATGCTTGAGTAATAAAATCGATAAAGGTAGAAATTCAATTCGACCCTTTAGGGTGCTTGTTGATAGTCCTTTCTCCAACCCTCTTGGAGAAAAGACAATATCCTAGGAATTTTGATTCTACTCCAGGAATAATCCCTGGATCCAGACCATTAAAAATATTTACGCCATGTCATATGAGTAAAATCTTCCTAGATACAGGCTTACGAGCCTGATCCATGTTCTCACTGATTAATTCCTAATACACGCTTTAATGAAATAAAAATATCCATCTTCCAGTAATCAGCTACAGAGAAACCATTTTTGGATAAAGGAAGGGTCCTTGAAGTAGAAGGTCCTTCCTCCACTGGATTCCCAGGTGGAGGAATTGACACGTCCACCAGGACTGCATACCAGTCCTACGGCCACGCCGGTGAAAAGGGAATCACCAATGCCTTTTCCTGCTTAGCTTGAGCCAAAACTAAAGAAGAAAAATTAAATAGGAATTAAGTATGCAAGACTGAAATTCCAAGGTAATGAGTCGAGAAGACATGAGATTCAGTTGTAACTGACCCCATTGAGAATCCGGCTGGAAAACTCCCGGCTGGACTTCCCCCTCCCCTGGGTAAAAAGTCTGCTTACTTACAAAGACCGCTTCTCAGAAGTCCCATCTGGGATGCAGGTCATCAACAAACAGCAATTGTGAGTCACAGCCCACTGAATGATCTTGACTACTTCTGTCATGGCTGAGAAAACTCAGAGTCCCTGACGGCTGAAGTAAGATCTAACTAAAACCTGATAAACCCGGCAGAAGCTAACTGAGGCCAGGCTAGGAGATGATTTACTTTTTCAAAGCAGTTATGGGAAGAACAGACTCCACCCAAGTCCATGTTCCCTGCTCTTAGAGGACCCTAAACAGTTCCCCAGCCCAAAAGGCTGGCATCTGTTGTCACACTCACCCAGAAGAACTGCAAAAGCAGGTTCCGTGGAAGCAAGGAACTTGAGACAACCACCTAAAATGTGTAACTGTTGAAAACTAAGGTGGAAAGGGACAACTGGAAGGATGTCCATTGTCGTTACCAACCCAAATACCTCCATACACTGAGCCACTGATGAGACTGAAGTGCTAGGTAAGAACAAAATCCTTCAACTCCTAACTACAGTCAGCTTCATTGATGAATAGACTAATATAGTTCTCCACAAAGAACTACCCTTGTAGATAGAACTAAGGAACTCCTCACCAAATTCACCTTCTAACCGGGAGACTGCAGAAAAATCATGCGTAATCCTGCTTGTTAAAAGTAAGGCGCCTGAACCAGTTAATGCTGTTCAGAAAAGGAGTCTCTGCAATGTTCCGCAATCAGAGCCCCAGAAGCAGTAAACCCGGAACCCTTGAAAAAATCTGAGAACAGTGACCAGGCCGGAAGGAATCACGAGTTGGAATGTTTGTCTATAAAGAAAAACCCTAGAAAATTGAGATAGTCCTTGTGGATGGAAAGGTGCAAGTAGTCATCCTTCAAATCTCCCATGGTCATAATTGACCCTTGTGGACCAAAGGAAAAATGGAACGCTAGTTCCATTTTGGAATACGGTACTCTGCAAACCCTGAGTGGATTCTACAATAGGTCTGAAGGTTCCCTTCTTTTTGGGAACTCTGAACAAATAGGAGTAGCATCCCAGACTTCATTCCTGCATTGGACCAGGAACTATCACTCCCATGTCGGAGAGGATCCCTACACTGTTAAAAAGCGTCTCAATATTTAGACTGGTCTGCTGATAATCTTGAAGGCAGACACCTGCTCCTGAGAGGAAAGTCTTGAACTCTAACTTGTATCCCTGGAACACAATGTACACTGCCCAAGGACCATGAGATCACAAAGCCAAACCTGATTGAAAGAAGGAAAACCTGCCCCCTTACGGATCGGGTGCACGCCCTTCATGCTGTCTTAGATTCAACAGCAGGCTTCTTGGACTGACTTCCCCTATTCTAAGACTGATTGGGTCTTCTATAAAAGCTTAGACTGCTCCTGCTTGGGAGAAGGAGGGAAAAGATTTCCCTAAAAATCTCAAAAGAACCTAAAATTCTCTCTGACGTCTTTTCGCTTATTTCTCTTATCCTGTAGATTTAACCATACTGCTCTGCGGCCAATAAGACAAACCCTGAATAATAACTCCCAGCTTAAGAAAACTCTGAGTTAAAGGAGTTTACTAACTTAGGGCAACTATACTATCCCTACGAGAGGGGTGTCTGTCCAATAGAAACAGACAACGCATCAAACCAGTACGCCACCTCACTGGCGACAGTAGTCATACCAACCGTAGGCGGTCAATGTAAACCCTCTAACTTCCAATCATAGGGCCCTAATCCTGCATAGCATCCGAAAGGAATTACTATATGGGAATAGTATCTCCTTTCTGTAAAGACTTCTTGATAGAGTCTGCTATCGAAAGCATCCTTTAAAATATAGGGAAGGAAAGAAAAGGGGATACCCAGTTTCTCCTATTCCTTAACAAATATCTGTATAACCCTATCTGGTACAGGAAATACTTCTACCATGAAGGGCCCATTTAGTATAATTTATTGGAATCTCTAGGATCGACTACTCCAGAAGTGACAGAGTCATCCAGGATAGCTAAAACCTCCACAAGTTATAATTGGAGGTATTCAAGCAAAACTGAAGGAAAACAACCTCAGTATCAGATAAAGGTATTACCCCATCTGAGTTTGAGAATTCCCTCTCAGATGCTACCTAAGTATCTTCCTCTTCCAAGATACAGGAAAGAAACATTCGGCATATTGAAAGAATACATGTCCTTTAGTATATTTCTCTACAGAGTGGAAAAACCAGACAATACATGAAATGCAAGGTAACTCCAGGTGGAGTAGAAGCGCAGGGCACTGCATGTGGGCTATAAATTTTTTGGTGACACATTAGGAGAAAATTTATGGCATATCTTGACCATTGTCAATAACTCCTAAACAGCATGCGCCTAAAAAAGGAGTAGGTTCTGACAAATCTATTTTTATAAGTACATAGGCATCAAAAACATAAAACCAAGAGACACCACACAGGACCTCTTGGTCCCTCCTGAGTCACAAGGGATGAGTTAAACAAATAAACATGTTAAATTTTGTAATAAAAGTTAACACATAAAAAACGTTACAGTCTCTTTAAATTTTAAATGAAACTTTATATTTTTGTGAGCAGCAGAAAGATAAACTAGTATGCAAATATAGTAGAACCTATCTACACCTCAGCTTGCTGAGGTGCCCATCTGTCTTTGAGAAACCCAGAACATCCCAAACTTTATTTACATAGAAAAAAGAAAAGTTACTGGTTTAATTTTTATTGATAAAAGGATCTGGAACGCAGCTGTGGCGCTGTCCGGTCCCACATATTTGCCAACACGAACGACAGTGCTACAAAGACTTTCCTTTCCGAAGTTGGAAATGAAATAGGAAGTGCGCTGTCCAAAACGGCGCCAAACATAGCTCCGCCCCTCGTGAGCATGATAACAATCACTCTGCCAGTCGACACTATCAATGTATGTACTAGACAAGGCAGTGTGCACTCTCAATCGGCGCTAAACAAGCTCCACCCATCGTGGGCGTTACAACTATCAATCTCCCAGTCGCCATTATCCTAGTGTTTAAAAATAGCCACCGGGAGTAACTGAGCCTCTTGTTCAAGCCTGAGGGAAAATAGTGCTACCGCTTGATAGGTAGCATCTTAGCCCAAATACTGTGAAGCTAACTGAACCTGTCACCAAAAAAACAATCACCTCCTACTGAGTTCTTCCTATACCCAGCTATAGAGATTAAGCCCCAGTGCCTGCTTATCACTTGCTGTCACAGGGTCCCCCCCTATAGAAATAGGAGTTATGTCCCTTTTTGAAAATAAAGTGCTCCACGTCCTCTGAGATCCCCAGACCAAGAAAAAAAAGCTAGCACTTACCTTTAAAATCTGCCCGACAGCAGGGCAGCTCAGCAGGATTGAGTGGTCCTCTCCCTCACATAGTCCTGTGGAAAAAAGGATAAAGCCTGAGTAATCTTACTTAGGCTATCAGGAATTAGGGTAGCATAAATGTATGGGAGGCGCAGTGAGAATTATGTCCCACAAGTTCTCATTGCTCTAAAGCCACCACTGCTCTACTGAAGAGACTGATATGGACTACGGCTATACCCTAGGACAAAGCAGCACAATCTTGCACTACTTTAAAAATAATAAACTCTTGATTAAAGAATCTTTTTCTAACACCTCACTTTACCACTTCCTATCACTAATGTAGGCAAAGAGAATGAATGGGGTGGGAGGGAAGGGTGGAGCTATTTAACAGCTTTGCTCTTTTGCTGCCTCCTGCTGACCAGGAGGTGAATATCCCATTAGTAATTAAGATGATCCGTGGACTCATCGTGTCATAAAAAAGAAAAATAAACAATGTCCCCCTAACAGTAAAAACCCCCACCCACCAAACCCCCCAAAATAAAAACCTAGCACTAAAAAACCTAAACTACCCATTACCCATTGAAAATGGCATTTGTTGGGCATTGCCTTTAAAAGGGCATTTAGCCCTTTTACAAAATGCCCACCCTAATCTAAATAAAAAACAACAACATTTAGTAGCTCTCATCCTATTGGCTGATTTGAACAGCCAATAGGATTTGAGTAGCTCTCATCCTATTGGCTGATTTGAATTTGCAGAATCAAATCAGCCAATAGGAATTTAAGGGACGCCATGTTTAATCGCATACCTTGAATTCACTATCCAGTGTACAGCGGCGATCGTATGAAGAGGATCCTCCACGCTCCATGGCTCCGCGGTCGCCAGTCTTCAGTTCCGGGGTCGCTGGTCTTCAGCTCCGCGGTCATCTTTAGCTCTGCTCCATACCGGATTGTTCCTGGAAGAAGAAAGAAGAGGTCGCCACTTGGAAGAAGACTTCACCGCATGGGACAGGACCTTCTCTGCTGGACTTCAGAAACGGTGAGTACCAAGCTGGGGGTTAGACTTAGGTTTTTTTTAATTTTTTTTTTTTTTTAATTTAAATTAGGGTGGGCATTTTTGTAAAAGAGCTAAAGGCCCTTTTAAGGGCAATGCCCAACAAATGCCCTTTTCAGGGCAATGGGTAGTTTGGTTTGGTGGGTGGGGGGATTTACTGTTAGGGGGGACTATGAGTATTTTTAATGTAAAATAACTGTTTATCTTGGGGGCAATGCCCTGCAAAAAGCACTTTTAAGGGCTACTGGCAGTTTTTTCTTAGAGTAGGGGCTGTTTTTATTTTGGGGGGCTTTTTTATTTTCATAGGGATTAGGTATAATTTTTTCAAATTTGATAATTTTGCTATTTTATTTTCTGTAATGTTAGATTTTTTTATTTTTTTCAATTTTAGATTCATTTAAACTTAGGTTTAATTTTTTTAATTTTTGGGGGTTAGACTTAGGGTTTTTTTTTTTTTTTTTTTTTTTTTTTTTAATAATTTTTATTGAGGGTATACATATAGCGAACATCAGACAAAAAATCAGTAGTAAATACGTCAAATATAACATGTGTTAATTAAGTAATTACACTCAGGCCTGTAAAAAATAACAAAATTCCGGGCTGTCACAATACAAGAGGCTAGAGCGAATCTGCTAGACAAATCGCTATTAAACTTGAAAGATAGAACCTCATTTTACTTTTATAGATAAGAAAAACACACCTCCAATGTTTCAACAGGCCACTTATGGGCCCATGTATACTAAGTAACGTATAGTAGGTGCTCTAGTGTAACTCACGGTCACTCTTGGACCTTGAAATAAAGGTGAGATTTTATTAATATATGTCCCCATAAAATATGTTGATTACAAAGGTAATTTCCCCTAATGACAAATAGAGGTCTCTCTTGGACCTCTAAGGAGAGAGCTATTACATACTGGGGGAATTTCAGGGGAAAAGTAAAATAAAACAAATATAGATTTAAATAAAGGAGGGACATATACTAGCATTATGCATAGGTAAGATTGGACATCATCAAATAATAGTAATAGAAAAAAAAGAATACAAAAGTGTTTATATAGCAACCGCAAACTTTGTACTTATACTGACATGTTAGCAAAATATCATAAGGGAGGGGAGTATGTAGAATACAAGAGGGTTGTTTTCCTACAATAAGTTAGCCAGACCTCCTGACCTGTATAACAACTATTAATGTAAGCTGGGTAGTAGTAGTATTATTTGCATAGGTTAGTGAGAGCTTACCTAGGGTAAGTTTGAAGATCATAGCTATGAGGTGCACCACTGAATATGTAGGGAGTATGATCTTAAAAGCTGATGTTTGGCAGCTCTTAGTTTAACTGGATTAGCTAACTGTGCCTATATAACTAATGTGGTAAGTAATACATAGAATATATAGCTATAGCGAGAAGTACAAATACTTATAGACAGATCTTATAACAGCACCCTTCGTATAGGAAGTCATGAGCTCTATATCCAGACATCATAACCAAATGAACATGGTGTGATCAACGAGATTAAGTAGAACTAACACATTTCTAAAGAGTGAGTTTGCAAGCTGAGCAGGAATATAACACAAATAGGTCAAAACAATTCAATGCACTTATACATAACAGATAAGAGTATGGTATAAACACTAGCTAACAGTCCAGTGTAGTACTTGCTATTTTGCAGGAGGCAGTCACACCAACGATATAGGGAGAAACATACTAACTTTAAATAAACTTCATATATACTGCCTTAAATGTGCTACTGGTAGGCTCTTGCAAAGGCAAAAACAGACAGGGAATGTACAATGTTTGAATCCGCAGTAACACAGAGAGGAGCCAGAGGTTAATGTCAATTTGGCGGGATCATTAGATGCATATCTGTGGGCATAGAGTTATACCTGTCCCAGACTACTCAGCTTACCCAACGTCCACACTTGGAAAGCTACAAGTTACCCCACTCCAGATCTGTCCATCAGAGGCCAATGTCCCATATAATTGAAGGAGTTTAGTGTGGTGGGCCATAGGAGATTGAGCAAAAAGGATGCGGTAACAGCAACGTCCCCCACACCTCTGAATGAAGTCCCAGAAACATCGCAGCTCGGTGTCAACGAAAGTAGGTACCGATGCTTAGTATGTGCTCCATAGGTGGGATTCAGGGATTTTCTTAGCAGTGACTGCTCTGTGACCTCCATGCGCGCACGCTGCTTTCTATTTGAGCTCTGCGATGTCTGAGGACCAGAAGACCTCGGCAGTGGCTGAATCAGTGCGGCAATCTTCTGTTGATCCGAGGCTGTAAGTATTACAGATGTTGCTCTAGCTGATCGTACTGCTGCTACGGGGCTCATTCTTATAGGCTCAACCTCCATAAGTATGATAGCTCTGCAGCCATCTCCCCCCTCTGCCTTGGGGAACTGTTCAATCACGCCGCGGGGCGTGCAGCTAGAGTCTAAGGCCACATTAACATTTAGGGAGGCAAGCGGCTGGTACCGGGGCCCCAAGGTACCGCCGTTCCCGTACCCCTTTCGTGCACATATGGGTTCTTCCACTAGCGGTCCAAGGCGGAAAGCCGCATCCAAGGTCTCAGAGAAGGCCTTTTGGTAGGTATCCAGCAAATCGCTGAGTGCTGTTAGAAGAAAGTGTTCCATCTTATCCCTGTATAGTTGAATGTTGATGGCGGGTGTATTGTACAGTAGAAGCTTAGTTTGTGACTGCGCACTTAAGGCACAGCTAGTTGTGGGGACGGGCTGAGGCTTCTATTCTAGGGGAAGGCCTCAAAGTAAAAAGTCCGGTACTGAGGGCAGTGAAGCCCGGTCACTCTCCAAAACCCTATTTCTAGAAAGCAGACCTCTTCAGACAAGCCTCTCCACTATTTAGAACAGGGTACTAATAGAAGTACAGCTTTAAATTAGAGATCAGTGGAAGAAGCTTGAGGAGCTGAAGTTCAGTGCGACCTGCAAGATGGCCGCCGCCCGGGTGTCCCCCTTAGGGTTTTTTTTTTATATTTTTTTTTAAATATTTTTTTTTTTTTTAGATTAGGGATGGGCAGCAAAAGAGCTGAATGCCCTTTTAAGGGCAATGCTAATACAAATGCCCTTTTCAGAGCAATGGATACTTTAGGTTTTTTAGTGTTAGGTTTATTTATTTTGGGGGGTTTGGTGGGGGGGTCGGTTTTACTGTTAGGGTGGACTTAGAATTTTTGGTAACTGCAAAAGAACTGTTTAACTTAGGGCAATGCCCTACAAAAAGCCATTTTAAGGGCTATTGGCTGTTTAGCATTAGATTAGGGAGTGTTTTTTTTTTGGTACGGGGCTTTTTTATTTTCATAGGGATTAGGTTTTATATTTTGGGGGGTTTTAGACTTAGAATTTTTTTTAATTTTAGATTAGGGATGGGCAGAAAAAGTGCTGAATGCCCTTTTTAAGGGCAATGCCCATACAAATGCCCTTTTCAGGGCAATGGATAGTTTAGGTTTTTTAGTGTTAGGTTTATTTATTTTGGGGGGGTTTGGTGGGTTTGTGGGTTTTACTGCTAGGGGGGACTTAGAATTTTTTGTAACTGCAAAAGAGCTGTTTAACTTAGGGCAATGCCCTACAAAAAGCCATTTTAAGGGCTATTGGTAGTTCAGCATTAGATTAGGGGGTGTTTTTATTTGGGGGGGAGCTTTTTGATTTTCATAGGGATTAGGTTTAATTTTTTTTATAAATTTTGATAATTTGTTTATTTTTTTCTGTAGTTCATTTTATTTTATTTATTTTTTTATTAACAACACATAGACTGCCCTCTGGGCAGGCTTACCAACTAGTACACAATAATACAGTGAAGTAAGGGAAAGCAAGGTGAGGAAGCATTAAAATAAACTAATATAATTTACTGGAACTTTGTCTGAAATTCTCCACTTTACAACTCTGTACTCCCACGGTGAAACTTCCCAGAAATATGACAAATAAAAGCATGACTCATAAAAAGTGAAAACTGTGCTTTAATTTGTGTGTGTGTATATATATATACACTGTGTGCAGAATTATTAGGCAAATGAGTATTTTGACCACATCATCCTCTTTATGCATGTTGTCTTACTCCAAGCTGTATAGGCTCGAAAGCCTACTACCAATTAAGCATATTAGGTGATGTGCATCTCTGTAATGAGAAGGGGTGTGGTCTAATGACATCAACACCCTATATCAGGTGTGCATAATTATTAGGCAACTTCCTTTCCTTTGGCAAAATGGGTCAAAAGAAGGACTTGACAGGCTCAGAAAAGTCAAAAATAGTGAGATATCTTGCAGAGGGATGCAGCACTCTTAAAATTGCAAAGCTTCTGAAGCGTGATCATCGAACAATCAAGCGTTTCATTCAAAATAGTCAACAGGGTCGCAAGAAGCGTGTGGAAAAACCAAGGCGCAAAATAACTGCCCATGAACTGAGAAAAGTCAAGCGTGCAGCTGCCAAGATGCCACTTGCCACCAGTTTGGCCATATTTCAGAGCTGCGACATCACTGGAGTGCCCAAAAGCACAAGGTGTGCAATACTCAGAGACATGGCCAAGGTAAGAAAGGCTGAAAGACGACCACCACTGAACAAGACACACAAGCTGAAACGTCAAGACTGGGCCAAGAAATATCTCAAGACTGATTTTTCTAAGGTTTTATGGACTGATGAAATGAGAGTGAGTCTTGATGGGCCAGATGGATGGGCCCGTGGCTGGATTGGTAAAGGGCAGAGAGCTCCAGTCCGACTCCCGCCAGCAAGGTGGAGGTGGAGTACTGGTTTGGGCTGGTATCATAAAAGGTGAGCTTGTGGGGCCTTTTCGGGTTGAGGATGGAGTCAAGCTCAACTCCCAGTCCTACTGCCAGTTTCTGGAAGACACCTTCTTCAAGCAGTGGTACAGGAAGAAGCCTGCATCCTTCAAGAAAAACATGATTTTCATGCAGGACAATGCTCCATCACACGCGTCCAAGTACTCCACAGCGTGGCTGGCAAGAAAGGGTATAAAAGAAGAAAATCTAATGACATGGCCTCCTTGTTCACCTGATCTGAACCCCATTGAGAACCTGTGGTCCATCATCAAATGTGAGATTTACAAGGAGGGAAAACAGTACACCTCTGAACAGTGTCTGGGAGGCTGTGGTTGCTGCTGCACGCAATGTTGATGGTGAACAGATCAAAACACTGACAGTATCCATGGATGGCATTTGAGTGTCCTTGCAAAGAAAGGTGGCTATATTGGTCACTGATTTGTTTTTGTTTTGTTTTTGAATGTCAGAAATGTATATTTGTGAATGTTGAGATGTTATATTGGTTTCACTAGTAAAAATAAATAATTGAAATGGGTATATATTTGTTTTTTGTTAAGTTGCCTAATAATTATGCACAGTAATAGTCACCTGCACACACAGATATCCCCCTAAAATAGCTATAACTAAAAACAAACTAAAAACTACTTCCAAAACTATTCAGCTTTGATATTAATGAGTTTTTTGGGTTCATTGAGAACATGGTTATTGTTCAATAATAAAATTAATCCTCAAAAATACAACTTGCCTAATAATTCTGCACTCCCTGTATATATATATGTAAGTTTATGTGTCTTATTATTTGTACAACAGTACTTTCAACCCTAAAATTATATATATTATTTTATGGTTGCATGTTATATGCATTAATTAAAGGGACATAAAAGACTTTCAATTTACTACTGTTATTAAATTTACGTTGTTTTCTGGGAGCTAGCTGGTGATTGGTGGCTACACACATGTCCATTGTCATTGGTTCACCAGTTGTGTTTAGCTATGCTGCTCTGGAGCTGACTTTGACTATGTATTTAACCAGTTGAAGGGGTTAAACAAATAGTTATATGAAAGCATCAGTGCAATAAATAAATGAAATTCTGTTACACATCACACCACTTTCTTTTTACACGTTAATGTTGCTTTAAGTTCTTTATTACAAAATATTTGAGTATAAAATACATTTGTCATATATTGCTAGAGCAGTCTTTAAATTTCCCCTTTGAAAATCATTTTAAGTACATTTATTTGCTGTCTTACGATGAGGCCAATCAGAGATGAGATATAAATAAGCTACAGAAGTGATTTAGCCAATCACTGTGTAGCATATAAAAGGGTAAGTCATACTTAAAGTGAAGGTAAACTTTGATGAATGAAAGCCCATTTTTTAAAAATACTATTAAAAACAGGGGCACTTTCATTCATCAAAGTTTGCAAATCAGCCGTTTTCCTTTCTTTCTTTTCACAGCCAGAGCTGCTTCCCCCTCCTGGAAATCCTCTCTTCACACATCAGCAATGACTAATCCGGCTTCCTCCAATCACAGCATGGCCTTAGGCAATGACTACCCTGGGGGGAAAGCCGTGATTGGAGGAAGCCGGATTAGTCATTGTTGACGTGTGAAGAGAGGATTTCCAGGAGGGGGAAGCTGCTCTGGCTGGGAAAAGAAAAAAAAAGGTAAGTTTTTAATCAAAACGGCTGCTTTGTAAACTTTGATGAATGAAAGTGCCCCTGTTTTTAATAGTATTTTTTAAAAAACGGGCTTTCATTCACCAAAGTTTACATTCACTTTAAGTACATTAAACTATTCAGCATGTACTACAACCTCTCTCAGGCTCTCACCAACACCTCACAAACTGATTCTACCACAGTGTTACAGCTGTGATATGGCCAAGGATAAAAAGTTATGATGGACATAATATCAGGGGTCAAGTCCTACAAAGAAAGGTGTGGGAACTCACCAAGACTTCCACCCCCTCAAAAACATAAATTATGCTTACCTGATAATTTCATTTCCATCGAGGGGAGGAGAGCCCACGGCTTCATTCATTCCTGTTGGGAATTATGAAACTGGCCACCAGGAGGAGGCAAAGACACCCCAGCCAAAGGCTTAATAACCTCCCCCACTCCCCTCATCCCTCAGTCATTCTGCCAAGGGAACAAGGAACAATAGGAGAAATATCAGGGTATAAATGGTGCCAGAAGACAAATTAAATTTAGATCCGCCCATCGGAGATACATGGACTCTCCTCCCCTCAATGGAAATGAAATTATCAGGTAAGCATAATTTATGTTTTCCATCTAAAGGGGAGGAGAGTCCACGGCTTCATTCATTACTGTTGGGAACATATACCCAAGCTCTAGAGGACAATGAATGAAACCAGGAGGGAAAAGGCGTACCCTAATCTGAGGGCTCCACCACCTGCAAAATCTATCTCCCAAAAAACAGCTTCCGCAGAAGCAAAAATGTCAAATTTGTAAAATTTTGTAAAAGTGTGTAAAGAGAACCAGGTAGCCGCCTTACAAATTTGCTCCATAGAGGCCTAATTCTTGAAGGATCAAGACGAAGCCACAGCTCTAGTTGAATGAGCTGTGATCCTCTGAGGAGGCTTATGGCCCACTGTCTCATAGGCCAAGTGAATCAAGCTCCTCAACCAAAAGGACAAAGACGTAGAAGAGGCTGTCTGCCCCTTGCGTTTCCCTGAATACACCACAAAAAGAGATGTAGACTGTCTGAAATCCTTTGTAGCCTGAAGATAAAACTTCAGGTCACGAACCACATCGGGATTATGAAGTAACCTCTCCTTAGAATAAGAAGGGTTAGGACACAAAGAAGGAACCACAATCTCCTGATTGATGTTACGGTTGGACACCACCTTGGGAAGAAACCCCAAACCAGTGCGAAGCACAGCCTTATCTGCATGAAAAGCCATATAAGAAGGCTCACATTGCAAGGCAGCCAGTTCAGATACTCTGCGTACCGATGCAATGGTTGGACAATAGGAAGAGAACCTTCCAGGACAGAATCTTAATATCAATGGAATGCATAGGCTCAAACGGAACCTTCTGCAATACCTTAAGAACCAAGTTTAAGCTCCATGGGGGAGCAGACTGTCTAAAGACAGGCCTGATTCTAGACAGAGCCTGAACAAAAGATTGGATGTCAGGAAGCTCAGTGAGTCTCCTATGCAACAAGACTGATAATGCCAAAATCTGTCCCATTAAGGAACTTGCGGCAAGACCCTTCTCCAAACCATCCTGGAGAAAGGACAGAATCCTGGATACCTTCACCTTATGCCAAGGATATCCATGCTTCTTACACCAGGATAAGTAAGTCCTCCACACCTTATGGTAGATGCGACGAGTGACTGGCTTCCTTGCCTGAATTAGAGTATCAATCACACTCTCAGAAAAGCCTCTCTTGGCCAAGACTAGGCGTTCAATCAGTCAGCCTCAGAGAATCGAGATTTTGATGATGAAATGGGCCCTGTTCCAGCAGATCCCTGAGACAGGGTAACCTCCACGGCGGAGAGGATGACATCCCCACCAGGTCCTCCACGGCCACTATGGAGCAATCAGAATGGCCGAAGCTCGGTCCTGTTTGATGCGTGTCACTACACGAGGTAGAAGTGGTAACGGTGGAAAAATGTAAGCTAGGCTAAATACCGAAGGCACCGCTAAGGCATCTATCAGCTCTGCCTGTTGATCCCTGGACCTCAGCCCTTATCGGAGTATCTTGCAATTAAATCTGGACGCCATGAGATCTATCTCCAGCGTTACCCACCTTAGACAAATCTCTGCAAACACTTCGTGGATGGAAGGATTGTCTGCTGAGAAAGTCTGCTTCCCAGTTGTCCACACCTGGAATGTGAATCACTGAGAGCGAGCAGTTGTGGGACTCCACCCACTCCAATATCCGAGACACCTCCCTCATGGCTAGGGAGCTCCTCGTACCCCCTGATGGTTGATGTAAGCCACCGAGGTTATGTTGTCGGTCTGGAATCTGATGAAGCTGAACGACCCCAGAGGAGGCCATGCCTTCAGAGCATTGTAGATTGCTCGGAGTTCCAGAATATTTATCGGAAGGAGAGACTCCTCCCGGGACCATTATCCTTGTGCCACCCTGGCACCCCAAACGGCTCCCCATCCTGCCAGACTCACGTCCGTGGTCACAATCTCCCAGGACGGTCTCAAGAAGGATGTCCCCATGGACAGTTGCTCCGGGCGGATCCACCAAGAGAGGAAGATCCGAGTCCGAGCATCCATGGATATCTGCTGTGATAGATCTGAATGATCGCCATTCCACTGTCTCAACATGCGCAATTGAAGAGGTCTAAGATGGAACCTGGCGAATGGAATGACGTCTATGCTGGAAACCATGAGTCCGATCACCTCCATACACTGAGCCACCGAGGGGCTTGAGGAGCACTGAAGGGCAAGACAAGAGGACGCAATCTTCCTGCATCAATGGTCTGTGAGAAATATTTTCATGGACATAGAGTCTATTATCGTGCCCAGGAACACCACCCTGTTGCTGGGAACCAGGGAACTCTTTCCTTAGTTGATCTTCCAACCGTGAGATTGGAGCAAAAGGAGAAGTGAAGCGCCCTCGAATGATCCTCTGCGAGACTGAGCGACGGTGCCTGGACTAGGATGTCGTCCAGATAGGGCGCCAAAGCAATGCCTCTGGATCTGGCCACTGCAAGTAGCGCCCCCAGAACCTTTGTGAAGACTCTCTGGGCCGTCGCCAGACCAAAGGGAAGGGCCACAAACTGGAAGTGTTGGTACAGAAACGCAAATCTTAGGAACTTGAAGTGGTTCCTGTGAATTGGCACATGAAGGTAAGCGTCTTTCACGTCTATAGTTGTCATGAACTGTCCCTCTTGAACTAGGGGCAGAATAGATCTGATTGTTTCCATTTTGAACGATGGAACACTCAGAAACTTGTTTAAACACTTTAGGTCCAGAATCGGCGGAACGTGCACTCCTTTTTTCGGAACCACAAAAAGATTTGAATAGTATCCTAGACCCCTTTCTGCTTGGGGTACTGGTACGATAACACCTAGAGAGGAGAGATCCCTCACACATTCTAGAAAGGCTTCTCTCTTTTCCGGTCTTGAATACAGGTTTGACTGGAGGAATCTGCATGGATGAGATCTGAACCCTATCCTGTAACCTTGGGCGACAACTTCCAGAACCCAAGGGTCCTGAACGTCCTGCAACCATGCTTCTGAGAAGAGAGATAATCTGCCCCCTACTTGGTCCTGAGACCAGTCGGGGCCACCCCTTCATGCCGATTTTGTCTCGGTGGGCTTGTTCCAAGAATGAGCTGGCTTCCAAGTTCCCTTGGACTGGTCCACTTTCGCGGTGGGCTGCTGGCGCTGGGCCTTGTCCGCATGAAAGGGACAAAAAGTAGATCCTTTAGGCTTAGCATTCTTATCCTGCGGTAGGAAAGCTCCCTTGCCTCCGTAACCGCGGATATTATTGAATCCAATCCTGGACCGAACAGAATCTTTCCTTGAAAAGGCAGGGACAAAAGCCTCGACTTAGAGGTCATGTCCGCAGACCATGACTTTAGCCACAGAGCCCTGCGAGCTAAAACGGAAAAACCTGTTCAGGCAAATAATTTGCATATTGGCATCACAGATGAAAGAATTGGCAATCTTCAGTGCCTTAATCTTATCCTGTATCTCGTCGATGGAAGTCTACCCCTCAACCATTTCACACAGGGATTCACACCAATATGTCACAGCTCCGGAAACCCCGTCTACGGCCGCTGCCGACTGAAAAACAAACCCTGTGTGTTGAAACACTTTTCTTAACATGTTTTCCAACTTTTTATCCATGGGCTCTTTAAACAACGAACTATCCTCAAGGGGAATAGTTGTCCATTTCGCGAGCATGGAGATAGCACCATCCACCTTAGGGACAGTACCCCACAGCTCAAGCTGAGAGTCCGGAATGGGGAACAGTTTCTTAAAGGAAGAATAAGGGGAAAAGGAAGAACCTAATCGCTCCCATTCATTCTTAATAATATTAGCCATCTTAACAGGAACCGGGAAGGCCTGAGGCACCACCCTTTCCTCATATACCTTATCAAGCTTAGGAATCGCAGGTTCTTCCGAAAGTTTGGGTTCCGGAACCTCCGGAATAGCAAGCACTTACTTCAGCAAAACACGCAAATTCTCCATCCTAAACCTAAAGTCAGGCTCCTCCGTAGCTGGAGGTTTAGATGACACAGACTCCGACCCAGAAGGGGCCTCCTCCGAAGAGTCGGAGTGGGCCTCATCATCGTATAATGCCTCTGATATTTCCACAGGCGTAGACAACCCCTGGGCCAGGCCGCCATGATACGCCCTACGCTTGAGCTTAACAGAACGGGGTAAGGCATGGGTCACTTTCGATACCGCTGTTTGCAGTTGATCCGAAAAAGCTGACGGCCAACAAATCTCTCCCACAGGAGTAATGGTTGGACCCTGGGGTGCTGCATGTGCAATTGGAGATGGATGCAGGGAACGCACCTCATGGGACAGGGAACCCTCAGAGGTGGACGGCTCAGTAGTACTAGACATCCGTTTACTTTTAGATGTCGTAACTTTATTAAGGCATGTGGAACATTGTTGAGCAGGCTGATCTACCAGAACCTCCTCACAATAAACACAGGAATGAGACCTTGTTTAAGAGGGAGAACCCTCTAATGTGTCAGAGTCCTCCATAGCGTGCGCTGTTATTACGGACTAGATTAACTTAATAAATAGGCACCTTTATAACCTCCAATGGCCGGGGCACTCACCACCTCCTATGACCCGGACTACAGAAACCGTTTCATCTCCTGCACAGCTGATCAACAGAGGAAGAGAGATAGCTCCACCCGGTCACATGGAATGTCTGGCAGGACCGCCCCTGCCTAAGGAGAAAACACGCCAAAAAATGGCTGCGCAATACTCCCATAAATAACCTGAAAGTTCCACACATTGCCAGAGCCTCATCTCGCACATAACACAGCAATTACACAATAAACACTATCCTGCATAAACCCCCCTGTTCAATAATCCCCTTAACAGGAATATTAACCCTTGATTCTTTAAAGATAAAAGGCGTCCCATTGTGACCCTGTCTTCCGTGTAATCATTATGTAATAAAAATGAAACAATCTTACCAGAATCTACGCCGTGGAACAGGAACACGACCCTTCAAGTGTGACAGGTTAGTAGCCTCGCTCCTGACATGGACATGAGTGAAAAAAAAGCAGGCAGCGAAACTTGTCAACGCTGATTGCTTGTGAAGCTGTTAATATAAGTCGGGATGGTTTCGCAGAAAGACTCTCCCTGCATCTCCGGACTCTAACTTTCACCCAGGCTCTCACTGAGAGGCTGACAAAACTACTTAAAACTTCAGTCACAATGCAAAGAGTACTGCCCTCCATAAGAGACTTCTTCGATCTTCGGCACTTTTCTGCCGTCCTCCTGTGCTGAAAGGCAAAGAATGACTGGGGGATAAGGGGAGTGGGGGAGGTATTTAAGCCTTTGGCTAGGTTGTCTTTGCCTCTTCCTGGTGGCCAGGTTCATAATTACCAACAGTAATGAATGAAGCCGTGGACTCTCCTTCCCTTTAGATGGAAATTAATATTGTTTTATATATACAAACATACACTGTATTTTTATATATATATATATATATATATATATATATATATATATATATATATATATATAGATAGATATATATTGTATATAATCTATACACTTTGGTTAATGAGAGCAAATTAAATCCATTGAAGGGTTGAATGGTTGCCTGAGAATCTTCCTCAGTCACAGAGTCTCACCCACTTAAGGTGCAATAGTCCTATTTCTGCTGAGGGGAGCTAAATTACCCCAGAGCAAGCCACACAGAATTGTAAGCACCATGTGTTCCATACAGTGCGGGGTGATCACACAGCAGGACTGCTGACAGGCTTGCATTTAGTGTATTGTAGGAAGTGTTACTACCCATTACTAGAGGATCTCACTATCCCTCAAACCAGACTGTGCTGCAGCTCCTCTGACCAGCAGTGTTTACTGAAGCGTTTCTGTTCTTTGTCCAGGGGGAACTTTGTTCCTCCTGCAAAAATAGTGCAGGAACTCCGTTCCCATGCATTCCCGCTCGGCTTGACCCCTGCAATAATATGATCACAGTAATGTTGCCCATGCATCCGTTTTAAGATTTGACATTCCCGCTAGGGGTTCAAAATCACACTTACTACTTAAAGTCCAGAAAGGACTTAAACACATGGCATTGCTGTAAGCCTGTTTAGTGCCAATAAGAGAAGGTGGGAGACTTGCAGGCTTGCAACCAATTAGAGAGCAGCTTTTTAAAAATACTGCTCAGATTTACCACTCACCCCTTCATCTCTGATAAGGCACCAGATCTCTGAAAAAAAAACCTGAATCTGATTATTGTCCTTGATCTGGAACTGGACTTCATATTGTCACCTCTGTCCTCCTTGTCTGGACACTGAATACCTGTTGACTTTTACCTGGAACTGTTCACTTGACTAGTCTTAGGGCCCTATGTTCAAAAACTCTCTGGCATGCAACATATTTGAGCCTTAGCTTATAAGGTAGGTGTCGCTCCTTTAAACCCAGAATTTTGCATAGCTAGGTGAACAGCTCTAAAGTTACAATTTGCCTTTCTAAAATACTTTGAGAGACCTTTGCTGCCTTGGCAAGACTGGTTAGATAATCTCACAGAGCTAAGAGCTTTAGATAATTGAAGCCCAAGAGGCCTATTTAACAAATGTCTGTCGGACCTTGGCTCTCACCAACACCTCACAAACTGATTCTACCACAGTATTACAGCTGTGATATGGCCAGGGATAAAAAGTTATGATGGACATAATATCAGGGGTCAAGTCCTACAAAGAAAGGTGTGGGAACTCACCAAGACTTCCACCCCCTCAAAAACATAAATTATGCTTACCTGATAATTTCATTTCCATCGAGGGGAGGAGAGCCCACGGCTTCATTCATTCCTGTTGGGAATTATGAAACTGGCCACCAGGAGGAGGCAAAGACACCCCAGCCAAAGGCTTAATAACCTCCCCCACTCCCCTCATCCCTCAGTCATTCTGCCAAGGGAACAAGGAACAATAGGAGAAATATCAGGGTATAAATGGTGCCAGAAGACAAATTAAATTTAGGCCCGCCCATCGGAGATACGTGGACTCTCCTCCCCTCAATGGAAATTAAATTATCAGGTAAGCATAATTTATGTTTTCCATCTAAAGGGGAGGAGAGTCCACAGCTTCATTCATTACTGTTGGGAACATATATCCAAGCTTTAGAGGACACTGAATGAAACCAGGAGGGAAAAGGCGGACCCTAATCTGAGGGCTCCACCACCTGCAAAACCTTTCTCCCAAAAAACAGCTTCCGCAGAAGCAAAAATGTCAAATTTGTAAAATTTTGTAAAAGTGTGTAAAGAGAACCAGGTAGCCGCCTTACAAATTTGCTCCATAGAGGCCTAATTCTTGAAGGATCAAGACGAAGCCACAGCTCTAGTTGAATGAGCTGTGATCCTCTGAGGAGGCTTATGGCCCACTGTCTCATAGGCCAAGCAAATCAAGCTCCTCAACCAAAAGGACAAAGAAGTATAAGAGGCTGTCTGCCCCTTGCGCTTCCCTGAATACACCACAAAAAGAGATGTAGACTGTCTGAAATCCTTTGTAGCCTGAAGATAAAACTTCAGGGCACGAACCACATCCAGATTATGAAGTAACCTCTCCTTAGAAGAAGAAGGGTTAGGACACAAAGAATGAACCACAATCTCCTGATTGATGTTACGGTTGGACACCACCTTGGGAAGAAACCCCAAACCAGTGCGAAGCACAGCCTTATCTGCATGAAAAGCCATATAAGAAGGCTCACATTGCAAGGCAGCCAGTTCAGATACTCTGCGTGCCGATGCAATGGTTGGACAATAGGAAGAGAACCTTCCAGGACAGAATCTTAATATCAATGGAATGCATAGGCTTGAACGGAACCTTCTGCAATATCTTGAGAACCAAGTTTAAGCTCCATGGGGGAGCAGACTGTCTAAAGACAGGCCTGATTCTAGACAGAGCCTGAACAAAAGATTGGATGTCAGGAAGCTCAGCGAGCCTCCTATGCAACAAGACTGATAATGCCGAAATCTGTCCCTTTAAAAAACTGGCGGCAAGACCCTTCTCCAAACCATCCTGGAGAAAGGACAGAATCCTGGATACCTTCACCTTATGCCAAGGATATCCATGCTTCTTACACCGGAACAAGTAAGTCCTCCACACCTTATGGTAGATGTGACGAGTGACTGGCTTCCTTGCCTGAATTAGAGTATCAATCACACTCTCAGAAAAGTCTCTCTTGGCCAAGACTAGACGTTCAATCTCCACGCAGTCAGCCTCAGAGAATCGAGATTTTGATGATGAAATGGGCCCTGTTCCAGCAGTTGATCCGAAAAAGCTGATGGCCAACAAATCTCTCCCGCAGGAGTAATGGTTGGACCCTGGGGTGCTGCATGTGCAATTGGAGATGGATGCAGGGAACGCACCTCACGGGACGGGGAACCCTCAGAGGTAGACGGCTCAGTAGTACTAGACATACGTTTACTTTTAGATGTCGTAACTTTATTAAGGCATGTGGAACATAGCTGAGCAGGCTGATCTACCAGAACCTCCTCACAATAAACACAGGAATGAGACCTTGTTAAAGAGGGAGAACCCTCTAACGCGTCAGAGTCCTCCATAGCGTGCGCTGTTATTACGGACTAGATTAACTTAATAAATAGGCACCTTTATAACCTCCAATGGCCGGGGCACTCACCACCTCCTATGACCCGGACTATAGAAACCGTTTCGCCTCCTGCACTGCTGATCAACAGAGGAAGAGAGATAGCCACACCTGGTCACATGGAATGCCTGGCAGGACCACCCCTGCCTAATGAGAAAACATGCCAAAAAATGGCTGCGCAATACTCCCATAAGTCACCTGAAAGTTCCACACATTGCCAGAGCCTCATCTGGCACATAACACAGCAATTACACAATAAACACTATCCTGCATAAACCCCCCTGTTCAATAATCCCCTTTCCAGGAATATTAACCCTTGATTCTTTAAAGATAAAAGGCGTCCCACTGTGACCCTGTCTTCCGTGTTATCATTATGTAATAAAAAAATGAAACGATCTTACCAGAATCTACGCTGTGAAACAGGAACATGGCCCTTCAAGTGTGACAGGTTAGTAGCCTCGCTCCTGACATAGACATGAGTGAAAAAAAAGCAGGCAGCGAAGCAGGCAGCGAAACTCGTCAACGATGATTGCTTGTGGAGCTGTTAATATGTATCGGGATGGTTTCGCAGAAAGACTCTCCCTGCATCTCCGGACTCTAACTTTCACCCAGGCTCTCACTAAGAGGCTGACAAGACTACTTAAAACTTCAGTCACAATGCAAAGAGTACTACCCTCCATAAGAGACTTCTTCGATCTTCGGCACTTCTCTGCCGTCCTCCTGTGCTGAAAGGCAAAGAATGACTGGGGGATAAGGGGAGTGGGGGAGGTATTTAAGCCTTTGCCTGGGGTGTCTTTGCCTCTTCCTGGTGGCCAGGTTCATAATTCCCAACAGTAATGAATGAAGCCGTAGACTCTCCTACCCTTTAGATGGAAATTAATATTGTTTTATATATACAAACACACACTGTGTATATATATATATATATATATATATATATATATATATATTGTATATAAGCTATACACTTTGGTTAATGAAAGCAAATTAAATCCATTGAAGGGTTGAATGGTTGCCTGAGAATCCTCCTCAGTCACAGAGTCTCACCCACTTAAGGTGCAATAGTCCTATTTCTGCTGAGGGGAGCTAAATTACCCAAGAGCAAGCCACACAGAATTGTAAGCACCATGTGTTCCATACAGTGCGGGGTGATCACACAGCAGGACCGCTGACAGGCTTGCATTTAGTGTATTGTAGGAAGTGTTACTGCCCATTACTAGAGGATCTCACTATCCCTCAAACCAGACTGTGCTGCAGCTCCTCTAACCAGCAGTGTTTACTGAAGCGTTTCTGTTCTCTGTCCAGGGGGAACTTAGTTCCTCCTGCAAAAATAGTGCAGGAACTCCGTTCCCATGCATTCCCGCTCAGCTTGACCCCTGCAATAATATGATCACAGTAATGTTGCCCATGCATCCGTTTTAAGATTTGACATTCCCGCTAGGGGTTCAAAATCACACTTACTACTTAAAGTCCAGAAAGGACTTAAACACATGGCATTGCTGTAAGCCTGTTTAGTGCCAATAAGAGAAGGTGGGAGACTTGCAGGCTTGCAGTCAATTAGAGAGCAGTTTTTTTAAAAATACTGCTCAGATTTACCACTCACCCCTTCATCTCTGATAAGGCACTAGATCTCTGAAAAAAACCCTGAATCTGATTATTGTCCTTGATCTGGAACTAGACTTCATATTGTCACCTCTGTCCTAATTGTCTGGACACTGAATACCTGTTGACTTTTACCTGGAACTGTTCACTTGACTAGTCTTAAGGCCCTATGTTCAAAAACTCTCTGGCATGCAACATTTTTGAGCCTTAGCTTGTAAGGTAGGTGTCGCTCCTTTAAACCCAGAATTTTGCATAGCTAGGTGAACAGCTCTAAAGTTACAATTTGCCTTTCTAAAATACTTTGAGAGACCTTTGCTGCCTTGGCAAGACTGGTTAGATAATCTCACAGAGCTTAGAGCTTTAAATAATTGAAGCCCACGAGGCCTATTTAACAAATGTCTGTCGGACCTGATCCGACAGTGCGGATCAGGTCCGACAGACATCGCTGAATGCGGAGAGCAATACGCTCTCCATATTCAGCATTCCACCAGAAGCTCACAAGAGCTGCTGGTGCAACGCCGCCCCCTGCAGACTCACAGGGGGGTGTCAATCAACCCGATCGTACTCGATCGGGTTGAATTGCGTCGATTCCTGTCCGCCTCATCAGAGCAGGTGGACAGGGTTATGGAGCAGCAGTCTTTAGGAGGCTTGCAAGAAACACGGGCCCTTAAGCTCCGTACGGAGCTTGATAGATAGGCCCCCAAGTCTTGACTACTCTGCTCCTTATCTGGATTCTGAATACCAGCTGTGGCCTAAATCTGCATTGACTGTGGTTCTTCTCCAAATCCCTAAAGAGTAAGTTACTCGAAAACAGCTAAAAATTTATAAAATAAAAAAACATAAACATTTTTTTTATCAGCTTTGAAACAGATTGACACAACCACAAGACAATTTGCTTCTCAGAGGCAATATACTTCTGAATTCTGCATGATAGTAAAGTGATGCTCTATGGATTTTGAGCATGATCTTGCCTTTACAGTGAGGCTTCATAAGCATCTATGAATCAAGGCCACTAAAACCGCGGTGACTTTTAATTGACACACAAATCTTGATGCAGTTCTAGAGTTTACTGTAACTTGTCTATTAGGGGTTAATTATTAAAATGAGAATAAAGAAGAGTTGATAACCTGCCAACCTCTCTTAATCACATCTGCAACTAATCCATCCTAATAAAATTTTATATTTTTCAATCAATCACTGACATAAGGAAGTTTAGTTTGAATCTCATCCCCACTCTTCTTATTTTTTATTGAGGCTTTTAGTGAAGCATTACATATAAGAATTGCCATAAAACCCAAAAAGACAATATCAAAAACATTTCTAGAAAACAACATCAGGATACATTTAGACACATTAGGGTGTCACGATCCATTCATCGCCGTGTTGCCGTGGCTCCCGGATCTCCTCTGTGAACTTGTCATGTCACGTTGCCTAGTAATGTGACGCGGCCTTCCTGACATGCCCCTTTTTCGTCACGGCCTCCTCTCGTCACTGGCTTTAAATGCTGGCGGAAGTTTTCCTCGGGGCCCGTTTGTAAGTTTATTTACCTCCTTGTGGCTCAGTGCCTTTTTGTTCTCTCTACCTTATTACCGCTTACTGGATTTCGACCTTGGCTTGTCTGACTACTCTCTGCCTGATCCCAAATAACCTGTCTAATGAATATTGACCATTGCTTTGCCTGACCACTTTGCTGCCTTCTCCTACAAACCTGCTTAAAGGCACATTGATCATTGCTTTGCCTGAACACTCTGCTGTCTGATCCTTTAAAACCTGCTTAAAGGGACATTGACCATTGCTTTGTTTGACTACTCTGCTGCCTTATTCTACAAACCTGCTTAAAGGGACATTGACCATTGCTTTGCCTGATTACTCTGCTGCCTTATCCTACAAACCTGCTTAAAGGGACATTGACCATTGCTTGTCTGACAACTCTGCTGCCTTATCTTACAAACCTGCTTAAAGGGACATTGACCATTGTTTTGCCTGACTACTTTGCTGCCTTATCCTACAAACCTGCTTAAAGGGACATTGACCTTTTCATTGCCTGACCACTCTAACGGATAATTCTCTGCCTGTTCAAAACAGTTGCGGACCATTGCATTACATGACCACTCTAACGGATCATCCCCTGCCTGTTCAAAACGGTTGCTGACCTCTGCATTGTCTGACCATTCTTACGGTATACCTTGACCAACATAAGTCTCTGTACATTACTCCCTCATCTCTCTAGAAACTTTCCAGTGACCCTGCAACACTAGTGAGTACTCAGTTTTCTGCATAATAATTGTCTTTTATACTTTCCTGAGTGGGTCACGTCCTGGTTTCCTCTCAGTGTGCTAGCGTGTGTTTATCTTATCACTCTAGCAGTTGGGTTAAATCCTGGACTGATTCCTTAAGGCTGATATGGGGCATATTTAACAATGTGCGAGCAGACATGATACGAAGTAGCGTATCATGTCCGCCGCACATCGATAAATGCCAACAGCATACGCCGTCTGCATTTATCATTGCACCAGCAGTTCTTGTGAACTGCAGGTGCAATGCTACCTCCTGCAGATTCACGGCCAATCAGCCGCTAGCAGGGGGTGTCAATCAACCTGATCATATTCGATCGGGTTGATTTCTGTCTGCCGCCTCAGAGCAGGTGGACAAGTTATGAAGCAGCGGTCTTTAGACCACTGCATCATAACTTCTGTTTCCAGGGAGCCTTCAGGAGCTTGATAAATATTCCCCCAAATCAACAAGCACTACCCAGTTTCTGAACCAAAAATGGGCCGGCTCCTAAGCTTACATTCTTGCTTTTTCAAATAAAGATACCAAGAGAATGCTCTATCTGAATCATGAAAGCTTAATTTTGACTAGACTATTCTTTTAATTACAAGCAAACCATTGAAAGCTAGACACGTGTAATTGAAACCTTCATTTTAAAATATATGGACCTCCTATGTTATCAATAGGCCACTGTTGGATCCATGTATAGCATCAGAGGTAAACTAGCATATAATGTGCTCACTCTTGGGCCTGAGAAAATGAGAAACAAAATGAGGATATACTAATGAAATGTGGCCACTCTTGGGCCTGATAAGGTTATAATCAATATAGAGATACTCTTAATAGCTATCTCTGTATGTATGGAGGAGAAAACAGTTATACAAACTATTGTTGCCCAGGTACCATACCTTTAGTTGTTATTGCAGTAGTAATCTACCCATAGGCTTCCAAGTAATGATATTATAGGTAACAATTAGAAGATAAGTCTCTGATTTTTAACTTTTAGCAGCTAGGATAGGCCCCTCTATATCTGCTCAGACTGTTAGGGTGCAGTTAAATTTAAAGCTGTAAGAGAATATAGCTATGGTCAGCTAACCACCCCTTCGTAGTCATATCACCTGACGGTAACAATGTTTACTAAAAGCAATGTGCTCAAAGAATAAGAAATAGACTGTAGCTAATCATGTCCGCTCAACTTCGCTAAATGCAGACAGCATATGCTTTCGGCATTTAACATCGCACAAGCATTTCTAGTGAAATGCTTGTGCAATGCTGCCCCCTGCTCACTGGCGGGCAATCGGCCGCTAGTAGGGGCTGTCAATCAATGTCAATGGCAAAAATTCGCTTTTGGAGGCTGTGGTTTCTGCCAGAGGCAATGTTAGGTACACCCTGGAAGAGTGCCCAAACATTTGCACATGCCACATTCCTTTTATTTAATTTAGTTAAATACATTAAATAAATAGTAAATGTACAGAAATATGTTGTTTGCTTGTGCAGAGGTTGTGTTAACATCTTTTCACTTAGAAAACCAATAAAACTTTTGCGTACAACTGTATCTATTTATCTATCTATCTATCTATCTGTCTACCTGTCTTTCTATCTATTTAGAAGGTAGTCCAGGTAAGTATTAAAAGACCACAAGGCTGCAGAATGCGTAGCTGATACAATAATACTCTATGCCACTAAATTGTGTGTTTCTACAGATATATAGTGCATCACTGCCATCGTTTTTTGGCACTAAATGAGTTAACCAGTGTGAATGTCTGATTTATCATTGGTATTTTCAACACTAATTGCTTTATACTCATATCTGACTGTAACAGGGCTTCAGAGCTAGTCACCATGGCGACTCCTCCATCTCTGACTCAATCGCAGATCTCATCACTGTCCCCCAGGTGACACCACACTGATGCTGTAAGTAAAGCCTCCTGAATGGTGCTTTTACTTATTACAGATTTCAGAAAAATATCATGTTTTCATTTAAACTTTATTCACATTAATTTTAAGCAGTCAGTTACGTGCATAGTAAGTGATGAAATCCGTCTGGACGTGATGCATAGAGCAATTAAAATGCCCAGCAAGACCCAAAAATGTTACTTTGTAATTGTCATGACTTATGTTATCATAGATGGCAAACCTCTGTTAAAGCAAGTTCAGAAATATTGCACAAGAACAGTAAGTGCAGCATTTTCTTTTCTGGATTATCCTCTAGTCACTGAACAGCTATAAATCCTTGTCTCTTTGTTAAGGTCACATTTTGTTGCTTTGCAGCCTGACACAGTTTTTTTTTTTCCAGTTGTAATTAGTGCAATTTATAACATTCAAGTAAAAGATATAATACCAACATGTCAGGCAAAATTAAAACACAGAATTACTGAGTTGCAAAAAGGATCACCCTCTCCTACAATTACTTGTAAACTCAATCAGGTGTGGCTAATCACCTTCTCAACGGCACACACGAAGCCATTTGAGCTTCAACTGTGATCAGCTGTGGGCATATTGATTAGCTCAGCATGAAAAGAGCTTTCCTGGAGCATCTAAGTCCCTGGTAGTGCAACTGAAGCAAACAATCAACTATGGGTTATAAGGCACTGTCAAAAGATCTCCGGGATAATGTTGTTGACAGGCAAACGTCAGGAGATGGATACAAAAAAATATCAATGCCTAGAATCACAGTGAAGTTTAATATTAAGAAGTGGAAGGTATTTGGTACAACACAGACCCTCTCTGGATCAGGACATCGCTCCAAACTGGATGAAAGAGCCAGGAGGAAACTGGTCAGAGAAGCTACCAACAGGCCCACAGCAACTCTGAAGCAGTTGCAGGAATTTATAACAAAGAGTGGTCATTGTGTGCATGTGACAACAATATCACTAATTCTCCACAAATGTGGTTTGTATGGGAGGGTTGCAAGAAAAAAGCCACTCCTCAAGAAAGGCCACATGCAGTCATGACTGAGTTTTGGCATAACACACCTAGGAGATTCTGAGGCCACATGGAAAAAAGTATTATGGTCAGATGAGACTAAAATTTAATTATTTGGCCTCAACACCAAATGATATGTCTGGAGGAAATCAAATACAGCTCACTATCCAAATAACACCATACCTACAGTAAAGCGTGGAGGTGGTAATATCCTATTATGGGGGTGTTTCTTTGCAGCAGGCACTGGAGCACTTGTCAGGATAGAAGGAATAAAGGATGGGGCAAAATACCATCACATTCTTGAAAAAAATCTACTGCCCTCTGCCAGGAAGTTGTCAATGGGAAGAAGGTTAACCTGCCAACATGACAATGACCCAAAGCACACAGCAAACATGACCACACAGTGGTTGAAGGAGAAAAAGGTGAATGTCCTTGCATGGCCTAGTCAGAGCCCAGACTTAAACCCATTGAATATTGAATATCTGTGGCATGACTTGAAGACTGCAGTCCACAAAGGGTCACCATCAAATGTAGCAGAACTGGAGCAGTTCTGCAAAGAAGAGTGGGCAAATATTGCACAGTCTAGATGTGCAAAGTTAGTAGAGACATATCCCAACAGACTAAAGGCTGTAATTAAAGCAAAAGGTGGTTCAACAAAATACTGTAACAAGAGGGGTGATCCTTTTTCCAACTCAGTGATTCTGTTTTTGAATTGTCTTTATTTTTGCCTGACCTGTTGGTGTTATATCTCTCCCTTGGATGTTATAAGTTGCACTGAGTAATTACAACTGAATAAACAAAAACTGTGTCTGTCTTTATTTCAGGCAGCAACAAAATGCGATTATTTTTTAAGGGGGGGGGTGATCCTTTTCAATACCCACTGTAAGTAGGGCAGCAGAATTTAGGGAGCAACACGTTGTAGTTAATTCTATGACAAGATGCCTTTCAAATTCTATGCTCTTAAAAAGTTTTTTTTAATATGAATTTTATTACAAAAACATGATCTCTGGTTGTCTAAAGGGTGCACAACCCCTCCATGTGCCCTGGTTTTTGTGTTTTGTTTTTGCAGAGTTCAGGGGCAGCATTTACCAGTGCCTAGGGGAGCACAGAACTAAATATACTATTCTGGTATGTTGCTTTAAGGCACAGTAAAGTCACAATGAAACTTTTATTATTCAAATAGAGCATGTTATTTTCAACAATGTCTAATTTATTCCAATTATCAAATTGCTTTGTTCTCTTGGCAACTTTGTTAAAGAATAAATCTAGGTAGAAAAATAGGAGCTCAGGAGTGTGCATATGCCATTAACAGTCTATGGGGCATATTTATCAATGTGCGAGCAGACATGATACGAAGTAGAGTATCATGTCCGCCGCACATCGATAAATGCCGACAGTATACGCTGTCAGCATTTATCATTGCACCAGCAGTTCTTGTGAATTGCTGGTGCAATGCCGCTAGCTGGGGGTGTCAATCAATTTAGTATCTTATAGCATCTACTTATGTACATACAAAGGGGTAGATTTAATAAGCAGCGGATGCTGCTTTCTATGCCCGAAGTTTCAGGCTTGCCTGAAATGTAAGTTAAGAAGCAGTCTGTAACTTCTCTGCCACCTTTTAGGTGGTGGACTGCAATCATCCCGATCCAATCAGGATGATTGACACCCCCTGCTAGTGGCCGATTGGCCGCGAATGTGCAGGGGGCGGCATTGCTCCAGCCACCCACTTCAAAACTCATATTTTGTGTGAACTAACGGTTTGAACTATTCTCCAATAGGTGCTCTAGCCATTGTTATTCCATAACTTTATCATTTCTTTAATACAGAGCATAAGTTTCACTCCACAGTGACTCCCTTGTAAAAGTTGCAGAAATTGATGGTTATCTCGCTATCTAACTACATTGTACTTTTTCCTTTTTTCAAAGTTGTAGTAAAATATATAAATTGTGTTCTTTTTGCTAGATTATAATTTATATTGAAAGATGAGTTTTAAACCCAACAAGTAGGTTTTACCTTCATGTATAACCAGTTCAACAATGTCGGGCTCTTTGACTTTTTGATTTTTTTTACATTTGTAATCAACTGAGTCTGTTTAAAGGGACATGAAAATAGAACCTTTCATGATTAAGATAGCGCATACAATTTTAAGAACCTTTTCAATTTACTTTTATTATCAAATGCACCGCCTCTTCTTTGTATCCTTACATAGGCATTGTAGGTTCTGGAGCAGCAATGCACTAATGGAAGCTAGCTGGTGATTACACCCAGATGTGTTAGGCTAGATTCAAGTAGTGCATTGCTGCTCTGTTGTTAACTTAAAGGGACACTAAGTACATTTCATGCACCTCCCTCTAATCATGGGTGCTGCCATTTTGTAACCTAGGTTACACTGCAGGTATCTGAAGGAGAGTTGCTGCACATGTGCAAACACGTCAGCACTGGAGTGTAGTGAAAGATAGATTTTAACATGGCAACACCAATGATTAGAGAGAGGGGAGGAAAAAACTCAATAACATGCTTATACAATATATTTAGGCCTAGATTACAAGTGAAGTGGAAAAATATTAGCGCTACTGAGCACTAACACTGCACAAATTAGATATATAGAACTCATATTACAAGTTGAAAGTAAAATGTTTGCACTCAAATGAAAGTTTTAGGAGCGCTAGACTTCTTTGGGGCCCGCTAGAAAGCCCTCTTCTGGCTTCCACTTGCGCACTAACCCTATCTATATATTTATGTATGTATGTATGTGTATATATATATATATATATATATATATATATATATATATATATATATGTAGGATTAAGTAAAATGTGTCTCCTTAGAGACCTGAGTTGACACAAGTGTTACTCTGAAGTGGGCGCTGGTCAGAAAGGTTATAGGAGATAATGGCTGCTATATAAGACAAATACTGGGAGGATTGTAAAGCCCTAGACAGTAAGAGTAAATATATATTCAAAAGGTGGATACAGCGCCTATATGTCCAGTATACTGTAGGGGTATGTGAGGAGTATATGTTATAACAAAAAGAAGAAAAGTAAAAAGTACAATAATGTATGAAGTACAATTTTAAAAGAAAGTAAAAAAAAATAAAAAAATATTATAATAAAAAATATATTGACATAAAACAATAAATAATGAATGAAAGTCCAGCTAAAGATGGCATATAAAATATATGAACTTAGAAATAGTGTTCATAGAAGTCCTGGAGATGATATAATTCGTAATAAGTCTCCAGATGTAGTAGTTATATAGATTATAGTTGGTATATACTACCCTTACCAGATATTACCTCAATCGAATGAGGTAAGTGTGCCGCACTGGGGGTATATATAGATGATTGGATTTCCTCCTTGTATTCTGCTGTGGTGCCTCTTGTGATGTTCGTTAACCTCTTGGAGTATGCAGGGATATGTTTCTGAAGGTGAGTTGATCCCTTGCACTTCCTATGGGTTAGTGGTTGGCCTCTTGGAGTGCTCTTTCTGTTCTGGTATTGACTTTAGTTCTGCGACCAACACGCTCATATCCAACGTACTTGATACATTATTGTACTTTTTACTTTTCTTCTTTTTGTTATAACATATACTCCTCACATACCCCTACAGTATACTGGACATATAGGCGCTGTATCCACCTTTTGAATATATATATATATATATATATATATATTGCAAAGAAAAAAGACCAAATTAGTGACTCTTAACCCAACACATAAGTATTAACAAAAATAAAATTGGACTAGGTTGAAGGAACATTCAGTAAACCAGGTTGCTGATAAACATGTATTATTTATATTTTCCAAAAATAAATTGCTATTACATATGATAAATGGCAACAATACAAAAACAACACTGAGTCCCAAATAAATATATAGGATAGTTGTTAACACCTTATCCTATATATTGCACCCTTAGAGGCCTCTAATACACAGGTCACAATGTCCATTACAGTTGTTGGATAAATTGTAAATCTTTCCCGTATAGTGATCTTTTGAAATACAGGCCTTTATGATCTGCAAAGTAGCAGGAACAGTTCACATCAACAATATTTGACAGAGCAAAATCGTGGAACTTGAACTTGTTAGGATAATGGATATGAATGAGTTGTTATCGCTATAAATCACCAGCAGGTTAACTAGACAGTAGCAGGGTAGCACACCTAAGAAATTGCTTAGGGCTAATTGCGGTTCCGTAATTATTGTATGCAGACAAACCTCCCTTGTATACAGTTCATTTAGATACTGTCAACATTTGTCATATATGAGGTACCTTTCCCTAAAATGATTCCATATATTCACCATGACTAAGTTCCGTTCTCCAAAAGGCACTTAGTGGTTACCCATGCCTTACCGCTCTTCACCGTTCCTGTATGTGGCTGAATTACCAGGGCTTGATTTCACTGGTGCTCAGAGTATAGATTGAGGCGGTCAGCTGATACCCCTCTGATCGATTGCAGCTACTTGCGTTTCCCCCATTGGTACATGGGCTTCTTCCGGCTGAGTCGTAATTCGTTGCAGACATCCTACAGTTTAAGTCTGCCTAAAAACTCCTCCTCTTTTTCTATTATGTTCCCAGGTTGAAATTGTGTTAGTACAATTAGTTACATTTGTTGCCATGTATCTTTACAATATTTACAATCTATCTTTATCCTCTTACGGCAGTGGAATATAGACAAGAATTCAAATTTAGTACACATATATTCCTAGATAATATTTTTTCACTTCTACCCCCACTTATGCCTGTCTATACCTGGGAAAGTGGGAACAGGATTGTGTTCTGGATAGTGAATTCAATAGGGCTAATTGTATTAGCCTATGGTTAAGATTTATAGATGACATATTCTTAATTTGGGAAGACTCAGAAGAAAAATTATAAAAATTTATGGATAAATTAAATATTAACAAATGGAACTTGAAATTCACATTTTCCCAAAGTACAGACAGTATAAACTTTTTGGATCTGAATATAAAAAGAAAAGAAAACAAAATTGAAACATCAACACATAGAAAACCCACAGCAGGGAATACCCTACTGGCATATAGCAGTCATCATCCTCAGAATCTAATAAAGAATATCTCTTATGACCAATATCTACGTTTAAAAAGAAACTGTTCCGATGAAAATAAATGTAAATTGTAATCTAGGGAATTAAAGGAAAGATTTAAAGAGAGAGGATATCCTAATAATGTCCTCAAAAGAGCTTTTAATAGATCTAAAGGAAAACGAGAAATGAATTGCTATATGGCAGCAAGGAGAACAAAAAATCAGACACAAGTACTATAAGTTTTATAACTACCTATCATAATAAATGGAAAGAGACTAGGCAAATTTTAGAAAAACATTGGCATATTCTCCAAGCAGAACCATCGATAGCAGAAATAGTAGGAACAGGGCCCTCGTTAACACCAAGGAAAGTGCATAACCTAAAGAACAATTTAGTGAGGAGTCACTTCAATGCCAAACCAAAAACAACATGGTTAGATAGATGGAGAGAAAGGAGTGGCAACTACAAATGTAGTCACTGTTCAGTGTACCAAAACATGGCAACTGATAACAATTTTATTGACAAATATGGAACCAAGCATAAGGTTAAAGGACATATATCATGTAGCAGTGAAGGCATAGTCTATATGCTATTTTGCGATTGCCCAATGTATTACATAGGGAAAACCTATAGGTAGCTCAGGGAGCGCATAAAAGAACATAAAAGAGATATTAAGAATAACAACATTAAATACAGTGCAATAGCAAGACACTTTCTAGAGCTCCATAATAACAATAAAAAACTGTTGCGCTTTAGAGGATTAGAAGCCATAAATATGCAAGGTAGGGGTGGAAATTTAGATAAAAAAATACTCCAAGCTGAATGTACATGGATTTTTAATCTAAAATCATTAAAATCCCTAGGTCTCAATGAGGAGATACATTTTGCCCCATTTCTGTGAAAAGGAAATTTATGCTTACCTGATAAATTAATTTCTTCTACAATACGACGAGTCCACGGATTCATCCTTACTTGTGGGATATTATCCTCCTGCTAACAGGAAGTGGCAAAGAGCACCACAGCAGAGCTGTCTATATAGCTCCTCCCTTGACTCCACCCCCCAGTCATTCGACCGAAGGTATAGGAAGAAAAAGGAGAAACGAAAAAAGGTGCAGAGGTAACTGAAGTTTGAAAACAAAAATATAATCTGTCTAAAATGACAGGGAGGGCCGTGGACTCGTCGTATCATAGAACAAATCAATTTATCAGGTAAGCATAAATTTCCTTTTCTTCTACTAGATACGACGAGTCCACGGAGTCATCCTTACTTGTGGGATACAATACCAAAGCAACAGGACACAGATGAATGGGAGGGACAAGACAGATGCTTAAACGGAAGGCACCACTGCTTGAAGAACTTTTCTCCCAAAAATAGCACCAGAAGAAGCAAAAGTATCAAATTTGTAAAATTTGGAAAAGGTATGAAGGGAGGACCAAGTTGCAGCCTTACAAATCTGTTCAACAGTAGCATCGTTTTTAAAAGCCCATGTGGAAGCCACCGCTCTAGTAGAATGAGCTGTAATTTTTTCAGGAGGCTGCTGTCCAGCAGTCTCGTATGCCAAATGGATGATGCTTTTCAGCCAAAAAGAAAGAGAGGTAGCCATAGCTTTTTGACCCCTACGCTTTCCAGAATAAACAACAGAGAAGATGTTTGACAGAAATCCTTGGTTGCTTGTAAGTAAAACTTCAAGGCATGAACCACGTCCAAGTTATGTAACAGAGGCTCCTTCTTAGAAGAAGGATTAGGACACAGAGAAGGAACAACAATTTCCTGATTAATATTCTTATTTGAAACAACCTTAGGAAGGAATACGGGTTTAGTACGCAAAACCACCTTATCAGAATGGAATATAAGATAAGGCGACTCACATTGTAACGCAGAAAGCTCAGAAACTCTTCGAGCAGAAGAGATAGCAACTAAAAACAAAACTTTCCAAGATAACAACTTAATATCTATGGAATACATGGGTTCAAACGGAACCCCTTGAAGCACATTTAAAACTAAATTCAAACTCCATGGCGGAGCAACAGGTTAAAACACAGGCTTGATTCTAACTAAAGCCTGACAAAAAGACTGAACGTCTGGGACATCCGCCAGACGCTTGTGTAGTAAAATTGACAAAGCAGAAATTTGTCCCTTTAAGGAACTAGCCGATAATCCCTTCTCCAATCCTTCTTGGAGAAAGGACAAAATCCTAGGAATCCTAATCCTACTTCATGAGTAGCCCTTGGATTCGCACCAATAAAGATATTTACGCCATATCTTATGGTAAATTTTCCTAGTGACAGGCTTTCGAGCCTGAATCAAGGTATCAATGACCAACTCAGCTAATCCCGGCTTAGATAAAATCAAGCGTTCAATCTCCAGGCAGTCAGCTGCAGAGAAATTAGATTTGGATGTTGGAACAGACCTTGAATGAGAAGGTCTTGTCTCAGTGGCAGATTCCACGGTGGCATAGATGACATTTCCACCAGATCTGCATACCAAGTCCTGCGTGGCCACGCAGGCGCTATCAAGATTACCGAAGCCCTCTCCTGTTTGATTCTGGCAATCAGACGAGGTAGGAGAGGAAAAGGAGGAAACACATAAGCCAGGTTGAACAACCAAGGTACTACTAGAGCATCTATCAGTACTGCTTGGGGATCCCTTGATCTGGACCCGTAACAAGGAAGTTTGGCATTCTGACGAGATGCCATCAGATCCAATTCCGGTGTGCCCCATTGACGGATCAATGTCGCAAACACCTCCGGATAGAGCTCCCACTCCCCCGGATGAAAAGTCTGACGACTTAGAAAATCCGCTTCCCAGTTCTCTACTCCTGGAATATAGATTGCTGATAGATGGCAAGAATGAGTCTCTGCCCATCAAATTATTTTGGAAAACCTCTGTCATCGCTTAAGAACTCTTTGTTCCACCTTGATGATTGAAATATGCTACAGTCGTGATATTGTCTGACTGGAATCTTATGAATTTGGCCAAAGCCAACTGAGGCCACGCTTGGAGCGTGTTGAATATTGCTCTCAGTTCCAGAATATTTATTGGTAATAGGGACTCCTCCTGAGTCCAAACCCCCTGAGCCTTCAGGGAATTCCAGTCCGTCGTCACTATGACCCATACTGGCCTGCGGAAGCACATTCCCTGGGAAAGATGATCCTGTGACAACCACCAAAGAAGAGAGTCTCTGGTCTCTAGATCCAGATTTATCCGAGGAGATAAATCTGCATAATCCCCATTCCACTGTCTGAGCATGCACAGCTGCAGTGGTCTGAGATGTAAGCGAGCAAACGGAACGATGTCCATTGCCGCTACCATTAACCCAATGACCTCCATACACTGCGCCACTGATGGCTGAGGAATGGAATGAAGTGCTCGGCAAGAAGTTAGGATCTTTGACTTTCTGACCTCCGTCAGAAAATTTTTCATGTCTACCGAGTCTATCAGAGTTCCTAGGAATGGGACTCTTGTCAGTGGAACTAGTGAACTCTTTTGTATATTCACCTTCCACCCGTGTCTTTCACTTAACCTCTTCCTATTACTTAGTATAGGCAAAGAGAATGACTGGGGGGTGGAGTCAAGGGAGGAGCTATATAGACCGTTCTGCTATGGTGCTCTTTGCCACTTCCTGTTAGCAGGAGGATAATATCCCACAAGTAAGGATGAATCCGTGGACTCGTCGTATCTAGTAGAAGAAAAGGACAAAATAGATTTTAGCTTAATATTAGAACCCTGATGTACGTCTAGGCTAATAACTACTGAAATTTTATGAGTTCCTTATCAAAATAAATAATATTCTAAAAATGGTCATTTATAGTAATGGGTACAAATATCTAAAGGAATTGAAAATATTGAGTCTATATATGTATATATATCCTTTCTTTTAAAATAGTTGTTCCCTGTGAAAAGCATTCAGTAATAAATCTCATGCATAAATATTATGTGCAGAGTGATACATTTAAAGTCATTAGTTGGTAGAAGTGAAAAAATATTATCTAGGAATATATGTGTACTAAATTAGAATTCTTGTCTATATTCCACTGCCGTAAGAGTATAAAGATAGATTGTAAATATTGTAAAGATACATGGCAACAAATGTAACTAATTGTACTAACACAATTGCAACCCGGGAACATAATAGAAAAAGAGGAGTTTTTTTTAGGCAGACTTAAATTGTAGGATGTCTGCAACTAATTACGACTCAGCCGGAAGAAGCCTGTGTACCAATGGGTGAAACGCGCGTAGCTGCAATCGATCAGAGGGGTATCAGCTGACCACCTCGATCTATACTCTGAGAACCAGTGAACTCAAGCCCTGGTAATTCAGCCGCATACAGGAATGGTGAAGAGCGGTAAGGCGTGTGTAACCAAACAAAGTGCCTTTTGGAGAACTGAACTTAGTCATGGTGAATATATGGAATCATTTTTGGGAAAGGTACCGCATATATGACAAATGTTGATAGCATCTAAGTGAACTGCATACAAGGGAGGTTCGGCTGGATACAATAATTACTAAACCGCAATTAGCCCTAAGCAATTTCTTAGTTGTGCTACCCTGCTACTTTCTAGTTAACCTGCTGGTGATTTATAGCGGTGACAACCCATTCAAATCCATTATCCTAACAAGTTCAAGTTCCACGATTTTGCTCTGTCAAATATTGTTGATGTGAACTGTTCCTGCTACTTTGCGGATCATAAAGTCCTGTATTTCAAAAGATCACTATACGGGAAAGATTTACAATTTATCCAACAACTGCAATGGACATTGTGACCTGTGTATTAGAGGCCTCTAAGGGTGCAATATATAGGATATGGTGTTAACAACTATCCTATATATTTATTTGGGACTCAGTGTTGTTTTTGTATTTTTGCCATTTATCATATGTAATAGCAATTTATTTTTGGAAAATATAAATAATACATGTTTATCAGCAACCTGGTTTACCGTATATTCCTTTAAAGGACCAGTCAATACAGTAGATTTGCATAATCAACAAATGCATGATAAGAAGACAATGCAATAGCACTTAGTCTGAACTTCAACTGAGTAGTAAATTTTTTTTAAATAAATTGCAAAGTTATGTCTATTTCCACTCCCCTATACCATTTGACAGCCATCAGCCAATCACAAATGCATATACGTATATGCTGTGAATTCTTGCACATGCTCAGTAGGAGCTGGTGACTCAAAAAGTGTAAATATTAAAAGACTGTGCACATTTTGTTAATGGAAGTAAATTGGAAAGTTGTTAAAAATAACATGCTGTATCTGAATCATGAAGTTTAATTTTGACTTGAGTGTCCCTTTAAACTAGTCCAATTTAAGTTTTTGTTAATACTTATGTGCTGGGTTAAGAGTCACTAATGTGGTTTTTTTCTCTGCAATAATTAACCCATGACTCTCCGTGCACAGGTGGACGGGTATAATTAGGTTATCCTAATCCGTTTGCTTAAAGGTAACTTAATTGATTTAGAGTAGTGCTGGTATATATTTATATATATATATATATATATATTTGTCTTTTTGCTTGAAATAAAACCACAAAAAAAATCGTTTGGAGTGCTGCAGCTTTTTCTTCATTTCTATATATATATATATAAAATCGAAGAGAGGAAGGCACTCACCGGCTTTAACAAAGGGAATTATTTTATTCCTGTACCGTAACGTTTCGGGGTGTTACCCCCGTTCTTAAACAGACCGTCTGTTTGAGAACAGGGGTAACACCCCAAAACGTTACGGTACAGGAATAAAATAATTCTCTTCGATTATACTGGATTTTTTTGATGTGCACCCCGGTACTACTTGGTAACCGTGAGTGCTAGGCCATACTACAGATATATATATATATATATATATATATATATATATATATACATATATATACATTAGTAGCTGGATGAGTGGATGAATATTTTCTTATTTTATATCATTTTCTGCTATCTAAAACACAAATTAATTGTATAATTTAACAGAATTTTTTTTAATGATAATAAAAATTAAACATGATTAATACTGGCTAATTTTAGCTTAATATTGGGTGGTCAGTAAAATGGTGCACCTGATAAAAAGGTCCTGGGGAGAACATTGATTAATATATATATATATATATATATATATATATATAATATATATATATATATGAAGCCCCAACAGACAGCCTCTCTCTCACACATAGACGCCAATTTAGCAATGTCTGTCTGACATGATACGCTGTAGCTTATCATGTCCAACAGACATCACTGAATTCCGACAGCATATGCTGTCGGCATTTAACATTGCACAAGCAATTCACCAAAACTGCTTGTGCAATACTGCACCAGGGGGTGTCAATCAGCCCGATCGTATAGGATCGGGTGAATTGCAGACAGCAGCCTCAGAGGCGGCGGAACAATTATGGAGAAGCGGTCTTAATACCGCTGCTTCGTAACTGCTGTTTCCGGCAAGCCTGAAGGCTCGCGCAGAAAGAGGGGCATCAAGCTCCATCAGGAGCTTGATAATTCGGCTCCACAGTCCCCTCCTCACTCAGGCCCTGATATTCAAAGCATTGACAACTGCCTCGTCAACCTTGCAGTCCGTCGATAAGTTCTTTTAAAAAGGGGCGGACCCGCAAAGTGCTGGTGAGTAGCAATGTGTTTCCCATAGGATATAATTGGGAGCGTTACGTCAGCTAAACATCGCTACTTGTCGGAGCTTTCTGCGGGCACGGCCATATTTGAAGTGTTCCATCAAACCAGACACGGTTTCTGTGTCGGAACACTTCACCTTATGCATCCTCAACCCCAGTGCAACCTACAATATTAACCCCTAATTTGCCATAACCTAAAGACCTAACCACCCCTAACCTATTAACCTCTACACTGCCACAACCCTCCAACGCAATAAGCACTCTAACCTATTAACCCCTATACAGCAACAACCCCCCCATGCAAACTACCACTACACTACTTAACTACCTAGCATCTACAACACTACCAAAAATTAAAAAAATACAGTTTTGCCTATACTAAAACTAAGGCCCCCTAAAAAAATAAAAAAAAAATACCCTAAACTAACACTAAGGGAACAAATTATCATTATGCGGGCGGACATCGATAAATGCCGACAGTATACGCTATCAGCATTTATCATTGCACAATGACGCCCCCTGCACATTTATGGCCAATCAGCCGCTAGCCGGTGGTGTCAATCAACCTGATCGTATCCGATTGGGCTAATTGCTGTCCGAAGCCTCAGAGGTGCGGACAAGTTAAGGAGCAGCAGTCTTATGACCGCTGCTTCTTAACTCCTGATTCCGGCGAGCCTAAAGACTTGCGCGGAATGAGAAGCATTCGTGGGTTGATAAATCGCCCCCTAACAGTTAATCTAAGAGTAGACTTTAGAAAGGCTTTTTGAAGGGCATTGCCCTAAGTGTCACAGCTCTTCTTCAAATAAATGCTACAACCCCATTCTACAATAAAAGTAACACCCTCCCAAAAAAAATAACTAAACTACGGTACAGTGGGTGGTTCTTTGGCCCAAATACACTTTAAATATGTTAGATAAATAAGTTATTTCTGGGGTTTTTAACATTTGGTAATGGATATAATTAAAAAAAAACAAGCAATTCATCAGGGTCTTCTAATTGACTAGGAAGAACCCCATGTGCTGTGCCTCACATTTTATAAAGGGATATTAAAGGGATATGACACCCCAACATTTTCATTTGTGATTTAGATAGAGCATACAAATAAAAAAAAAGTTTCTATTTTACTTCTATTATTACATTTGCTTTGTTCCATGGTATTCTTTGTTGAAGAGATACCAGGGTAGGTGTCTGGTGCACTACATGGCAGGAAACAGTGCTGCTATATAGTACTCTTGCATATGGGTAACATTCTTGTAAAACTGCTGCCATATAGTTCTCCAGACGCATGCTCCTGAGTGTTTGTCCCTGCTTTCCAATAAAAGATACCAAGAGAACAAAGAAAACATAATATAATATAAGTAAATAAGAATGTTGTTTAAAATTGCATGTTGTATCTGAATAATGGAAGAAAATTTTGGGGTTTCATGTCCCTTTAATTTCATTTTTTTCTTTTATTTTTGTTTTTAAATTTTCAAAAGCTTTATTGAGTTCGGCTCAAGAGTTACAATGAAATTGAAAGAAAACGATATGATACAAAAATTGTTAAACCAGAAACTATACAGATTTTTCCTGTCTGGATGTGAGTTTCAGAATTACAAACTCAGATTGTCATAGAAAAGGAAATCATAAGGAAAAAGGTGAGGTTTAAGAAGTGGGAAAGGGAGGGGGAAGGTGGGGGGAGATGTTAGGCTCCAAGTGCCTAAATTGAATTTTAAATTAGGGAGGCCTGGTGTTGTCTTACATCTCTACTGTGGGGCGACAATTAGGTTTATATAGAGCTTCCCAGTCTTCCGAAATTGATTCAAATAGGTCTATATTGCCTAGTGCACGGTTCTTCAAACTTTTTTCCCAAGACCCAGGGTCATGATACCACATACCTTCGCGACCCTATTTTTTTGCTTGGTCTGAAAATTTCTGAGTAATCTACAAGATAGCTGGAATTTTTTGCAAAGGGACTACAATGTGTGCCTACTTTATTCCTCATTGTAGTCAAACTTGAAAGTGTTGTAGTCAAACTTGAAATTGTTCTAAAAGCTAATAACGCTCACACACACTCTCATACAACACACACACCCTTTCGTATCACACATACATACACACACAAACTCTCATATAACACACACATACCCCACAACCTATCATACAACACACACACACTCATACAGCACACACACTCTCCTACAACACACACACAATCTCCTACAACACACATACACCCTCACATACAACACACCATACACCCACTCTCATATACCACAAACACACACCACCACCTACATTCTCATATAACACACCACACACACTCTCATATAACACATACACCACATACACTCTCCTACAACACACATACAATTCGCGACTCCGTAAAGATGGTGTTGTGACCCAGTAATGGGTCCCGAACCGTGGTTTGAAGAACCCTGGCCTAGTGTATAGTATATATTCCTTTCCATGTCATTAATTAATGTAGGCCACAATATCAAGAACAGAGTTCCAGTTCGGGTGTGTGTCTCTTTTCAAGGCCCTAGCTATGGCTAGTTTTATAGCCATTAATAAATAAATACAGAGATAGCTCTGATGTTTAGGTAGAGGGTGTAGTCCTATATGTAAGAGTGCAGTTGCTGGTGTTTTTGGAATTTGAATACCAAGTCTAGCTAAGGTAATAAAGTTCATATTCCATATTGTTTTAAGTTTAGGGCAGCTCCACCAAGTGTGCAAGGAATCCCCTGTTTGTCCACATTGTCTCCAGCAATTTGGAGTAGGATTTAATTTTAATTTAAACAGTCTCGTAGGCACATAGTACCAGTGCATGAGTAGTTTGTAGAAAGTTTCAAAGAGGGTAGTACAGTGTATGGCCTTAGAGGTAAGGGAGAAGGTTTTGGACCATGTTTGTGAGGGGATGGAAGTGTTTAAAATATTCTCCCACTTTAATAAGTGGGACACCTTGTTATCTGGTTCTGCTCCCTCCATTAAATGGTAATGTTTGGACATGGGTTTATGCAGTCTCCCTCCTTGGTTCCAACTGGATTCCCAGTTGTCAGGGGGCGGGATGGGGAGGGGCGAAATCCCCAAGACCTAAGGATACTTTTAAATCTTGAATACTCAAAGGGCAGACGGGGTGGAATGGGACGAGTTTTGGTGATTTGGATTAGAGTAGGGTATGAGTTTTGTGTGTAGTTGATCATTAGATCGGAGACTTGAGAGAGACCTAGATTTGACCAGGTGTTAGGATGGGAATCAAGGAGTCCTTGTAGGAGGCCTGTGGTGGAATGAATGGGGGACGGATGTGGAGCTACTCCCGAGTAGTGCCGGATTTTGTCCCACATATGTAGGCATTCCAAAATTATACAGTTATCTTTGTTTAAATTCTTACGGCAATGAGGTGGGGCCCATATTAGGTCACAAAGTTGTAAGTGGTTAGGGAGGGAAGCCTGTTCTATTGTGCTCCATTTGCTGGAGTTGTTTATTGCCCCATTGAGATATATGGGTCAGCATAGCTCCCTCGTAATATCTAGTGACCGAGGGCAAGGTGATACCTCAGAATGACTTAGGATACTGGAGAATTTTATGAGCTACTCTTGCAGGTGTTCCGTGCCAAATATATTTGGTGAAGCCACTTTGAAATTGTAGCAACTGGTGGCGGGGTAGCCTGATTGGGAGACATCTAAACAAGTAAGTTAATCTAGGTAGAAAGGACATTTTTAGAGCAGTAATCCTTTCCAGCCAAGATATGGCCTGGAAGTTCCATTTAGTATTAAGCAATCTCAATTCAGTTAATAATGGGGTATAATTGTTGCCCAGCAGTTGCGGGATGTTGTTTGATATTTAGATCCCTAGGTGTTTAATGTTTTCTTTTTTCCATGTAAAATTGTATGTTTCTGGGAGATGCTGCATATAGTCTTGGGGGTAGCCCCGCACATAAAGCTCAGTTTTTGTTCGGTTTAGTTTATAGTAGGACATGTTTCCAAAAGTTTCTAGGAGGGAGAGTAAAGCTGGAATAGTGTCCCTAGGGGATGAGGTGAAGATTGTAAAATCGTCCACGGAGACTGCTATTTTATGGGTGGTATCATGAAGGGTGATAGCCTTAAGTTTAGGGTCTTGGCGGATAAGTTCAGCTAGGGGTTCAATGGCAAAGGCAAACAGGAAGAGAGATAGCGGGCAGCCCTTTCTTGTGCCATTGGAGAGGGAGAAGGGAGTTAAGCAAAAGCCCAGTCCCTGTACCCTCGCAGTAGGGGTTGAATAAAGTGCTTTTATGTGGGATTGTATGTCGTCTTGGAACCGAAAGACGTCTAAGACTTCTCACAAATAAACCCAGTCAAAAGCCTTCTCAGCATCTAAAGAGATGACCGAAAAGGGGTTAATTTAATCTAGGGGCCCTCTCAGTTAGGGATAAAGCCTACTTGGTCTTCATTTATTAGGGAAGGGAGTAGTTTTGAAATACGATTAACTAGAATTTTAGAGTATATAGCTATAGCTGGGGTATAGGGAGAGATCTTATCAGGTTTGGGGATGGTAATAATGCTGACCTCCAAGAACTCATTACGAAAGGAGCCTTGTGTTCCAGCTAAGTGGTAAAGTCGTTGGAGGATTGGGGAGAGTTCTATAATATAAGTCTTGTAGAAGAGTGAAGGGTATACGTCTGGACCTGGGGCCTTTAATGGTTTGAGTTTTTTAATGACATGTTTGATCTCAATAAGGAATATATGTTCCCTCAGGGTGTCCTGTTGTACAGTGGAGAGGGTTGGAAGTTTAAGTTTTTGTTGGAGTTGTTGGATGGCTGACTTGGGGATGTAAGCAGGATTTTCTGAGTCCTGTATGTTGTATAATGCTTCATAGTACGAAGCAAAGAAGGAACCTATTTGACTAGGTAGGGAAGAAGCTTGACCTTGATATTTCAGGAGTTGAATGCACGATAAGCTAGTATTTTTTCTAATTCTGTTAGCTAATAATGTGTCAGCCTTATTGCTTTTGTAATAGAAAAGTTGTTTAATTTTAAGTAGTTGTTGTTGAGTGCGTTTGAGTTCTAGCTAACATATATGATTTTTAAAATTTCTTATTTTAGTGTTTAAGAGTGTGGAGGGGGATATTCGGTTTTGGCGCTCTAATTATCTTAATTTGCTAAAGGCCTGTGAAAGTGGTAAACTGAGGGATTTCCTAATCTTGGCTTGTTTTTTAATTATGAGGCTGCGGATTGAGGCCTTAATTGCCCCCCAGAAAATGTCAACGGGAACTGTTTGGTTATCGTTAAGGGTAATTAATTCTCTAGATCTTTACGCAGTTCCTCGTGGAATAAGGTGTCAGAAAGAATATTATGTGGCATGTTCCACATTGCAGAGTGCGGTTTATCCTGGGCGTTACGTATTGTTAGGGACACTTGGTCGTGATCCGACCATGGGCAGACGTATGTTGACCGATGTGGTGTAGTCTAATGTTTGAGCTTAGCTAAAGATATAATCAAGTCTTGAGTAAACAGAGTGGGGATGAGAAAAGTGTGTATAGTCTCTATCTAAGGTATGGAGGGCCCTCCAGGTGTCGTATAAACCAAATTTAAGCATTAGAGCTCTAAATTTAGATGAGGAGTTGTCCAGTATTTTGTCCCTAGGGTTAGACCTATTCGATTTTTTGTCCATGAGGGGATCCCAAACCATATTGAAGTCACCACCCAAAAGTACCTACCCTGTTTGTATTTGTCTACTAGGCGTAGAATGTTGTGTAGGAATTTGTTTTGTCCAGTGTTTGGGAGATAAACTGAGACTAAGGTGTAAATAAGCTGGTTGAGTTTACATATCAAAATTATATATCTGGCTTGTTTGTACATCTTTCTCTATATCCAGTATTTTACAGGCTAATATTATATGTATAAGGATAGCTACCCCTCTAGCCTTAGTTGTAAAGGGGGCATATTCGATATTGGTATATTGCTTAGATAGAAGTCTAGGCATGACATTTGCTTTCCAGTGTGTCTCTAGCAGAAGGACTACGTCTGGATTAAGGTGTGTCAGGGATCTAAGGAAAATACTTCTTTTGCCTGGGGAGTTCAACCTCCTAACATTCACCCAGATTACGAGTTTTGCGTTACGACTTTTAACGCTGAAAAAATGGCAATTTCAGAGTAAAAGCAGTAACGCAGTCGTGTCGGTATAGCTATACTGCAAGCATTTAAGCCTGTAACGCAACGCCATCCCGCACTCAAAATAATTATGTTTTTGCGTGGGATTTTCATAGCGCTAGTATTACAGGTTGTGCGGTGAGGCTAAAAAGCTTGTGTTACAGCCTATACTGACATGATCCATACCTCCATCTGAGAGCAGTAGTTATGAGTTTTGTGCCACAAAAATGTTTCACAAAACTCTTAACTTAAGTGTTACAAAGTACACTAACACCCATAAACTACCTATTACCCTCTAAGCCACCACCCTCCCGCATCGCAAATACTATATTAAAGCTATTAACCCCTATTCTACCGCCCACCCACATTGTGACTATTACATAAATTTATTAACCCCTTATCTGCCGCTCCCTACATCGCCGACAATGTAATAAAGCTATTAATAACTATTCCGCCACTCCCCGACATCGCCGCCATTAAATAAACCTATTAACCCCTAAAGCTCTGGCCTCCCACATCTCCGCTACTAAATAAACCTATTAACCCCTAAACCTCCGGCCTCCCACATCTCCGCCACTAAATAAACATATTAACCCCCCTAAACTGCCGGCCCCCACAACGCAAAACACTAAATTAAACTATTAATCCCTAAACCTAACACCCCCCTAACTTTAAATTAAAATTACAATATAACTATATTTAAATAAAGAAAAATGTACCTGTGAAATAAAAAGAAACCTAATATTAAACTATAAATTAACCTAACCTTTGCTATTCTAATAAAATAAAAAATACTACCAATTAAAAATACTAAATTACAAATTCAAAAAACCTAACACTACGAAACAATTTAAAAATCTAAAATTAAAAAAAAATAAACACTAAATTACGAAAAATAAAAAACACTAAGCTTACAAAAAATAATAAACTAAATTATCAAAAATAAAAACAATTACACTTAATCTAATAGCCCTATAAAAATAAAAATCCCCCCAAAATAAAAACACCCTACAATAAACTACCAATAGCCCTTAAAAGGGCCTTTTGCAGGGCATTGCCCTAAGTTAAACAGCTCTTTTACCTGTAAAAAAAAGACAAAGTCCCCCCAACAGTAAAACCCACCACCCAACCGACCCCCAAAATAAAAAAACCTAACTCTAAAAAAAAACTAAGCTACCCATTGCCCCTAAAGAGGCATTTGGGGCCTATCTATCAAGCTCCAAAAGGAGCTTGACGGCCCGTGTTTCTGGCGAGTCTTCAGATTCGCCAGAAACAGCAGTTATGAAGCAGCAGTCACAAAGACCGCTGCTCCATAACCCTGTCCGCCTGCTCTGAGCAGACAGACAGACATCGCCGGAAATCAACCCGATCGAGTACGATCGGGTTGATTGACACCACCCTGCTGGCAGCCCATTGGCCGCGAGTCTGCAGGGGGCGGCGTTGCACCAGCAGCTCTTGTGAGCTGCTGGTGCAATGCTGAATACGGAGAGCGTATTGCTCTCCGTATTCAGCGAGGTCTGGCGGATCTGATCCACACTGTCGGATCAGGTCCGCCAGACCTTGTTAAATAGAGGCCTTTGTATGGACATTGCCCTTAAAAGGGCATTCAGCTCTTTTTCATTGCCCTTAAAAGGGCATTTAGCTCTTTTTCAAAAGCCCAAAAAACTAATCTAAAAAAAACAACCCCAAAAAATTAAAAAAATACCGAACACTAACCCCAGAATATCTACTCACGGTTGCTGAAGTCCGGACATCCAGGCGGCGAGAAGTCTTAATCCAGGCGGCGACATCTTCATCCATCACGGGGGCGTCTTCTTCATATGGTCCCCGGCATACACTGAAGCCTTAATGCAAGGTAGCCGTTTTAAAATGGCGTACCTTGCATTCCTATTGGCTGATTTGATTGTTCAAATTCAAATCAGCCAATAGGATGAGAGCTTCTAAAATCCTATTGGCTGTTTATTGTAGGCTAGGGGTGTTTTATTTGGGGGGGGGGGGCTTTTCTATTTTTATAGGGCTATTAGATTAGGTGTAATTTTTTTTATTTTCGTAATTAAGTGTTTATTATTTATTATAATTTTAGATTTTTTTACATTTTTTCATAGTGTTAGGTTTTAAAATTTGTAATTTAGTATTTTTAATTGGTAGTATTTTTTATTTTATTAGAATAGTAAGGTTAGGTTAATTTATAGTTTAATGTTAGGTTTATTTTTATTTCACAGGTAAGTTTTTATTTATTTAAATATAGTTATATTGTAATTTTAATTTAAAGTTAGGGTGGATGATAGGTTTAGGGGTTACTAGTTTAATTAAGTTTTGCGTTGTGGGGAACCGGCGGTTTAGGGGTTAATAGGTTTATTTAGTGGTGGAGATGTGGGGAGCAGGAGGTTTAGGGGTTAATAGGTTTATTTAGTTGCAGAGATGTGGGAGGCCGGAGTTTTAGGGGTTAATAACTTTATTAAAGTGTCGGGGAGCGGCGGAATAGGGGCTAATAACTTTATTATAGTGGCAGTGATGTCAGGGAGCGGCAGATAAGGGGTTAATAACTTTATTTAGTTGTCAGCGGCAGCAGATTAGGGGTGTTTAGATTTGGGGTTTATGTTAAGGTATGTTTAGGGTTTAAACGTAACTATTTTTTCCCCATAGACATCAATGGGGTTGCGTTACAGAGATTTTTCATTCCACACTTCAGGTGTTAGTTTTTCTAACACCTTCTCCCATCAATGTCTATGGGGGGAAGCGTGCACGAGCATGTCAAAGCAGCCCTTGGCTTTTGTGCGGTATGGAGCTTAACGCCACCATATCGAACGCACAAGGAGGCTTTTCAGTAACTCATAATGGCAGCGTTATGGAGAGTGAAACAACGCAACTTTTTTGGCGTTAGTTTAACACCCTGTTTAGCGCAAAACTCGTAACAGGTAATTGTGCGTAAGAAATTTAATCGTATCTTTGTCAGTCATTTAGCTTGGGAAAAGGGTTTGAAGGTATCTGGAGCCTAGGAGATGGAAGGGGGAAGGGGAATAAAGAATATGGAGAAAAATAAATGCATTGTTGCAACATTTTTTTATAAGGGAGAACAATGTGGTGGAAATAGTCCACCAAGTGAAACCCTTCTCAGGGGCTATGTGGGAGGAAGTACCTAGCGTAACTAAGAAGTCCGAGTGGTGTACCCCGCCAGGGCATATAAGAACAATAAATATGAACAATAAATAATTATAACTATAACATATACAGTACATAATAATGTTAAACCTAACATCCATGAACAAATAATTGCTGGCTAAGACCTGAATGAGGATCAAGAACTGTATAGACTCTTGCGTCCTTTGAGCCATCAATTATTAAGAATGTGGAGTCCTCAGGAGGTGATGATCAAGACACCATATCCTGCTGGGACATATGTTGCTTTTGTCATTTGGGTCTCTGTTCTTTTACCTGCCATTCTGGGGCTGATGCCCTCAATCATGCTTGGGGAGGCTGTGAGGGTTCCTCTCCACAGGGCGGAGACCCCAAGACTCCAATAGTGTGAAACCTTGATTGAGGGTGGTGACATTGTATGTTTGATTGTCTATTGTGATGACAATTTTAGTGGGGAATCCCCATCTATATTTAATGTTATTGCACCTTAATACCTTAGTAAATGGGGAGAACAGTTGTCTCTGTTGCAGAGTGTGTTGTGATAGGTCTTGCAGTAACTGTTTGCTTACAATATTTCTCAGAAAGGGGAGGCCTGCGGTAGGCTGTCTGCAGGATCCGGTCTTTGAGGCTATAGCTGTGAAAGCAAACTATAACGTCTCTGGGCTTGTCAAAGGAGATTGTTCTGGGTCTCAGAGCGCGGTGGCATCTTTCCATGGTATTGGGGGCACTTTAGAATGACCCGAGAAGCTCCTTGAAGAGGTCCACGAGGTAATCTTGCAGGTCAGAGGGTGCCACCGATTCAGGAATGCCTCTTAATCTGATATTACTTCTTCTCGATCTATCTTCCAGGTCAGCCAGCTTAAATTCTAGCTGTGCGATTTGCTCAGATAGGGATTCAGAGTATGTCAGTAGAATGGTATAGTCAATTGCCAAGTCATCTTGTTTCCTTTCTAAGGTGTCAATTCTTTCGCCAATCTCAGATATGTCCTTTCGCAGCTCAGCAGAACTGCGGTGGATTTCTGGTGTTATAGACAGGGTTTGAGGTGCAAGCATCTTCTGCATTGTGGATTTCATAATGTAATGTTCAGAAGCACCACATGAGTGCATGCTGGATTGAGAGTCTTCGTCTTGCGAGTCCTGGTCTGTTTGGATTTAGTTAGGATGAGTAGACATTTGAGTAGTGGATTGTGAAAAATGATCCAGGACTGGATTTTTTTTGCTTTGTTTTGGAGTTTTAGTTGGTCTTCGTGAGGTATGTGGCATTTTTATTGTAGGCGTTTGGTGCTCTTAATAGGCACAATGGGTTCCCAGTGAGTAGTTTCAGGATGGCAGGTATTCAGATAAATTAAGAAGGAGTTAAGACATTAGGCTACATATTAGAAGGGCATACAAATATATGTATAGGCTGTTATGGCAGGGGAACCACTCTGAACATCACACCTCACCGCATCATAGGAGGAAAGCCTCTTTATTAGTGAGATTGGACCAATTAAAGTAGTAGGCCCACACAGGGTTTAGAGTCCTAAGGTGTCCTTCTCCAGGAACAGGGGGTACCACACTCCAGCCGGAGGGGGGAAAAGGGGAAGAGGAAGTGACCTGCACAGACTAGCCGAGCAGGAAAGCGTGAAGAGGAGCACCCCTCTTGGTGCAGGAAAGGATCAGCGCAACGTTCTGTTTTTATCGGGACTATCTATCTCAGGTGGGACCAGAAAAGTGGGTTAGAGGAGAATATACAAAAATAACACAATCATAGATGGATATTGAGCATTGCTGTAAAAAGCCGTTACAGAAATTCCCTAGGACCTGTTCCTCACCTTAGGGAAAAAGGGGTTACAACCCAAAGAAAGGGGAAAGGGAAAAGGGAAGTGACCTACCCAGACAAGCTGGGCAGGAGTGGGAGGTGGGAGATAAGTTTAACAATAGATCTGTGAAGGCAAATGATATGTTACAAATAATACATATGGAAACCCTTATGAATATTAAGTGTTACTCAGAGGAGTTAGGAGAAAGACTGCACTGAAGCTCTATACTGACAATCAAATAGTACAGGCACTGTGAATTGGTCTCCTTGGGTTTAGTGGGCTAAAGTCAGTTCCTTCTTTAGTTGAGGAATGGTGAAATCAAGGAAAGTCCATAAGACAAATATGTCTCCTTAGAAATCAAGTGAGGAGCACTTCCATGAGCCAGATGTAAAGCATATAAGTATGGTATAACAAGGTTGGAGTGAGTCAAGCCTCCTGTTCCTTAAGATTTTGCTGCTTGAGGTGTACTGCTGGGAGCAGTAGAAGTAGGATGCTTATTATAAGCTAAATATGGGAAAATGGCTGCTAGGCGAATACCTCCCAGTCAATGTTGCTCCCAATCTATTGTAGGCAGTTTGTAGTCGCAGTTGCAGTAACACTAAAGGGGATAAGCCAGTATCTCCAACTAAGGATGCGGGGGCTGTTTATGTGCAGTCAGATTTCTTTAGAGGGTGGCCCTTGGTTGGAAATTAGGGTATGTTATAAAAGGGTTTAAGTGACTTTCAGTTAGCTAGGACTGCTATAATCATAAGCACTGGGCCATGCTTTAGAGTCAATGTACCAAATGCAGCAGTCTTGCTTGGCTTAGGGATGTATATAAACCACTGGGTAGGCAACTATGTTGGGCTGAGAGTAGGTCTATAGACTTATGTCCGGCTATCCCTCAACGTCATCTAACTAATGCAGCAGCTCTAAGCCTCAACTGTAGCCTTAATGTCATTACGGCTACAAACAAATAATGAATCCAGATCACTAAGAACAAGATGAAACAGCCACTGGTTGGCTGAGAAACGCGTTGCTAATATATTTTAACATTTTAATAAAGTAAGTTTTTATATACTTACCACTTGCTTCCAGACTACTATTATTACCTATTATTTGATCTACACCTTCATCTCTGGATCACTGGTAGCTCCTGATAGCTGGACATAAGTCTACTGGGTGACTGTATTGATCCCAGCTTGCTCTGACTGCACCAAGGGAGGTGCTCTACTAAATGTGAGTGCATTATATACCAGTTATATATATCCTGCTTATACAAACAATACTAGGCCATATAGGCACCTGTGTGTATCGTGTCATCCTCTGCAGATTACTGAATACCCTTCAGAGGTCAGTCTTCTGGGTGACTGCTATTGATCCCAGACCGTACCTTCTGCACCATTAGGGGTGTTATACCCCATGTGAGTGTATCTATCACACCTAACACCTTCATTTGCATCAAACAATATTTGGCCATGTGGCGCTTCTGTGTTTTTATGTTGTCTGCAGATCACTGACCCTGGATCGTGGCCTTGATCCTCTACAGATAGCTGCCTTGACCTGCTTCACCATCTACCCAGTGTGGACATCACTATCTCTAAATGAGACTTGATCTTTTAGACACTGAGGAATAGTAATCAACCAATACTTATCTATAGACATTATTTTGTTATACATAGCATCTAACAGTCTATTATAGATATTTAATTGCTATCAAGTTTTATGTACACATTACTATAGCCAATTATAGCTGGTATAGCTTCATTACTCTGAATAGCTTAATTGTTCGAATCTTGCATGTAGCATTCTATACTTTGAGTACACTACACACGGTTTTACAAGGGCGCCCCCTAGCTATATTTTATTTTTAGGCTTTGGGGTATTTTCTGGTTGTTCTCTGGTGGAATAGTGCCTAATTAATAGCAAATTTGCAGACAAGTGCACAAAGCTCCCAGAATGTGCGACCGCTCTTCTAGGTAGTTGACGCCGCCCCACTAATGTCAGTTTTTACATGTCTTGACTAGTTTATATCAGCAATTAAAATTACAATGTACTCAGGCAAACAGCTGATAAGAGTTTGTTATATGCAAAGCAGCCCCAAGAATACCAGTTGGGAGATTGATTTCTGCAGCTGCCTCTTGTTTAACCCCTTTGAATGGAGATTGCGATTTTGATAGAGCAGTCTCACCGCGCTACTATGACCTGTAAAATCCTTAATGACCAGCAACGTACAGGGTACGTCATGGTCGTTAAGGGGTTAAATAGCTTTTTTATAACCAGTTCTGCAGTATTGTAAATTTCAGTATAGGTGGTGGCTTCATCAGGCAAAAGCAGCTTTTTCAAATGTCCCTAAAAGAATGTTTTGGTGTGGTAGTGGTAACCATTTGCAAAGAATCTACCCTGCTCAAAACTTGTACAATGCAGAATCTCTGCTTTTCATTACAAGTTTGTCTGGTTTAGTCTATATTCTAGTATATATGTATGGCGAATATGATGATGGAGACCATGAAACCAAATAATTAGAGCTTTTAACATTTGAATAGACATCTATAGGCATATCATAGAGCTTGTAAATACTTTAGATGCAACTGTCTAGTCTCCTTTCTGGATTGTTTCCAAAAACCTACTGAGCCTAAAATAAGAAATTCCTGTAAAATATCTAATTATACCTAGTAAAAAAAACACTAAACTTTGTAATGTACTGTCATTATTTATTTTGCCCATTTTCCCTATAATTTGTGTATGACAATTTGTTTTGCACTGCCCTTGAATTACAGAATTGTTAATTCTAAGGGGCCTATCTATCAAGCTCCGAAAAGAGCTTAACGGCCCGTGTTTCTGGCAAGTCTTTAGACTCACCAGAAACAGCAGTTATGAAGCAGCGGTCACAAAGACCGCTGCTCCATAACCTGTCCGCCTGCTCTGAGCAGGCGGACAGACATCGCCGGAAATCAACCCGATCGAGTACAATCGGGTTGATTGACACCTCCCTGCTGGCGGCGCATTGCCGCGAGTCTGCAGGGGGCGGTGTTGCACCAGCAGCTCTTGTGAGCTGCTGGTGCAATGCTGATTACAGAGAGCGTATTGCTCTCCGCATTCAGCGAGGTCTGGCGGACCTGATCCGCACTGTCGGATCAGGTCCGCCAGACTTTGTTAAATAGAGGTCTAACCCTGCAACATTCTACAACATTATGATTGCTTGATCAGTGCAGGAGCTTATACATATTGGTCAATAATTGATCACAGAAAAGGAAATAATATAAACTTACTCAAGAGACGTCTTTAAGGAGTATGTCCTGGACTGCAAAACATGGAACATTTAGCAAACAACATGACAGCTTTAAATAACTTTAAACCATGTTTGCATATTCATTATATATTTTGTTCATATATAAAAATGACTTTATTGTCCTCATCTAACAATTTCAAATACAACCTTACTGTTAGAATAAATCATTGTTTCTCAACTGCGGCCCTCCAGTAGCCCCAACAGACCAGGTTTTCATTATAGCTGAACTAGCGCACAGGTGAAATAATCAGTTGATGTTTGAGAGCAAATTAGTAACCATGGTTACTGATTAGCTGCTTACTTCACTTGTTCAGCTATAATGAAAACCTGGCCTGTTTTGGTACTTGAGGACCGTGGTTGAGAAACACTGGAATAAATCACTTAAAGTTACATCAAAGTCAAATTGACACTTTCATGATTTGGATAGAGTATGCAATTTTAAGATAATTTTAAATGAATTTCTTTTAACAAATTTACTTTATTTTATTTGCTGCAAAGCATATTCATATCTCAGCAACACTATTGGGAACTTGTTGGTGATTGGTGGCTACACACAATTGTCTCTTGTCATTGATTCACCATCTGTGTTTAGCTAGGGAAAATGTTATTGACTATGATAAATATGTTTTTGAGTTATTTATTTTATAGGAATATCTATATCCACTACTATACAATCCTTTTACCAAGTTATCAAGTTGTGCTATAATGTTGTGTTTTCTATAAGGTCTATAAAAGAAAAAATCATGAAGGTACTACAAACCAATAAAAAACGTAAATTATGCTTACCTGATAATTTAATTTCCATTGAGGGGAGGAGAGTCCACGGCTTCATTCATTATTATTGGGAATTAAGAACCTGGTCACCAGGAGGAGGCAAAGACACCCCAGCCAAAGGCTTAACTACCTCCCCTACTTCCCTCATCCCCCAGTCATTCTGCCGAGGGAACCAGGAACAGCAGGAGAAATATCAGGGTAAAAAAGGTGCCAGAAGTAGAACAAATTTAGGGCTGCCCAACGTAGATACAGACGGGAGCCGTTGACTCTCCTCCCCTCGATGGAAATTAAATTATTAGGTAAGCATAATTTATGTTTTCCATCTAAAGGGGAGGAGAGTCCACAGCTTCATTCATTACTATTGGGAACATATACCCAAGCTCTAGAGGACACTGAATGAAACCGGGAGGGTAAAAGGCGGACCCTAGTCTGAGGGCACCACAGCCTGCAAAACCTTTCTCCCCAAAACAGCTTCCGCAGAAGCAAAAACGTCAAATTTGTAAAACTTTGTAAAAGTGTGTAAGGAGGACTAGGTAGCTGCCTTACAAATTTGCTCCATAGATGCCTCATTCTTGAAGGCCCAAGACGAAGCCACAGCTCTAGTTGAATGAGCCGTGATCCTCTGAGGAGGCTTATGTCCCGCTGTCTCATAAGCCAAGCAAATCAAGTTCCTCAACCAAAAGGACAAAGAAGTAGCAGAAGCCCTTTGCCCCTTGCGTTTCCCAGAATACACCACAAAAAGAGATGTAGACTGTCTGAAATCCTTTGTAGCCTGAAGATAGAACTTTAAGGCATCCAGGTTATGAAGTAACCTCTCCTTTGAAGAAGAAGGGTTAGGACACAAAGAAGGAACAACTATTTCCTGATTGATGTTATGGTTAGACACCACCTTGGGGAGAAACCCCAATCCAGTGCAAAGTACAGCCTTATCCGCATGAAACACCAGATAAGGAGGATCACATTGCAAGGTAGCTAATTCAGATACTCTGCGTGCCGATGCAATAGCCAACAGGAAGAGAACCTTCTAAGACAGAATCCTAATGTCTATGGAATGCATAGGTTCAAACGGAACCCTCTGCAAAACCTTAAGGACCAAGTTTAAGCTCCAAGGCGGAGCCGGCTGTCTAAAAACAGGCCTGATTCTAGACATAGCCTGAACAAAAGATTGAATGTCAGGGAGCTCAGTGAGTCTCCTATGCAACAAGACTGATAATGCCAAAATCTGTCCCTTTAAGGAACTAGCAGCAAGACCATTTTCCAAAACATCTTGAAGAAAAGACAGAATCCTGGATACCTTCACCTTATGCCAAGGATATACATGCTTCTCACACCAGGACAAGTAAGTCTTCCACACCTTATGGTAGATGCGACGAGTGACTGGCTTCCTTGCCTGAATTAGAGGATTAACTTTCAGAAAAGCCTCTCTTGGCTAAGACTAGGCGTTAAATCTCCACGCAGTCAGCCTCAGAGAATCTAGATTTTGATGCTGAAAGGGGCCCTGTGACTGCAGATCCCTGCGACAGGGTAACCTTTACGGCGGAGAGGATGACATCCCCACCAGATCTGCAAACCATGTCCTCCGCGGCCACGAAGGAGCAATCAGAATGGCCGAGGCCCGCTCCTGTTTGATACGTACCAATATGCGAGGTAGAAGTGGTAATGGACAAAAATGTACTAATGACCATTCCCCCAGATGAAAAGACTGTCTGCTGAGAAAGTCCGCTTCCCAGTTGTCCACACCCGGAATGTGAATCACTGAGAGCAAGCAGTCATGGGACGCCGCCCACTCCAGAATCCGAGACACCTCCCTCATCATGAGGGCACTCCTTGTACCCCCCTGATGGTTGATGTAAGCCACCGAGGTAATGTTGTTGGTCTGGAATCTGATGAAACTGACCGTCCCCAGAGAAGGCCAAGCCTTCAGAGCATTGTAGATTGCTTGTAGTTCTTGGATGTTGATCGGAAGGAGAGACTCCTCCCTGGACCACTTTCCTTGTGCAATCCTGGCACCCCAAACAGCTCCCCATCCTGACAGACTGGCATCCGTGGTTACAATCTCCCAGGATGGTCTCAAGCAGGATGTCCCCATGGACAGTTGCTCCGGACGAATCCACCAAGAGAGGGAGTTCCGAGTCCGAGCATCCAGGGATATCAGCTGTGATAGATCTGAATGATCGCCGTTCCACTGTCTCAACATGCACAATTGAAGAGATCTGAGGTGGAACCTGGCGAATGGGATGACATCTATGCTTGACACCATGAGACCTATCACCTCCATACATTGAGCCACCGATGGGCTTGTGGATGACAGAAGGGCAAGACAGGTGGACGCAAGCTTCCTGCGCTGTGCCCAGGAATTCCACCCTGTTACTGGGAACCAGGGAACTCTTTCCTGAGTTGATCTTCCAACTGTGAGATTGGAGCAGAAGAAGAAGAGCCCTCGAATGATCCTCTGCAAGGCTGAGCGATGGCACCTGAACCTGGATATCATCCAGGTAAGGCACTACCACAATGCCCCTCAGATCTGGCCACTGCCAACAGCAGCGCCCCCAGAACCTTCGTGAAGACTCTCAGGGCCGTCGCCAGACCAAAGGGAAGGGCCACAAACTGGAAGCGTTGGTCCAGAAATGCAAATCTTAGGAACCAGAAGTGGTCCCTGTGGATTAGCACATGAAGGTAAGCGTCCTTCAAGTCTATAATCATCATGAACTGTCCCCTTTGAACTAGGGGCAGAAAAGATCTGATTGTTTCCATTTTGAACGATGGAACACTCAGAAACTTATTTAAACACTTTAGGTCCAGAATCGGGTGGAACGTGCCCTCCTTCTTTGGAACCACAAAAAGGTTGGAATAGTACCCTAGACCCCTCTCTGCTAGGGGTACTGGTACGATAATCCCGAGAGAGGCGAGATCTCTCACACACTCTAGAAAGGCTTCTCGTTTCTCTGGTCTTGGGGGCTGATGGGACCTGAACCCTATCCTGTAAACCTGGGAGACCACTTCTAGAACCCAAGGGTCCTGGATGTCCTGCAACCATGCGTCTGAGAATAGAAATAATCTGCCCCTACGTGATCCGGAGAATGGTCGGGGGCCACCCTTCATGCCGATTTCGTCTCGGCGGGCTTCTTGCTCTGCTTAGACTTGTTCCAAGATTGAGCCGGCTTCCAAGATCCCTTGGACTGGTCCGCTTTAGCGGCGGGCTGCTGGCGCTGGGCCTTGTCTGCACGAAAGGGACGAAAAGTAGATCCTTGCCTCCCGTAACCGTGGATATAATCGAATCCAATACTGGACTAAACAGGATATTTCCTTGAAAAGGCAAGAACAACAGCCTTGCCTTAGAGGTCATGTCCGCAGACCAAGATTTTAGCCACAGAGCCCTGCGCGCTAAACAGAAAAACCTAACACCTTAGCATTCAGCCGAATAATTTGCATATTTGCATCACAGATGAAAGAATTGGCGATCTTCAGCGCCTTAACCTTCTCCTGTATCTCGTCGATGGATGTCTCCCCCTCGACCATTTCACACAGGGATTCACACCAATATGTTGCAGCTCCAGCGACCACCGCAACGGCTGCTGCTCGCTGAAAAACAAACCCTGTGTGCTGAAACATCTTTCGCAACATGTTTTCCAGCTTTTATCCATGGGCTCTTTAAACGACGAACTATCCTCAAGGGGAATAGTCGTCCACTTCGCGAGCGTAGAGATAGCCCCATCCACCTTAGGGATGGTCCTCCACAGCTCAAGATGAGAGTCCAGAACGGGGAACAGTTTTTTAAAGGAAGAATAAGGGGAAAAGGAAGAACCTAATTGCTCCCATTCGTTCTTAATAATATCTTAACGGGAAACGGGAAAGACTGAGGTACTACCCTGTCCTTGTATACCTTGTCAAGCTTAGGAATCGCAGGTTCCTCCGGTATCTTAGGTTCCAGAACCTCCAGAGTAGCAAGCACCTGCTGTAGCAGAAAGCGCAAATTCTCCATTCTAAACCTATAACCAGGCTCCTCTGCCGCCGGAGGTTTAGATGACACGGACTCCGACCCAGAAGGGGCCTCCTCCGAAGAGTCAGAGTGGGCCTTGTCCTCATATAGAGCCTCTGGATCTCCCATCAATGAGGAAAAACCCTGGGCTGGGCCGCTATAATAAACCCTACGCTTGCGCTTAGCAGAACGTGGTAAGACATGGATCACTTTCTTTCGAAACAGCCGATTCCAGTTGGTCCGCAAAGTCTGACGGCCATGAATCTCTACCGAAGGAGTAACAGTTGGACCTCGGGGCGCTGCATGTGCAGTCGGAGATTAATGTAGGGAACGCACCTCCCAGGACGAAGAACCCTCAAAGGTGGACGGTTCAGTAGTACCGTTTACCTTTAGATGTTGTAACTTTATCAAGGCATGTGGAACATAGTTAAGTAGGCTGATCTACCAGAACCTCCTCACAATAAACACAGGAATGAGACTTTATTAAGGAAGGAGAACCTTCCAACGCGTCCATCGCTTGCGCGCTTGGTTATACTAACTTTATTTATTAAAAAGGCACCTTTATACCACCAATGGCTGGGGCATTCACCACCTCCTAGGACCCGGACTACAGAAACCGCTATGTCTCCTGCACCACAGATCAACAGGAAGGATAGATAGCCACACCCAGTCGCATGGAATACCTGGCAGGATGGCCCCTGCACTAGGGAAAAACGCACCAAAAATTGGCCGCGCAAGTTTCTGCAAGTAACATGAAAGTTCCACACATTGCCAGAGCCTCATCTCGCACATAACGCAGCAATGACACAATAAACAATATCATGTATAAACCCCCCCTGTTCAATAATCCCCCTTCCAGGAATATTAACCCTTGATTCTGTAAAGATAAAAAGGTGCCACACTGTGACCCTGTCTTTTATGTTATCATTATGAATAAAAAATGAAACGATCTTACCAGAATCTACACTGTTGAACAGGAACACGGCCCTTCAAGTGTGACAGGTTAGTAGCCTCGCTCCTGACATGGACTTGAGTGAAGAAAGCAGGCAGCGAAACTCGTCAACGCTGATTGCTTATGGAGCTGTTAATATGAGTCGGGATGGTTTCGCAGAAAGACTCTCCCTGCATCTCCGGGCTAACTTTCTCCCAGGCTCTCACTGAGAGGCTGACAGGGCTACTTAAAACTCCAGTTCCACTGTGAAGAGTACTACCCTCCATAAGAGACTACTCCGAAACTCTGGCACTCCTCTGCCATCCTCCTGTGACAAAAGGCAGAATAGATCTGATCGTTTCCGTTTTGAACAATGGAACACTCAGAAACTTGTTTAAACACTTTAGGTCCAGAATCGGGTGGAACATGCCCTCCTGCTTTGGAACCACAAAAAGGTTGGAATAGTACCCTAGACCCCTCTCTGCTAGGGGTACTGGTACGATAACCCAGAGAGAGGCGAGATCTCTTACACACTCTAGAAAGGCCTCTCTCTTCTCTGGTCTTGAAGACAGGTTTGAAAGGAGGAATCAGCCCTCTGGCAATGATAATCTGCCCCCCACGTGATCCGGAGGCTGGTCGGGGGCCGCCCCTTCATGCCGATTTCGTCTCGGCGGGCTTCTTGCTCTGCTTAGACTTGTTCCAAGATTGAGCAGGCTTCCAAGATCCCTTGGACTGGTCCACTTTAGCAGCGGGCTACTGGCGCTGGGCCTTGTCTGCACGAAAGGGACGAAAAGTAGATCCTTTAGGCTTAGCCTTTTGATCCTGCGGTAGGAAAGCTCCCTTGCCTCCCGTAACCGTGGATATAATAGAATCCAATCCTGGCAAGAACAACAGCCTCGCCTTAGAGGTCATGTCCGCAGACCAAGATTTTAGCCACAGAGCCCTGCGCGCTAAAACAAAAAGCCTGACACCTTAGCATTCAGCCGAATAATTTGCATATTGGCATTACAGATGAAAGAATTGGCGATCTTCAGCGCCTTAACCTTCTCCTGTATCTCGTCGATGGATGTCTCCCCCTCGACCATTTCACACAGGGATTCACACCAATATGTTGCAGGTCCAGCGACCGCTGCTGGCTGAAAAACAAACCCTGTGTGCTGAAACATCTTTCTCAACATGTTTTCCAGCTTTTTATCCATGGGCTCTTTAAACGATGAACTATCTTCGAGGGGAATAGTCGTCCACTTTGCGAGCATAGAGATAGCCTCATCCACCTTAGAGATGGTCCCCCACAGCTCAAGCTGAGAGTCCGGAACGGGGAACAGTTTTTTAAAGGAAGAAAAAGGGGAAAAGGAAGAACCTAATCGCTCCCATTCGTTCTTAATAATATCTTAACGGGAACCGGGAAAGACTGAGGTACTACCCTGTCCTTGTATACCTTGTCAAGCTTAGGAATCGCAGGTTCCTTCGGTATCTTAGGTTCCGGAACCTCCAGAGTAGCAAGCACCTTCTGTAGCAGAAAGCGCAAACTCTCCATCCTAAACCTATAACCAGGCTCCTCCGCCGCCGGAGGTTTAGATGACATGGACTCCGACCCAGAAGGGGCCTCCTCCGAAGAGTCGGAGTGGGCCCCATCCTCGTATAGAGCCTCTGGATCTCCCATCAGTGAGGAAAACCCCTGGGCTGGGCCGCTATGATAAACCCTACGCTTGCGCTTAGCAGAACGTGGTAAGACATGGATCACTTTCTTTTGAAACAGCCGATTCCAGTTGGTCCGCAAAGTCTGACAGTCAACGAATCTCTCCAGAAGGAGTAACGGTTGGACCTCGGGGCGCTGCATGTGCAGTCAGAGATGAATGTAGGGAACCCACCTCCCGGGACGAAGAACCCTCAGAGGTGGATGGCTCAGTAGTACTAGACATCCGTTTACCTTTAGATGTTGTAACTTTATCAAGGCATGTGGAACATAGTTGAGCAGGCTGATCTACCAGAACCTCCTCACAATAAACACAGGAATGAGACTTTATTAAGGAAGGAGAACCTTCCAATGCATCAGAGTCCTCCATCACTTGCGCGCTTGGTTATACTAACTTTATTTATTAAAAAGGCACCTTTATACCACCAATGGCCGGGGCACTCACCACCTCCTAGGACCCGGACTACAGAAACTGCTATGTCTCCTGCGCCACAAATCAACAGGAAGGATAGATAGCCACACCCAGTCGCATGGAATGCCTGGCAGGACCGCCCCTGCACTAGGGAAAAACGCGCCAAAAAATGGCAGCACAAGTTTCTGCAAGTAACCTGAAAGTTCCACACATTGCCAGAGCCTCATCTCACACATACTGCAGCAATGACACAATAAACAATATCATGTATAAACCCCCCCTGTTCAATAATCCCCCTTCCAGGAATATTAACCCTTGATTCTGTAAAAATAAAAAAGGTGCCACACTGTGACCCTGTCTTTTATGTTATCATTATGAATAAAAAATGAAACAATCTTACCAGAATCTACGCCGTGGAACAGGAACACGGCCCTTCAAGTGTGACAGGTTAGTAGCCTCGCTCCTGACATGGACTTGAGTGAAGAAAGCAGGCAGCGAAACTCGTCAACGCTGATTGCTTATGGAGCTGTTAATATGAGTTAGGATGGTTTAGCAGAAAGACTCTCCCTGCATCTCCGGACTCTAACTTTCTCCCAGGCTCTCACTGAGAGGCTGACAGGGCTACTTAAAACTCCAGTTCCACTGCGAAGAGTACTACCCTCCATAAGAGACTACTCCGAAACTCCGGCACTCCTCTGCCATCCTTCTGTGACAAAAGGCAAAGAATGACCGGGGGATGAGGGAAGTGAGGGAGGTATTTAAGCCTTTGGCTGGGGTATCTTTGCCTCCTCCTGGTGGCCAGGTTCTTAATTCCCAATAGTAATGAATGAAGCCGTGGACTCTCCTCCCCTTTAGATGGAAAAATAGTAACATAGTAATAAATTTCATAGTGTATAAGAATAAATATAGAACACAGCTGTAAATACAAATCCTAGTATTAAACCAGCGTAGAAGGGTAGCCAGGCCAAACCTAACATTCCAAAAAAAGCAATATAAGCCGTATGCAAAGAAATAGCAAACCATTCCAAAAATATGTCAGCAAATACAATCCAAGCTTCAATGTTAATAAGAAAGCCTCATGTGACTGTCTTTTAGGGAAGTGACATAAACTGTAATATACAGTATATATATATATATATATATATATATATATACACACACACACATATATATATATATATATATATGTATACACACATTATATACATACACACACATATATATATATATATATATATATATATACACACACACATTATATACATATACACACATATATATAATGTATACACACACATTATATACATACACACACACACATATATATATGTATACACACACATTATATACATATACACACACACACACATATATATATATATGTATACACACATTATATACATACACACACATATATATATATGTAAACACACACATTATATACACACACACACGCACATATATATATATATATATATACACACACACATTATATACATATACACACATATATATAATGTATACACACACATTATATACATACACACACACACATATATATATGTATACACACACATTATATACATATACACACACACACATATATATATTATGTATACACACACATTATATACACACACATATATATATATATATGTCTGTATACACACACACACACAATATATACATACATACACACACACACATATATAATCACACAGAGAAAGCCCTGCACTCACTAGCAAGCTCTCAGCTAAGATTAAAAGCAAAAATGGAAAGGTTAGTTACTGCATCTGGTCAAATGGGACAAGCCCAGGTACCACGTCAAGGTCCTTTCCAAAAACCTGGGACCCTAATACAGCCACACAATGCAAGCTCTCAATCCAAACTAACTGGGAACAAGTGAAGGGTGCACAGACTTATGCAATCATCGCAGTCACATACGAAACACGGAAGGGGACTGCACTCCTATACTGGTTCGGGTACACATCCCATGATCCTGCAACATGCTCAGCCCTGGGTGCTCACTGGTACTCACAAGAAGCTGTGCTGTCCCCAGAGTCACAGGCAGTTAACCCCAGACAGGTCTGGGTGCAAGAACCATACACACACACATATATATATATATATATATATATATATACCACATGGACTTAATTCAATGCTGGATTGGCAATGCTTTCTCTAATAATTGTTTTTAATGAGTTCTGTCCATCCTCCATTTTTTCACTGATGAGTGGTCCAGTGATCCCCCCTTTTTTCTGAGAGTCCATGTACCATTGGAGTCCCCCCTTCTCTCTGAGTATCCATGCATCATTGGAGTCCGGTGTGTTCATTGTCTAACCGCATGGGTTGTACATTAGTACACCACGACATTCCTTACAGCAGTGTGATTTTTAATCTCATAAGGGATTAAATGCTTACCGGGGCGTTTCCAGGAGTGTAGAAGAACAATCTTAACTTAACTTAACTAACTTAACTTAGTAACTTGTAACATAAACCATTGTGAATAAATAAAGACACAGACACATTCTTAAATGGGAAAAATTTTTAACCGTCACGGTCAAATTTTTATTAAAAAAAACTACCTAACTATTAAACCAACAGAACCGGAAATGGCGGCATAGACTATATAGGCCCAGAACAGCAAAGGAGGTCACGGCCCAACGGGAAGGAGCAGCAGAGGGGTCTCTGCTCAAAGGAAATGACGCTGAGGGGTTGCAGAGATCACGTGACCATCCCCCAATGGGGAGAGAGGGAGGTTACCCCACGTGCACTTGAGGCCTACCACCCCTCCCATTTATGGCCACGACTCACCCCTAGCGACCTTTTCCTGCGCAACAGGACCGTGACCTCCCGCCGCCAGGGTGTAATCATCAATCTCCACCTAAGAAGGAATCTCAGCTACCAAGCCGATCTAGCCGCATAGTCAGAGATGGGAGATTATTAAATTCTACCGCTATGGACTTATCAGAGGCCTAGGTTGACTAGCCATAGCCCTGCCATTAGCCGAGAGCCGCCATTGGATAGAACAAGGGGGAACGGGAGGGAGGGAAAAAACACTTCACAGCCTGGATCGGATGGAGAAGAGGAAGTTGGGAGGGAAACCTCAGCTTTTTACCAGGTAAGGAGGGGCCTGACCTAACCTGCAACAATGTTGCAACTAACACCCAACCCTCTATCTCCTATCCCACTTTCCTGCAGCCTTAACCCTTAGCCTGCTACAGGCCCATACTGGGCCCTACACGAACTTAAGGGATTAAATGCTTACCGGGGCGTTTCCAGGAGTGTAGAAGAACAATCTTAACTTAACTTAACTAACTTAACTTAGTAACTTGTAACATAAACCATTGTGAATAAATAAAGACACAGACACATTCTTAAATGGGAAAAAATTTTAACCGTCACGGTCAAATTTTTATTAAAAAAAACTACCTAACTATTAAACCAACAGAACCGGAAATGGCGGCATAGACTATATAGGCCCAGAACAGCAAAGGAGGTCACGGCCCAACGGGAAGGAGCAGCAGAGGGGTCTCTGCTCAAAGGAAATGACGCTGAGGGGTTGCAGAGATCACGTGACCATCCCCCAATGGGGAGAGAGGGAGGTTACCCCACGTGCACTTGAGGCCTACCACCCCTCCCATTTATGGCCACGACTCACCCCTAGCGACCTTTTCCTGCGCAACAGGACCGTGACCTCCCGCCACAAGGAGCATTAAAATGGACTTGCCGCCACCACCACAACCTGACTTACAGGAAGGATGAAATAGCTCCTTGGATATCTTTTATAAAAATATCCAACCCTACGTCTGATAAATGGACCTTATCTCTACGATAGAGCTCAGTTCTGTCGGCTGAGATGGCTTCGTGCCGTACCACGAAGCCACCTGTTCCCGTGACGGTTTTAGATAAAGCCGCATTGATTTTCTTTCTAATTCTATATGCCGCCGTATGGGTCGACATATGCCTCCAATACAGGCGGGGGACTATATTAGACCAGCCAATGACTACCTCAGGGATTCGTGTCTGGAGCCAGCCGATGTCCGACTGCATAGTTCTGACTAGTTCTAGTACAGGGACGGACCCTACATCATTCCCCCCCAGGTGGAGGATTAAGAGGTGCGGTTTTCCCCATCTTAAGAGGGCACCAGAAATTACTTCCCCCAGCTGCGGCCAACACATCCCCCTAATACCTAACCATCTAATTGAGGCTTTGCTAAGGGGGAACCCCAGATTCTGACCCAAGGGGAGGGAGGAGCAACGAATCGAAGCCCAGTGGATGAAAGAATGTCCCACAATCCAAATCCGCTTTGCTCCCTGATTTGGACCTGCGGAGACAAATAGTTTAGTGTGTGCACACAAAATGTCTGTATTAAACAATGGGGCGGACGTATTTCTTAAAGCAATTAGAGCGCCACCGACCCATCCGCTTTATGTCCTCGCTGGAGCGACCTACGCTTGCGGCCTGCGTCGCCGCCCCTATTCTAAAGGAATGAGGGGCGATCCTACTGCTGTCTAAGCCTACGTTCGCCGCTGCTTGCTTCAAGACCCTACCGAACTGGAACTTAGATAGGGCTGAACCATCAGCGTGGATAAAAAACTGCCCTGGCAAAGAAGGGCGCACAGCTAAATAACTGTTCATAACCATTATTGGACAGGAAATGCTGCCCGGTCTGGGCGCAATGTGCAGCCAAGCGCCCCTGCCTGACTGATCCGTTTTTGATCGCGGGATAAACAGAGCAGGGAGTCAACGGCCGCCCTAACATGCTCCAATTGAACTCCGCGACCACGGCCGAGGTGGCCGACAGGTTGTTAATTGCAAAGACAACACTGGTGTTGTCAGTCCAGAATATGATAGTCTTGTTTGAGAATCTGGATCCCCAGAGTTCCACTGACAGGACTATGGGAAAAAGCTCCAGGAGGGTTAGGTTACGGGTGAAACCCCGGAGGTACCAGGAGGCCGGCCAAGGCTCTGCGCTCCATTCCCCCCGGAAGTAAGCCCCGTACCCATGTGATCCTGCCGCATCCGTAAAAAGATGTAACAGTTGACTAGATATGGGGTCTGAGCGCCAGACACGCACGCCATTGAAGGATTTTAGAAAAACCTCCCAGACCCTCAGATCCGCCAGCAGGTCCACCGTAAGGCGAATCCTCTGAGTAGGTTTTGTTCTTCCACTCAGTTGTCTTTCAAGCCTACGATTAAAGATCCTGCCCATAGGTATTACCTTGCAAGCGAAATTAAGGAGCCCTAGCAATGATTGCAACTGCTTCAAGGAAAGGGCCCTCTTTGAAACGGCCGCACGAACCGCCTCCAGCATTGCTTCGATTTTGTCAGTGGGCAACCTACAGACAATTTCCAATGTGTCAATTTCAATGCCCAGGAAAACTAAACATGTCGCAGGGCCCTGTGTTTTGTCCTCTGCTAGAGGTACTCCAAATTTGGCCATTATACCGCGCATGCTGTTCATTAGATTCAGACATTCGCCTGAGTCAGATCCACCCACAAGGAGGAAGTCGTCTAGGTAATGTGCTATTGCCTCGCTGCCTGCCTCACTGGCAACCACCCAGTGTAGGAATGAGCTAAATGCTTCAAAAAGCGCACATGACAGGGAGCATCCCATAGGGAGGCAGCGATCCACGTAGTACAAACCCTGAAATTTACATCCCATAAGAGGGAAAACTGAAGGGTGGAGAGGCAGCAACCGGAAGGCAGACTCTATGTCCAATTTTGCGAGTAGAGCGCCTTTTCCAGCCTGTCTAACCAAATCCAGAGCGCTATCAAAAGATTGATAGCGCACGGAACTTAGCTGGGGGTCAATTGCGTCATTGACGGAAGTGCCTTTCGGATACGAAAGATGCTGGATAAGTCTAAACTTCCCTTTATCTTTCTTTGGGACCACACCCAAAGGGGATATTGTTAAATTCTTTAGCGGTGGTTTAGGAAATGGGCCAGCCATGCGGCCCAGGGATACCTCTTTATTGATTTTTTCCAATACCACCTCAGGGTGTTGGTATGCAGACAACAAATTTCTCTGCAAATGGGCTCCCTGTACCCTTTGAAATAGTGGAATCCTAAATCCAAATGAAAACCCCTCCCATAGCATTCTGGCCGTGGCCTGATCTGGGTAGGCCAACAACCAGGGCTTAAGCGCGTGGACCCTCACTGGGGTTTCCGCCCTTATGAGCAGTAAATGATCCGGGGGCTCTATTGTTGGTACCTCCATCTTTTCTTTTATTGCAATCGGCCCCAGGATGGGATCCTGTACAAAACTTGCAAGTGTGTCTAAATGTGCATGCGCTGCCCTTATCGCACTTTTTTTCCTGATAGGCCCAACAGGCGCCTCCCCTCCTCCGCAGCCTTGCGTTCCGAAAGGACTGCTGATTAGCCGAGGGGGCGCCCTGCGCTGCTGGTCCCTTATGGGGATCCATACGCTGCCATAATTGATTGTCAGTGCAATCAAAAGTTAAGGAGGGATTGCCCGACATTTTCCTCCTAAACTCGGAGTCATATTCCCTCCAAACACCTTCACCGCGATTACGCTGGATCCAGTGTATGGTGTCTGTATATTTCAATATTGCTAAATTCTGAGAAGGGTACTTCTCCAAATAACATGAAGAGAAGACCCTAAAACATTGCAGCCACTCATCGAATGAGTCAGGGCGCTTGAATTTCTTTGGGCCAGTCCCTTCAGCACTCTTTTCCTTTTGTCTGTACGCCTCTACAGACAAATCGAAAATATTAACGTACTTCCCTTGGTGAATTTTTGTAACTGTCTTTTTACGCAGATGCGCGTGCAAAGAGTAAATTTCACCGGGGCTGGCATCCCCATACAAAGCTGCCCTTCTCTCTGAAATTGCTCTGATAGGGGGTAGGGCTTGCAAATCCGCATTGCTATTTGCCTGCTGGGGGGAGCTTAGCGCATGTGGAGCGCTATTTTTTTTGGATTGCTGCTTCGCTGCGCCTACACCCTCCTTCAAGATTTTTTTAATCATGCGGAACATTTTTTTCTGTCCCTTCCCCTGTAAGCCTAGCGATGTATCACTATCAGAACCTGTGTCTGTGTGTGAAGTGTCAGTAGTGTCTACCTGTTCATGTACAAAAACAGAACGCTCACCATGTGACACTCCCGGCTGTGCGGTCTGGGTATTGTTATCCTGCACCGGCTGCTGTTGTTGTTGTTGCTGAGCTGGTTGCTGTAGCTGATGGGAAGACTGCTGCGCAGCAGATGGATTCTGCGTGACCACTTCCGCTGAACTCATGGCGACTGGAGCCTCCAATGGCACTGGAGCTGTTCCAATTACTCCCTGTAAGAGAGAAACCAATTCGCGAGCACTTTGGAAGTTGTTTAAAGGTGCAGACATATTAGCAGTCAGGGATGAAGTTAAATGTTGGCGAATTGGCTCAATTAATGTATTTAAATTAATGGGAGCAATATGCTGTGCCTGGCCTGCATCCATACTCATGCTCTCACGCATACCCATGGACTGATTCGCATTCGCAGACAGACCTACAGCAGCAGCAGCGTTGCTGACTCCAACAACATGAGGCATTTGCCCAGCATTCATTCCCCTAACATGCGTGCCGTCATCATGGAATGTGTTACCAATATCATTCACAACAACATCACTAACAGCATTTTGATTTCCTAGATTAGTCACAACATTCACATTTCCCCTCTCACTCGCAGCAGCGGGTATTACAGCATTATAAAATTGCTGCTCATTCACATTCCCCCTCTCACTCGCAGCAGCGGGTATTACAGCATTATAAAATTGCTGCTCATTCACATTCCCCCTCTCACTCGCAGCGGCGGGTATTGCAGCATTATAAAATTGCAATGGCCTGAAACCCCTGCTAATAGTGGCTCTCCCCCCTCTTCTAAGGTAACTCTGGCGTGGCTGTGTTGAAGTCCTGGCTCCCCTCTTAACTGTCTTTGTCCCCCTACCTCTCCCTCTAATGATTGGGGATCTGACACCCTGAGCGCGACCTGCTACACCCTGACCGGGTGTGCTAACTGCATTCTGGCCTCCTTCCCTGGTTGCCACATGCCCCCCTTGAAGCAACGTTCCCTCTTGGTGCTCACCTTCGAGCCCATGAGAGACCGCTGCTGTTCCTGCCGCTCCGGTGCTGCCGCTGGGAATAATGGCCGCACCGGAAGTTCCCACACCTACTTCCGGCCGCGCGGCCAATGTAAGTGCGCAACCGGAAGTAGGCCTAGGAGCCTGACGAAAGTTCACCGGAGGCTCCGGTAAAGTATGTAGAGGTCGGGAAGGGGTGGCGGAAGGTGCGCGAAGGGGGGTCGTTGCGCCGGCGAGGGGAATATGTAAAGTATTGGCCTCGGGTGCCTGCGCTTGCGATGGGGGCAAATTGATAATTGAAAAAGGGGGTAAAACAGGGCCAAATGGCCCCCGGGCCCCCCCATGTGGCTGACCAAGTGGGTCCAAAGCCTGATGGGGGGGCGCCCCATAACCAGGAGCATCTAGGCCATATGCCTGCTCCTGGAGTAAACTCTGCTCAGGTGCCAATTAGAATGAGGCCCAGTGGCCTGTATGTGTGAAAGGGGGTCCACATGCTCTGCAATATGGGGATCCCTGGTTATGCCAGGCCCAATTTGCAAAGCACGTGGTACCACATGCTGCAATTGCACAGGGCCTGCTGAGGGCTGTGCAGAGGCAGCATTAGATATTGCAGCTGCAATATATGTCATAAAATTTAAAACTGCTGGAACATCTGCAGATGGTACAGCCTGCAGCAGGTTTGAGACTTGGTTAGTAGTCAATTGCTGCTGCTGTTCTAAATTAATTACAGGTGAATGAACCTCCTCTATCACTAACTGTGATTCTGGCACCAGATTAACTACATCCTCCCCAGCTTCAGTGATTTGATCCTGGGAGGGTGCTGCATGAACCTGTGCCACCACAACAGCTTGATTTTGTGTAGGAGGGATGCAATCTAAATCATTGTCAATTGTTTTCTGAGTACTTATCTTTTCCTTTTTCTTTCCAGCTTCTGCATTATCCTGATAGCGTCTAGGTGGGAGAACTGAACGCCTTGAACGATGCATGGTGGTCAGAGAAAAAAGGAGAAAAAACTGAGCAGCACAGAAAAAGAAAAAACACTTCACAGCCTGGATCGGATGGAGAAGAGGAAGTTGGGAGGGAAACCTCAGCTTTTTACCAGGTAAGGAGGGGCCTGACCTAACCTGCAACAATGTTGCAACTAACACCCAACCCTCTATCTCCTATCCCACTTTCCTGCAGCCTTAGCCTGCTACAGGCCCATACTGGGCCCTACACGAACTTTTTGAATGTCATTTTTTTAATTTTTTATATTTTCATTTTTTTAAAAAAAAAATTATATTTTAATTTTTTTTATATTTTCATTTTTTTATATTTTCATTTTTTAATTTTTTATATTTTCATTTTTTTATATTTTCATTTTTTTATATTTTCATTTTTAGTTTTTTCTTATTCTTATTCTCTGTATTCTTTTTATTTTTATTGTAGTTTGAGCATAACTCCTGGAGTAGTTTGGTCTATATGTAGATTCCTGTGCCGTGTAGCCATTGCACAAGACCTCTATACCAGGTATATGATGGCCCTTTTTGGCTGCTCTTTGCACCATATACAATAGTATGTCTTTATATATTAATCTTTGTACATATTAATTTTTTTATATACCAATTTTTTCAGTTTTTGTAATTTATTTATCAAGTTTTTCTATATACCAATTGGTTTACGTATCGGTTTATATATTGTATATGTGTTTATGTACACATGTATTTGTATATGTGTGCGTATGCGCATGTGTATATGTATATGTGTATATTGACATATATACATCACCCAAGTTGTTTTACTATTGGATGGGGTAATCATCATCTTTATGTGCTACTACATTTTTTCTATTGTTAAATTTTTTAATGTTTTTATTGTTTCAGGTTTTTTATTATTTTTTTATTATTTTTTATGTTTTTCTATTTTTTTTTTGTGTGTTTAAGTTCCATTATTTATTTTGTTTTATTTTTTCATTTATTTTTCATGTTCACTGTTATAGTTTTTTCAATTTTTTCCCAATGTTTATTATTAACTTTTTTCTTTCTAAGTAGTGTTTGATTTACTGTGCCTAATGCATATTGGCCATACTTTGTAATGTTCGATGGGTGCTGCCTTGCCTACTCTATCTGCACTGTCTTTTACATGTGAGGCTTATTAGATTCATATCGTTCTGGGGTTCTAATCTCTACATCTTTTCCACTAGCAGTATCAGCGTGTCTCCTGAATGACAGCTGCTGCTTTGTGCACTGTCGGTCAGCGTTATGACGTATTGGCTCCGCCCCCGGGACACACGCCGTTAGTGCTAGTCTTGCGACACACTCTGTAAATGCGGTCTTGGTGAGAATGAGATCGCCTGGTCTGTGGTATGTATTTATCTGTTAGGTTATAACATACACTGGTGACTCGTTCTGTTTAATGAATGTGGTTGGGCTCTACATGGATTCTCTGAATAAGCACGTAATTTAACACTATGACGGCTGCTGCTATGTGAATTCTGTGGGTTGCACTATTTTACTTATGATTAACCAGTACCATATATGCTGTGAACGTATTGTGTCTATGTTGTTTCTCATTTAAACAGCAGTTTATGTTCTGTTTATTTAGTTTACATTGTACATGAGGACTATTAGTGAATAGATGAGAACTGTTAGGATCTGATGTTACATGTTTACGTGCCTGTTTATTGGGTGAGCTGTGTGGGTGTGTACATTGTTTGTGAGGTTGCTATGACAACCTTTGGCGTTTTTTTTCACTTCTGGGGGTGGGTCTTATGTCTCATTGGTCTAGGTGTGCATAAATGTATGCATTATCTATGTGTTCTCTGTCCGAGGAAGGGTATACGGTCCCCGAAACGTCACACACAGATTATATACATACACACACACATATATATATATATATATATATATATATATGCATATATATATATATATATATATATATATATATATAGACACACACACACATTATGTACATACAAACACACATATATATACAGTATATATATATATATATATATATATATATATAGACACACACACACATTATGTACATACACACACACACACACACATATATATATATATATATATATATATATACAGTATATATATATATATATATATATATATATAGACACACACACACATTATGTACATACACACACACATATATATATATAGACACACACACACACATTATGTACATACACACACACACACATTATTATAAATATATATTATACATATCTCATCAAAGAGTATTTGGGGTTCCCACCATTTTTTCTCAACCACATTAAAAAAATATAATCCAGAAATACTGTATGTCTGGGTTTGACATCACCTTCTTTTTTAACACATCCTTTCTATTAGACATAATTCACACAAATTAAAAAGAAAAGCACTATTTTGCTGTATTCTTACCATTGGTTTGAAAATGCAAAACAAGCTGCACCTTTAACAAATAAACAAATGGATGCACACAACACAAATATTTAGTTGATTTGTTCATGTGGTTAATACCTTTACTGTATAGGCAGGGAAAGGGTTTTTCTGCAGCTGTAAACGTCTTTTTTTTTGTTGCAGGTGGGAAAGACTTCAAATCTACAGGTTTACAAAACACAGGATTAAAAATCTATAATTTTGTCCACAATGTGTGATTCGGAAACTCTTCTTCTTAAAGAGAGACTCAAGTCAAAATAAACTTTTATAATTCAGAAACAGAATGCAGTTTTAAGACTCTTCCCAATTTACTTTTATTAAAAGAAATCACACTTTCTGGGGAACAAGATCCTACTGAGCATGTGCACAAGCTCACAGGGTACACGTATACTAGTCTGTGATTGGCTGATGACTATCACATGATAAAGGTGGCCGTAAAATGGGAGAAAAATATCGACTGCTTTATTTGAAAATCAGAGTAGGTGTTAAATCATTGTCTTTTTATTATGCACTTGTTAATTATGTATTTCTACTGCATTGAGTGGTCCTTTAAAAAGAATGTAAAGTTTCATCAATTAGTGCCTGGTTTTTAAAAATACTATTAAAAATAGGGGCACTTTCATTGATGAAACTTTACATTGCACCGTATTTGTAGAAATACCTTTTACTAATCCAAAGCCAGATTGCCGATCCCCCGCCTGCTTCTTCCTGCTGTACTTACGCAGCAATTACGAAACCGGCTTCCTCAAATCACAGCAGGGCATCACAAGAAGGATGCTCTGGGGGGGAAGCCATGATTGGAGGAAGCCGGTTTCGTCATTTCTGATGTAAGTACAGAGGAGCTGAGGCGGGGGGATCAGCGATCTGACTTTGGAGTAGTAAAGGGTAAGTATTTCTACAAATACGGTGCAATATAAAGTTACATCAATGAAAGTGCCCCTGTTTTTAAAAGTATTTTTAAAAACCGGGCACTAATTGATGAAACTTTACATTCACTTTAAGTAAAGTAGGGATGATGTACAAACAGATGGATCCTAAAAGGAAACACAAAGGAGGAACCACATTGTGTGAACTACAAACAATCAAATGATAAACAACCACCAAAATGAGTACTCACAAGAGCAGGAGCACACTTATGTGCTAGTGGAAGCAGCCTGAACAATTAGCAGTGGTTCAGCACACTATCTCTCCGGCAACTCCACAATCCCAAGTACTAGGCTGTGTGAGTCAGCAGCAATCAGGAATAAATTGTATATTTTTCTGATTCAAAGAGTGCTGAATTCCCTCTCTTTATATAGAACTATACACAGTTCTAATATTTCTCTTTCTTTTGTATGTTTTAAGTATAATTTATTAAAAAGTATATAAAAAAATAAAAACAATGAACACTGTCATCTTACAAGATGATAACAGAGAAATGCAACATGTTTCTGGGCGTGCAATGACGTTTCATCAGGCACAGTAATCTCAAACAGGTGTTCACATTAAATACTTTGAAACAGCCTTTCAGATTGGGCTAAACACAAACGCCCCGGAAATGGGAGTGACTCCAAGGTGGTGTACGTTGAATCTTCAATATTCACAATTCCTTATGCAGGTGGATGGCACAAAGGCATATAATAACAGGTGTCATCTATTATATTATAAAATATGTAGTCGTAATAAAAACCTACTTCCTTATAAACAATATTCTCAAGCGGTTCTGCTTTCTGCCATCTAAAATAAGTAAACACTGTTGTCTCAATATTAGCACATGCACCAATCAAAAGTCATAAAGTCATAAGGTTTGTATGAAGTCATAAGGTTTGTATGAAGTCATAAGGTTTGTACTCCGTTTGTAACACAGACAACCAATAGTTACACACCTCACAGCTCATCCACACATCGCGAGTCTCAAATAACTCTGCGTTATTAGGATCCGCACATCGCGAGTCTCTAACAACTCTACAGCTACAGGTTTATTCTATTCAATAGTGATGCCCTTGCCAGTTGATTGATTTATTTGCCAGCCAATAAGTATGGAAGTTTCACGTTTGTGATTGACAAACCTGACCTCATAAAAAAAATCTAATTTGTTTTGCTGCTGCTGTCACGCTGCCGCCACGCTGCTGCAAGCTATAGTTGTTGCCATAGATGCGGCAGTGGTGACTCATTGCTTTGGCCGTTGAAGACGCCATCGCCACACGCTGTCTCTCTCTTCTGATGCCGCTTCCCCATACACCTGGGAGGTCTCCTTGGTGTGAACAAGAGCCTGTGTAAGTACCTGTCAGGGATTTTTCCCTGTTGTTTGCCATGTGCTGCTGGCAGCCATTTTACTCACCTCTCTTCCTGACTATGGTGCATTGTGGGGGATGCTGCTCATTTCCTACACTTCCTTTTATAGCCAGACTGGTGTGCATCATCCATGTGAGACAGGATGCAGTCTCAGAATTGTGATGTCATCACTTATTATTTAAAGGGCCTCTGTTCAGTATGCTTTGCCTTTGCGTTGTCTCAGACCTGTTTGTGAGAGTTCCTGTGTATTACCTGGCTGCCTGACGTCCTTCCTGGTTCCTGATCCCTGGCTTGTTCCTGACTCTGCTGTTTTTCTTGTTCCTGATTCCGGCTTGTCTGACTATTCGCTTTGGCTCCTGACTCGGCTCGTCTGACTACCAGCTCTGGTTTTGACTCCTGGCTTGTTATTTGATTTGTGGACTTTTTATTATTTTTTGCTATTAATAAAGGTGTGATTATTTTTGCACTTCTCGTCTCGTCTCGTCTGATTCCTGGCACCCTGACATTACGCAAAGGCCATGAATCCTGATGGTGCTAATAATCCACCTTTACCTGCCATCATTTCCAGGATGGATGAACAGGATCACCGCTTGGATCAATTTGCACTAGCCCTGCAAACCCTGCTGACTCGCACTGCACATTTGGACCAAAGTGTCCTGCAAGTTATGGCTGCTCCTGTTTCCGCTGCTGCACCTATGCCTACCAGGAGCATGTCCGGTTCTACACCTCTACCTCAGCGATATGGAGGTGATCCTATTCAGTGCAGAGGGTTTTTGAACCAGGTGGGCATTTACTTTGAGATGTTAGGCGTTTCCCTCTGACAGAGCTAAGGTGGGATTTCTCATCTCGTTACTCTCTGACACAGCTCTTGCCTGGGCTAATCCCTTGTGGGAGACTAATAAATCTGTGATTTCAAATTACCCTGAATTTGTGGCCTCCTTTCAAAGGGTATTTGATGTTCCGGCTCGCTCCTCCTCTGCTGCTTAACGACTCATGTCCATTCAGCAAGGTACAAGATCTGTTGCTCAGTATGCTATTGAGTTCCGTACGCTTGCCGCAGAGGTAGGTTGGAACAATATAGCCCTTGTTGCCTCCTTCTTTCATGGGCTCTCTGATGCGATTAAAGACGAAGTTGCTGCCAGAGATTTACCAGAGGATCGCGAGGCATTGGTGTCTTTTTTGATCCTAATTGACATCAAACTCAGAGAGAGGCCCTCTTTCAAGGAGCGCTTGTGGAAGCCTCTTGTTCCGTTGTCTCCTACGTGTTCGTTCCCACCCATGCATCCCTCTCCTCCCATGCCTCCTGGTCCTGAGTCACCAGGTACTGCTCCTCCTTTAGGAGGAGGGAGGGGCTCTGCCTCTATTGTGGGTTACAGGGCCACCTTTTGAAGTCGTGTCCTACACGGCCAGGAAACGCTCACACCTAAGGTCCTGTCGGGGGCAGACCTTGGGTGGTTTATCCTCGTCCCCGGAACCGCTTAAGGAGAGACCTTTTGTCACGGTTGTCCTTTCCTGGGTGGACTCCTCCATAGTCAATCAGGCTCTTGTTGACTCCGGTGCTGCAGGCTATTTCATTGACAGTGCTTTTGTATCAAAGCACTCCATTCCTGTTTTGACTCGGTCCGTTCTGCTTGCTATTGAGGCCATTGATGGCATGCCCCTTCAGCCCGCACTCGTTACTCACGAAACTGCTCCGTTGTCCATGGCTGTTGGGGCTCTCCTCTAGTTCCAGGTGATAAACTCTCCGCAATTTCCGGTTGTTCTGGGTTATCCCTGGCTCCAAAAGCACAATCCCAGTCTAGACTGGCGCAGGTCCGAAATTTTGTCGTGGTCCCCGCAATGTATTTCCACTTGTCTTCGGAAACCAGTTAAAGTCTTGTACACTTCTTCGGTATCTCAATTGCCAGAGGAGTACCGAGAGTTCCTAGATGTGTTTGACAAGGTGCGTGCCAGTACATTGCCTCCTCACCGGTCTTACGATTGTGCCATAGACCTGCAACCCGGAGCCATTCCTCCTCGGGGCCGGGTGTACCCTCTGTCTGTTGCAGAGAATTGTGCTATGGAGGAGTATGTTGCCGATGCTCTGTCGCGGGGAATCATCCGCAAATCCTGCTCTCCTGCAGGGGCTGGCTTCTTTGTGAAGAAAAAGGGTGGCGAGTTAAGACCATGTATCGATTATAGGGGTCTTAATCGTCTTACCATTAAGAATGCTTACCCTATTCCGCTCATTACGGAACTCTTTGACCGCCTCAAGGGAGCTACGGTCTTTACTAAACTTGATTTGAGAGGAGCGTACAATCTCGTTAGGATTAAGGAGGGTCACGAATGGAAAACAGCATTTAACACCAGGAGCGGGTATTATGAGTATCTTGGCCTATGGCCTTGGCCTATGTAATGCTCCTGCTGTTTTTCAGGAATTTATTAATGATGTCCTATGAGATATGTTGCAACAGTGTGTTGTGGTGTACTTAGACGACATCCTCATACACTCATGCACACTTGAGGCTCATCATTCTGATGTTACACAGGTTCTTCAGAGACTACGTGAGAAAGGCCTGTTTTGTAAACTCGAGAAATGTGAGTTCCATCAGACTCAAGTAATCTTCCTAGGTTATGTTATCTCCGTTGCAGGGTTCTCCATGGATCCTGACAAGTTATCTGCAGTTCTGCAGTGACCTCGCACAGTTGGTCTTCGTTCTATTCAACGTTTTTTGGGGTTCGCCAATTACTATAGAAAGTTTATTAAAAACTTTTCTTCCTTGGTCAAACCTATCACAGACATGACCCGTAAAGAGAATGATCCACTCCATTGGTCACCTACTGCCATTAAGGCCTTTGTTAGTCTTAAGACTGCCTTTGCTGCCGCTCCAGTTCTGGCTAATCCTAACCCTGTCCTGCCTTTCGTTCTTGAGGTCGATGCGTCTGAGACTGGAGTAGGTGCCCTCTTGTCTCAGCGTCCTACACCTGACGGTTCCTTGCATCCGTGTGGTTTCTTCTCTAAGAAATTGTCTCCAGCGGAGTGCAATTATGAAATTGGCGACAGGGAATTACTGGCCATAATTTTGGCACTCAAGGAATGGAGGCATCTTCTCGAGGGTACTAGCGTGCCAGTGCTCATTCTTACTGACCACAAGAATTTAACTTATCTATCTGAAGCAAAACGTTTGTCGCCCCGACAGGCCAGATGGGCGCTATTTTTGTCTTGGTTTAATTTTGTGGTCTCCTACCTGCCTGGTAGTAAGAATGTTAGGGCTGATGCCCTCTCTCAACAATTTTCGCCTCTGTCCAAGGAGGAGTCTGTACCTACTCCTGTTATACCTCCTGACCATATTTTGGCTACCATACGTACTAATTTGACTTCTCCCTTGGGGGAGGAGATCCTGGCTGCACAAACCAATGCACCTCCTGAGAAACCTAGTGGTAAGTGTTTTGTTCCTGAGAATCTTTAAACTAAACTTTTGCACACTTACCACTATCCTAAAGCCGCTGGTCACCCAGGCAAGAACCAAATGATTTGGTCTGTCACTCGACAATTCTGGTGGCCAGGTCTTCATTCTGATATTGCTGCGTATGTTGCCTCCTGCTCAGTTTTTGCACAGAATAAGACTCCTCGACGTTTTCCTGTGGGTCTTCTTCAACCTATTGCTAATGGTGAGCGTCCTTGGACACATCTTTCCATGGACTTCATTGTCAAGCTCCCTGTTTCCAATGGCAATACTGTTATCCTTATGGTGGTTGACCGTTTTTCTAAAATGTCACATTGCATTCCCTTGATGAAGCTGCCTACCGCTCAGGAGCTTGCTTCGATTTTTGCCCGGGAGGTCTTCTGTTTACATGGGTTACCCAAGGAGATTGTGTCGGACCGGGGTAGCCAGTTTGTCTCCAGATTTTGGAGTTCCTTTTGTGCTCAAATGGGGATCCAGCTTTCCTTCTCCTCTGCATATCACCCTCAATCCAATGGGGCTGCGGAACGGTCTAATCAAGCTCTGGAACAGTTCCTCCGTTGCTATGTCTCAGATCACCACAATAATTGGTCTGAACTGTAACCTTGGGCAGAGTTTGCTCGTAATAGTGCTATTAATGCTTCCTCCAAGTTATCCCCGTTCATGGCGAATTATGAGTTTCAATCATCCTTGTTGCCCGATTCATTCATGTCTCAGGGTATTTCGGCTTTGGAGGAGCATCTCCAGCAACTCCGTTCCACGTGGGTGCAGATTCAGGATTGCCTTCATCGTTCTATGCAGCGCCAAAAGTTCCAGGAGTCTGCCCACACCTTCCTACCAGGTTGGTGAGAGAGTTTGGCTGTCCTCCCACAACTTGAACCTTTGTGTGCCTTCCAATAAATTGGCTCCCCGTTATGTTGGTCCTTTTTGAATACTCTGACGGGTTAATCCTGTTGCCTACGCTCTTGACCTTCCTCCTGCTATGCGCATCTCCAATGTTTTTCATGTCTCCCTCTTGTAACCATTGGTTTGTAATCGGTTTACCACTGTGTTGCCTCATCCCCGTCCTATCTTTGTTGACAACCATGAGGAGTATGAGGTCAGCAGCATTATTGACTCTTGTATGTCCAGGGGCCGTGTACAGTATTTGGTTCACTGGAGGGGCTACGGTCCGGAGGAGCGTTCTTGGGTTTCCTCCTCTGATGTTCATGCTCCCGCCCTCCTCCGTGCCTTCCATGCCCGTTTCCCCAATAAGCCTTTTGTCCTCCCGCGGGGGAGGGGTCATTGAGGGGAGGGTACTGTCAGGGTTTTTTCCCTGTTGTTTGCCATGTGCTGCTGGCAGCCATTTTACTCACCTCTCTTCCTGACTATGGTGCATTGTGGGGGATGCTGCTCATTTCCTACACTTCCTTTTATGGCCAGACTGGTGTGCATCATCCATGTGAGACAGGATGCAGTCTCAGAATTGTGATGTCATCACTTATTATTTAAAGGGCCTCTGTTCAGTATGCTTTGCCTTTGCGTTGTCTCAGACCTGTTTGTGAGAGTTCCTGTGTATTACCTGGCTGCCTAACGTCCTTCGTGGTTCCTGATCCCTGGCTTGTTCCTGACTCTGCTGTTTTCCTTGTTCCTGATTCCGGCTCGTCTGACTATTCGCTTTGGCTCCTGACTCGGCTCGTCTGACTACCAGCTCTGGTTTTGACTCCTGGCTTGTTATTTGACTTGTGGACTTTTTATTATTTTTTGCTATTAATAAAGGTGTTATTATTTTTGCACTTCTTGTCTCAGTCTGATTCCTGGCACCCTGACAGTACCTCCTTCACTTCATCTCACTGCCCAAGTATAGGTGTTACTGTGTGTTCTCCTGGGTGCTGTATTACTTATATTGCTGGATTGCCATATCGTTACTGAACTCTGCCTGTCTGACCACTCTGCTTGCTTAACCCTTGTACTGCTGGATTGCCATACCATTACTGAACTCTGCCTGTCTGACCACTCTACTTGCTTAACCCTTGTATTGATGGATTTTCTTATCATTGCTGAACTCTGCCCGTCTGACCATTCTATTGGTTTACCCCTGAACTGTTATACTGCTGGATTTCCTTTGTTGCTGACACCTGCCTGCTCCTGACCATTCTATTGGTTTACCCCTGAACTGTTATTTGGCTGTATTGCCTTCCTGTTGCCGGATTCTGCCTGTCTTGACCATTCTCTGCCTTCATCTTATTGCCATGAAGGACTACCCTGTCTACCGTGAGTACTGCTTACCTCATTTTATAAACTCACTCTTTTCTGGGATATTTCCTATCCTTTCACTTGACGCCGAGATAAGAAGACTACTGGCCAAGTCTGGTCTGATACAGAAATATTCCACAAGCATTACAGCTGATGGCTTGTAGCAGTAGCACTACAAATGTTTTGGGTTTTTTGGGGGGGTTTTGTGCGCTGGTATTACTAAGTTGAGTGCAAATATCGCTTTTGCTGAAGCAATATTTTGCACTCAACTTCTAATCTAGTCCATTAGGAAAATGTAAGGCACATTACCTGGAGTGTAATTAAGGGTTAAGGTCCTGTCTGAGTGTTGATGCTTGCAACATTGTTGCTGTTGGCTTACCTGGGGTATAAGTGTGCAGGTCACGTAGGCTTGGGCTTCTCTTTAAGGTTTGCTGCTACTGAGAAGTTCTGTCTGCTGAAGATAGGGAACATGCTCGCAGGGTCTATGTACCACCAAAGAGGTTTGGAAATGAGGAGTGTGCTCGACTGGTGACACCTGCAAGAGAGATGAGTATTAAGGACTGTATTCCTCCAACCCCTGGGGCCTATCCTTCTCATCCCCTTACTAAGCCTAGGCCTGCTTTCCCTTCCCACCCCTTGCCTGCCCCCTCTGGCGAGGCTTCGATTAAGGCCTTGAATCAGCCCTCCTCTGAATGGGGGGGATGGTTCTGAGGGTGCTCCGGGGGTACTGGTGGATCCCCCTTTCCTTCTAGCATTCCTGGGTCATTGGTGGGCAGCGGGCTAGTTTTAGTGTCGCTGACTCGCTGCTCCAGACGCTGGCAAGAGTCTTGTCCAGTGCAGGGGCCCCTCCACCAGTGGGCGTGTCCTTGGATCTTGCGAGCACTTCCCATTGTCCGATGACATCACCCGGTAATAGATAACAAGCTAAAGATGAGTGCACAATGCAGGGCGCGGCTTCTATGGTTAATAAGATACTAGCATTTATTAAAAGAGGCATTGATGTAAATGAAGAAAGCATCATTTTGTCACTATATAAATCCCTTGTAAGACATTGCAGACTTAGAAAAAGTTCAGAGAAGGGTCACAAAGCTAATAAGGTGAAATTATTATTTTATATAAATATATTCAAGGCTCATATACAGAGATGGCAGAAGCTCTGTTTATTTCAAGAACATTGTTTGGGACAAGAGGACACAATTTAAGGCTGGAGGAAAGGAAATTTAATCTCCTGCAACGGAAATGTTTTTTCACTGTAAGAGCAATAAAATTGTGGAACTCACTACCAAAGTACGTAGTGAATGTCAATACCTTAGATATATTTAAAAATAGTTTGGACAATTTCGGGTTAGAAACAGAATTAAGGGATATAACTGCTTGTGTTTAAATGGGTCACCTTTTTAATGGGATTAATTTAAGCTCTACTGGAGCTTTTTTGTAAGCATATTAGATTTGTATAGGCTGAACTCGATAGACTTCAGTCTTTTTTTAACCTTTACTATATTACAATGTTTCAAGTTCCGGAGAACACCGGGCAGCTGTTCAGGGTGACACTTACGCTTGGGCTGTGCACTCACTGCATGTGCATTTGAAGACCAAGGTCATAAGGAAGATTCAGGAGGGACATTAAGTAAAAGTGCTTGAGCGGTTTGTGGAAATGGCGGAAGAAAGAACCGGGCCAAAGAAGGTCAAGTGCCCAGATATGTATGATGAATTGAGGAGTCGTTTTTACATGCTCGCATTCTGCTATCTGGAATGTTGGCCTGCTCAAGTCCTCTCCATGATGAAATACCTGGATACGATCAACAGAATACAGAGGAGGTATAGCGATGGAGCCTGGAGAGACTATGATATGCGGTTCAGGAGAAAGATGGAAGGGAATCCATTGCTGAACTTTGGCACCATGGATATGCACTTGTGGGTGCTGCTGGATCCAGAGGACTGTCGAGAACTGACCCCCATCTATGGAAGAGAGGGCGTGAGTGCTGGCGATACCAGGACAAGCAGTGCGATTGCCTGTCTGCGATATCTCCTGTGGTTGTTCGGTTCTTGAGACATCTCATGCTGTGCTGTCTGCAGCATAATGTGAAGTTTAAGGCAGTGCACATTCCTGGGGTGAATAATACAATAGCAGATGCTTTGTCAAGGTTTGAGTGGGACGTGTTTAGGCAGTTGGCTCCAGGTATTCCTTACCCATCTTATCTTTGGCAGCTGGCGGTTCCTGGCAGTCCTTATTGCCTCAAGTTCAGGCATTATTGGCCCCATCTACATGGCTTTCATATGTAAAGCATTGGTCAGAGTGGGAGGAGTTTTGCTGGTCGTCTGGGGTTTCGGTGGAGGAACAGAACCAGGTAACATTATTGAATTGGCTAGCTTTGCTTAGAACTCGTGGGTTAAACAAGGGGGCAATTCAAGACCAGTTAGCAGCATTGTCCTTCAATACATTTTATATGCTGCCCGACTTTGGGAGTACCTTCTTAATTCTGAAGATTCTTCTGGGCTGGTCCCGCAGTGAAGTTCGGATGCCCAACACATGAGAGCCTGTGATGGTCTGTCGGTTGAAAATTTTGTTGGTGGCCCTTTCTCAGGTATGTTCGTCTGAGTATGAGGTGATTGTTCCCTGGTGGCGTTTACACCGGCTTTCCATGGAGTGTTGCACCTCGGGGAGCTGGTGGCACCAAGTAGGCTGAGCAAGACTGGGTTGTGTTGTTTGAACTTGTTCGGGTGTTAGATGATGCTGTGTTGCTATACATCCCATGATCAAAGACGTAACTGGATTTAAAAGGTAAGGTGCATAGCTGAATTTATCAGCGGCCTGTGATAACTCGATCCTGTGGTCCTGTGTCCTGTGGTGCAGATGCGTGGGAATTTGTAAAAGAAATTTGACACTTCAGCACAGTTTCTGATTCACTAGGATGTGAGTCCCTTGACACAGTATCAAGATCTGGATAGTAGGCAAGTCTTAGGTACACTGGGAGCAAAGGCTAGTCCCGGCGGAGACCAGCTTGGATTCCACCCATCACAAACAGTTATTTGATGGTTGGGGTGCAGAGGCCTTTGTTGGCCCAACTTCCCGGGGCTGTTGCAGGATGCCCTGTTTAGATGGGGTTTCCGCATATACTAGTTATTAATGCGGGAGGGAATGATTTGGGGGCCCAAGCTGCTCTAGACCTTATTAAGGTTATGTGCTCGGATATGAGGTAGATGAATGTGTTGCTGTCTGAAGTAAGGATAGGGTGGTTTGACATCATTCCTCGCTTACATTGGAGGCATAAGGTTTCCCATAAACCTGGGTTTGGCGTGCACAAGAAAGTGAATTGTGAGTTGGGTAAAGTGGTTAGAGAACTTTTTGGATTTGTCATTAAACATGGGAACATTACTGCGGGGAACAAAAGATTCTAACACCGTGATGGTGTCTATTTAGAGAATGAGGCTCTTGACCTTTTTATTAGTAACCTCCGGCAGGCTTTGTTGTCTGTTCTTTAAATTTTAAATTTATAGTTTGATTGGATGTTCCCTAGTTGTTGACAGCAAGAAACCCCCATTGTATGTGTGTGTGTGTGGGGGGTCTATTGTGGCAGTTGGTCTGGCCTCTGGCTGCGACAGGTTGAGTTAAGTGATGGCCATTTTGGAGGAAGGGACATCACCAGGTGTGGGCCTGGGGAAGCTCCTCCACCTTGACTGGGCCAAAGTTCTCTGTTAATGCCCTGTCAACACTCTGGTGTTGCAGCTAGGCTCCACCCTTTCCCTTTTGTGCCTGGGTCCAAACCAGCTTAACCAAGATATATAGTTTTAGGGCTGATTGCCCCTAAGTGTTTGTTGTTCTTATTAATTAAAGTTGACCTAGCATTCTTTACCCAACTTTACCCAGGTAATTCTGGAAGCTGAATTGATTGATTTTGTATGACACTTGTAATACCATGTCTCAGGACTGATAGATCTGTAAGCAGTCTTCAAAGGGGATCAGCTTATGAAGGATAACTCATACATAATAATATTTACACTGTCTTGATAGTATTTTAGATGGGCTTCTTTGTGAGCTATTGGATTATGATGATTTATTTACATTAGTGTTGGAAAAAGTGTAATGAATGTAGTTTTTAACTGTAAAAAGGTGATCCCATTACTCATGGAATTGACCCTAATATAAATCAAAATGTGCTGTTTCCAGTGAACTGTACCTTAAAATAGACGTTATTTTTGTATGCAAAGTTTTTTATTTCTGTGTAATTAGTGCTTTGAGTGTTTTGATAAAAGATCACCAAATTTTAACTTGCAATGTGAGATCTGTACGGCAGAAATGTTTAGAAAATTACACTGAGTTTTAAGAGACAATATCATACACGCCAGTGGCATATTTAGGTTTTGTGCTGCCCTAGGCACTCAAAATTCTGCTGCCCCCCAAAGGTTTTAGGCCTTTTTCCCCTTAATATTTCTTGGGTCAGTTTGTAACATGTTTATTGTTTTGTTTTCCCCCCATAACAATTCAAAAGAAAATGGGCTAGCAAAACACTTGCATATAGGTGGGTTGAATTGCATGCATCTCATACCATTTTCTCCCTGAAGATATAGAAAAGAAGGGGAGGGGAGATAAGGGAAGGAAAGGAAAGAAGGAAGGGAGGGAGAGAGAAGAGAAAAGTGGGGAGGGAAAGAAGGGAGGGAAAGAAAGAAGTAAAAGAAGGGAGCAATGGAAGGAGTTGAGAGAAAGAAGGGAGGGAGGGAAAGAAGGGAGGGAGTTGAGGGAGAGAGTGAGTTGGGGGAGGAAGGGAGGGAGAAAGGGAGAGAGGAAGGGAGGGAAAGAATAATAGACTTTGAAACAATCACTGCCCTTTACATGCAGCATACAGTAATTGCCATTATTCAATAAATGAAACTTTTTAAGTGTCCGTTTACTATTTACTCTGCGGGTTCATGAATGCAGGGAAAGCTAGCTATTAGTAACTAACATACATTAGGGCTGAGAGTTTATGATTAGACATCACAAGCTGCTTTAAGCAGTGCACAGATGCATCCAGTCTGTTAGTTACTAAGACCTGCAATAAGCACTGCGCTCGCAGATCTACCACAGCTGACAAGGGGAAGCAGCATATCGGCACAAGGTCTTCTCCTCCAGCCTCACCTTGTAAGCATATCTCCGGGCAAGTTTCTTATTAAGAAAGCTTCCACTGCAAAAATGCCGGCAGCTCTAACTGAAGCAACGGTTAAAGGAGCACTGCCTGCAAAGAGCGACCTTAATCAGCGCACGTGCCATGTCTTCTCTGTAAAAGCCTGCACTTTATTGCTCACTGTACTGTGTGCTGGCTTTTAGAGACAGGATAGGGCAGATGTGCTGCCCCTCCCAAATCTGCTGCCCTAGGCACCGGCCTTGTTGGCCTAGGCCATAATATGCCCCTGATACACGCCCATGATAAGCCCATTTTACGATAAAAAACAATAACACTTTCTATTTTGTACTTACAAATACAAATTTCTATATGGTTTTTGCACACCCAGTGTATTTAAATTATGATTTACACTATGTATATTTAATATAATTTATTAATGTGTAATTTAAATACAAATTTTACATTTTGATATGATTTTTGGTAAACAGTTTTGGTAAATTGTTTGATGCACCTTAACAATAATTTTTTCAATGATGCAATCAGCCAATAGGATTTTTTCAACCTTAATTCCGATTGGCTGATAGAATTCTATCCATCTTGGATGATATCACTTAAAGGAGCCTTCATTCGTCGGGAGTCGTCGTAAGAAGAGGATGCTCCATGCCAGATGGATGAATATAGAAGATGCCGTCTGGATGAAGACTTCTGCCCGTCTGGAGGACCACTTCTCCCGGCTTGGATGAAGACTTCTCCCGGCTTTGTTGAGGACTTCTTGCCGCTTCGTTGAGGTCTTCAAAACTGTAAGTGGATTTTCGGGGGTTAGTGTTGTTTTTTTTACTGTTGGGGGGTTGTTTGTATTTTTTTTACAGGTAAAAGAGCTGATTTCTTTGGGGCAACGCCCCGCAAATGGCCATTTTAAGGGCTATTGGTAGTTTAGTTTTGGCTAGGTTTTTTTTTATTTTGGGGGGGGCTTTTTTATTTTTGTAGGGCTATTATATTAGGTGTAATTAGTTTAAATATCTTGTAATTTGTTTTTTATTTTGTGTAATTTAGTGTTTGTTTGTTTTTGTAATTTAGGTATTGGTATTTAATTTAGTTAATTGTATTTATTTAATTGTAGTGTACGGTTAGGTTTTAGTGTAAGACAGGTTAGGTTTTATTTTATAGGTAAATTTGTATTTATTTTAGCTAGGTAGTTAGTAAATAGTTAATAACTATTTAGTAACTATTCTACCTAGTTAAAATAAATACAAACTTGCCTGTAAAATAAAAATAAACCCTGAGCTAGATACAATGTAACTATTAGTTATATTGTAGCTAGCTTAGGGTTTATTTTACAAGTAAGTATTTAGTTTTAAATAGGAATAATTTAGTTATTAATAGTAGGTTTTCTTTAGATTTATTTTAATTATATTGAAGTTAGTAGCTGTTAGGGTTAGGGTTAGACTTAGGTTTAGGGGTTAAGTGGCAGCGACGTTGGGGGCGGCAGATTAGGGGTTAATAAATGTAGGTAGGTGGCGGCGATGTTAGGGACAGCAGATTAGGGGTTAATAATATTTAACTAGTGTTTGCAAGGCAGGAGTGCAACGGTTTAGGGGTTAATATGTTTATTCTAGTGGCGGCAATGTCGGGAGTGGCAAATTAGGGGTTAATAAATTTATTTTAGTGTTTGCGATGCGGGAGGGCCTCGCTTTAGGGGTTAATAGGTAGTTTATGGGTGTTAGTGTACTTTTTAGCACTTTAGTTATGAGTTTTATGTTACAGCTTTGTAGCGTAAAACTCATAACTACTGACTTTAGAATGCGTTACGAATCTTGACGGTGTACCGCTCACTTTTTGGCCTCCCAGGAAAAGCTTGTAATATCGGCGCTATGAAAATCCCATTGAAAAAAGACTTTACGCAATTTGCGTAAGTTGATTTGCGTTATGGCCAAAATAGGGTGCGGTGCCCCTAAACCTGCAAGACTCGTAATAGCAGTGGTAGTGAAAAAGCAGCGTTATAACCTAACGCTGCTTTTTCACCATAACGCAAAACTTGTAATCTAGCCGTTTATTTGTAAAAGCAGGAAAATATATAGGAGCCAGCCCATTTTAGGTTCAGCACCCTGAATAGTGCTTGCTTATATGGTGGCTACATTTAGCCACCAATAAGCAAGTGTAACCCAGGTACTGAACCAAAAATGAGCCGTCTCCTAAGCTTTACATTCCTGCTTTTTTAAATAAAGAAAAAAATAAAAGTAAATTAGAAAGTTGCTTAAAACTGCATGCTCTATCTGAATCATTAAAGAAAATAATGTTGGTTTTTGTACCCCTTTAAATAATCTCACCAGCACACAGAGCTTTAGATAATCAGGTCCATAGTGAGTACCAGTAAAGCCAGCAAATAGTACTATTTTCTAGAATATTTGTGTCGCTCTTTGGAAATTTGAAATGCTGGGATTTTGGTTTTACTTCTGCTACTCCAGTATAAATTCCCCTTATCCACTGCTGGAAGAACCATGGTATTGTGGTTAGAGATGGCCTTAAATGCCCTTGGCAGTTTTATCCTCTGTGGATAAGTATTGCTCAATGGGACCTTTTGTAGTCACCTTGTGCAGTTAGTTATTATCTAAAGCCGAGATGCCACAACATGTATTTATTATTAAACACATTTTCTTTCTTAATGTGATTTTACGGGTCTTGATCATCCAGAAAAAAGCCTCTTCATTCAGTTTTAAGACATGAAAGACAAAATTAAAGTGATGGTAAACAATATCTATCATGAATACGGTTTTAGCTTTTAGCTAACTATAACAAACACAACCGCTATTGTATTTTTTAAAAATAATTAATAATTTTCAGAATTTTTTTATTTAAAATACACTAACTGCACTATCATTTTCAAATATTCCCACCACCCCCTTAGGCTCCAAGTTCTTCAGACGACTGATGCGTTGCACGCTCCTATATTTTAAAGGTATAATAAAATGTAATGTAATTTTATATACAACTTACTTTTAAAAAAAAGTCTCCCCTTAGAAATGAATGCGCATGCGCTGCTGCATCGAGAACATGAATGGTGAAAGCTGAATAGGGGGTTAGCAGGTACGAAAGTACTGCGCAACGCTTGCGCAAAATAGTGCTCCCATTCATTTATGCCTGCCAGCTGGCTGGGAATACGATTGGATAAAAAAAAAAGTATTTGAAAAATGTTTTTATGACGAATGAAGAAAGCCTTTGACATTTGATTGACAGTGTTATAAACTGGGGAAATATACAGACTTGCAGGCACTATTGAACTTTTGTAAAAGCGCTATAATATCAATTTTAATATTTATTAAGGTCTGACTTCACCTTCATCACTTTAAACTTTCATGATCCAGAAAGATGGTGCGGCTTAAAAAAACATAATTTATACTTACCTGATAAATGTATTTATTTCCGGATATGGTGAGTCCACGGAATCATCAATTACTAGTGGGAATATCACTCCTGGCCTGCAGGAGGAGGCAAAGAGCACCACAGCAAAGCTGGTATATATGTCACTTCCCTTGCCCATAACCCCCAGTCATTCAGCCAAAGGTAAATGGAAAAAGAAGATAACACAAATGTGTATAGGTGCCTGAGGTTTTAGAAAAAAATAACTGTCTTAAAATAAAGGGTGGGCCATGGACTCACCATATCCGGAAATAAATAAATGTATCAGGTAAGTATAAATTATGTTTTCTTTCCTAAGATATGGTGAGTCCACGTAATCATCATTAACTAGTGGGAACCAATACCCAAGCTAGAGGACACAGATGATTAGGGAGGGACAAGACAGGTAACCTAAACAGAAGGCACCACTGCTTGAAAAACCTATATCCCAAAAGAAGCCTCAACTGAGACAACAAATCAAATTTGTAAAAATGGAGAAAATACACTGATTGTTTTTATCTGTTCATATTTTGATTTTTATAAAGCTCTTTTTATCAACTGAAGTCTCCTATTTTTTCATTTGAAAACCCGAAAGAAACCTTGGAACTTTATATTGCAAGAGTGTTTATGTGCGCTGGGCCACTGCAATATACCCAGCATGCTGCATTAGCACTATAGTGTGCTTTCCACTGTGTGAGTATCCTTCTAAAGGGAGTTGTTAGTGGGTGATATCATTGCTAACTGATCTGCACTAGGAGTCACCCTCTGTATTTTCTCCATTTTTACAGATTACAACAACAATTCATCAGGAGGTGCTGCCCTGGCATTTGGTGCACAGTCAACTGGGACACTGCTGAGTTCCCAGACCGCTTACTTTGGCATTACCTTTGCCTTCACAATTTGTGAGTATAAAATTTGTATTTGATCATATTTGCCCAGTTGTATATTGGCTACACTAGGTGGCGCCCTTTCTTCTTGTATCTCTAACAAATCAAATTTGTAACATTTGCAGACTTGCAAATCTGTTCCACAGAAACTCCATTTTGAAAGTCCAAAAAGAAGAGACAAGCAAAGTAAAACTTCTCACACTGCAAAGCCCAGAAAACCTGAACTCATCGAGCAGAGTACATAACAAAAAATCTATAAAATCTTATGGAATGCTAAGGCTCAAACTGAGCCTGCTGCAAAAACCTTAAAACAAAGATAAAACACCAAGAAGAGCAACAGACCTTAACAGGCCTGATACTAAACAGGTTCTGACAAAAGAATACACGTCTGACACATCCGCCAGATACTAGTGTAAAACCAACCTCCAGACCGACCTGGAGAAAGGCAAAACCCCTAAGAATCCTGACCCTACATCCAAGAGAAGTCCATGGATTCCCACCAATCAGGAAAATAACCCATACCTTATGGTAAAAGAAACTAGAAACAGACTTACGAGTCTGAATCAGGATCTCAATGACCGATTCAGAAAAACCACGCTTAGACATAACTAAGCAGTCAATCTCCAAGCAGAAAGCTTCAGAAAAAAATAAGTTGAATGAAAGAAAAGACCCTGAACTAGAAGGTCCTTCCACAGGAACAACCACCAAGATGAAAAAAAACCACATCTTCGCTAGGTCTGAAAACAAGATCCTGTGACTATGCAGGAACCTATAACCATACTGATGCTCACTCCCATTTGATACGAGCAAAGACTTGTAGAGGAGAGCCATCATACTGAAATCCCAAGGAACCGCCAGGGAATTTAGCAAAGCAGCCTACTAATCCCTGACCCTAAACATAACCTGGAAACCTGGTGTACTGTTATCACCAACTCCAGCACCCCCCATGTGAAAGTTAACCTGGAGAACACCTCCGAGAAAACCCACTCCGGGGATGGAAAAACTAACAGCTCAGGAAGTCCACACCCAGAGGCCTATTTATCATATGTCTGTCGGACCTGATTCATCACTGAATGCGGAGAGCAATACGCTCTCCGTATTCAGCATTGCACCAGCAGCTCTTGTGAGCTGCTGGTGCAACGCCGCCCCCTGCAGACTCGTGGCCGCCAGCAGGGGGGTGTCAATCAACCCGATCGTACTTGATCGGGTTGAATTCCGGCGATTCCTGTCCGCCTCATCAGAGCAGGCAGACATGATTATGGAGCAGTGGTCTTTAGACCGCTGCTTCATAACTGGTGTTTCTGGCGAGCCTGCAGGCTTGCCAGAAACACAGACATCAAGCTCAGTACGGAGTTTGAAAGATAGACCCCCCAGTATACACTGAAATGTATACTAGAATGTGAGCGTCCTCCCACCGAACAATCCACGCCAATCATGGCAAAAGAACTTCAGGGTCCTCCCAAGTAGTTAGTGTAAACCACTGAGAAGAACCTGAAAAACCAGATAGGATAACGGAGGCCAAGTCGTCAGAACATTTTAAATCGCTCTTCACTCTAGGATGGGATGTGGAGAGCAAACTACTCCCAAGAACATAGTCACCAACTCAACAGGCTAGCGACCGTGACTATTACTCAGAAAGGTCTCAAAAATCAGATACTGCAGTAGCAGGCGGGATTGTCCTCTAAAGCTCTTGCTTGTAAGCATGTAAGGCTACCCACTAGACCACAGAGGTACACCATTAAATCAGCTGCAGCTGGATTCAAACTAAAAGGCCAAACCATAGAGACAAAAATAACCTCACAGAGAAGTTAACCAATCTGGTCCCAAAGACACTACCTCTGTAGCTGGACCAAGGGAACTTATTTTCAGATTCACTTCCAATCGAGGAATGAAAAAAGACAGCAATATCTCAGAATGAGAGAATGCTTGTTGAACACATGGTGCCTGAACCATTATGACATCCAGGAACGGCACCACAGTAACTCCCTGAAAACTGATTCCTGCCTAAAAAGAACAGCTAGCCCCACTATGAATCGTTTTTCTCATAGCCAGAGTAGAAATGCCCTACTACTTAAGGCACCGTGCGCCCAGATATTTAATGGAGACAGCAAAAGAAAACATCTTTATAATGACAGGAGATGGGAAAAAGGAAACCCTGACCTCTCCCATTCCTATGAAAAATCTCCTAGCACGGCCTGGAACAGGAACAACTTCCACAGAAGAATCCTAGTATCTATAAAGTTTACTAGATTCTTAGGCTTGACAACGACATGCGTATCAGAGTCGCTCCAAATTAGCCAAAACCTCCTTACCATACATGAAGGTGTTCAAGCTTAAAATTTGAAGAAAACTGCTTCAGCATCAGATGAAAGAATTATACTGAACTAATCTGATATAAAACCCTCAGAAGCTACTAGTTATTGCACCGCATGAGACTAATGAGGGAAGCAAAATTATATAGCAGAAATGAAGCAGAAACCTTACTATCTGAATATATAAATATCCTCTTGCACTTTCCCTGAAGAAAAGGAAAGGCAGATAAAGCTTCAGATATTGCAAGAATACTTGAGCTGTAAAATCTGCAGGCAAATACACACCTCCAGGAGACTATGAGGAACCGCAGGGCACTGAAGGTGACGCCATAGAAGCTAGGAATAGTTAAGGAGAAAGCTGAAGCATCGCCTGAACAGCATCATCCTGGGAGACATAAAGCCCATTTTAAAAAACATAGACATGTTATTCGCCCTAGAAACGAAAGGCTCCAACAAAGATTATCTTTATTTCTTTTAAAAGAGAATTCTAAAATGATGAACAAAATACTAAACTCAAAAGCCAATAATATTTATTCCTAGGAACAGACCTCTATTCCACCATAAAACAAAAAAGGCACACTGTTTTAGAAAACATTCAAAAACTTTAATTATAAAGCTGAATTGTTTATCATATGCATTAAATACACCTGATATAAGGCAATGAAAAAATAACAGTGGCACAAACTTTAATTGTAAGGCTGAATTTCATCATAAGCATTAAAAATACTAGCTTAAACTGTAAATCACAGGAAAACGTTATTGCCGACCATGATATACAACAGGGCAGCCCCATTTCTCAAGGCATTTCTCAAGCTCCCCACTTGCGCACTTAATATAAAAGACAAACATGCCTCTGAACATAACGCTCCAACTATTCCCAGAAAAAGGAGGCGTGTACGCAAAACCAGCTCAGAGAGCCGAAAATGGCGCTTCAGTCTTACACTGACTATGCAGCAGAAAATAGAAAGAGCACAGAGTCGGCACAGAAATAAAGCGCACAGCTAAGAGCTAGTATCGCGCTTCATTCTGTCAGCCGAAGCAAAAAGAAAAGGCATTAGATCCAGAAAATGGTGCTGCCAGAGAATAAGTTTTACCTCTCTGCCATTACTCCTTTCCTAGTAAAAAGTAAAAATTAGATATAAGAGAGTTGTGAATGCAAAACAAACTCTTCTACAATTAATTAAAATGAAAATTAACCCTTTGAAAAAAAATGCACAAGCCTTAAACTGAGCCAAATAGTTAGGGAATACCATATATAGAAAAGTATTAACCCCTAGTCTCCCTGTCACCAAAAACATAATTTATGCTTACCTGATAAATTCCTTTCTCCTGTAGTGTAGTCAGTCCACGGGTCATCATTACTTATGGGATATTAACTCCTCCCCAACAGGAAGTGCAAGAGGATCACCCAAGCAGAGCTGCTATATAGCTCCTCCCCTCTACGTCACACCCAGTCATTCGACCGAGAACCAAACGAGAAAGGAGAAACTATAGGGTGCAGTGGTGACTGGAGTATAATTAAAAAAATTTGACCTGCCTTAAAAAAAACAGGGCGGGCCGTGGACTGACTACACTACAGGAGAAAGGAATTTATCAGGTAAGCAAAAATTATGTTTTCTCCTGTTAAGTGTAGTCAGTCCACGGGTCATCATTACTTATGGGATACCAATACCAAAGCTAAGTACACGGATGACGGGAGGGACAGGCAGGATCTCTATACAGAAGGAACCACTGCCTGAAGAACCTTTCTCCCAAAAACAGCCTCCGAAGAAGCAAAAGTGTCAAATTTGTAAAATTTGGAAAAAGTATGAAGAGAAGACCAAGTTGCAGCCTTGCAAATCTGTTCAACAGAGGTCTCGTTCTTAAAGGCCCAAGTGGAAGCCACAGCTCTAGTAGAATGAGCTGTAATCCTTTCAGGAGGTTGCTGTCCAGCAGTCTCATAGGCTAAGCGTATTATGCTACAAAGCCAAAAGGATAGAGAGGTAGCAGATGCTTTTTGACCTCTCCTCTGTCCAGAATAAACGACAAACAGGGAAGAAGTTTGTCGAAAATCTTTAGTTGCCTGTAAATAAAATTTCAGGGCACGGACTACATCTAGATTGTGCAGAAGTCGTTCCTTCTTTGAAGAAGGGTTAGGACACAATGATGGAACAACAATCTCTTGATTGATATTCTTGTTAGTGACTACCTTAGGTAAGAACCCAGGTTTAGTACGCAGAACTACCTTATCTGAATGAAAAATCAGATACGGAGAATCACAATGTAAGGCTGATAATTCAGAGACTCTACGAGCCGAGGAAATAGCCATTAAAAACAGAACTTTCCAAGATAACAGCTTGATATCAATGGAGTGAAGGGGTTCAAACGGAACACCCTGTAAAATGTTAAGAACTAAGTTTAAGCTCCACGGCGGAGTAACAGATTTAAACACAGGCTTAATCCTGGCCAAAGCCTGACAAAAAGCCTGAACGTCTGGAACTTCTGACAGACGCTTGTGTAAAAGGATGGACAGAGCTGAGATCTGTCCCTTTAACGAACTAGCCGATAAACCCTTTTCTAAACCTTCTTGTAGAAAAGACAATATCCTAGGAATCCTAACCTTACTCCATGAGTAACCCTTGGATTCGCACCAGTTTAAGTATTTACGCCATATCTTATGGTAAATTTTCCTGGTAACAGGTTTCCTAGCCTGTATTAAGGTATCAATTACTGGCTCTGAAAATCCACGCTTTGATAAAATTAAGCGTTCAATTTCCATGCAGTCAGCTTCAGAGAAATTAGATTTTGATGTTTGAAAGGACCCTGAATTAGAAGGTCCTGTCTCAGAGGCAGAGACCAAGGTGGACAGGATGACATGTCCACTAGATCTGCATACCAGGTCCTGCGTGGCCACGCAGGCGCTATTAGAATCACTGATGCTTTCTCCTGTTTGATCCTGGCAATCAAACGAGGAAGCATCGGGAAGGGTGGAAACACATAAGCCATCCTGAAGGTCCAAGGTGCTGTCAAGGCATCTATCAGGACCGCTCCCGGGTCCCTGGACCTGGACCCGTAACGAGGAAGCTTGGCGTTCCGGCGAGACGCCATGAGATCCATATCTGGTTTGCCCCAACGTCGAAGTATTTGGGCAAAGAACTCCGGATGAAGTTCCCACTCCCCCGGATGAAAAGTCTGGCGACTTAGGAAATCCGCCTCCCAGTTGTCCACTCCTGGGATGTGGATCGCTGACAGGTGGCAAGAGTGAGACTCTGCCCAGCGAATTATCTTTGATACTTCCATCATCGCTAAGGAACTTCTTGTCCCTCCCTGATGGTTGATGTAAGCCACAGTCGTGATGTTGTCCGACTGAAATCTGATAAACCTCAGAGTTGCTAACTGAGGCCAAGCCAGTAGGGCATTGAGAACTGCTCTCAATTCCAGAATGTTTATTGGAAGGAGACTCTCCTCTTGAGTCCATGATCCCTGAGCCTTCAGGGAATTCCAGACAGCGCCCCAACCTAGAAGGCTGGCGTCTGTAGTTACAATTGTCCAGTCTGGCCTGCTGAAGGGCATCCCCCTGGACAGATGTGGCCGAGAAAGCCACCATAGAAGAGAATCTCTGGTCTCCTGATCCAGATTCAGCGTAGGGGACAAATCTGAGTAATCCCCATTCCACTGACTTAGCATGCACAATTGCAGCGGTCTGAGGTGCAGGCGTGCAAAAGGAACTATGTCCATTGCACTACCATTAAGCCGATTACCTCCATGCATTGAGCCACTGACGGGTGTTGAATGGAATGAAGGGCACGGCAAGCATTTAGAAGCTTTGTTAACCTGTCCTCTGTCAGGTAAATTTTCATTTCTACAGAATCTATAAGAGTCCCCAAGAAGGGAACTCTTGTGAGTGGTAAGAGAGAACTCTTCTCCTTGTTTACTTTCCACCCATGTGATCTTAGAAATGCCAGAACTAACTCTGTATGAGACTTGGCAGTTTGAAAGCTTGACGCTTGTATCAGAATGTCGTCTAGGTACGGAGCTACCGAAATTCCTCGCGGTCTTAGTACCGCCAGAAGAGATCCCAGAACCTTTGTAAAGATTCTTGGAGCCGTAGCCAACCCGAAGGGAAGAGCTACAAACTGGTAATGCTTGTCTAGGAAGGCAAACCTTAGATACCGGTAATGTTCTCTGTGAATCGGTATGTGAAGGTAAGCATCCTTTAAATCCACTGTGGTCATGTACTGACCTCTTCGGATCATGGGTAAGATTGTCCGAATAGTTTCCATCTTGAATGATGGAACTCTTAGGAATTTGTTTAGGATCTTTAAATCCAATATTGGTCTGAAGGTTCCCTCTTTTTTGGGAACCACAAACAGATTTGAGTAAAACCCTTGTCCGTGTTCCGACCGCGGAACTGGATGGATCACTCCCATTAGTAAAAGGTCTTGTACACAGCGTAGAAACGCCTCTTTCTTTATCTGGTTTGTTGACAACCTTGAAAGGTGAAATCTCCCTTGTGGAGGAGAAGCTTTGAAGTCCAGAAGATATCCCTGAGATATGATCTCCAACGCCCAGGGATCCTGGACATCTCTTGCCCAAGCCTGGGCGAAGAGAGAGAGTCTGCCCCCCACTAGATCCGTTACCGGATCGGGGGCCCTCACTTCATGCTGTCTTAGGGGCAGCAGCAGGCTTTCTGGCCTGCTTGCCCTTGTTCCAGGCCTGGTTAGGTTTCCAGCCTTGTCTGTAGCGAGCAACAGCTCCTTCCTGTTTTGGAGCAGAGGAAGTTGAAGCTGCTCCTGCCTTGAAATTACGAAAGGCACGAAAATTAGACTGTCTAGCCCTGGGTTTGGCTCTGTCTTGAGGCAGGGCATGGCCTTTACCTCCCGTAATATCAGCGATAATTTCTTTCAAACCGGGCCCGAATAAAGTCTGCCCCTTGAAAGGTATGTTAAGTAGTTTCGATTTAGAAGTTACATCAGCTGACCAGGATTTTAGCCACAGCGCTCTGCGTGCCTGAATGGCGAATCCGGAATTCTTAGCCGTAAGTTTAGTTAAATGTACTACGGCATCAGAAATAAATGAATTAGCTAGCTTAAGGGTTTTAAGCTTAAGTGAAATCTCATCTAATGTCGCTGAGTCAAGGGTCTCTTCCAGAGACTCAAACCAAAATGCTGCCGCAGCCGTGACAGGCGCAATGCATGCAAGGGGTTGTAATATAAAACCTTGTTGAACAAACATTTTCTTAAGGTAACCCTCTAACTTTTTATCCATTGGATCTGAAAAGGCACAGCTATCCTCCACCGGGATAGTGGTACGCTTAGCTAAAGTAGAAACTGCTCCCTCCACCTTAGGGACCGTTTGCCATAAGTCCCGTGTGGTGGCGTCTATTGGAAACATTTTTCTGAATATAGGAGGGGGTGAGAAAGGCACACCGGGTCTGTCCCACTCCTTAGTAATAATTTCAGTAAGTCTCTTAGGTATAGGAAAAACGTCAGTACTCGTCGGTACCGCAAAATATTTATCCAACCTACACATTTTCTCTGGGATTGCAACTGTGTTACAATCATTCAGAGCCGCTAACACCTCCCCTAGCAATACACAGAGGTTTTCCAGCTTAAACTTAAAATTTGAAATGTCTGAATCCAATTTATTTGGATCAGATCCGTCACCCGCAGAATGAAGCTCTCCGTCCTCATGCTCTGCATATTGTGACGCAGTATCAGACATGGCCCTAGCATTATCAGTATACTCTGTTCTCATCCCAGAGTGATCTCGTTTACCTCTAAGTTCTGGCAATTTAGACAAAACTTCAGTCATAACATTAGCCATGTCTTGTAAAGTGATTTGTAATGGCCGCCCTGATGTACTTGGCGTTACAATATCACGCACCTCCTGAGCGGGAGATGCAGGTACTGACACGTGAGGCAAGTTAGTCGGCATAACTTCCCCCTCGTTGTCTGGTGAATGTTGCTTAACATGTACAGATTGACTTTTATTTAAAGTAGCATCAATGCAATTAGTACATAAATTTCTATTGGGCTCCACCTTGGCTTTTGAACATATTGCACAAAGAGTTTCCTCTGTGTCAGACATGTTTAAACAAACTAGCAATTAGACTAGCAAGCTTGGAAATACTTTTCAACTAAATTTACAAGCAATATGTAAAAACGTTACTGTGCCTTTAAGAAGCACACAAAAAACTGACACAGTTGAATAAAAATGAACCGGATTAGTTATATAAACCAAATTTAGCAAAGGATTGCACACATTAGCAATGGATGATTAACCCTTAATATCAGAAAAAAACGTATAACAATTGACAATATAAGCGTTTTTATCACAGTCAAGCACAGTCTCACAGGTCTGCTGTGAGTGATTACCTCCCTCAAAACTAGTTTTGAAGACCCCTGAGCTCTGTGGAGACGTCCTGGATCATGCAGGGAGAAAAAGACAGACTGTGACTGAATTTCTGATGCGTAGTAAAAGCGCCAAAATAGGCCCCTCCCACTCACACTGCAACAGTGAGGGAAGCTCAGTAAACTGTTTTAATTTAAAACAACGACAGCCATGTGGAAAATAAAGCCCAAAACAATTTTCACCAAGTACCTCAGATAATTAAACGATTTAACATGCCAGTAAACGTTTAAAATCTAATATATGAAATGTCATTAAAAAGCCTGCTGCTAGTCGCTCACACTGCAAGTTAGGCTAAAAGTTATATGCATACAGTATTTTCCCAGTGAAGTGCCATTCCCCAGAAATACTTAAGTGTAAACATATATACATGTCAGCCTGATACCAGTTGCTACTACTGCATTTAAGGCTGTACTTACATTATATCGGTATTAGCAGTATTTTCAAAGTCAATTCCATTCCTTAGAAAATAATATACTGCAACATACCTCTTTGCAGGTGAACCTGCCCGCTGTCCCCTGATCTGAAGTTACCTTACTCCTCAGAATGGCCGAGAACAGCAAACGGATCTTAGTTACGTCCGCTAAGATCATATACAAAAACTCAGGTAGACTCTTCTTCAAATTCTGCCTGAGAAGGAAACAACACACTCCGGTGTCGTTTAAAATAACAAACTTTTGATTGAAGATATAAAAAACTAAGTTTAATCACCACAGTCCTCTCACACATCCTATCTATTAGTTGGGTGCAAGAGAATGACTGGGTGTGACGTAGAGGGGAGGAGCTATATAGCAGCTCTGCTTGGGTGATCCTCTTGCACTTCCTGTTGGGGAGGAGTTAATATCCCATAAGTAATGATGACCCGTGGACTGACTACACTTAACAGGAGAAAAGTGCCTGCCTTCTGCCTAAAATATCCTTCCAAAGGATATACCTGTCCCAAATAAAATTGCAGTTTGGCCCAACAGTGCAAGTCCCCATACATAGAAAACAAAGGCACTTACCTGCAGTCTGGCCGAGCGGCAGGAGGACAGTTCACTAGGTATGAGAGGATGCCGCTCCTCACATAGACCTGTAGAAAAAAAGAAACTTACTCAGGCTTTCTATACCAGAGCAGAAACATGTTAGGAAAACACAGCAAAGCACACTTAACAAGTTCCTAAGTGCTTTAAAGCCACCACAGCCCTACTGAAGAGACTAACGTGGAGTACAGCTAGACCCAAATAGTGATGGAAGGCAGAGCAATCTTGCCCAGACTTCAAAATAAAAAAATCTTGATAGAAGAATCTAAATCAGGACACCTAATTACTTCACCTACTCCATGCACTAGAGGCAAAGAGAATGACTGGGGGTTATGGGTAAGGAAGTGACATATATATAGCTATACCACAATCATTTTAGCCTGTAATGCAACGTCAATCCCACACTCAAAAAATGAGTTGCGTGTGATTGTGTGTGATTTCCATAGTGCCGGTATTACAAGTTGTGTGGTGAGGCTAAAATGCTTGTGTTCCAGCCTATACCTACACGATCCGTTCCGCTATCTGAGACCAGTAGTTATGAGTTTTGTGCAACAAAAATGTTTCACAAAACTCATAACTAAAATGTTACAAAGTACACTAACACCCATAAACTACCTATTAACCCCTATTCCGCCGCCCTCCCGCATCGCAAACAATTTTTAAAACTCATTAACCTCTAACCTGCCGCTCCCGACATCACCACCGCTAATACAAGTTATTAACCCCTATTCCGCCGCTCCCCGACATCGCCGTCACCATAATAAAGTTATTAACCCCTATTCCCCTGCACCCCAACATTGCCGCCACTATAATAAAGCTATTAACCCCTATTCCGCTGCTCCCTGACATTGCCGCCATTAAATAAGGTTATTAACCCCTAAACCTCTGGCCTCCCACATCACTGCCACTAAATAAACCTATTAACCCCTAAACCGCCAGCCCCAACATCGCAAAAAACAAAATTAAACTATGAACCCCTAAACCTAACAACCCCCTAACTTTAAATTAAAATTACAATATCCCTATCTTAAAATAAATAAAAGTTTACCTGTGAAATTAATTTAATTTTAATTTAAACTATAAATTAACCTAACATAACTATTATACTAAAATTAAAATAACTACCAATTAAATAAACTAAATTAAACATTAAAAAAAACTAACACTTCTAAAAAAAATTAAGTCTAAAATTACAAAAAACAAAAAATACTAAATTCCAAAAATTAACAAACACTAAATTACGAAAAATAACAAACGAAATTATCCAAAAGAAAAACAATTACACCTAATCTAATAGCCCTATAAAAATAAAAAAGCCCCCCCCAAATAGAAAAAAAACCCTAGCCTACAATAAACTACCAATAGCCCTTAAAAGGGCATTCAGCTCTTTTACATTGCCCTTAAAAGGGCATTCAGCTCTTTTAAAAAAAGCCCAAACCCTAATCTAAAAAAACCCCCACCCATAAAAAGTTAAAAACAACCTAACACTAACCCCCGAAGATCCAGTTACAGTTTCTGAAGTCCGGACGTCCAGGCGGCAATGTCTTCATCCAGGCGGTGATGTCTTCATCCTGGTGGCGAGGTCTTCATCCATCCAGGCGGCGTCTTCTATCTTCATCTAGGCGGTGTTTTCTATCTTCATCCCGGCGGCGCGGAGCGGGTCCATCCTTGAAGACATCCGGCGCGGAGCATCCACTTCATACGGTCACCGTCATACACTGAATCTTCAATGCAAGGGAGCCTTTTCAAAATGGAGTTCCTTGCATTCTTATTGGCTGATTTGATTCTTGAAATTCAAATCAGCCAATAGGATGAGAGCTACTTAAATTCTATTGGCTGATTTGAATAGGCTCCCTTGCATTGAAGATTCAGTGTACGGCGGTGACCATATGAAGAGGGCGCTACGTGACGGATGTCTTCAAGGATGGACCCGCTGGCGGTTTAGGGGTTAATAACTTTATTTAGTGATGGCAATGTCGGGGAGCGGCGGAATAGGGGTTAATAACTTTATTATAGTGGCGGCGATGTCGGGAGCGGCAGATTAGGGATTAATAACTTTAGGTGTCGGCGATGTAGGGGCGGCAGATATGGGGTGTTTAGACTTGGGGTTTATGTTAGGGTGTTAGGTTTAAATGTTACTTTTTTTCCCCCATAGACATCAATGGGGTTGCGTTACGGAGCTTTTCTTTCGTGATGAAGCGGGTCTGGCTAGCTAGCATCTTTTGAAGAGTGTCCTCAGTAATGAAGTGCTGGGACCTGGGGTTTAACATAGCTTCGTGCTGAGAGCCATCACCCAGAGATTCTGACCCACTCAGACCGTCATTGGAGTCATCTTCCAGCTCCTTACGCGGTAGGGAGAAGTGATCTAGCACCGTTTTCTTCACTGATCCAGGTGTTTTTGTGTTTCGCCTGGACGTATGAGGCATTTTGAACTAGTGGCAAAGAGAGAGTGTTACGGAGCTTTACATTCCGCGCTTCAGGTGTTAGGTTTTTTTCATAGACACATTGATGTCTATGGGGAAAGCGTGTACAAGCACGTCAAAGCAGCCCTTGGAGCTTATCGCCACCATATCGCACGCACAAGGAGGCTTTTCTGAAACTTGTAATGGCAGCACTATGGAGGGTGAAATAACGCAACTTTTGTTGCGTTCGTTTCACACCCTCTATAGCGCAAAACTCATAATCTAGACGTTTGTTTCTTGGCATCCTTTATTGAAATTTGTCTTCTGTTCATGACAGCATACCTAGGTAGGAGTTTGCATGTGTCTTGAGCAATATATGTATAACATTTTTCCAAAAATTGTTGCAAACAGTGCTACCATATAGTGCTCAAGAGACCTGCAAGTTTCAACAAAAAGATATCAGGAAAAAGAGACGCATTCGATAACAGAAGAAAATATACAATTATTTTTTCATTTTTTTAAATTTTATGTCTGAACCATGAAACATTCATTTTTACTTTCGTGTCCCTTTAAGACAAAAAATGGTGAAAATGGTGGTATCTTGATTATGCAAATAGAGCAAAGCATGACCCTAGTTTAAAGGGATAGTAAACCCCAAAATGTTATTTTATTATTCAGATAGAACATACAATTTTAAACAACTTTCCAATTTACTTCTGTTATCATATTTTCTTCATTCTCTTGTTATCCATTGCTGAAGGGACAGCATTGCACTACTGGCAGGAAGCTGAACACTTCTAGTTAGCCAATCACAAGAGACAAATGTGTGCAGGCACCAATTAGCAGCAGCTCCCACTAGTGTAGGATATGTGCGTATTAATTTTCAACAAGGGATACAAAGAAAATGAAGCACATTTAAAAACAGAAGTGAATTTAAAAGTGTCTTAAAATGACAAGCTCTATCTGAATCAAGCAAGTTTAATTTTGACTTTCCAATCCCTGTAACATCCAAACATACTCGCACTGAAGATACAGAAAGTTTAGTGATGTTCTTCACACTGCAAATTAGCATGACATAGTGATGAATTCCTTATATAAAGTACAGGTGTAGGATTACGCAAGCCCTTTCTGCAGTTAAGAGGTTAAAGGGACATGAAACCCAAATTTTTTCTTTCATATTTTAGAAAGAGCACGCAATTTTAAACAACTTTCTAATTTACTTCTATTATCTAATTTGCTCCATTCTCTTGATATCCTTTGCTGAAAAGCATTTCTAGATAGGCTCAGAAGCTGCTAATTGGAAGCTGCACATAGATGCCTCGTGTGATTGGCTCACCCATGTGCATTGTTATTTCTTCAACAAAGGATATCTAAAGAATGAATAAAATTAGATAATAGAAGTAAATTGGAATGTTATTTAAAATTGTATTTTCTACCTGAATCATGAAAGACTTTTTTGGGCTTAGTGTCCCTTTAAGGACGCCACACAAGAGGTTGGTCATGTCAGGGTTATTTTGTCAGAATGAGGTTGCGCTCTTCTAAAACACAGAGAGGAAAAAAACATAGCGAACCACAGGCTCATAATAAGACCTAAGATAAATCCTTTCTGGAGGACTCATTATACCAGTTTATGCCCTTGGCTGCCAATCCAGACACTGAGCTCTCCTCTGGCAATGTCTGGAGTATGCAACTCTTTCATTACTGGCATAAAGTATTATACTTTGATAGATGTTACCAATAGCTTGTTATGTTCATAAGTAAAGTCTTTATACAGGAGGATAACGCAGCTGTATCTGAATCACAAGAGTATGAAGGAAACAAAGCCAAACCAATCTCCATAACATTGATGTCAGAACTGTTTGACCAATAGATGCCATTTTCTGCAGGGACACTAAAGTCCAATAGAGCATGCAAATTTAAAGGGACAGTAAAGTAAAAATTAAACTTTCATGTTTCTGACACAGTATAACATAATTTTAAACATCTTTCCAATGTACTTCTACTATCTAATGTGCTTTGTTCTTATGGCATCCTTTATTGAAAAACATACCTAGGGAGGCTCAGGAGCAGCAATGCAATACTGGCAGCTGATTTGTGGCGTCAAGTATATACATATCTCTTGTTATTGGTCCACCAGATGTGCTCAGCTAGCTTACAGCAATTCATTACAGCTCCTTCAACAAAGGATACCAAGATAATAAAGTAAAATTGATAATAGAAGTAAACTGTATATTAGTTTAAAATTGGATGCACTGAATTATGAAAGAATATTTTGGGGTTTCATGCCCCTTTAAAAGCCTTTCCAATTGTGCATAGTCTTTTAATATGCACACTTTCTGAGGCATCAGGTACTACTGAGCTTGATACATGGTACAGGGCGCTGGCAAATTAAAGTAGATTTTGAAATGCGTCAGAAAACAATTTCATTTAATATTCAGAGTAAGAGTTATTGCATTGTATTTTTATTATGCACTTGTTAATTATGTGATTCTACTGTTTTTAAAGTGAATGTCAACTTTCATGAATTAGTGCCGTTTTTTAAAAAAAACTATTAAAAACAGGGGCACTTTCAGTCATGAACGTTTACATTGCACCAGATTTTACAAATACTTCTTCTCCTGAAACACCGGATCGCCGATCCCACGCCTAGAGCTCCTCTGTACTTTGTCAGCAATGACAAAATCGTCTCTCTCCAATCACGGCTTCCCCCCAGGAGCGTTCATCTGGTGAGGCCACGCCATGATTGGAGGAAGCCGGTTTCGTCATTGCTGTGTTAGTACAGCCGGAAGAAGCAGGCGGGACGATCGGTGATCCGGTGTTTCAGGAGAAAAAGGTAAGTATTTGTAAAATCTGGTGCAATGTAAACTTTCATGAATAAAAGTGCCCCTGGTTTTAATAGTTTTTTTTAAAAAAAACGGGCACTGATTCATGAAAGTTGACATTCACTTTAATGGTCCTTTAATATTTTACCAATATTTCTCTAGGTCATGCCACTTAGGTTCTTTACAATGTTTCTAATATTTGACTTAATTTAGGATTAGACAATCTGTGTTAACATTATGTAACAATTTTTGTTACATCAAAACCAGCCAGTTAAAAAAAAATTAAAAACATCAGTTGTAGCTCATAAAATGGGAACCGCAGTCATTCAATAGTGTTTAATAAAGCTATATTTCATATTAAAGGAACACTTAAGATTGATACAATCAGCCAATAGGATTGAGCTTGCATTCTATTGACTGATTGGAATAGCCAATAGAATGCAAGCTCAATCCTATTGGCTGATTGGATCAGCCAATAGGATTTTTTCAACCTTAATTCCGATTGACTGATAGAATTCTATCAGCCAATCGGAATCTAAGGGACGCCATCTTGGACGACGTCATTTAAAGGAACCTTCATTCCGAAGAAGACGTCGTAAGAAGAGGATGCTCCGCGTCGGATGTCTTGAATATGGAGCCGCTCCGCGCTGGATGGATGAAGATAGAAGATGCCGTCTGGGTGAAGACTTCTGCGGGCTTGGATGAAGACTCTGGCCACTTGGATGAAGACTTCTGCCGGCTTCGATGAGGACTTCTGCCGCTCCGTTGAGGATGGATGTCGGCTCTTCAGAAACTGTAAGTGGATCTTCGGAGGTTAGTGTTAGGATTTTTTAAGGGTTTATTGGGTGGGTTTTATTTTTAGGTTAGGGTTTGGGCAGCAATAGAGCTAAATGCCCTTTTAAGGGCAATGCCCATACAAATGCCCTTTTCAGGGCAATGGGGAGCTCAGGTTTTTTTAGTTAGGTTTTTATTTGGGGGGGTTGGTTGTGTGGGTGGTGGGCTTTACTGTTGGGGGGGTATTTGTATTTTTTATTTACAGGTAAAAAAGCTGATTACTTTGGGACAATGCCCCACAAAATGCCCTTTTAAGGCCCATTGGTAGTTTATTGTAGGTTAGGTTTTTTTTTAATTTCAGGGCTCTTAGATTAGGTTTAATTAGTTTAAATATTTGATCATTTATTTTTTATTTTGTGTAACTTAGTGTTTATTTTTTTGAAACTTAGTGTTTGTTATTTTTTGTAACTTAGTTGTTAGGGTGTTTAAATATATAATATAATATAGTTAATTTAATTTGTAGTTTAATGTAGTTTTAGTATAACAGTTAGGGTAGATTAATTATTAGTTTAAAGGGACAGTCTAGGCCAAAATAAACTTTCATGATTCAGATAGAGCATGTAATTTTAAACAATTTTCCAATTTACTTTTATCACCAATTTTGCTTTGTTATCTTGGTATTCTTAGTTGAAAGCTTAACCTAGGAGGTTCATATGCTAATTTCTTAGACCTTGAAGCCCACCTCTTTTCAGATTGCATTTTAACAGTTTTTCACCACTAGAGGGTGTTAGTTCATGTATTTCATATAGATAACACTGTGCTTGTGCACGTGAAGTTTTCTGGGAGCAGGCACTGATTGGCTAGACTGCAAGTCTGACAAAAGAACTGAAAAAAGGGGCAGTTTGCAGAGGCTTAGATACAAGATAATCACAGAGGTTAAAAGTATATTATTATAACTGTGGAATGGGTAATAAAGGGATGATCTATCTTTTAAAACAATAAAAATTCTGGTGTAGACTGTCCCTTTAATATAGTTTAATGTAATTTAGTATAATAGGGTAGATTAATTAATAGTTTAATATAGTTTAATGTAATTTAGTATAATAGTTAGGGTAGATTAATTTATAGTTTAATATAGTTTAATGTAATTTTAGTATAATAGGGTAGATTAATATAGTTTAATTTAAATCTAAAGGTAAGTTTAAATGTATTATAAGATAGGGATGAGTTAATATTTAATGTAAAGTTAAGGGGTTGTTAGGTTTAGGGGTTAATAGGTTAATTTAGTTTATGGCGATGTGAGGGGCTGGCGGTTTAGGGGTTAATAGGTTTAGTAAGTGCTAGTGATGTGGGAGGCCAGGGGTTTAGGGGTTAATATATTTATTTAGTTGCAGTGGTTTTCAGGAGCGGCGTGATAGCGGTTAATAACTTTATGTAGGTGGCGGCGGTGGCGGGGCGGTAGATTAGGGGTTAATAAGTATAATGTAGGTGGCGGCGGTGTCAGGGCGGTAGATTAGAGGTTTATAAGTATAATGTAGGTGGTGGCGGTGTAGGGGGCGGCAGATTACGGGTGTTTAGACTCGGGGGTTATGTTAGGGTGTTAGGTGTAAACGTAACTTTTATTCTCCCATAGGAATCAATGGGATATCGGGCAGCAGCGAACATTAACTTTCACTGCTTTCAGACTCCCATTGATTCCTATGGCATCTGCAGCCTCCAGGGCGGCGGATTGAAAAGCAGGTACCCTGGGCCAGAATAGTGGCGAGCGTACCTGTTAGAAATTTGTTAACTAGCAAAAGTAGTCAGATAGTGCTGAATTTGCATTCAGAATATCTGTAATGATGTAAGCATCGATCTGTATCGGACTGAGACCGGCGGATCGTATGTTACGTCACAGATTTCAACTTTTGCCGGTCTGTAGGCTTTGATAATTAAGGGGAATTAAGCTCTCCACAATTATGCTGCGGAATTCCAGTGTATTTGCGGTTGACGGCTTGATAAGTAGGCCTCTTGGTCTTAATTAAGATCTCTGAGAGCCCTGTATTGATACCCCTGTTGTAAGTATTAGGGCCAGATTACACGTGAGGTGCTATTTAAAGGGACAGTCTACACCTTACTCATCTTAAAGTCTTACTTTAGATTAAAGGGCCATACCCAAATGTTGAAAAACTTGAAAGTGATTTAGCATAGCTGTAAAAAGCTAGACTAGAAAATATCACCTGAACATCTCTAGGTAAAAAAGAAAGATATTTTACTGCAAAATGTCCTAAATATGCACACCCCACTGTAAAGGACTTTAAGCAGCAAATCAGTATGCCTGTCCCGGGACTTGCAAGGGAGTGAGCCTCATGCACACTAATGTTATTTCCCTATTCAGTTTAAGGAAGTTTACTATGACATCTCATGAGATCACAGTTCATGATCTCAGCACTGCTGATGCTGGTTGGCTGCTGTTCATTTCATTTTCTTTTACCTACAGCTGTACAGCAGCTGAAGTATAACTGTTACACAGCAGTTATTCTGGTGAGCTGAAGAAATTGTGAGGTCAAATATCTTCCTTTTTTACATAGAGATGCTCAGGTGACATTTTCCAGTCAGCTTTTTACAGTTATGCTGCATCACTTTCAAGTGATTTAGCATATAAGTATTATGTCCCTTTAAGCTGCAAAGTTATTTTAAAATGAACATTGTTTCTGGCCACTTTGAAATGGCTGGCAAGCAAAACCCTAATTGCATGTTAACCCGATCCTATTCTCAAGTGCGCTAACCCGACATTAAAATATGAATATTTTACATTGCAATGTTCTTCACATTGAAGAATAGATTCTACTTGTTCATAAATACATATTTCTACATATATCTTAGGGCTTTTTGCACAAATATATATTTATACCTATATTTATAGTATAGATGATTATACATAGGTATAGATATATTTATATATATATATATATATATATATATATATATATATATATATATATATATGAATATCTATTTAGAAATTCTTAGAACATATTCTGCTTTGTGCAGAACATTGGAATGTGAAATATTTCCATTTATATTAAATACACAGTATAACACTTTATGGAATATGAATATTGCATAAATTAGATTTTTCATGTTTTCATCTACTTAAGTGCAAAGGGCTCCAGTGCACTTATATATATATATATGTCTATATATGCATAGATATGTATTTATATGTGTATATATGTCAGTAAATACATATATACACATATAAATACATATTTACACATACATACATATATATATATACATACATACATATACATCTTTTGAAATGTATATGTATGTATCTCTATGTTAAAGCCCTTTGTCTGCCTTTTTTTTGTTTAATCATTTTTATTAGATGGTTTTATTAAGGGACATTAAACCCAAAAATGTTCTTTTATGATTCAGGACGGTAGAGAATACAATTTTACACAACATTCACATTTACTTCTATTATCTAATTTGCGTCATACTTTAGATATCGTTTGTTGAATAAATAGAAATAGACATTGGTGAGCCAATCACACGAGGCATCTATGTGGAGCCACCAATCAGCAGCTACTGAGCATATCTAGATATGCATTTCAGCAAAGAATATCAAGAGAATGAAGCCAATTAGATAATAGAAGTAAACTAGAAAGTTGTTTAAAACTGCATGTTCCATCTGAATCATGAAAGAAATGTTTTGGGTTTAATTTCCTTTTATGGGTGTAACTGTACTTTGTAATGTATTTCTGATGTGTTTTGTGACACATTTTTGTTTTGCGAAACAGTTAACCAGAGCTCTTAGGTCACGTTATCCCAACGAGTGTTAACTTCAATTTCTCTCAGGCGTTTACTTTCAATCTGTAATATGAGCGTATAACATGACGCGTGCAAAAACCCCTGATAAACCACTTTTGGCTCACGCCGATCTGCTAGCGCGCCGCCGCCACTCATAATCTAGCCCTAGGTGTTTATCTATTTAAGTTACCTAAACAGATTACATTTTAGCTCTAGCTTTTATTACTCAGTGGATGCCTTTAAAACATGTTCATCAGCCCCTGATAAGAGTTATTAATGTAAAGAATGTTCTAATTTTTATTGATAATATTATTGTTTTGGGGAAGGGATGTAAACTCACTAAACATAATAAACATTAATCCCAAGCTATCACTTGTATCCTTCTCTGTTATGTAGAACCTCTAAGGGGACACAGGAGCATTTGTGGAACATTGAGAAGGAGAGCTTGCTGCCATGGAAACTAGTATAGCGTGTCAACACTTCCTGTACTTTACTCTTCATCTTGCCAGCAACTTTTCTAGGTAAGACCCTCATCTGCAGATAACCCCTGTATTCACCTATATAATAGCTTCCACTCCCAAACAAAGAAAGCTCAAAGAAAGCTCCCTCTCACTAGGGATAGATCACAATCCTTTGCCCACAACAAAGCTAGAGATTAATGCCATTTACTAACCACCTGTAACCCATAATTTAAGGGGCATATTTTAATTGGTGACTACTGAAGCAACAGTTATTAACTCATGACTATTGACAACTACTAATAAACCTGCTAAAGCTGACCATCAGGGTGTCTTTTTACAAGTGACTGTAAAATAAAAAAAATAAAATTATGCTTACCTGATAATTTTATTTTCTTCAGATGGAAAGAGTCCACAGCTGCATTCATTACTTTTGGGAATTTAGAACCTGGCCACCAGGAGGAGGCAAAGACACCCCAGCCAAAGGCTTAAATACTCCTCCACTTCCCTCATCCCCCAGTCACAGTGGCGTATTTAGGTTTTGTGCTGCCCTAGGTACTCGAAATCCTGCTGCCCCCCCAGGTTTTAGGTCTTTTTCAGCTGTAAAAAATATTGGTCAGTGTGTAACATTTTTTTTAATGTCTCTTTAAGTAGTAGGACTTGCATTCAGGTGGGTTGATTTAAACCTAAATGCATATGCAGGGTGACTCTTTTATATATATTATATATATATATACAGTATATATATATATATATATATATATATATATATATATATATTATAATGGGGTACCCCAGCAATAACACCCACTCCCTTGATATTTAGCCATGAAGTCAAGTTTTTGCTCACCAAAGTTTGCTGCCCCAAGTATTATAGCGTAGAACCATCTCTAAATTAATTTAGCCCACACAGAGCAATGACTTAACCCTCTTTTATGTAGTGATGTGATTTAATATTGGCGGTAACACACACTGATGAGGGATTTAATACCAATATTGCCAGTAACATGAACAAAGCAGACATCATCATGTAACACACAGATCAAGGATTAAACACCCATATTGCCATTGCTACAAACACACAGTGTATATATGTAACCCCTTTTATTGCCAAAAACACATAGTAGTTGATTTTACCCTATTATTTCCATGCCAGTTGACCTCACAAAAAAGTCATTAAACTCCCATAGGTAGCGGCTCCCTCTATCACTAACTAAGTGATAGTCACCCACCCGTGACCAAGACACTGACCTGACTAGTGATCCCTAAGTACAGAGCATACAGTAGTAGTACTGAGTCTGATGAGTGACTCTGTGGCAGAGACTGAGTGCCCTATCTGAGTTTGTTGTCATCCCGCTCCAGTTGTCACATAGCTCCATCGCTCCACGGCATGCAAACAGATAGTGGAAGCTGGCTGGTCGAAAACATCACGTGACCTCTGCAAAAAGCCGGTCACGTGAACGCTCGGTGGTAAGCTACCCATTCAAAAATTTTTTTTTTAAAGCAGCCAGATATTCAAGTGCAGTGGACAGGTGCTGCCCCCAAAAAATTTGTCGCCCTAAGCACCGGCCTTGTTGGCCTATCCATTAATACACCCTTGCCCAGTCATTCTGCCGAGGAACAAGGAACAGTAGAAGAAACATCAGAAAAAATACGGGTGGGGAGCTGTGGACTCTTTCTATCTGAAGAAAAGAAAATGATCAGGTAAGCATAATTTAAGTTTTTCTTCATAAATGGAAAGAGTCCACAGCTGCATTCATTACTTTTAGGAAAACAATACCCAAGCTATAGAGGACACTATAAGCAAACACGGGAGGGTACAAGAGGCGGCCCATTCTGAGGGCACCAGGCCTGAAAACCCCTACCCAACAAAATCCCGCTTCATCCGAAGCCGAGAACAAGTTTGAAAAAAAAGGAAAAGCCTAAGGACACTGACCCGCAGATAGTCCACAGCCTTGCTAGCGTCCGCAGGAACTAGACTCGACTGAGTCAACAGCCTCCAAGAGACACCGTCCCTAGCAGTCATTCTCCAAACAACACACCCCTTACTAAAAAAGGGAACAAACTACCGTATTCTTCCACACAGAAGAAAAGGCATGGAGAAAACATGATTGTACTTGTAAAGCACGGGTAATCCCTCTTAAGGGACTCAAGGTGCTGCTCCCTCGGTTTGCTACAGTGCAGAGTAGCCACAGTGCATTAGTATGCTGAGCTAGCTTCCAGCTAGCATAAGGAACTCCAGAAAAAAAACTAAAAAGGGCACGAGTCCTAAATAAAAACACAGAGCAAAAACCTGAGAAACTGGGTCAGGCTAACAGAGACCCAACCAGTCTCATAGAAACAAGGGGAGGAAACCACGGGATAAGGCCGGGAGTCTGAAACAGAGAGAGGATCTTCCCCTAACACAGTGCAACCACACTCTAGAAAGCAACTGAAGACAAAGGTCCCCAAGTCGCAAAAAGGTATCTCAGAATACCGAAATATTCAGAAACACGAAACCTTGTGCAGCAAGCTCAGACAGGCCTGACGAACAACACCTGAAGCAAAAACACTCCACGCTGCAGTCATCTAAAAATGACTCTGAAACTTAAAGGGACACTGAACCCAAATTTTTCTTTTGTGATTCAGATAGAGCATGCAATTTTAAGAAACTTTCTAATTTACTCCTATTATCAATGTTTCTTTGTTCTCTTGCTATCTTTATTTGAAAAAGAAGGCATCTAAGCTTTTTTCTTTGTTCAGAACTCTGGACAGCCGTTTTTGATTGGTGGATTAATTTATCCACCAATCAGCAAGGACAACCTAGGTTGTTCACCAAAAATGGGCCGGTATCTAAACTTACATTCTTGCATTTCAAATAAAGATACCAAGAGAATAAAGAAAATTTGATAATAGGGGTAAATTAGAAAGTTGATTAAAATTGCATGCTCTATCTGAATCACGAAAGAAAAAATTTGGGTTCAGTGTCCCTTTAAATACTTGCAGGGCAAGTGGAAAGCAGCTGAAGATAGGATCCTTCAGATTGCTAAGTATCCACTAACCAGCGGGCTATCTAAGAGCCGCCAGTCCTTCCCACAAATCTTGAATGTGTAGAAAGGAGAAACCTCAAAAAAGCCTACTGTACCTCGAATGCTCCAAGGACGAAATAGCAGAGCAACAGATCTCAGATCCTGCTCCAAAACCAGACCAGCCAAAGTGACAGACATGTCTGATAGATAGGCGGACAGAAGACCCCAACCACAAGCCCCTAGGGCAGTGCTTTCCAAACTGTGTGTTGTGACACTTTAGTGTGTCGGCGGCAGTAGGTGTGTCCCTGCTTCAGGACAAATTTTTTAATTTCTCTTTAATTTTTCTTTTGGTTTCCGACTTTCTGCCTGCATATCACATGGTTGACATGTGATTGATACATAGTGGGTCACAGATCTTCTTAACCTATTGGCTCAGCTTAGCAGGAACTGAAACTATTCCTATTGGAGGCACATTGGCTCCTGGTGGAACGTGTAGTTTCCTCAATCGGCTTGTGACTGCACGTGTAATCACTGAGTGGGACAGCAGTGTGTTTGCAGCGTGGGCAGTAGTCCGTTGGACTTGCAGAGCTCTGAGGGCAGCAGCTTTAACGCTGAGCTGAAGTCAGAAGTCAAAGTGTTTTTAGTTTTTTGCAGCTAGCTCCCAGTAGTGCATTGCTGCTCCTGCTCTTGATATATGGATAGGAAGTGAAAGCTTAAAAATGCTTGATGATGAAATGCGAGTGTCTTTATCTAATATTCTACTAAATATTCAGAAACTGTGTTTATCCCATTAACCTCATACATCCCATTAAAATAGTAAATAGCTATTGGTGTTACTAAACTTTTTTTGAATTCTTGCACATACATACTGTTACTTGTAAATACATTTAGTTATTATATAATTTATGTAAGTGTCCGTATATCTTAAAACAAGTTAGTTTAACCTCCTGTTTGCTAGTACAACTGAATTACTGTGTCGCGAAATGATGTAGGTCTAAAAAGTGTGTCACCAACATGAAAAGGTTGGAAAGATCTACCCTAGGGAATGGAAGAAAAAAATGGGGGACTCACCCACCCCATCAGAGCTCAGGTGCCAACCCAATCCGCTCCTCCAAAATAAGGCACTCCTACGGAGAACCCCCTAGGAGCTGGAACAGAGAAAAGTGCAATAGATCTGTAGGATAACCTGTCACAGCTCTCTTAGACAGTCTCTACGTAGAGAGACCAATTACTAGCAGGTGGAACAGAGCCCACAGATCAGAAGATGCTGCCCCTTACAGAAATAAGCCACCTGAACCACCCTCCTACACACAGGGCAGGACAAGGACCTTCCAGAGAGAGGAAACCCCAACTCATAAGGAAGATAAACTATCCCCTCCGAAAGGAAGGGCACAGATAAGAACAGCGTGCACGTCCACAAGACATGAAGCCATAGTATGATCAAAACACGGAACAAATTAAAAATCATCCAGACACCACTATTGACCCAAAAGAGAAAAATCTCCCCATATAGTAGCACACTTCATCCGAAAGACAAGTCAGGCCTTAAAGTTTATAACCAGTACCTGAAGGTGGATGAGAACTCTGGCTTAGCCCAATGAGCTAGCCCCTATGTCGCAACATAGGGTCCCTGAAAAAAACTGGGTCTTCCCGAACAAGTCCATCGGATCATAAGTCTCCAGACATCCAAGAAGGATCCAAGACAAGAACTTCAGACCCGGGACCCAGAATTGTTCTAGAATGAACAACACCCTCAGGTAACACAAGATACCCCGTCTGAAGCAATCATACGTCACAGGGGATGAGAACCGGGAAACCCAGAGAACGGGTACAGGACTCACTTGAATTCCAGCCCAAAGGGAAGAGAACACCCTTAGCTGGAGGTCAACACTCCCCCCAGCAAGCTACTAGGCCGCGACAAAGTCACACAATTTCTCTAGAGCCCAAAGGCCCCAAGGGCAGCATTAAGGGAAATGAAAATGAGAACAGTCACCTGAAAGAGATTAGAAGAAAGGCTAGTCTCCATAATCCTTTCAGATTACCGTTCCAGAAGACCACACCCAAGGAAGAAGAATGCAAAGCATCCCGAACCCAGGCAAAAAAAATCCCCTAAGCAAACAGCTTGGAAAAAGAGACAACAACTCCTATCGCCCCTGATATGGAGACGACTAACTCCCGAAGGAAGACAGAGCCTCATGGCCTTCACTTCCTAATTAAGCAGCCAAAGCCACCACAAAAACCGGACGAAGTTTTAATAAGTCCTAAAAGGACACTTACAAAGAGACCATGAAAGGCAAAGCCATAAGAACGGCGGTATGAAGGACCTAAATCCTCCAAGCCTCCAACCCACAATGAGAAGGAACACTCTAGTTTCCGAAAAATTCTGAAACAACTGAGCATGTCGCCGCAGATCTTAACTGAGTCCCGGCCCACTAGATTGAAAGGTGAATGTGGGATGAACCAATCCCCCATGCCCCTAAGCAACCACGGACCCTCAAGTCCTTTCAGGATGCTAGTTGAAGCTTGTAAAACACTGAGCGCCCTTACCAGACCAACCAGCCACAAAAAGGTGCCACATGTCTGAACGAGGCCTCAAAGACAGAAGGATTTGTACCCAGTCAGGACCAGCCTGAAACCAAGGGCCCCATCACTGTCAAGGCCACATAGAGTCTCCCCCGATGATGGAGGGATAAAGAACAGTCAGACAGACTTTTGTAAACAGAGCAAACAAAATCACGAGTATCAATTCCAGAGAGGAAAGTTCCCGAAGGAAAAATCACACCACAACATGAGCTTTAAACCAAATAAAAACCATCCTCACTGGAAGAAAATAAAAGATAAGGCAACCCGTAGGTTATCGCCCAGGAACATCGGACAGACCCACAGGACCAGCCCAACAGGGGTCCGAGACTTCCAAGCTCATAACTGGAAAAGGATACACAAATAACAAAGACTATAAGAAGATGACTTCATCCCCTTATATCTATGTATGCAAGCCAGTCGAAGAGTAAGACTGAGAAGCCCCAGACCCATTATGAATGGGATCCTCCAGCAACGCCAAAAATGTGCCTTAGTAGGACACAAAGGCGCTCCAGTCTATAACAAAAGGCGCAACATACTTCCACCGGGACAAAAGGAAACACTGGCCCCATAGGTTGACCCCCTGAGGCCTATGGGGCAGTCGCTCCCCCGGAAGGCTTAACTGGACCAGGCGATCCCACGCCTGACGAGCCCCGGTTAACAAAACACGGATAATATCGTAAGCACACTCCCGGAAAATGCAGATGTGCCAGAGCCAAAGATATGGCCATGCGGAACCGTGTCGTAACCTCCGGTGGGAACAGGACACACTCCCTTGAAAGGATAAGTAGCCTTTGGGTTACCTGCATGCGTAGTAAGAGTTGATGGTAGGGAACTCGTCTCGTGAGAAATAGAATCCCCAGAGAAAGATGGCTCAGTGGGCACCCGACTCCCCGATCCCAAGGAACAGAGCACTCTAAAACGGTATTTGGAAAATAACTGATGGGCATGTATCACCCAGGCCAATTCATATTCTTCGCAAGAAGTAGAGTCTGAATCAGAGACATCCGTCTCCAAGAATCCTCCATAACTGGGACACTGCCGCCTACAGAGAACCAGACACCAGTGGACCAGGATTTCTCCGTTGCCACGTGGTCAGGAAAACAACATGGTAAACTGTGCAGTCCATGCAAAAGCGTGCCCGACCGAAAAGGTCACGTCACTAGACATAGGCCGTTATGTTCCAAAAATAGCCATGAGAAGAAGCAACACTACACAGTAGCAGACAGAATCACATAACAAACATGATTATAAAACCCCCGTTCAATAATTCCCCTCAGGAGATATTAAACCTTGATTCCTAGATACAAAAAGGAGACTCACTGAGACCCTATGTTAAAGTTATCCCCGAAAGGTTGTAGCCCCTCTCGGATAAACAATTGAAATTACAATACATTGCTTGTGGAACTGTTAATATGAGTCGGGATGGTTTTGCAGAAAGACTCTCCCTGCATCTCCGGACTCTAACTTTCATCCATGCTCTCACTGAGAAGCTGACAGGACTACTTAAAATTCCAGTCCCATACCGAAGAGTACTACCCTCCATAAGAGACTATTGAAAACTTCTGACACTTCTCTGCCAACCTTGTGGGATGAAAGGCAAAGAATGACTGGGGGATGAGGCAAGTGGGAGGAATATTTAAGCCTTTGGCTGGGGACCTCCTCCTGGTGGCCAGGTTTTAAATTCCCAAAAGTAATGAATGCAGCTGTGGACTCTTTCCATTTATGAAGAAAATATATATAAAAATATTTTATTGATCAATAATGGCCTAGATTTCACACATAAGTAAATCCACATATATTTTAAAACATTGTTCCAATTACAACCAATTATAATATTACAAATAATCCATCTAGTGCCTATACAATATATTACTTATATTTTATTAGTATTTTGAGTGCTACTTGCAATTATGAAACAGACTTGTATTAGATCCAGAGAAAAAGCTTTAGTACTCTCTTCCAGTATACAATTATGAAACATTTACTTAAAGGGATAGAACGGTCAAAATGTGTGCACTTCAATTTGAAATATAAGCATGTTTGCAATATAAATCCATTAGCAAAAAAGCTTCTAGTAAAAGCTATTACTGTTTTTCTGCAGCATATGCACATATCCTGTGAAGGCCAGAGAACCAATATTCAAACACCACACCTTCTCAGAGAGCTGGCAGTGGTGTGTATTGCTTCTGAAGATGTAATTTGTGTCATACAAGCCAGGATATGTGCGTATGCTGCAGAAAAATAGTAATAACTTTTACTAAAAGCATTGTTTGCTAATGGAAACATATTACACAAATGCTTATATTTGAAATTGAAGTGCACTCATGCACATTTCATGTTTGATCGTTCTATCCCTTTCAGGGGCGTATATTGAGGTTTTGTGCTGCCCTAGGCACTCAAAATTCTGCTGCCCCCCCACCCCACCGCAGGTTTAAGGCCTTTTTTTAGACATAATATTTTTGGGGCAGGGTGTAAAAATTTTTAAAAAAATGTCTTTTTAAGTAGATGTTCATCAGGGCTTGCATTCACTCTGGTCACACACACACACACACACACACACACACACATATATATATATATATATATATATATATATATATATATATATATATATATATATATATATATATAAATAAAAAAAGACATTATTTTTCAAGTCAGATGATTAAAGTGTTTATATAAGAAAAAAATATCCTTCACTGTATGATAATTTGTCAGTAGGTGGTTGTTTAACTTTAAACATCTTCTTTGGTGATTGGCAGTTATTTAAGCAAAATATCTGCTTGGATAAATATGTAATGAATATACAAATTGGACTTTAAAATTACTTTAAAAATACAACAGTAGTTATGATAGGTTTAGGAATTGTCACATGATACAATCATAATAAAGTATATACTTGTATTGTTTCTGAATGTATTAAATGCATACAACATATTTTCAGTTGTGTTTTAAGTCACATAGTTGTATAGATTCAGCAATAAATACTTATTCTTTGCATGTATGACAGATAGACAAACAGTAAATGTACAAGTATTTAGTGACTAATCCGTTTAAGTATTTTAATGCCTAATGAAGATGTATTGAAGGGAGAAAGGCATACGCTGTTTCACAGTGGTCACGGTGTAGTGCACACTGCACTGTGTAGTCTGTGTGAGTCTCAATCACGTGGTGGAGCCAGGAAGAATACCGCATTCCCTCTCACTGTCACCACGACATGCGCATTCACATACAATCCCATAGGATAGCAATAGCTGGGCCAGCCATTTAAGTCATTTGTAATTGATTGATTTAGCCACCCGGCCCTGAGTTCAGTAGAGTGGCCCTAGGGACTAAATTCTGCTGCCCCTTAAAAATCTGCCTCCCTAGGCACCGGCCTTGTTGGCCTATGCCTTAATACTCCCCTGATCCCTTTAAAATGGTAAAATTACACATTACCATAAACTGGTAAACATTTTTTAACCATACATAAGACCTACTTCAGAGCTGTGTCAGTGGAGTTAGTGGAATAAAGAGAGAAGGGATGGTGGATAACTGCTTTAATTACAAAAAGCAATATCTATACCATTCTAAAAGGTATTATTATTATTAATGGAAATAAATCTTTGGAAGGATGTTCACATGGATGACAGCAAACTACACAGAGAGCATAGACTGAGCCAATCCACTTAAAATACATTGTAAATACTGAAAGCTACCAGGGACAAGGAAAGGGATACAAATTATTATTGAGACGGTGGCCACAAGTCCTCCTTTAAAGCATCCCTATCTATTAAGCCCAGGAAAACTATGTTGTAACAGAGAACACATGTGGCATGTACAAGGATTGAAATCCCATATTAATTTGACCCACACCCCCCCCCCTTCTTAACCAACTTCATAACCCTCTTTATTCCTAAATTCCTTTCTCTTTCCCCTTACCTTAAAGGGACACTGAACCCAAATTTTTTATTTTGTGATTCAGATAGAGCATGCAATTTTAAGCAACTTTCTAATTTACTCCTATTATCAAATGTTCTTCATTCTCTTGGTATTTTTATTTGAAAAGCAAGAATGTAAGTTAAGATGCCGGCCCATTTTTTAAGAACAACCTGGGTTGTCCTTGCTGATTGGTGGATAAATTCATCCACCAATAAACAAGTCCTGTCCAGGGTCTGGACTTTCTTTTTCAAATAAAGATAGCAAGAGAATGAAGAGAAATTGTTAATAGGAGTAAATTATAAAGTTGCTTAAAATCGCATGCTCTATCTGAATCACGAAAGAAAATTTTTGGGTTCAGTGTCCCTTTAAAGGAACAGTCTAGTCAAAATTAAACTTTCATGATTCAGATAGGGCATGCAATTTTAAACAACTTTCCAATTTACTTTTATCATCAAATTTGCTTTGCTCTCTTGGTATTCTTTGTGGAAAGCTAAACCTAGGAAGGTTCAAACTGATTTCTAAACCGTTAAAAAATGCCTCTTATCTCACTGCATTTTGACAATATTTCACAGTTAAGCAAAAACTTATGTATAGAGAGGGCGCCTATTGGGCTAAAGATATCAACGCTTTTAAATATTCAAAGATATTTATTAAAAGTATAACAGTAAGATAAAATATGGGACGTCTACCTATTAAACAAGATACCCTAAAATCAGGCGTTACATAAAACAAGTGCAGCATTCACAATGTACGTTGCAATATAACAGCTAGCATTCAAAAAATAAAATGGCACAGTGTCCGTTATATTTGATATCAGATGATACTATTATGTTGCAAATCCAAACTATTGTTACACAGTCTTATTAATGTATACCACCAATAATGCGTACTACAAGACTTTCAATCAGATACCACTCCAATTGGTGATTCAGTTGCTCTATGAACAAACACGGTACCTCTCAGAGCGGTAATGGTTCCATTCAGAGCCAAAGAAACTTTTCAAAGACCACAGTTTTTTCAATATATAATAGATGGATAATACCTGTATCACTGTAGAGATTCCGGACAGGTAAGCAGGTATATTACCCTTTCGTGTAGTGGGTATATTACCCTTTCGTATAGTGAGGTACTTCTGCGCCTTCTCTGAGTCACTTTCCAAGTAAGTTGTTCCACGTGACTGTTAGCGTCTGACGTCACGGATTGACCTCCGTCTTAGCAGGGTAAACAGATAATGGTTCTGGAGACAGCTAATTGCTATTTGCCAGTACAGACAATTGGCAATATGAAACAGGAAACCTGCACTTAGTGCTTTGCACGCAGGAGAAAAAAAGTTGTATTAAGTATATTCTCACCCTCCAGATTCCAGCTTAGATTTTCTTTGAAGTAGTTAGAGAATTAATAATAACTCGGGTTATGTTGAAAAGTACATAGACCATGTAGAGACAATTAATGTGTATATTGATCAGGATTTCAGTTGAAACTTTAAACATTTGCATTTTTTTAGGTAGTTTGCATTTGGCATATTAATACATCTTACATTCCAGTTATCATAAATATAACCTTAAATATACAGTTGTTTTCAAAGATAATGTTGATGATTTCAAGAGATATGAGAGATACTTCCACTTTATTAGTGAGTGTGATATATTGAGCATTATATTAATACATATTAGAAAATTATTAAACTATTATAGTGAAAGGTGGTTACTACATATAAACCTAAAACAAAATAGACTATTTCTATAATGTGTAAATAGATACAATAATTGTGTCATTCAAACAAAAAGGGTGAGAGGTCTAATTCTGAATTAAGACCTCTTGGAAATAAGGTGTCAAATTTATAAATAAGTTCTGCTTCTTTTATGAGCAGTTTTTACTATATTCCCCCCTCTCCAGTGACCTTTGACTTTGTGAATACACCAATAGTGTAACTCATTGGTGTTGCCATGGTGTAATTTTTCTTTTTCTATACTCCACAAGTTTTCTCTTATTCTATCTCCTGAGGCATCGCTTGGTCTTTCCAATATAAAACAAATTACAAGTACATTTTAATGCATAGATCACATTTTTTGTGTACATCTAATCGTTTCCTTTATGGTGAAATCATCAACTGAATTATTTATCTTAAGATTTTTGATTTTGTGGCTATGTTTACAGGCTTTGCATGTATAACAGGGGAAAAATCCAGCTATTTTACCTCCCCCCATATCTACCTGATCTACCTAGCTGGATTTTTCCCCTGTTATACATTCAAAGCCTGCAAACATAGCCACAAAATCAAAAATCTTAAGATAAATAATTCAGTTGATGATTTCACCATAAAGGAAACGATTAGATGTACACAAAAAATGAAAAACATGTGTGGGGGGAGGGAATATAGAAAACACTTGTGAGGGGGGAATATAGAAAAAACCTTGTTCATAAAAGAAGCAGAACTTATTTATAAATTTGACACCTTATTTCCAAGAGGTCTTAATTCAGAATTAGACCTCTCACCCTTTCTGTTTGAATGACACAATTATTGTATCTAGTTACACATTATAGAAATAGTCTAAATCTATTCTGTTTTAGGTTTATATGTAGTAACCACCTTTCACTATAATAGTTTAATAATTTTCTAATATGCATTAATATAATGCTCAATATATCAAACTCACTAATAAGGAAGTATTTCATATCTCTTGAAATCATCAACATTATCTTTGAAAACAACTGTATATGTAAGGTTATATTTATGAAAACTGGAATGTAAGATGTATTAATATGCCAAATGTATACTACCTAAAACAATGCAAATGTTTAAAGTTTCAACTAAAATCCTGCATACCATTTTAAAGGGCCACTGTAAGTAAATATTTTCTATGCCTGTTACTAACTAACTACCCCAAATACGCTTTTTATCAATAGCATTTCATTAACATATCTCTACCGTATATCAGAAATCTTGTCTGCAAATTTAATTGTTTTCCAAACCCACTCCGTGGGTATCCTTTGCTCTGTACCAATCCGTTTACAATACCTAGGTTTCAAAATGGCGCTTTAAACACAAAGTTATTGGTTTAAGTATTTTGAACATGCAGTGCTGAAAATAGTGGGCAGGATAACGTGACATCAGTGGCGAATAAAAGATATAACTTTTAGAATGTTATGAAACTTCATTTTGGAGAAAATATAGGTCAGTAGGTTTTAATTAATGTTTATTAACTTTAATATGTTAGTTGTTTAGCTTAAAAATTATAACAGAAAGTAATCCTTTAAAAGAGAATGAGTCAATGCCACCTTAAAGAAAGTGAATTTGATCATTGCCAATCATGTTTCCACCAATTGCAGATAAGGACAACATTTATAAGGGAGCCCACTACATGCCACAAACATCTTGATAAAGCACTGAGAAGGGCGAAATGCGTCGTTTGTGTGGCACTGATATCGTTGTGGATCAATATACACAATTATTGTCTCTACATGGTCTATGGACTTTTTAACATAACCCGGGTTATTATTAATTCTCTAACTACTTTAAAAAAATCTAAGCTGGAATCTGGAGGGTGAGAACATACTTAATACAACTTTTTTCTCCTGGGTGCAAAACACTAAATGCAGGTTTCCAGTTTCATATTGCCAATTGTCTGTACTGGCAAGTAACAACTAGCTGTCTCCAGAACCATTATCTGTTTACCCTGCTAAGACGGAGGTCAATCCGTGACGTCAGACGCTAACAGTCACGTGGAACAACTCACTTGGAAAGTGACTCCGAGAAGGAGCAGAAGTACCTCACTATACGAAAGGGTAATATACACACTACACAAAAGTGTAATATACCTTACCAGTCCGGAATCTCTACAGTGATACAGGTATTATCCATCTATTATATATTGAATAAACTGCTCTGAGAGGTACCGTGTTTGTTCATAGAGCAACTGAATTACCAATTGGAGTAGTATCTGATTGAAAGTCTTGTGGTACGCATTATTGGTGATATACATTAATAAGACTGTGTAACAATAGTTTGGATTTGCAACATAATAGTATCATCTGATATCAAATATAACGGACACTGTTACATTTTATTTTTTGAATGCTAGCCTGTTATATTGCAACATACATTGTGAATGCTGCACTTGTTTTATATAACGCCTGATTATTTAGGCTATCTTGTTTTATAGGGAGACACCCCTTATATTATCTTACTGTTATACTTTTTAATAAATAACTTTGAATATTTGAAAGTGTTGATATCTTTAGCCCAATAGGCACCCTCTCTATACATAAGTTTTTGCTTACTACTGTTTTTTCTTAGACAACACTTTGGGGAAGCTGTCTTTTAGAGAGGTGTATTATACCAATTCCTATAGCGCATAACTATTCTCTTACACTCAATATTTCACAGTTAGACAGTGCTAGTTTATGTGTGTCATATAGATAACATTATGCTTACTGTGGAGTTATTTAGGAGTCAGCATTGTTTGGCTACAATACATGCCTGTCAAAAGCACTGAAATAAGGGGGCATTCTGCAGAGGCTTAGTTACAAGGTAATCACAGAGGTAAAAAGTGTATTAATATAACTATGTTGATTATGCAAAACTGGGGAATGGGTAATAAAGGAATTACCTATCTTTTTAAACAATAAACATTTTCAAGTAGACTGTCCCTTTAAATATTCTCTCTTGCCCTTTTCCTCTTACACAGTTCTTATTTTTGCAAACTTATCCAACATTCAAACTGGCAGCATACAAGTGTCCGCAGATAAAACAACCAATGGCACTACAAAAGGTTAACCTTTTTAATTACTTATTTATAACAATCTTGGATTAACTGCAAATAAACAAACGTAGGGGGTGCCCTATCAAGGGATGGAACTAAGAACTTTACAGGTGATAGTAATAAACCAGTTGGTATACAAACCTCAGAGAATATATATGTACCTCCTAAGAGGGAGACAAAGTGTAGTAATATGTATAAATATATAACACACAATGTTAGATAATCAACACTCAAATATGGAGTAACCACGGTATAAATTGTGAAGTCCAATATACAGTGTTAGAGGCTAGTAGAGGGCAGTGAGTCCTATAATAATGGTGATAGTGATGTTGGATAATCCCTGGGACGGGCACAGGCAGCTATCTGTGAAGATCCAGGCCGGGATCCAAAACAGCAATCTAAAAAGACAAGAATAGACAGAAGCGCCACATGGCCCAATATTGTCTGGTCCAAAAGATAAATCTGTGTGAATATACAATATCAACTCACATTTAGGAAAGCACTTCAGATAGTGCTATAGCAGCAGTCTGGGATTTCTATTAGTCACCCAGGAGACCAAATTCCGGTGTAGATGTGGTGTCTAGATGAACAACATAAAAGGACAAACGGTGCCTATATGGCCTAGTATTGTCTTGACAAATATGAGTCAAATATGAGATATCAAGTAATGTTGTTGTTTATACAGAAATAGCCACACTGGTCAATGGTTTAAATATTCCATATATGAAAGGTATTTGAAATGACAACTGTTTAGTAGGAAATGTACTAATAGAGGTATTTGTAATGACAACTGTTAAGTAGGAAATGTACTATTATCTTTATTTTGGCCAATAGGGTATTTTGGACCTCCCAAGCTCCTCCTAGCATCATGTGATGCTAATTAACACTAATTGATGTTCCATGTGTATATATAGCAAGTGTTCAGAAATGTTTTTACTAAGCCTGATGAAACAGCCTTGAGCTGAGAAACGCGTAGCTCTGTTTTTATATTTTAATAAAACTCTTGTTTTTATATTGGGACACTTGCTATTTTTCCATTTTTTCTACTATCTTTGTTGCTACATTACATTTTGCTGAGAGGAACCTTTTAGCACTGGGCCTCCCTCTGTCTCACTGGAGGCTCCTGGATTTCCTGGTTTCCGGCAAGCCTTTGATTAAGTCTGGTGGGTGACCATATTGATCCCATCTTGCCTCTATAGCATCAAGGGAGATGCTACAACAAATGTGAGTACCTTATTCAAATACTTACTGACTCATATTTGTCAAGACAATACTAGGCCATATAGGCACCGTTTGTCCTTTTATGTTGTTCATCTAGACACCACATCTACATCGGAATTTGGTCTCCTGGGTGACTAATAGAAATCCCAGACTGCTGCTATAGCACTATCTGAAGTGCTTTTCTGAATGTGAGTTGATATTGTATATTCACACAGATTTATCTTCTGGACCAGACAATATTGGGCCATGTGGCGCTTCTGTCTATTCTTGTCTTTTTAAATCTTGGATTAAAAATAATAAGGTAACTATGTGCTGTGTACCAATTTTACATTACAAATCAGAGAACCCCTGAAAAGGATACAAATGTGTAGCACTCAATTGCCATAGGACTCCTAATGGTGAAATATCTTTAAAATGTTAATGTTTAATAATACAGTGGAGGAAAAAAGTATTTAGTCAGCCACCAATTGTGCAAGTTCTCCCACTTAAGAAGATGAGAGAGGCCTGTAATTTTCATCATAGGTATACCTCAACTATGAGAGACAAAATGTGGAAACAAATCCAGACAATCACATTGTCTGATTTGGAAAGAATTTATTTGCAAATTATGGTGGAAAATAAGTATTTGGTCACCTACAAACAAGCAAGATTTCTGTCTCTCACATACCTGTATCTTCTTCTTTAAAAGGCTCCTCTGTCCTCCACTCATTACCTGTATTAATGGCACCTGTTTGAACTTGTTATCAGTATAAAAGACACCTGTCCACAACCTCAAACAGTCACACTCCAAACTCCACTATGGTGAAGACCAAAGAGCTGTCGAAGGACACCAGAAACAAAATTGTAGACCTGCACCAGGCTGGGAAGACTGAATCTGCAATAGGCAAGCAGCTTGGTGTGAAGAAATCAACTGTGGGAGCAATAATTAGAAAATGGAAGACATACAAGACCACTGATAATCTCCCTCGATCTGGGGCTCCACGCAAGATCTCACCCCGTGGGGTCAAAATGATCACAAGAGCGGTGAACAAACATCCCAGAACCACACGGGGGGACCTAGTGAATGACCTGCAGAGAGCTGGACCAACATAACAAAGGCTACCTTCAGTAACACACTACGCTGCCAGGGACTCAGATCCTGCAGTGCCAGACGTGTCCCCCTGCTTAAGCCACTACATGTCCGGGCTTGTCTGAAGTATGATAGAAAGCATTTTGATGTTACAGAAGCGGATTGGGAGAATGTCATATGGTCAGATGAAACCAAAGTAGAACTGTTTGGTAGAAACACAACTTTTCGTGTTTGGAGGAGAGAGAACACCATACCTACTGTGAAGCATGGGGGTGGCAACATCATGCTTTGGGGCTGTTTCTCTGCAAAGGGAACAGGACGACTGATCCGTGTACATGAAAGAATGAATGGGGCCATGTATTGTGAGATTTTGAGTGCAAACCTCCTTCCATCAGCAAGGGCATTGAAGATGAAATGTGGCTGGGTCTTTCAGCATGACAATGATCCCAAACACATCGCCCGGGCAACAAAGGAGTGGCTTCGTAAGAAGCATTTCAAGGTCCTGGAGTGGCCTAGCCAGTCTCCAGATCTCAACCCCATAGAAAACCTTTGGAGGGAGTTGAAACTCCGTGTTGCCCAGCGACAGCCCCAAAACATCACTGCTCTAGAGGAGATCTGCATGCAGGAATGGGCCAACATACCAGCAACAGTGTGTGACAACCTTGTGAAGACTTACAGAAAACATTTGACCTCTGTCATTGCCAACAAAGGATATATAACAAAGTATTGAGATTAACTTTTGATATTGACCAAATACTTATGTTCCACCATAATTTGCAAATAAATTCTTTCCAAATCAGACAATGTGATTGTCTGGATTTGTTTCCACATTTTGTCTCTCATAGCTAAGCTATACCTATGATGAAAATTACAGGCCTCTCTCATCTTCTTAAGTGGGAGAACTTGCACAATTGGTGGCTGACTAAATACTTTTTTTCCCCACTGTATTACTTTATTTCATATAACTGTCTATAAGAAGCCACAGATCATGTAGTTTAATATGTAATAACCTAAATAAATGTTGTCTCAAGTAACGCAGTGTTCTCCTCAGGACCTTTTTAATGTGTGCACCATCCGGCTGATTTTACTTACCACCCGGCTAAAATCTAAGTCTGTATCAAGGAAAAATTAGCTAATGATGTTTTTTTTAAATGCTTATTGCACACAGTATTGTTAAATAATTTTATGTAAATAATGCAATTCATTTGTGTGTTAGATAGAAAGAAAATGTTTACAAGGTAGTACATTGCCCACATGGCTACTTCATATCACCACCCAGCTATGGAAAACAGAATTTATGTTTACCTGATAAATTTCTTTCTCCTATGGTGTGTCCGGTCCACGGCTTCATCCTTACTTGTGGGATATTCTCATTCCCTACAGGAAATGGCAAAGAGAGCACACAGCAAAGCTGTCCATATAGCCCCCCCTCTAGCTCCGCCCCCCAGTCATTCGACCGACGGTTAGGAGAAAAAGGAGAACCATAAGGTGCAGTGGTGACTGTAGTGTACAAAAAACAAAAATTTTAAACCTGACTAAAAGCCAGGGCGGGCCGTGGACCGGACACACCGTAGGAGAAAGACATTTATCAGGTAAACATACATTCTGTTTTCTCCTACATTGGTGTGTCCGGTCCACGGCTTCATCCTTACTTGTGGGAACCAATACCAAAGCTTTAGGACACGGATGAAGGGAGGGAACAAGTCAGGTTACCTAAACGGAAGGCACCACTGCTTGTAAAACCTTTCTCCCAAAAATAGCCTCCGAAGAAGCATAAGTATCGAATTTGTAAAATTTGGCAAATGTATGCAGAGAAGACCAAGTCGCTGCCTTAAAGATCTGTCTTGAAGGCCCATGTGGAAGCCACAGCTCTAGTAGAGTGAGCTTTAATTCGTTCAGGAGGCTGCCGTCCGGCAGTCTCATAAGCCAATCGGATGATGCTTTTTAGCCAAAAGGAAAGAGAGGTAGCAGTAGCTTTCTGACCTCTCCTCTTACCAGAATAGACGACAAACAAGGATGATGTCTGTCTGAAATCCTTTGTTGCTTCTAAATAGAATTTTAAAGCACGAACTGCATCTAGGTTATGTAACAAACGTTCCTTCTTCGAAACTGGATTTGGACACAGAGAAGGAACCACTATTTCCTGGTTAATATTCCTGTTGGAAACCACTTTTGGAAGAAAACCAGGTTTGGTACGTAAAACTACCTTATCTGTATGGAATACCAGATAGGGTGAAGTACACTGCAAAGCAGACAATTCAGAAACTCTTCTAGCAGAAGAAATAGCAACCAAAAACAGAACTTTCCAAGATAGTAACTTAATATCTATGGAATGTAAAGGTTCAAACGGAACCCCTTGAAGAACTGAAAGAACTAAGTTTAGACTCCATGGAGGAGTCATAGGTCTGTAGACAGGCTTGATTCTGACTAACGCCTGTACAAACGCTTGTACATCTGGCACGGCTGCCAGACGTTTGTGCAACAAGACAGACAGAGCAGATATCTGTCCTTTTAGAGAACTAGCTGACAGACCTTTCTCCAAACCTTCTTGGAGAAAGGAAAGTATCCTTGGAATCCAATTTTACTCCATGAGTAACCCTTGGATTCGCACCAACAGAGATATCTTTGCCATATCTTATGGTAAATTTTCCTGGTCACAGGTTTTCTGGCCTGAACCAGAGTATCTATAACAGAGTCCGAAAACCCACGCTTAGATAGAATCAAGCGTTCAATTTCCAAGCAGTCAGTTGCAGAGAAACTAGGTTTGGATGTTCGAATGGACCTTGTACTAGAAGGTCCTGTCTCAAAGGTAGCTTCCATGGTGGAGCCGATGACATATTCACCAGGTCTGCATACCAAGTCCTGCGTGGCCATGCAGGAGCTATTAGAATCACCGAAGCCTTCTCCTGTTTGATCCTGGCTACTAGCCTGGGAAGGAGAGGAAATGGTGGAAACACATAAGCTAGATTGAATGACCAAGGCGCCACTAATGCATCTACTAGTGTCGCCTTGGGATCCCTGGACCTGGACCCGTAGTGTGGAACCTTGGAGTTCTGACGAGACACCATCAGATCCATATCTGGAATACCCCATAGTTGAGTTAACTGGGCAAAGACCTCCGGGTGAAGTTCCCACTCCCCCGGATGGAAAGTCTGACGACTCAAATAATCCGCCTCCCAGTTGTCTACTCCTGGGATGTGAATTGCAGATAGATGGCAGGAGTGATCCTCCGCCCATTTGATGATCTTGGATACTTCTCTCATCGCCAGGGAACTCTTTGTCCCTCCCTGATGATTGATGTACGCTACAGTCGTCATGTTGTCCAATTGAAATCTTATGAATTTGGCCTTCGCTAGTTGAGGCCAAGCCAGGAGCGCATTGAATATCGCTCTCAGTTCCAAAATGTTTATCGGGAGGAGAGATTCTTCCCGAGACCATAGACCCTGAGCTTTCAGGGAGTCCCAGACCGCGCCCCAGCCTAAGAGACTGGCGTCGGTCGTGACAATGATCCACTCTGGTCTGCGGAAACTCATTCCCTGAGACAGGTGATCCTGAGACAACCACCAGAGGAGCGAGTCTCTGGCTTTCTTGTCCATTTGTATCTGGGGAGACAAGTCTGCATAATCCCCATTCCACTGCCTGAGCATGCACAATTGCAGAGGTCTTAGATGAATTCTGGCAAACAGGACTATGTCCATTGCCGCAACCATTAGACCAATTACCTCCATGCACTGAGCCACAGACGGCTGAGGAATGGAATGAAGAACTCGACAAGCATTTGAAAGTTTTGACTTCCTGACCTCCGTCAGAAAGATTTTCATTTCTACCGAGTCTATTATTGTTCCCAGGAAGGGAACCCTTGTGACCGGGGACAGAGAACTTTTTTCTACGTTCACCTTCCACCCGTGAGACCTTAGGAAGGCTAGAACAATATCCGTATGAGCCTTGGCCCTGGGAAAAGACGACGCCTGTATTAAGATGTCGTCTAGGTAAGGTGCTACTGCAATGCCCCGCGGTCTTAGTACCGCTAGAAGGGACCCTAGCACCTTTGTGAAAATTCTGGGAGCGGTGGCCAACCCAAAGGGAAGGGCCACGAACTGGTAATGCTTGTCCAGAAAGGCGAACCTTAGGAACTGATGGTGATTTTTGTGGATAGGAATATGCAGGTATGCATCCTTTAGGTCCACGGTAGTCATGTATTGACCCTCCTGGATCATTGGCAAAATTGTTTGAATTGTTTCCATTTTGAATGATGGAAATTTGATTAATTTGTTTAGGATCTTTAAGTCCAGAATTGGCCTGAAAGTTCCCTCCTTTTTGGGAACTACAAACAGGTTGGAGTAAAAACCCAGTCCTTGTTCTGCTTTTGGGACTGGGTGTATCACTCCCATTTTGAAAAGGTCTTCAATGCAATGTAAGAATGCCCGTCTCTTTGTCTGGTCTAAAGACAAGCGAGATATGTGAAACCTTCCCTTTGGAGGAAGGTCCTTGAATTCTTGGAGATACCCCTGAGATACAATCTCTAAAGCCCAGGGGTCTAGGACATATTTTGCCCAAGCCTGAGCAAAGAGAGAGAGTCTGCCCCCTACCAGATCCGGTCCCGGATCGGGGGCCATCCTTTCATGCTGATTTGGTAGCAGCAGCAGGCTTTTTGGCCTGTTTTCCCTTGTTCCAGCCTTGCAATGGTTTCCATGCTGGTTTGGGCTGGGAAGTGTTACTCCAGTGATGTCTGAAATAATCTCCTTCAATTCTGGCCCGAATAGGGTCTTACCTTTGAAAGGAATATTAAGCAATTTTGTTTTGGACGACACATCCGCCGACCAAGATTTTAGCCAAAGCGCTCTGCGCGCCACTATTGCAAAACCTGAATTTTTCGCCGCTAATTTGGCCAATTGAAAAGCGGCATCCAAAATAAAGGAATTAGCCAACTTCAGTGCGTGAATTCTGTCCATGACCTCATCATATGGAGTCTTCTGTTGGAGCGAATTTTCTAGTTCATCGAACCAAAAAGATGCTGCTGTGGTGACAGGAATAATGCACGAAATTGGTTGAAGAAGGAAACCTTGCTGAACAAAAATTTTCTTAAGCAATCCTTCTAATTTTTTATCCATAGGATCTTTGAAAGCGCAACTGTCCTCTATTGGAATAGTTGTGCGCTTAGCTAACGTTGAAACTGCCCCCTCTACCTTAGGGACCGTCTGCCATGCATCCCTTCTGGGGTCGACAATGGGGAACATTTTCTTAAATATAGGAGGGGGAACAAAAGGCACCCCTGGCTTCTCCCACTCCTTAGTCACTATATCCGCCACCCTCTTGGGTATCGGAAACGCATCAGCGTGCACTGGGACCTCTAAAAATTTGTCCATTTTGCATAACTTCTCTGGAATCACCAAAGGATCACAATCATCAAGTGTAGCTAGCACCTCCTTAAGCAGAGTGCGGAGATGTTCTAGCTTAAATTTAAATGCAACAATATCAGGCTCTGCCTGCTGAGAAATTTTTCCTGAGTCAGAAATTTCTCCCTCGGACAGGCCCTCCCTCACTGCCAACTCAGATTGATGTGAGGGCATAACAGATAAATTATCTTCTGCGCCTGCTTGCTCATCCTCTGTATTTAAAACTGAGCAATCACGCTTTCTAGAAAAAGCTGGCAGTTTGGATAAAAAGGCTGCTAGAGAATTATCCATTACTGCTGCTAATTGCTGCATAGTAACAGCCATTGGCGCGCTAGATGTACTAGGTATCGCTTGCGCGGGCAAAGCTGGTGTTGGCACAGAAGGAGAGGATGATGAACTATCCCCACTACCTTCATTTAAAGAATCATCTTGGGCAACATTATTAAATGTGACAGTACTGTTCTTAATCTGTTTGGACGCCATGGCACAATTCGCACATACATTTAATGGGGGATCCACCTTGGCCTCCATACACACAGAACATAGGCTATCTGAAGGCACAGACATGTTAAACAGACTTAGGCAGACTTTTAATGCAATAAAAGTTATTTTATACAAAACCGTTACTGTCTCTTTAAATAATAAAAGGGCACACTTTATTTCTGAAATGACAGAAAAACATCAAAGAAATATCCGATCTTTATGAAATTTTCACCCCAGTGTCTTAATGCTTTGAAAGTATTGCACACCAATTTTCAGGCAATTTAACCCCTAAATGCCCAAACCGGAGCTAAAATAACAATTAACCGGATTAAACACACTACAGTCCCTGCCACAGTCTCTGCTGCGGCGTTTACCTTCCTTAGGGGTTATTCAAAACAGTAATAAGCCTCTCTGAAGTCCTTTTCTAATCCTCTGGACCTTCCACGTGAAGCTGCATGAACTGCCTAGTGAAAAGTAACTGCGCAACTGAGGCGCGAAAATGAGGCCTCCTCCCTCTGCATTCCAGAGTGAAGGGGCCTTTCTGACAAGATTAGGTGTCTAAACGGCTGCCAGGCGCAAATAAAATTCCCCAAAAGTGTTTCAAAGTTTGAAAAACACTCCAAATGTCACATAAACATGTTATAAAACAAACGACTTAGCCCACAATAGTGTCAACCAGCATAGAGCCCAAGTTATAAGCCTTAATTCTGTTACTGAGTCTAAGAAAATGGCTTACCTATCCCAGAAGGGAAAACTGACAGTCTTCTAGCATTACTAGGTCTTGTTAGAAAAGTGACTGATCATACCTGAAGCAGATAAGCCTGCAAACTGTTCCCCCCAACTGAAGTTCTCTGGTTTCAACAGTCCTGCGTGGGAACAGCAATGGATTTTAGTTACTGGTGCTAAAATCATACTCCTCTTTTAACATAAATCTTCATCACTTTCTGTTGTAGAGTAAATAGTACAAACCGGCACTATTTTAAAATAACAAACTCTTGATAGAAGAAATAAAAACTACAACTAACACCACATACTCTTTACCATCCCTGTGGAGATGCTACTTGTACAGAGCGGCAAAGAGAATGACTGGGGGGCGGAGCTAGAGGGGGGGCTATATGGACAGCTTTGCTGTGTGCTCTCTTTGCCATTTCCTGTAGGGAATGAGAATATCCCACAAGTAAGGATGAAGCCGTGGACCGGACACACCAATGTAGGAGAAAACACTTTAAAGCTTTAATTGACACTCTCCAGTCTTGCTTCAAAAAGGTCTTGTTAAGGAAGACCTGAAAAGAAGAAACTGCTCTAGTGTAATAAACAGTTAAAAGGTTTAAGGGGAGACTTTCCCGCAACCCAGTATAATAAACAGAAAAAGGCGAGTATAAACACACAAAAAATCCAATAGATGAAATTATCTATTCTGAATTTCAATGTACTAGACCACAGGTATCAGGGCCATATGCAGACCTCAAGACAGTTTCATCTGGCCCTTCCATCGTTAATAGGTAAACTATTAATTTGGACTGTCAGTTTTTTAGGGTTCTAAGAGGTTTAACTAGTTGATGTTCTATATAGGCACTCACAGGATAAATATATAGACAAGTGTACAGTGTAGACAACCACCATGCACTGCTTGGATAAATGTCACTTTTTATGCTGTTATACAGTTCCAGAATGATCACTTTATTTGGCACTCACAAGATAAATATAGACAAGTGTGTATGCCTATTGTGGGCTACAACTCCCACCATGCACTAATACTTGGGTAAATGTCACTTCCAGTTCTTAGCATATCCAGCTCTGGAGCACATACTCAGTTCGAGCGGCCCCCATGTGAGAAGAACACATTGAGCTTGATATCCATGTACTAGACAAACATTCCAAAATGTACTAGATCAAGAATCCTAAACTGTATTTTTTAAGACAAAACAGAAATGTTCCCATGAAAGCAATAAGCCAAGTAAACTTTATCTAGAACTCTTGAACATAGGCCGGGCTCCTGGAACTCAGCAGCGGCCCAGAATTGAGCCCCGGTCTGCTGCTTCTTAAAAGGGGTGCCGATCGAGCAGGGTGCATGGGATCAAGTTGCCCTTATAATATGTTGTCGGAAATTTGATGAGGCACCTAGGGATACAACTTGTTTGGGGGTGCTAACTTCTGGGAGGAATGAGGGACACTTCTATTCCGGTTGCAGAAAATATTCCAAAACAGAACCAAAATCTTTGCAGAGGTATTACTTTCCAAAGACCCATCTCTATGCGCTATACATAATAAATATAATACATATCTCAAATCATTTCCCAAATTGTTACTAATAGAGGGAATCTGCAGCGATATGGTTGTAGAAACTAAAATTATGAGCACTCAAAATAACTTTTTGATAATACACATGAGAACAGAAATACAAATATTCTTTTTTAAAAGAAAATATCTCTGGATTCATATTTTCCCCAAAAGGTACTAGAAACCTATAAGGTGCAGTTGCCATATTTCTAGCAAATTAATTTAGTTGTATGTGCTATGAAGCTGACAAAACTTTTCACGTGGAAGAAGGATTTGATGTATCACTAGTGTATCAGTGGTCTATATAAGACACTCAATACTTACTAATAGTTATACTCAATGTTTTATTGTTTTCAAAAACCTTTACATTTTATTACTTTATATATCACCTTTAAATGTAAAAAGAAATTTAGTGCATTACAACTTGATTTAAAATAACGTTGCTTTAGTTATGAACTGTTCACACATAGCTATTACCATTTATTTGTTATTTGTCTTTCCATGCTTGGTTACACATTGTGCAGGAGTGACAGGAGGTAGAAAGGGCTTGGTATCCGGTCTGTTTGTACCTGGCAGGAGAAAAGCAATCAGACTAGTGCGCTGTAGAGCAAGATTGTCTCACTTGTCTATTAAACTCTACAATACTAAGATTATTTTCTGTAAATGATGTTTAAGAGTTGGAAATATTTTAGAAACTGAAATATGAGATTTGGATGGTCATGTGACCTATACATTTTTTTTAAAAAGACACTGTTCTTTATAATGTGAGGTCACAGCTGTGTGTTGGTGGCACTGTTTTCTTGACAATGGCGAATTTATTGGCTGGTGAATAATAATTTCTCACTAATCATTTGACACCTAGAGGGTGTAATTCTAAATTGCATTAGGTGTTTCATGGGTGCAAAGATTAAAATTTTTACCAATTAAGATAAATATTTTGATTGCTCTCCTTTTTTTTACTGAGCAAACTGAATCGTATACATCAGCTGCCTGTTATCTAGTAGTTCAAGTCATTTGAAAGTAAAGATTTTGCAAATGTGGTCTCATTGGTGCATGAGTATATTTTTGGTGGAGAGACAGAGCTTAGAACCTTCTCACATTTATTAATTTAAACCTAGTTTCTAGCAGGTTAGAAAACTTTTCACACTGATCACATAACCAAAAGGGTCTATTGACTCTTTACCCTAATATCAGACTCTATAGCCCTTCCCCCTGGACACCCATGATTCAGACTACAAACACACACCAAGGTACAAGTCAGGACTGTAGCAAATACATCACAGCAAAAGCTGATACACTGTGACAAACATATCACAGGGGGATGTACATTGAAAGGATACTACAAGCACATGATCATGTAAAATAATCCATGTCCAGCATAACTGGACAATGTGTGCCAGACCTACCATTGCACAGGGTCATGCTGTAGCAAGCCTCTTCCTGTATAGACTGATGCTTTCTCACATGTTAATCTTAATTTGTTAAAGGGCCATTAAATACAATAGCAATACAATTGCATAATAACAAAATTCATAATAAAAAGACAATGCAATAGCATTTACTTTGCTATGAGTAGTAGATCTTTTTTCTGGCAAATTTCAGTTCCATGTACCCTCCCCTTGCATCATGTGAAGCCACCAGTCAATCACAAAATGCATATAAAAGAACCAAATGGAAAGGTAAAGCACAAACAGTCCAAAAGACACCTGCTCTGATAAAATACAAAAGTTTAATAAATCCAGATAAAAGTAAACATCATATCACCAAAAAGAAAAGAGTTAAAAGTTAACTCAGTGTGTACAGAGACACCAGATTGCAAACATGTTTCGTGCCTCAGCACTTGATCACTGCATAAAATGCACTCTCTCAAAAACAGAATTTATGTTTACCTGATAAATTTCTTTCTCCAACGGTGTGTCCGGTCCACGGCGTCATCCTTACTTGTGGGATATTCTCTTCCCCAACAGGAAATGGCAAAGAGCCCAGCAAAGCTGGTCACATGATCCCTCCTAGGCTCCGCCTACCCCAGTCATTCGACCGACGTTAAGGAGGAATATTTGCATAGGAGAAACCATATGGTACCGTGGTAACTGTAGTTAAAGAAAATAAAATATCAGACCTGATTAAAAAAACCAGGGCGGGCCGTGGACCGGACACACCGTTGGAGAAAGAAATTTATCAGGTAAACATAAATTCTGTTTTCTCCAACATAGGTGTGTCCGGTCCACGGCGTCATCCTTACTTGTGGGAACCAATACCAAAGCTTTAGGACACGGATGAAGGGAGGGAGCAAATCAGGTCACCTAAATGGAAGGCACCACGGCTTGCAAAACCTTTCTCCCAAAAATAGCCTCAGAAGAAGCAAAAGTATCAAACTTGTAAAATTTGGTAAAAGTGTGCAGTGAAGACCAAGTCGCTGCCCTACATATCTGATCAACAGAAGCCTCGTTCTTGAAGGCCCAAGTGGAAGCCACAGCCCTAGTGGAATGAGCTGTGATTCTTTCGGGAGGCTGCCGTCCGGCAGTCTCGTAAGCCAATCTGATGATGCTTTTAATCCAAAAAGAGAGAGAGGTAGAATTTGCTTTTTGACCTCTCCTTTTACCTGAATAAACAACAAACAGGGAAGATGTTTGTCTAAAATCCTTTGTAGCATCTAAATAGAATTTTAGAGCGCGAACAACATCCAAATTGTGCAACAAACGTTCCTTCTTTGAAACTGGCTTTGGACACAGAGAAGGTACGATAATCTCCTGGTTAATGTTTTTGTTAGAAACAACTTTTGGAAGAAAACCAGGTTTAGTACGTAAAACCACCTTATCTGCATGGAACACCAGATAAGGAGGAGAACACTGCAGAGCAGATAATTCTGAGACTCTTCTAGCAGAAGAAATCGCAACTAAAAACAAAACTTTCCAAGATAATAACTTAATATCAACGGAATGTAAGGGTTCAAACGGAACCCCCTGAAGAACTGAAAGAACTAAATTGAGACTCCAAGGAGGAGTCAAAGGTTTGTAAACAGGCTTGATTCTAACCAGAGCCTGAACAAAGGCTTGAACATCTGGCACAGCTGCCAGCTTTTTGTGAAGTAATACCGACAAGGCAGAAATCTGTCCCTTCAGGGAACTAGCAGATAATCCTTTGTCCAATCCTTCTTGAAGGAAGGATAGAATCCTAGGAATCTTAACCTTGTCCCACGGGAATCCTTTAGATTCACACCAACAGATATATTTTTTCCAAATTTTGTGGTAAATCTTTCTAGTCACAGGCTTTCTGGCCTGAACAAGAGTATCGATAACAGAATCTGAGAATCCTCGCTTCGATAAAATCAAGCGTTCAATCTCCAAGCAGTCAGCTGGAGTGAAACCAGATTCGGATGTTCGAACGGACCCTGAACCAGAAGGTCTCGTCTCAAAGGTAGCTTCCAAGGTGGAGCCGATGACATATTCACCAGATCTGCATACCAAGTCCTGCGTGGCCACGCAGGAGCTATCAAGATCACCGACGCCCTCTCCTGCTTGATCCTGGCTATCAGCCTGGGGATGAGAGGAAATGGCGGGAACACATAAGCTAGTTTGAAGGTCCAAGGTGCTACTAGTGCATCCACTAGAGCCGCCTTGGGATCCCTGGATCTGGCCCCGTAGCAAGGAACTTTGAAGTTCTGACGAGAGGCCATCAGATCCATGTCTGGAATGCCCCACAGGTGAGTGACTTGGGCAAAGATTTCCGGATGGAGTTCCCACTCCCCCGGATGCAATGTCTGCCGACTCAGAAAATCCGCTTCCCAATTTTCCACTCCTGGGATGTGGATAGCAGACAGGTGGCAGGAGTGAGACTCCGCCCAAAGAATAATTTTGGTTACTTCTTCCATCGCTAGGGAACTTCTTGTTCCCCCCTGATGGTTGATGTACGCAACAGTCGTCATGTTGTCTGATTGAAACCGTATGAACCTGGTCCTCGCAAGCTGGGGCCAGGCCTGGAGAGCATTGAATATCGCTCTCAGTTCCAGAATATTTATCGGTAGAAGAGATTCTTCCCGAGACCAAAGACCCTGAGCTTTCAGGGATCCCCAGACCGCGCCCCAGCCTATCAGACTGGCGTCGGTCGTGACAATGACCCACTCTGGTCTGTGGAACATCATCCCTTGAGACAGATTGTCCAGGGACAGCCACCAACGGAGTGAGTCTCTGGTCCTCTGATTTACTTGTATCTTCGGAGACAAGTCTGTATAGTCCCCATTCCACTGACTGAGCATGCACAGTTGTAATGGTCTTAGATGAATGCGCGCAAAAGGAACTATGTCCATCGCCGCCACCATCAAACCGATCACTTCCATGCACTGAGCTATGGAAGGAAGAGGAACGGAATGAAGTATCCGACAAGAGTCCAGAAGCTTTGTTTTTCTGGCCTCTGTTAGAAAGATCCTCATTTCTAAGGAGTCTATAATTGTTCCCAAGAAGGGAACCCTTGTTGACGGGGATAGAGAACTCTTTTCCACGTTCACTTTCCAGCCGTGAGATCTGAGAAAGGCCAGGACAATGTCCGTGTGAGCCTTTGCTTGAGGAAGGGACGACGCTTGAATCAGAATGTCGTCCAGGTAAGGTACTACTGCAATGCCCCTTGGTCTTAGCACCGCTAGAAGGGACCCTAGTACCTTTGTGAAAATCCTTGGAGCAGTGGCTAATCCGAAAGGAAGCGCCACGAACTGGTAATGTTTGTCCAGGAATGCAAACCTTAGGAACCGATGATGTTCCTTGTGGATAGGAATATGTAGATACGCATCCTTTAAATCCACCGTGGTCATGAATTGACCTTCCTGGATGGAAGGAAGGATAGTTCGAATGGTTTCCATCTTGAACGATGGGACCTTGAGAAATTTGTTTAAGATCTTGAGATCTAGGATTGGTCTGAACGTTCCCTCTTTTTTGGGAACTATGAACAGATTGGAGTAGAACCCCATCCCTTGTTCTCTTAATGGAACAGGATGAATCACTCCCATTTTTAACAGGTCTTCTACACAATGTAAGAACGCCTGTCTTTTTATGTGGTCTGAAGACAACTGCGACCTGTGGAACCTCCCCCTTGGGGGAAGTCCCTTGAATTCCAGAAGATAACCCTGGGAGACTATTTCTAGCGCCCAAGGATCCAGAACATCTCTTGCCCAAGCCTGAGCGAAGAGAGAGAGTCTGCCCCCCACCAGATCCGGTCCCGGATCGGGGGCCAATATTTCATGCTGTCTTGGTAGCAGTGGCAGGTTTCTTGGCCTGCTTTCCCTTGTTCCAGCCTTGCATTGGTCTCCAAGCTGGCTTGGCCTGAGAAGTATTACCCTCTTGCTTAGAGGACGTAGCACCTTGGGCTGGTCCGTTTTTACGAAAGGGACGAAAATTAGGTCTATTTTTTGAAAGGCCGATCCTGAGGAAGGGCGTGGCCCTTACCCCCAGTGATATCAGAGATAATCTCTTTCAAGTCAGGACCAAACAACGTTTTCCCCTTGAAAGGAATGTTTAGTAGCTTGTTCTTGGAAGACGCATCAGCCGACCAAGATTTCAACCAAAGCGCTCTGCGCGCCACAATAGCAAACCCAGAGTTCTTAGCCGCTAACTTAGCCAGTTGCAAAGAGGCGTCTAGAGTGAAAGAATTAGCCAATTTGAGAGCATTGATTCTGTCCATAATCTCCTCATAAGGAGGAGAGTCACTATCGAGCACCTTAAGCAGTTCATCAAACCAGAAATATGCGGCAGTAGTGACAGGGACAATGCATGAAATGGGTTGTAGAAGGTAACCCTGCTGAACAAACATCTTTTTAAGCAAACCTTCTAATTTTTTATCCATAGGATCTTTGAAAGCACAACTATCCTCTATTGGAATAGTGGTGCGTTTGTTTAAAGTAGAAACCGCTCCCTCGACCTTGGGGACTGACTGCCATAAGTCCTTTCTGGGGTCGACCATAGGAAACAATTTTTTAAATATGGGGGGAGGGACGAAAGGAATACCGGGCCTTTCCCATTCTTTATTAACAATGTCCGCCACCCGCTTGGGTATAGGAAAAGCTTCTGGGAGCCCCGGCACCTCTAGGGACTTGTCCATTTTACATAGTTTCTCTGGGATGACTAAATTTTCACAATCATCCAGAGTGGATAATACCTCCTTAAGCAAAATGCGGAGATGTTCCAATTTAAATTTAAATGTAATCACATCAGATTCAGCCTGCTGAGAAATGTTCCCTAAATCAGTAATTTCTCCCTCAGACAAAACCTCCCTGGCCCCCTCAGATTGGGTTAGGGGCCCTTCAGAGATATTAATATCAGCGTCGTCATGCTCTTCAGTAACTAAAACAGAGCAGCCACGCTTACGCTGACAAGGGTTCATTTTGGCTAAAATGTTTTTGACAGAATTATCCATTACAGCCGTTAATTGTTGCATAGTAAGGAGTATTGGCGCGCTAGATGTACTAGGGGCCTCCTGAGTGGGCAAGACTCGTGTAGACGAAGGAGGGAATGATGCAGTACCATGCTTACTCCCCTCACTTGAGGAATCATCTTGGGCATCATTGTCATTATCACATAAATCACATTTATTTAAATGAATAGGAATTCTGGCTTCCCCACATTCAGAACACAGTCTATCTGGTAGTTCAGACATGATAAACAGGCATAAACTTGATCAGAAAGTACAAAAAACGTTTTAAAATAAAACCGTTACTGTCACTTTAAATTTTAAACTGAACACACTTTATTACTGCAATTGCGAAAAAACATGAAGGAATTGTTCAAAATTCACCAAATTTTCACCACAGCGTCTTAAAGCCTTGAAAATATTGCACACCAATTTTGGAAGCTTTAACCCTTAAAATAACGGAACCGGAGCCGTTTTGAGCTTTAAACCCCTTTACAGTCCCTGGTATCTGCTTTGCTGAGACCCAACCAAACCCAAAGGGGAATACGATACCAAATGACGCCTTCAGAAGTCTTTTCTAAGTATCAGAGCTCCTCTCACATGCGACTGCATGCCATGCCTCTCAAAAACAAGTGCGCAACACCGGCGCGAAAATGAGACTCTGCCTATGCTTGGGGAAAGCCCCTAAAGAATAAGGTGTCTAAAACAGTGCCTGCCGATATTATTATATCAAAATACCCAGATAAAATGATTCCTCAAGGCTAAATATGTGTTAATAATCAATCGATTTAGCCCAGAAAAAGTCTACAGTTTAAATAAGCCCTTGTGAAGCCCTTATTTACAATCGTAATAAACATGGCTTACCGGATCCCATAGGGAAAATGACAGCTTCCAGCATTACATCGTCTTGTTAGAATGTGTCATACCTCAAGCAGCAAGAGACTGCAAACTGTTCCCCCAACTGAAGTTAATTGCTCTCAACAGTCCTGTGTGGAACAGCCATGGATTTTAGTTACGGTTGCTAAAATCATTTTCCTCATACAAACAGAATTCTTCATCTCTTTTCTGTTTCTGAGTAAATAGTACGTACCAGCACTATTTGAAAATAACAAACTCTTGATTGAATAATGAAAAAACTACAGTTAAACACTAAAAAACTCTAAGCCATCTCCGTGGAGATGTTGCCTGTACAACGGCAAAGAGAATGACTGGGGTAGGCGGAGCCTAGGAGGGATCATGTGACCAGCTTTGCTGGGCTCTTTGCCATTTCCTGTTGGGGAAGAGAATATCCCACAAGTAAGGATGACGCCGTGGACCGGACACACCTATGTTGGAGAAATGCATATGTATAGACTTTGAACTCTTCTTACAAGTAGGAACTGGTGCCTTAGAAAGAGTGCATATACAAATAATGTATAATTTGATCATTAAAGTTAATTGGAAAGTTGTTGTTTTTTTAAACTGTATTCTCTATCTGAGTTATGAAAGTTGTATTTTGATTTTATTGTTCCATTTAATCAGGGCCACCATTAGCTTTTGTGGGGCCCTGATTAAAGGGCAAAACAAATTTGTGGGGCTCCTCAGCCGAGTGCCCTTATTCTCCTCCCCCTGTATGCCCTATTCCCTGTATGGCTCACCCCTTTCCCAATATTCTGTGTTTCCTATATAAAGAACAGCACTATATATTACAGTTCCTGCTATCATAAACACTTCTTCATAAACTAAATAACGATGTACATTGCACCTTTTATACATACTGTACACAGCTGATATTGTGGGGCCCTTCTAAGTGTGGGCCCTGGGCGGGTGCCCCTCTTGCCCTGCCAAAAGGGCAGGCCTGCCTTTAATTCTAATAGTATATTGTGGCAAACCCCCAATTATGTTGGAGAATCCTGCAGCAAACTCCTCCCATCTGCAAATTACATTTTAAAGTGAATGTAAACTCAGCCTTCGTTCTAAACAGCAGTCTATCAAATATCAATAAAAAACCTGAGTTTCATTCATCAAATTTTAATTTTCTAAATCGATACATTTATTTTCATAAATTTATATCAATTTGCAGCTAAACCGTCCTCCGCCCGGCATTCGCGCTCTGTTGCTCACCTTTTTGATTGATGTCTTAATAGCCAATAACGGCTCTAACCACGGGGGGACCCACCCTCTTCTCATTACATAATAGGTCCTTATTGCGCATGCGTTCGTCTTTGGTGCCGAGCTAATCTATTGTAAGCTCGTGCACATTTCGCGCATGCGCAATACTAATAAACACGGGTAGCGTTACATTCTTATACGGATTCCTTTCATTTCCTCTGTATTGTCAATTTTGGATTAGTGGATGTGAAAGGTCTCCGTAAAAGTAACGCATGCGCAATGTAAAATAGACACAGGAGCGCGCAGTGCCTATACGTAAACAGCGGGTGGGACCGCTGTTTACGTAATATGGATGAAAATTAGGAAGCAGTGAGTGGGAGGAGCGGGTAAGCGAATGAGCGCTATGCCATATATAAAATAAACATTAAAATACACATTTTATTAAAAATTTATTGCGGCGGTATGCTTAATCTCAGTAATCACTACAAAACTAGATTACACAAAACGGAAAAATTGACATTCACTTTAAGACAGGCACAGTATTAATCAGTAAGGTTTTCCAGGACAGGGTGCTGCTTTGTTACAAACCTAAGCACAGGCTGACATATTGAGCTCCATTTATGAAGTTGCGGATGCAGTTTTCTAGCACATTTGGAGCCTCAAGCAGACCGCTGCTTTCTTACGTATACGTGAGCTCTTAGCTGTTGGATTAAAATCTTAAAGTTAAAAGGCTATTTATATCAATATCTTCTTGACACAGAATTTGTGTTAAAATTTTCCAAACTATTATTACACAATGGGCCAGATTACAAGTGGAGCGCAAACGATATCGGGTTTTCACGTTTGTTTGTACGCAAGTTAAATTGCACTCATATTACAAGTTGAAAGTAAATGTGATTGCTTGAGAGCAATTCAAGTTAACGCTCGTTGGGTTAGCGCGTCAACTGTTTCACCAAACAAATTTTTTTTTATTTTAAAATATTTTACATGTGTTTTGTTATACTTTTAGTCTAGCCCTAACACTTTACTTCAGGTCTTAAGTTGCGCTCTTTAGAACTGTTACTTGAACGCAACACGTAATTTTCAAATTCTAATATGAGCGATAATTAGCATGGCCGTGACATCCATTGAAAGTATAGGGGGCACTAAAGGAATATTGGCTATGCTAAGCATTCTGTGGTAATTCTGTTTTACCACCCAGTAGAAATACCACCTATGCAGCGCTAGTAGCTGCTAATTGGATCAGTGATGAGTTCTGCTTGGAACCAACAGTGCACCGTGAGTCTCGAGCTGTATTTCTATGGTGTGTTTAACCCCATTGCAGGGATTAAACACACAGTGCTCCAGGGTTGATAATCTTAAAATAAATGATTTAACTTATTAGAGCAAGGTTTTTCAAACTTTTTTTTCTCAAGACCCAGTGCCATAAAACCACATACCTTAGCAACACTATTTTTATGCTTGGGGGATATTTATCAAAGCGCCAATCTCGGTGCATTCGCCGGCGTCAATATGCTCGCCAGACATCGCTGCTGCGGATCCATATACAATGCTCTTATTTATTAAAAAACCGTCAAAAACACGCGTGTCAAGTACAGTGCGATGAGCATCAGACTGTCATCGATGTCGCAGTTATTCGAGTTTCTCCCAACTTTATTTATACCATTTCATTACTATCCATGAATAAGCACATTTCTCTAAAGCTAATCTTTTATTTTTTATCTGTTAATGTCCAAGAAATAGCTACATTTATACCTCAACAAACAATGACCCATATTTATCAAGGTCTGTTGGACCTGATCCGACAGTGCGGATCAGGTCCGACAGACCTCGCTGAATACGGCAAGCAATACGCTCGCCGTATTCAGCATTGCACCAGCAGCTCACAAGAGCTGCTGGTGCAACGTCGCCCCCTGCAGACTCGCGGCCAATAGGCCGCCAGCAGGGTGTATCTATCAACCCGATCGTACTCGATCGGGTTGATTTCCGGAGATGTCTGTCCGCCTGCTCAGAGCAGGCGGACAGGTTATGGAGCAGCGGTCTTTGTGACCGCTGCTTCATAACTGCTGTTTCTGGCGAGCCTGCAGGCTCGCCAGAAACACGAGGCATCAAGCTCCATTCGGAGCTTGATAAGTATGCCCCAATATCTCATAGAAAGTTTTTTTATATTTATTAGTTATATGATACTTTCACATAAATTAACGTGTATTTGTATTTCTAGAAGTCATGATATGCTTTTATCTCTAGTTTTTTTAATTATAAATGACTATTCCTAAAGCCTGTGCACACGGGCCATTTCTTGCAGTACAGCGGTCCAACCCCTTGCTCTCTCTCCCCCTCTCTTTTGCTCTCTCGCTCCCCCCTCTCTTTTGCTCTCTCTCTCTCCCTCTCTTTTGCTCTGTCTCTCCCCCTTCTCTTTTGCTCTCTCTCTCCACTCTCTCTTTTGCTCTCTCTCCCTCCCCCTCTCTTTTGCTCTCTCTCCCCCTCTTTTCCGCTCTCTCTCTCCCCCTCTCTTTTGCACTCTCTCTCTCCCCCTGTCTTTTGCTCTCTCCCCCCCTCTTTTTTGCTTTCGCTCTGTCTCCCCTTTCTTTTGCACTCTCTACCTCTCTCTCTCTCTCCCTCTCTTTTGCTTTCTCTCCCCTCTGTTTTGCTCTCTCTCTTCCCATCTCTTTTGCTCTCTCTCTCTCCCCCTCTCATTTGCTCTCTCTCCCCCCTCTCTTTTGCTTTCTCTCTTTCCCCCTGTCTTTTGCTCTCTCCCTCTCCCCCTCTCTTTTGCTCTCTCATCCCCTCTCTTTTACTCTCTCCCCCTCTCTTCTGCTCTCTCTCCCCCTGTTTTGCTCTCTCTCCCCTCTTTTGCTCTCTCTCTCCCCTCTCTTTCCCCCTCTCTTTTGCTCTCTCACCCCCCTCTCTTTTATTCTCTCTCCCCCCCTCTCTTTTGCTCTCTCTCCCCTCTCTTTTGCTCTCTCTCTCTCTCTCTCTCCCCCTCTCTGTTTCTCTCTCTCCCCCTCTCTCTTGCTCTCTCTCTCCCCCCTCTCTATCCCCCTCTTTTTTGCTTTCTCTCTCTCTTCCACTCTATTTTGCTTTCTCTCTCTTCCCCTGTCTTTTGCTCTCTCTCTCCCCCTCTCTCTCCCCCCTCTCTTTTGCTCTCTCTCTCCCCTCTGTTTTGCTCAATCTCCCCCTCTCTTTTTCTCTCTCTCTCCCTCTTGTTTGCTCTCTCTGCCCCCTCTTTTTCTCTCTCTCCCCCTCTCTTTTGCTTTCTCTGCTCTCTCTTTTTCTTTATCTCTCCCCCTCTCTTTTGCTCTCTCCCCCCCTCTCTTTTGCTCTCTCTGCCCCCTCTCTTTGGCTCTCTTTTCCCCCTCTTTGGCTCTCTCTCTTCCCCTCTCTTTTTCTCTCTCTCTCCCCCTCTCTTTTGCTCTCTCTGCCCCTTCTCTTTGGTTTTCTCTCTCCCCCCTCTTTGGCTCTCTCTCTCCCCCTTCCTTGGCTCTCTCTCCTCGCTATTTCTATTTGTCTTTCTCTCCCTGCTATTTGGCTCTCTCACCACCTCTTTTGCCTCTCTCTTGCAGCCAGGGCCACTCCCGGCCGCCCAAGCCCCCATCACAGTGCCAGGCCCGGCCACGCCCCACCACGGCGTTCCCGTAGGCCACGTCCACCAGACCCCCCCCCCCACTGCAGCGCAACACCCGGCCACTCCTCTTGTCATGTCCAGTCACGCCCCCATTGCAGCGTTTCCCGTGGGCCACGCAACACCACCTCTGCTGTCAGGATCCTAAAGGCAAGGTGTGTTTGTCCTCGTGCAGTCTCTACTGTGCATGACAGCTTCGGACAAACACACTTGGCCTTTTATATTATAGGATTATTAATGCTAGAATTTGTACATATATCTTTGCACATACATATATGCACATACATATATATATATATGTGTGTGTGTGTGTGTGTTATGTCAGAAATCTTTTGCAAACATATTTACATGTCCCTAAATTCCTTTTCTCTTGCAAGGTGTATCCAGTCCACGGATTCATCCTTTACTTGTGGGATATTCTCATTCCCTACAGGAAGTGGCAAAGAGAGCACACAGCAGAGCTGTCCATATAGCTCCCCCTCTAGCTCCACCCCCCAGTCATTCTCTTTGCCGGCTCTAAGCACTAGGGTCTCTCTTGGGAGGGTAAAGTGAATGTGGTGTTAGAATTGTAGTTTTATTATCTTCAATCAAAAGTTTGTTATTTTAAATGGTACCGGTTTGTACTATTTACTCTCTAGCAGAAAAGTGATGGAGATTTCTGCTGAGAGGAAAATGATTTTAGCATGTTGTAACTAAAATCCACTGCTGTTCCCACACAGGACTGAGGAGTACCAGAAAACTTCAGTTGGGGGGAACAGTTTGCAGGGTGATCTGCAATAAGGTATGTTCAGTCATTTATTTCTAGACAAGACTGAGATAATGCTAGAAGAGACTGACAATATCCCCATGAGGGGAGGGTAAGCTATGTTCACAGACTTAGTAAGGAATTGAATGCTTACATAATAGGGCTAATATACTGGTTGACACTTATTAAGGGCAATCGATTGTTTAGCTAAGGAAAAATTGTTTTGCAAGACACTTTGAAAGCCCTTTTGGGTTCTTTCTGGGGTTATTACCCACATGGCTGTTTTTTATTCACTTAGGAGTGATTTAGTAGGCCTCACAACTCCGGAGTAGTGTGGGAGGGGCCTAATTTCGCGCCTCAGATGCGCACTTAGAATTACAGAGAAGTTCATGCTGCTTCACATGGAGGGTCCTGCTGCTATTTGAGGGCCTTAAAGAAGCTATATTCCCCCAAATCTGATCCCTAAGGGCAAATAGGGCCACAGCAAGGCTGTGGCAAGGTGCTGTAGTAATTTTAACCGGGTGTTGGCTTTAAGCTGCTCCGGTTTGGGCATTAAGGGGTTAATCGTTCTGCAACTTGTGGTGCAATCTTATTAAGGCTTTAGGTACATACTGTGAAAATTTCAAAAGGATTGCTGCATTTTTCACTGTTTTGTAAAATTGTGTGCTCTTTTTATCTCTTAAAGGCACAGTAACGTTTTTTCAAATTGTGTTTTTTATTTGATTAAAGTGATTTCCAAGCCTGTTTGTGTATACTACTAGTCTGTTAAACATGTCTGACACTAAGGAAAATCCTTGTTCAATGTGTTTAGAAGCCATGGTGGAACCCCCTCTCAGAATGTGTCCCACTTGTACTGATATGTCTATACACTTTAAAGATCATATTGTTGCACTTAAGAATGTGGCCCAAGATGATTCTCAGACTGAAGGTAACAAGGGTAGCCCGTCTGCCTCTCCCCAAGTGTCACAACCAGTTACGCCCACGCAAGCGACGCCTAGTACCTCTAGTGCGTCTAACCCTTTTACATTACAAGACTTAGCGGCAGTCATGGATAATTCTCTTACAGCCTTTTTATCTAAACTGCCCGTGTTACCTGCAAAGCGTGATAGCTCCGTTTTAAGAACAGATTATGAGCATTCTGACGCTTTGGTAGCCGTATCCGATATACCCTCACAACGTTCTGAAGTGGGAGCAAGGGATTTGATGTCTGAGGGAGAAGTCTCTGATTCAGGAAGGGTTCCTCCTCAGACAGATTCAGATACATTGGCTTTTAAATTTAAACTAGAACACCTCCGCGTTTTGCTTAGGGAGGTATTAGCTACTCTGGATGACTGCGACCCTTTGGTGATCCCAGAGAAATTGTGTAAAATGGACAAGTACCTAGAGGTCCCTGTTTACACGGATGCGTTTCCGGTCCCTAAGAGGATTGCGGATATCGTTACTAGGGAGTGGGATAGACCAGGTGTTCCCTTTGTTCCCCCTCCTGTTTTTTAGAAAATGTTCCCCATATCTGACCCTGTGCGGGACTCGTGGCAGACGGTCCCTAAGGTGGAGGGGGTTGTTTCTTCACTTGCTAAACGCACAACCATACCAATTAAAGACAGTTGTGCTTTCAAAGACCCTATGGATAAGAAGTTAGAGGGTTTACTTAAGAAAATTTTTGTTCAACAAGGTTTTCTTCTCCAGCCTATTGCCTGCATTATTCCTGTAACTACTGGAGCCGCTTTCTGGTTTGAGGCGCTGAAAGACTCGCTCCAGACGGAGACCTCATATGAGGAAATTATGGATAGAATTAAGGCTCTAAAGCTAGCTAATTATTTTATCACTCACGCCGCTTTCCAAATGGCTAAGTTAGCGGCAAAAAATTCAGGTTTTGCCATTTTGGCGCGCAGGGCGCTATGGCTAAAGTCCTGGTCGGCCGATGTGTCGTCTAAATCCAAGCTTTTGAACATCCCTTTCAAAGGAAAGACCCTCTTCGGGCCTGAATTGAAAGAGATTATTTCAGAAATCACCGGGGGGAAAATGCCATGCTCTCCCTCAGGACAAGTCCTTTAAGACAAAGAACAAAGCAAATTTTCGTTCCTTTCGTAATTTCAGGAACGGCCCCGCTTCATCCTCTCCGGCTGTAAAGCAAGAGGGTAACGCTTCACAGCCCAAGGCAACTTGGAAACCTTACCAGGGCTGGAATAAGGGGAAACAGGCCAAAAAGCCTGCAGCTGCCACCAAGACAGCATGAAGGGGTAGCCCCCGATCCGGGACCGGATCTAGTAGGGGGCAGACTCTCTCTCTTCGCTCAGGCCTGGGCAAGAGATGTACATGATCCTTGGGCGTTAGATATTGTATCCCTGGGATATCTTCTAGAATTCAAGGGTTCTCCTCCAAGGGGGAGGTTCCACATTTCTCGTCTGGCTACAGATCAGACAAAGAAAGAGGCGTTTTTACGCTGTGTAGAAGATCTACATACAATGGGAGTGATCCAACCAGTTCCAATCGTGGAACAAGGGCTGGGTTTTTACTCAAACCTGTTTGTGGTTCCCAAAAAAGAGGGAACTTTCAGACCCATCCTGGATCTAAAAATTCTAAACAGATTCCTCAGAGTCCCATCATTCAAAATGGAGACCATTCGGACAATCTTACCAATGATCCAGGAAGGTCAATATATGACTACCGTGGATCTAAAGGATGCATACCTACACATTCCTATCCACAAAGATCATCACCAGTTTCTCAGGTTCGCCTTTCTGGACAAGCATTACCAGTTCTCTTCCTTTCGGCTTAGCCACTGCTCCCAGAATTTTCACAAAAGTGCTAGGGTCCCTTCTAGCAGTGCTAAGACCGCGGGGCATAGCAGTGGCGCCTTACCTAGACGACATTTTAATTCAGGCGCCGTCTTTCCAAAGAGCCAAGTCTCACACGGAGATTGTATTGGCCTTTCTGAGGTCTCACGGGTGGAAGGTGATCATCAAAAAGAGTTCTCTGTCCCCTCTCACAAGGGTTCCCTTCCTAGGGACTCTAATAGACTCGGTAGAAATGAAAATATTTCTGACAGAGGTCAGAAAATTAAAACTCTTAACTACTTGCCAAGTTCTTCATTCCATTCCCCGGCCATCTGTGGCTCAGTGCATGGAGACAATCGGATTAATGGTAGCGGCAATGGACATAGTCCCTTTTGCTCGGATACACCTCAGACCACTGCAACTATGCATGCTCAAACAGTGGAATGGGGATTATGCAGATTTGTCTCCTCAAATTCAGTTGGACCAGGAGACCAGAGATTCTCTTCTCTGGTGGTTGTCTCAGGACCACCTGTCTCAGGGAATATGTTTCCGCAGGCCAGAGTGGGTCATTGTAACGACCGATGCCAGTCTGTTAGGCTGGGGTGCGGTCTGGGACTCCCTGAAAGCTCAGGGCTTATGGTCTCGGGAAGAAACACTTCTCCCGATAAACATTCTGGAACTAAGGGCGATATTCAACGCTCTTCAGGCATGGCCTCAACTAGCTGCGGCCAAATTCATCAGATTTCAGTCGGACAACATCACGACTGTAGCTTACGTCAATCATCAGGGGGGAACAAAGAGTTCCCTAGCAATGACGGAAGTAACCAAAATAATCAGGTGGGCGGAGGACCACTCCTGCCATCTCTCAGCAATTCACATCCCAGGAGTAGACAACTGGGAGGCGGATTTTCTAAGTCGTCAGACTTTTCACCCGGGGGAGTGGGAACTCCACCCGGAGGTATTTGCTCAGCTGCTCAGTTTATAAAATAAACCCTAAGCTAGCTACAATATAACTAATAGTTACATTGTAGCTATCTTAGGGTTTATTTTTATTTTACAGGCAAGTTTATATTTATTTTAACTAGGTACTATAGTTATTAAATAGTTATTAACTATTTACTAACTACCTAGCTAAAATAAATACAAATTTACCTGTAAAATAAAACCTTACATATGTTACACTAACACCTAACACTACAGTACAATTAAATAAATTAAATTAGCTAAATTACAAAAAATAAAAAACACTAAATTACAGAAAATAAAAAACAAATTACAGATCTTTAAACTAATTACACCTAATCTAATAGCCCTATCAAAATAAAAAAAGCCCCCCCAAAAAAAATAACCCCCCCCTAGCCTAAACTAAACTACCAATAGCCCATAAAAGGGCCTTTTGCGGGGCATTGCCCCAAAGAAATCAGCTCTTTTTTCTGTAAAAAAAAAAATACAAACACCCCCCAACAGTAAAACCCACCACCCACACAACCAACCCCACCAAATAAAATACTAACTAAAAAAACCTAAGCTCCCCATTGCCCTGAAAAGGGCATTTGGATGGGCATTGCCCTTAAAAGGGCATTTAGCTCTTTTGCAGGCCCAAAGTCCTAACCTAAAAAATAAACCCACCCAATACACCCTTAAAAAAATCCTAACACTAACCACCGAAGATTCACTTACCAGGAGAAGTCTTCATCCAAGCGGCAAGATGTCCTTAACGAAGCCGGTAGAAGTGGTCCTCCAGACGGGCAGAAGTGGTCTTCCAGATGGGCAGAAGTCTTCATCAAGACGGCATCTTCTATCTTCACCTTCCGGCGCGGAGCGGGTACATCTTCAAGACATCCGACGCGGAGCATCCTCTTCAAACGACGGCTTCTTCGTAATGAATATCTCTTTAAGTGATGTCATCCAAGATGGCGTCCCATAGATTCCGATTGGCTGATAGAAATACCCTTTTCAGTGCAATGGGGAGCTTAGGTTTTTTTTAGTTAGTATTTTATTTGTGGGGTTGGTTGTGTGGGTGGTGGGTTTTACTGTTAGGGGGGTGTTTGTAAAAAGAGCTGATTACTTTGGGGCAATGCCCAGCAAAAGGCCCTTTTAAGGGCTATTGGTAGTTTAGGCTAGGGTTTTTTTATTTTGGGGGGGCTTTTTTATTTTCATAGGGCTATTAGATTAGGTGTAATTAGTTTAAAGATCTGTAATTTGTTTTTTATTTTCTGTAATTTAGTGGTTTTTTTTTGTAATTTAGCTAATTTAATTTATTTAATTGTATTTAATGTAGGTAATTTATTTAATTATAGTGTAGTGTTAGGTGTTAGTGTAACTTAGGTTAGGTTTTATTTTACAGGTAAATTTGTATTTATTTTAGCTAGGTAGTTATTAAATAGTTAATAACTATTTAATAACTATTCTACCTAGTTAAAATAAACCCTAAAATAGCTACAATGTAACTATTAGTTATATTGTAGCTAGCTTAGGGTTTATTTTATAGGTAAGTATTTAGTTTTAAATAGGAATAATGTAGTTAATGATAGTAATTTTATTTAAATTTATTTAAAATATATTTCAATTAGGGGGTGTTAGGGTTAGACTTAGGTTTAGGGGTTAATAAATTTAATATAGTGGCGGCGATGTTGGGGGCAGCAGTTTAGGGGTTAATAAATATATTGTAGGTGTTGGAGATGTTGGGGGCAACAGATTAGGGGTTAATAAGTATAATGTAGGTGGCGGCGATGTCCGGAGTAGCAGATTAGGGGTTAATAAGAATAATGTAGGTGTCGGCGATTTTGGGGGCGGCAGATTAGGGGTTAATAAGTGTAAGATTAGGGGTGTTTAGACTCAGGGTTTATGTTAGGGTGTTAGGTGTAAACATAACTTTAGTTTCCCCATAGGAATCAATGGGGCTGCATTACTGAGCTTTACGCTGATTTTTTGCAGGTGTTAGACTTTTTCTCAGCCAGCTCTCCCCATTGATGTATATGGGGAAATCGTGCACGAGCATGTACGACCAGCTCACCGCTGACTTAACCAGCGCTGGTATTGGAGTGCGGTATGAAGCACAATTTTGCTCTACGCTCACTTCTTGCCTTTTAACACCGAGTTTGTAAAAACCTGTAATACCAGCGCTGTAGGTAAGTGAGCGGTGAGAAAAAACTGCTCGTTAGCACCGCACATCTCCTAACACAAAACTCATAATCTCGACAAATATCTTTTAATTGTATATTTAATATACTCACTATTTCCTGATATTAATAAACTTATCTGGTCAACATAAATGCCCCATCTAATATATTTTAGCATGTATTTATAGAGACTAAACATGAGCATATCTCTAGAAATATTTTAAAATGCATTTAAAAATCAAATTTTCTACGAAAGGATTTAAAAGGATTATAATACCTTCAGTATGGATCTAATTAATATCTCAGTTATCATCTTAATATCACATACATACCTTGAGATTAGCAATTGTTTGTAATTTCATATAGCTATATTTATATTGGATTATTACAAATGCACTTATTAAATGTCTGAAAAATATAAGAATATGTTATCCATTTTGAAACAAGTCTATTAAACATTTTACATGGACTATATAGCTACTCATTAAAGTTATCAAATATTTATCTAATATGTTACTGTTAGGCACTTCTTCTCAGATCCACAATTACACATTTATACAATTTATTTGGACAGTCTGAGGCACACAAATATTTGAAAACTATATAGTTTGTCTAAACTTTAACTCTCCAAGACCTTTATGTTTTCAAAGTACACATTCTGCTATTTAAAATCTAAGTTGTCACCAAGTCTGGTAAACAGGAGATCCTGTGTATTCAACTCAGCAGGGGATAATCAACTCTTGTATGTAAAGTGGTTCCCCCTCATGAAAAACCTGTTTTTTTGTGCATATACTTAGGCTTCAAAGAGTTCAGCCCCAGACCCAGCGACTGTTTATCCACAGGGGTTAGTTATCTTCACTAATTGAAACAAATGTTTCCCTTTTGTCTTCAACTTGTCTTAAGCAGTATTGATGGTGAGACCAATTCATATAAAATTAGATGTTAGCTAAAATGAAATATTAAATTATGTGATACATCTGTAGTTTATTTAATGTTACTTCACAGGTACCCTGACATGTGTAACCCCTCCTGATTGTAATCTAGTTTTTAAAAACCACCCCTACACAGGTTAGAAAATGTGCTGGTATATAAGATCACATTTCTTACTGAAAAAGAAATTCAAAAGAAGGAAGAAATACACTGAAAATAGCATGACAGTAAAAAGGTGATTGTAATTTCTGTTGTATCGGATTCATGACAGTTTAATGTTAGGTGGGCTATCCCTTTGAGCTATCAGTTTAAGATTATATTGATTCAAACATCAATTAGAATTTTAAAATCATTGTCTAAAATATTACACTGTGTGTCCTAATGTCAGCATAAATGTTTATCTTTAATACTAATTTCACATATACATACTGTCAAAGTATAATACACAATGTAATAAATGGCACTTACAAGTTCTGATGAGTGATCAATGACACAAGTATCAAGTAATTTGATTCGTTAGTGATAGTTTAAAATGTATATTTGAATCAGATTGGCTGATGTCATAAATCATGATTATGCATATTCCAATAATAAGTGGTTGAAAAATTCACTAGTGTGTGGGTTGTTTAGGAGTTTGCGTCATAATTGGTGCGAAAAGTGTTGCGTCAAATTTGGTGCGAAGTGGAGAGTGGGACTTGTATTACATGGCTTAAACATGGTGCAAATAGGTTTTTCCAAAAAAATAAAAGGAAGTTAGCTATATTATGTTGTGTATGTCATGATCCTACCGTTCATTGCCGTGTCGCCGCGGCTCCCGGATCTTCTCTTTGTGAATGACGTCACGTTGCCTAGCAACATGACGCGTCCTCCGACACTACCTCCGATGACGTCCCCGCTCCTGTCTTTTAAACTTTGGCGGGAGATCTTCTCGGTGCCCGTTTGTCTAATTATCTCCGGTGCTGTGAGTACTCATTTATTCCTTCCTGACCAAGCCTTCCTATCCTCTATTTTGAAACCTGGATACCGACTATTGCCTGCCTGACCATGCTTATGCCTAGACCCTTCTTCTGACTCCTGGATACCGACTATTGCCTGCCTGACCTTGCTTTTGCCTGGACCCTCAAACTAACTCCTGGATTATATTTTTCCTTTGCCTGTCTGAGTCTTCTACAGTCCTGACTAAAGTGAGCATTTAACTTTTGTTTGTTGCAAACCTGCGTAAAGGGACATTTACTTTTACAAGCTGCTAAAGTCTACATTTACATTTGTTTGTTGCAAACCTGCTTAAAGGGACATTTACTTTTACAAGCTGCTAAAGTCAACATTTACATTTGTTTGTTGCAAACCTGCTTAAAGGGACATTTACTTTTACAAGCTGCTAAAGTCAACATTTATATTTGTTTGTTGCAAACCTGCTTAAAGGGAAATTTTCTTTTACAAGCTGCAAAAGTGAACATTAACATTTGTCTGTTGCAAGCCTGCTTAAAGGGACATTTACTTTTACAAGCTGCCAAAGAGAACTTTATTATTTGTTTGTGCAAACCTGCTTAAGGGGATTTACTTTTATTCACTTCAAACCTGCTTAAAGGAACCTTGTTTTCTGTTTGATTCATATCTACTTCAAAGTACGTTAACTCTTCTGTTGCTAACCTGCTTAAAAGAACTTTTATATTTTTGCATCCTACCTTATTTGTTTCCTGAGTGGGTCACGTCCTGAGTCCCAGGATACCTCTTCCGGACAAATATGATGGGAATCCTGAAGACTGTAGGGGTTTTCTGAATCAATGCCGTCTTCATTTCCGAAATAGCCCTACCCTTTTTGCTACACCCTCTTCTAGAATTACATTTCTCATTTCCTTAATGAAAGGAAAAGCTTTGGCTTGGGTATCACCTTTACTAGAAAAGAATTATCCTATACTACTGGATGTAGATGCTTTTCTCTCTGTATTTTCAAATGTATTTGATAAACCTGGAAGATCTTCCGCTGCTGAAGCTACTCTCTTAGATCTACGACAAGGTAGCCAACCAGTTTCTCAATATGCTATTGAGTTCCGCACTCTTGCCTCAGAAACTACTTGGAATCAGGGAGCACTAAGAGCTGCTTTCCGTAAAGGACTTTCTGAGCGTCTCAAGGATGAATTGGTGTATCGGGAACTTCCAGAATCCCTAGAAGCTTTAATAAATCTTTGTATCAGTCTAGATGCCAGATTTCGTGAACGTCAACAAGAAAGGGATAGAACTCAGAGGCCTTCAACTCGAACTCCTTTTCGTTTGGCTCCTCGTTTTTCTAATCCAGTAACTCCTGCCTCTCCTACTCCTGATCAAGCTGAACCTATGGAAGTGGGAAGCATAAAATTAACTGAGACTGAACGCTTGAGAAGACGTTCTCTTGGTCTGTGTTTGTATTGTGGCCTTAAAGGGCACTTATTGAGGGATTGTCCAACCAGACCAGTAAAAGCCAGGGCTTAACTTTTGTCCAGGGAACTGAGTTAAGCCAAAAGAGTAGTCATTCCCTATACAAGAAACTCTATGTTCCAGTAACCCTTCAATTTGGACATAGTAAGATACATACCCAAGCTCTTATTGACTCTGGTGCTGGAGGAGTGTTCATTGACTCCACGTTTGTGACTTCGCACACAATACCCTTATTAAAGAAAAGGTATTCTATTTCTGTCTCTACGGTTAGTGGAGATCCTTTGGGTTCCGGATACATTCAGTTTGCTACTAAACCTTTACTTCTTTCTGTTGGAATTCTTCATTCGGAGACAATATGTTTTGATGTCATTTCTACTCCTCAATTTCCCATAATCTTGGGACTTCCCTGGCTCCAATTACATAATCCTACTTTTTCTTGGACTTCTGGTGAACTTACCTCCTGGAGATCAGCATGCCAGACTAATTGTCTTCAAAGGATTACTAAGTTACCACTTACTATCGCTCTCGCTACCGAAACTCCGGACTCTCTACCTATGCCTTATCATGACTTTGTGGATGTATTTTCCAAGAAAGAGGCTGAACGTCTTCCTCCTCACTGTCCTTTTGATTGCCCCATTGATCTCTTCCTGGGGCTACTTATCCTCGAGGCAAAACTTATCCACTTTCCAGACCCGAAAACGTGGCTTTGGAAGAATATATTAAAGACAATCTGGCTAGAGGATTTATTCGACCCTCCTCTTCCCCTGTAGGGGCTGGTTTCTTTTTTGTAGGAAAGAAGGATGGCGGACTGCGACCCTGTATTGATTACAGTGGACTAATCAAATTACCATCAAGAACAGTTATCCTCTACCCCTTATTCCTGAATTGTTTACTTATCTTCAAGGATTCACCATATTTACCAAACTAGATCTACGTGGTGCATACAATCTTATCCGTATGCGCAAGGGTGATGAATGGAAGACGGCTTTTAACACTCGATTTGGGCATTACGAGTATCTGGTCATGCCTTTTGGGCTATGTAATGCTCCTGCGGTTTTTCAACATTTTGTGAATGAGATTTTTCGTGATTTTTTGAATATCTTTGTCATTATATACCTTGACGATATCCTGATTTTTTCTCAAAACCACCAAGATCATGTGCACCACGTCAAGAGGGTACTTCAAAGTTTAAGAGAAAACCATCTGTTTGCTAAGCTGGAGAAATGTTCTTTCCATCAAAAATCCATACCCTTTCTGGGTTATGTAATATCTGAATCTGGATTTGAAATGGATCCTACTAAACTTTCTGCCATTTTGGATTGGCCTAGACCTAGACCGGATTCTCTGAAAGCTCTACAACGTTTTCTGGGCTTCGCCAGCTATTACAGGAAATTCATGACTATTACTTCTCCTCTTACTTCTCTCACTAGAAAGGGGCAAAATTGTAAAGAATGGCCTCCTGAGGCTGTTGAAGCTTTTGAGTCTCTCAAAGAAGCTTTTTCTTCTGCACCTATTCTCCGTCACCCAAATCCAGATTTTCAATTCATCTTGGAAGTTGATGCTTCCTCTGTTGCTGCTGGGGCTGTTCTTTCCCAACGAATACCTGATACTGGAAAAATCCATCCTGTTGGATTCTTGTCCAAGAAGTTCACTCCTTCTGAATTGAACTATGACGTAGGCAATAAAGAGTTGCTTGCCATTAAAATGGCCCTGGATGAATGGAGGCATTGGATGGAGGGTACTTCTTTGCCGTTTTCCATACTCACAGATCATAAAAACCTCCTTTATCTCCAAACGGCCAAACAATTGAATTCCAGGCAAGCACGTTGGTCTTTATTCTTCTCACGTTTTCACTACAATTTGTCTTATATACCCGGTTCTAAAAATATTAAAGCCGACGCCCTTTCCAGACAATTTCAAGATACTTCAGTTCCTAACTCTGGTACCATTCTCCAACCTCATGAAGTCATAGCCCAGTTATTAACTTCTTGGTTGCAAGATTTACAGTCTGCTCAGAAGAACCTTCCTTTGTCTTGTAAACCTCCTGATGGTCTACTCTTCGTTCCTGAACGTCTTTGTTCCAAGATCCTATATTGGGCTCATGATAGTCCCCTCTCTGGACATCCTGGCATCAGTAACACCGCTCGAAATCTCAAACAACATGTCTGGTGGCCTACTCTCTCTCAAGATGTGAAAGATTATGTTTCAGTCTGCACACAATGTGCCACTAACAAGACTCCTCGTCAACTTCCTTCAGGTTTACTTCAACCATTACCCATACCTCATCAGCCTTGGACTCATGTATCCATGGACTTTATTACTGACCTTCCTCTTTCAGCTGGAAACAACACTATTTGGGTGGTGGTCGACAGGTTCTCTAAAACTGCTCATTTTATTCCCTTACCCGGTTTACCATCTGCCAAAAGACTTTCTGAACTTTTTATTCTGCATATTGTGAGAATACATGGATTTCCTTTGGATATTGTTTCAGATAGAGGGGTACAGTTTGTTTCCCGGTTTTGGAGATCACTTTGTAAACATTTTGGAACAACAATTTCCTTGTCTACTTCACATCATCCCCAATCCAATGGCCAGACCGAAAGGGTAAACCAGTGCCTTGAAACATATCTTAGACATTATGTGGATCATTTTCACTCTAACTGGACTTCTTATCTCCCATTAGCAGAATTGGCTCATAACGCTCAGTATAATTCCTCTCTTCAGACCTCTCCTTTTCATGTGGCCTATGGATATCAACCAGAACATTTCCTTTGCATACTTCTTCCACGGAAAATCCTGCTTCTGATCTTTCTGCCCGAAGATTAACTCGTCATTCTTTCTAAAGCTTTTAAACGTTACAAGTTCTTTTCAGACCTTCGACGGAAGAAGGCTCCCAATTATCGCCCTGGTGACAAGGTTTGGATTTCTTCACGCCACCTTCGTCTCAAACAACCTTCTACTAAATTGGGACCACGGTATGTGGTTCCTTTCCGAATACTGGGTCAAGTGTGTTCCACTGCCTACCAGGTAGCTTTACCCAAGACTCTCAAAGTCCATCCTGTATTCCACGTCTCTCTTCTGAAACCTATGTTGTCTAATAGGTATTCTAAACCTATTTCCAAGCCTCCACCTCTTTTTGTTCATGGACAACCTGAATTTGAGGTCAGCCACATTCTGGATTCCAAACTCCGTGGCAAGAAATTGTATTATCTCATTCATTGGAAAGGTTATCCAGTCACAGAACGATCCTGGGAGCCGGCTCATCAAGTGAACGCTCCTGCCTTGGTGAAGGCCTTCCACAAGTCTCACCCTACTAGGCCTGGTCCTGTCCCCCGGAGGGGTCCTTGAGGGGAGGGGTGCTGTCATGATCCTACCGTTCATTGCCGTGTCCCCGCGGCTCCCGGATCTTCTCTTTGTGAATGACGTCACGTTGCCTAGCAAAGTGACGCGTCCTCCGACACTCCCTCCGATGACGTCACTGCTCCTGTCTTTTAAACTTCGGCGGGAGATCTTCTCGGTGCCCGTTTGTCTAATTATCTATTATTATTGTGAGTACTCATTTATTCCTTCCTGACCAAGCCTTCCTATCCTCTATTTTGACTCCTGGATACCGACTATTGCCTGCCTGATCATGCTTATGCCTAGACCCTTCTTCTGACTCCTGGATACCGACTATTGCCTGCCTGACCTTGCTTTTGCCTGGACCCTCAAACTAACTCCTGGATTATATTTTTCCTTTGCCTGTCTGAGTCTTCTACAGTCCTGACTAAAGTGAGCATTTAACTTTTGTTTGTTGCAAACCTGCTTAAAGGGACATTTACTTTTACAAGCTGCTAAAGTCTACATTTACATTTGTTTGTTGCAAACCTGCTTAAAGGGACATTTACTTTTACAAGCTGCTAAAGTCAACATTTACATTTGTTTGTTGCAAACCTGGTTAAAGGGACATTTACTTTTACAAGCTGCTAAAGTCAACATTTATATTTGTTTGTTGCAAACCTGCTTAAAGGGACATTTTCTTTTACAAGCTGCTAAAGTGAACATTAACATTTGTCTGTTGCAAGCCTGCTTAAAGGGACATTTACTTTTACAAGCTGCCAAAGAGAACTTTATTATTTGTTTGTGCAAACCTGCTTAAGGGGATTTACTTTTATTCACTTCAAACCTGCTTAAAGGAACCTTGTTTTCTGTTTGATTCATATCTACTTCAAAGTATGTTAACTCTTCTGTTGCTAACCTGCTTAAAAGAACTTTTATATTTTTGCATCCTACCTTATTTGTTTCCTGAGTTGGTCACGTCCTGGTTATTTCTCAGTGTGCTAGCGTGTGTTTTACCTTTCACGCTAGCAGTTGGGTTAAACCCAGGACAGATTCCTAAACGGCTAACAGTGTATTTATTTCATTTTTATTCCTATATCTATTAGTGCAACAAGTTTGGGTCAAAACTTTGCTACAAATTTGGAGAAATAATATTGTCTCCTTGCTTTGTAATGAGAGACAAAGTAACATAATCCATAAGTAGTAATGTATTTTTCATTTTTATCCCTATATCTACTAGTGTACCAAGTGTGGAGCAATAATATTGTTTGATTTAGAAAGGGTATACAATTTTAATAACATTTCTAATTTACTTTTATTATGTAATATACTTCATTCTCTTGCAGTATCGAACATAAGCTTCCTGTATTTTCAGACTCCCATTGATTTATATGGCATCCGCGGCCTCAAGGGTGGCAGATTGAGAACTTGGTACACTGCGTCGGAATAAACGCGAGCGTACCTGTTAAATGTTTGATAAATTTGGAAAAAACTCAAATAGAGTCGAATGTGAATTCGAAACATCTGTAATGGTGCAAGCACTGTCGGATTGAGATCGCAGGAGTGTATATTACGTCACAAATTTCAACATTTGATGATCTTGACGCTTTGATAACTACGGTGGATCAATCTCGCAACAAATACGACACAGGATTCAAGCATATTTTCAGTTGACGCTTTGATAAATATCCCCCTTGGTCTGAAAAATTCTGAAGTAATATACAAGATAGCTGCAATTTTTGTCAAAGTGACTAAAATGTGTGCATATTTCTGATTGTAGTCAAACTCAAAAGTGTTGTAAAAGGTAATTACTCTCACACACACACGCAGTCAGCTTCAGAGAAACTAGATTTGGATGAAGGAAGGGCCCTTGAAGTAGAAGGTCCTTCCTTAGAGGAAGCTTACAAGGGGGGAGAGATGACATCTCCACTAGGTCTGCATACCAAATCCTGCGAGGCCACACCGGAGCAATGAGAATTACCGATGCTCTCTCTTGCTTGATCTGAGCAATGACTCGAAGAAGCAGAGCGAACGGAGGAAATAGGAATGCAAGACTGAAGTTCCAAGGAACTGCCAGAGCATCTATCAGAACCGCCTGAGGGTCCCTGGACCTCGACCCATACCTCGGGAGCTTGGCATTCTGATGTGATGCCATGAGATCTAGATCCGGCTGTCCCCATTTGAGAATCAAGTTGGAAAACACTTCCGGATGTAATTCCCATTCTCCAGGGTGAAAATCCGCTTCCCAATTGTCCACTCCTGGAATGTGGATCGCAGATAGACAACAGTTGTGGGTCTCTGCCCACTGAATAATCTTGGACACCTCTTTCATGGCCAAAGAACTCCGAGTTCCACCCTGATGGTTGATTTAAGCCACTGAGGTTATGATATCAGACTGAAATCTGATGAACCGGGCAGAAGCTGAGGCCAGGCCAGAAGAGCATTGAAGATTGCTCTTAGTTCTAGAATGTTTATGGGCAGAACAGATTGTTTGTGAATTACTCTGGGAATCGTAAAGGACAGAAAGCTACTAAAGTAGCATTGGCATCTTGGCTTAAACAGGTGATTCACAAGGCTTACATAGTGGTGGGTAAGTCCCCTCCTAAACGAATTAAAGCTAACTCTACCAGAGCAGTGGCAACATTGTGGGCCTTTAAAAATTATGCATCTTTGGAGCAGATTTGGGGGCCGATTTATCAAGCTCCTTGTGGAGCTTGATGCCCGTTATTTCCAGGGAGCCTTCAGGCTTGCCGGAAACAGAAGTTATGAAGCAGCGGCCTAAAGACTGCTGTTCCATAACTTGTCCGCCTGCTCTGAGGCAGCGGACAGAAATCAACCCGATCGAATACGATCAGGTTGATTGACACCCCCTGCTAGCGGCTCTGCAGGGGTCGGAATTGCACCAGCAGTTCACAAGACCTGCTGGTGCAATGATAAATGCCGAAAGCATATACTGTCGGCATTTATCGATGTGCAGCGGACATGATATGCTACATCGTATCATGTCCGCTTGCACTATAATAAATATACCCCTAAATGTCTTTGCTTCTTCGCAAGCAGCTTTTAGCAAGAAAGTCCTTCAGGCGGCGCTGTCGGCTAAATAAGAACTCACAGAAAGAAAACAAAATTTATGCTTTCCTGTTAAATTATTTTCCTTTTGAATGATGATAGTCAACAGTTCTAATGACACCTCTGCTTTGCCTTCCCTCCTTTCTTTTCTTTACTTGGCTATACGTTAAACTAAGAGAGAAATGGGAGGTGAGAAAGTTGTAAAGCACTTGTATGGGTTCTTGACCTCCTCCTAGTGGTAGGGAATACTGTATATCCTATATGTCATGGAGGACTGTGTACCATCATTATTCCCCCCAAAATTTTTTTATCAGGTAAGCAAAAATTTTGTTTTTGCTTGGATATGAAAAAGGTAAAACATTGAAATATAATTTTATTATATATTTTGCCCGCTTTTCCTTAAAATTGTGGGTTTCTGAGAATTAGAATTCCACACTGAAGACTTCACAAGGCAAAACCTACTAAATATACATACTTAATTGGCATCAACAGGGGTGATAAGATACTTGGTAGGCTGTGTCTACGCCACAAAAACATTTGGATTATCTCTTCCAAATAAGGCAAGTGGTGGGGAAATTAAGCCATTGAAAAACATTTGCGGTAAGCAACGTATTAATGTGTATAGAACGTCTTCACACTTTTATTCATTCCTGTATTTATTAATTCCTAGACTACAGAAAAATCTTTTAATTACAGCATGTTTAAAATCCCTTTAATCACCCTATTTCTTGTTTACTTTCTCACTTCTACACGATACTGCTCAGCAATTTGATGCAGGCCTTTTTGGCAGGCATGGGGTTAAATCCATCTTTCCACTAAAGTACAATTAGCCCACACAGTCTGTAACCCACAAGGTAATTGTGGGACTCTTTGATGGGACGCAGACATCTTCAAACTATTTGGCACATTTAAGCTGACCTTTGTTTAGGGAATGATCCTGTATCTCCCTCCTCGTGGGAAGCTCTGGATTAAGCAGGGTTCACCCTGACCTAATTGAGCCTCTTGATTCTTCTAACTGCAAGTTTTAGTTCAGGTGGAATTTTCACTCTTATTTTGTCCCAGTCTGGATCTCATATGGAATGTGAATGTTTTAGTCCAAAATAACTCTGGCTTTAAACTAAAAGTAAAGTCATTTTTAATTTGCCAAACATAATGAGATTCTATGATCGAATGGGACATCTGTGTTTTCATAAAATGTAACAAGTTAACCACTTTTTGTAAACTAAACTCCCGAAATTATTTTCATTTTATATGCAACAGTACCTATGTATGCTGTTATTTCTGTCATCTTTAGATTTCAAAGAGTTAATTCATTTTTTCCCTTTTACAAGGAATATTCTATAATTACACTGCAACCTCAAAGTGGCTTCTCCAAAAATAAACTTCAGCAGACCCACCCGAGCATTGACTGCCTCGTGCAGGGCAGCAGGAGGAGGGGGCGTAAAGATTGAGCATCTACCAGTAACCATCCAGGAATCTAAGTACTCACATAAATTCATAGCAGATGTACAGTATTAATGAATGACACTTTGAAAATGGTTCTTATTTGTCATAGAGCCCAGGCCCACTTAAAAAATAAATTTTATATATATATATATATATATATATATATATATATATATATATATATATATATAAAACCTTTTTAATTTAAAATAATAATACTTTATCATTTGTGTACATATCGCCAATCTTCATGGGCTGATAGGCAGTTCCTAATAAGTCTTATTGGTTAATAGGTATTTCCTAGTATTAGTAACAAAAATAAAACTGTATAAGCCAACAAGCAGTGATAGGAATTACACATCTAACATGAGTATATTATTTTACCCACAACAGTGCCAACCTCATTAATTTAAGATTTTTTTTTCTGTGGATGTAAAAAAATAATAGGGAGGGCATGGGCATTCGATATTTGAGTTCAACTTACTAATACTAGAGCACGCAAATGTGCGCTGGTATTATAAGTGAGGTGCATTGCGAATGCGTCCTCGTGTTCGCATTGCACATAAGCATTGCGTTCATTAGAGCGCACTTCCATAGACTCCAATGGGAGCCTCGTTCTCATGCCGTAAGATACGGCATGAGAACTAGCGCAGCGAAGGGGGTAAATGGTGCAGCGATGGGCAGCAAATATAAATATATATATATATAAATATATACATATATATTTATGTGTACGTTTATATTTACTGGGAACATACAGTCCCCATAGACCACTATATAAAGGCCCTTTTCACTGCAGTTTATTTCTAACACCCGACATCCGCCAACTTTAGCCCCTAAAAACTGCTTAGTGCAGTTACTTTATTAAAAAATAAAGATCCTACTATTTTTCAGCTAAATTACGAGTTTTGTGTTACGGTGCGGTACGGCTATACCGCTAAAAAATTGGCCATTGCACGTGGAATGGCAGGTAACGCATATTATGAGTCGTGGCGGTATAGGCTGTAATGCAAACATTTTAGCCTTTACACACCCCTCCATTCCGCACTCAAAAAATTACGTTTGAGTGCGGGATTTTTAATAGCGCGGTATTACAGGTTGTTCATTCTGGCTAAAATGCTTGTGTTACAGCCTATACCGACACGAGCCATTCTGCGATCTGAAACCAGTAGTTATGGATTTTGTGAATTATTTCTTCTTCACAAAACTCATAACTAAAATGTTACAAAGTACACTAACACCCATAAACTACATATTAACCCCTAAACCGCCACCCTCCTGCATAGCAAATAATATATTAAACCTATTAACCCCTAATCTGCCGCCACCCACATCGCCAACACTAAAATAAACCTATTAACCCCTAAACTGCCGCCCCTTGCATCGATAACACTATAATTAAGCTATTAACCTCTAAACCACCACCCTCCCGCATTGCAAATATTATATTAAATTTATTAACCCCTAATCTGCCACCCACCCATATTGCCGACACTAAAATAAACCTATTAACCCCTAAACCACCGCCCCCTCACAACAACTAATAAACTTAACCTATTAACCCCTAAACTGCCAGGTCCCCACATCGTAACTAATAAACTAAACTTAGTAACTAATAAACTAAACCTATTATCCATCCATCCTCATCCAGGTGGTGAGAAGTCTTCATCCAGGCGGCAACATCTTCCTCCATTGCGGGACCATCTTCTATCTTCTTCCCGGTGGTGCAAAGCTGTGGAGGCGCCATCGTTGGTCTGAGGAAGGGGTTAGAGAGCTCCAAAACGTCACTTGAATAAAGAACCTTTTACTTATCAGTCCAGTGAGTGTGGATGTGAATACAGTTTGGAATTTATAATTGTTTCCTGACACCTTGGCTGATGTTGTTAAAGGTGAGAGTGCAAATCCTCCCAATTTGAAATTATATATATATATACATACATACACATTCACCGGCCACTTTATTAGGTACACCTTGCTAGTACCAGGTTGGCCCCCTTTTGCCTTCAGAACTGTCTTAATTCTTTGTGGCATAGATTCAACAAGGTGTTGGAAACATTCATCAGATATTTTGGTCCATATTGACATGATAGCATCACACAGTTGCTACAGATTTGTCGGCTGCACATCCATGATGCAAATCTCCCGTTCCACCACATCCCAAAGGTGCTCTACTGGATTGAGATCTGGTGACTGTGGAGGCCATTGGAGTACAGTGAACTCATTGTAATGTTCAAAAAAACAGTTTGAGATGATTTAAGCTTTGTGACATGGTGCATTATCCTGATGGAAGTAGCCATCAGATGATGGGTACACTGTAGTCATAAAGGGATAGACATGGTCAGCAAAAATACTCAGGTAGGCTGTGGAGTTTAAACTATGCTCAATTTGTACTAAGGGGCCAAAAGTGTGCCAAGAAAATATCCCCTACACCATTACACCACTACCAGCAGCCTGAACTGTTGATACAAGGCCGGATGGATCCATGCATTCATGTTGTGTACGCCAAATTCTGACCCTACCATCTGAATGTCGCAGCTGAAATTGAGACTCATCAGACCAGGCAACGTTTTTCCAATCTTCTATTGTCAAATTTTGGTGAGCCTGTGCAAATTGCAGCATCAGTTTCCTGTTGTTAGCTGACAAGAGTGGCACCTGGTGTGGTCTTTTGCGGCTGTAGCCCATTTGCTTCAAGGTACGACATATTTTGCATTAAGAGATGGTATTCTGCATACCTTGGTTGTAACGAGTGGTTATTTGAGTTACTGTTGCCTTTCTATCATCTCGAACCAGTCTGACCATTCTCCTTTGACCTATGACATCAACAAGGCATTTTTGTCAACACAACTGCCGCTCACTGGATATTTTCTCTTTTTTGGACCATTCTCTGTAAACTCTAGAGATGGTTGTACGTGAAAATCCCAGTAGGTGAGCAGTTTTTTAAATACTCAGACCAGTTTGTCTGGCACCAACAACCATGCCACGTTTAAAGTCACTTAAATCTCCTTTCTGATGCTCGGTTTGAAGTCGTCTTCACCAAGTCTAGATGCCTAAATGTATTTAATTGCTGCCATGTGGTTGGCTGATTAGCAATTTGTGTTACCAAGCATTTGAACAGATGTACCTAATAAAGTGGCCGGTGAGAGTATATATATATATATATATATATATATATATATATATATATATATATATATATATATATATATATATATTAATTAAAGTATACAGTGTATTTTTCCTTCTCAATATAAGGAGAGCCCACGGCTTTATTCTTTTTTGTTGGGAAATACTGAACCTGGCCAAGAGGAGGAAGCAAAGACACCCCAGTCAAAGGCTTAAATACCTCCCCCACTTCCCCATCCCCCAGTCATTCTTTGCCTTTCATCACAGGAGGATGGCAGAGAAGTGTCAGAAGATTTAGAAGTTGTTCCTCAGGAGGGGTATCTGCCATTCGATATGGGACTGGAATTTTAAGTAGACTTGTCAGCCTCTCAGTGAGAGCATTGACGAAAGTTAGAGTCTGGAGATGCAGGGAGAGTCTTTCCTCACTCAAGTCCATGTCAGGAGCGATGCTACAAGACTGTCACACTGAGGGAGGTTATTGAACAGTGGGGATTAATCAAATGTGATGCTTTGATTTTATGCTGCTTTATGTGTGAGATTTATTGGGCTCATAGACTGTTTGTTATGCGGTAATGGAACACACAGGTTTTTACTTTCACTTTGAACACTGCGCAGCTTAGAGCTTGGTCGCACTTTTTCTCATAGCAGGGGCATTCCTGACCCAGCTAGCTGTCGGAGAAGACTTGTGTTTCTGTTTGCCTGTGTCTAGGATGTGGTGAGTGCCCCAGCCATTGGGAGTATAAAGGTGCCGTTGTTGTGAGAAATAAAAAGATTGCTTTATTCTGTGTCCTAATGTCATTAGCGCAAGCTATGGAGGATTCTGATATTCTTGATGGTACTCCCTCTATTCCTAATAGTAATACCTGTCTATATTGTGAGGAGGCCTTGGTATGCCCACCCTCTCAACTATGTTCCATATGCATCAACAAGGTTATTATGTCTAAGAAGGTTAACCCCTTTAGTACCACTGAGCCGTCCACCTCTGAGGACTCGCCATCCAGTGAGGTGCATACCCATCAGTCATCTCCCTCAACACATGCAGCTTCCCGTAGCACGCCTGATCCTCCGTCTGGAGGGAGCCTTTTACCATCAGACTTTACCACGCAGTTAAAGATGGCGGTGTCTGAGGCCCTTAGTGCTTTACCTCGTCCTGCCAAGCGCAAGTGAAAGGTTAAACATAGTTCTCCTGCCCAGGGGTCATCCAGTGATTTATTGGATTTGTCAGTTTTTCAATTATCCAAGGATGGGTCACACTCTGAGTCTTCAGAGGGTGAACTTTCTGAATCGGAGTCTGCTACCTCTAGGCCTCCGGTTGCGGAGGAACCAGCCTTTAGATTTAAGATTGAACACTTATGTTTTATTTTAAAGGAGTTTCTGTCTACATTAAAGGTTCCAGAGGCCAAGTTGCCTGATGAACCTTTGATCCCTATAATTAGACAGAGTGTACAAGGACAGGGTAGCACCACTAACGTTTCCTGTACCTGTAAAAATGGTGAACATTATTAAGAACGAGTGGGATAGAATTGGATCTTCCTTTTCACCTTTGTCTGCCTTTAAAAAATGATTCCCAGTCCCGGACTCTCAACTGGAGATGTGGGGTTCTCCATGCTAGACAAGTGTACTACTATCACTTGTCTGATGGATAAGAAGATGGAAACTTTTCTCAGGAAAATGTTTCAGCATACGGGATACTTGTTTCAACCAGCAGCGGCTGTTGCCTCGGTTGCTGGAGCTGTGGCCTACTGGTGCGACTCTTTAGCGGATTTGAACGAGGTGGAGTGTCCCCTCGACTTTATCCAAGAAAGAATTAAAGCCTTGAGAATTGCTAATTCTTTTATCTGTGATGCAAACATGCATATTATTCGCCTTTAAATAAATCTAAATACAAATTACTATCATTACCTAAATTATTCCTATTTAAAACTAAATACTTACCTATAAAATAAACCCTAAGCTAGCTACAAAATAACTAATAGTTACATTGTAGCTAGCTTAGAGTTTATTTTTATTTTACAGGCAAGTTTGTATTTATTTTAACAAGGTAGAATAGTTATTAAATAGTTATTAACTATTTAATAACTACCTAGCTAAAATAAATACAAATTGACCTGTAAAATAAAACCTAATCTAAGTTACAATAACACCTAACACTACACTACAATTAAATAAATTCCCTACATTAAATACAATTAACTAAATTAAATAAAATTAGCTAAATTACCAAAAAAACAAACACTAAATTACAGAAAATAAAAAACAAATTACAAGATCTTTAAACTAATTACACCTAATCTAATAGCCCTATCAAAATAAAAAAGCCCACCCAAAATTAAAAAAAAACCCTAGCCTAAACTAAACTACCAATAGCCCTTAAAAGGGCCTTTTGCGGGGCATTGCCCCAAAGAAATCAGCTCTTTTACCTGTAAAAAAAAAATACAAACAACCCCCCAACAGTAAAACCCACCACCCACACAACCAACCCCCCAAATAAAAGCCTAACTAAAAAAAAAAACTAAGCTCCCCATTGCCCTGAAAAGGGCATTTGGATGGGCATTGCCCTTAAAAGGGCATTTAGCTCAATTGCTGCCCAAAGCCCTAACCTAAAAAATAAACCCACTCAATACACCCTTAAAAAATCCTAACACCAACCCCCTGAAGATTCACTTACCGGGAGAAGTCTACATCCAAACGGCAAGATGTCCTCAACGAAGCCGGCAGAAGTCTTCATCCAGGCGGCATCTTCTATCTTCATCCTTCTGACGCGGAGCGGCTTCATCTTCAAGACATCCGGCACAGAGCATCCTGTTCTTTCGATGGCTAACGACAAATGAAGGTTCCTTTAAATGACGTCATCCAAGATGGCGTCCCTTAGATTCCGATTGGCTGATAGAATTCTATCAGCCAATCGGAATTAAGATAGAAAAATCCTATTGGCTGATGCAATCAGCCAATAGGATTGAACTTCAATCCTATTGGCTGATCCAATCAGCCAATAGGATTCAGCTTGCATTCTATTGGCTGATTGGAACAGACAATAGAATGCAAGCTCAATCCTATTGGCTGATTGCATCAGCCAATATGATTTTTTCTACCTTAATTCCGATTGGCTGATAGAATTCTATCAGCCAATCGGAATCTAAGGGACGCCATCTTGGATGACATCACTTAAAGGGACATTCATTCCGAAGAAGCTGTCGATTGAAGAGGATGCTCCGCGCGAATGTCTTGAAGTTGGAGCCGCTCCGCGTCGGAAGGATGAAGATAGAAGATGCCGTCTGGATGAAGACTTCTGCCTGTCTGGAGGACCACTTCTGCCGGCTTCGTTGAGGACATCTTGCCGCTTGGATGAAAATTTCTCCCGGTAAGTGAATCTTCGGGGGTTAGTGTTAAGGATTTTTTTAAGGGTGTATTGGGTGGGTTTTATTTTTAGGTTAGGGCTTTGGGCAGCAATAGAGCTAAATGCCCTTTTAAGGGCAATGCCCATCCAAATGCCCTTTTCAGGGCAATGGGGAGCTTAGGTTTTTTTAGTTAGGATTTTATTTGGGAGGTTGGTTGTGTGGGTGGTGGGTTTTACTGTTGGGGGTTGTTTGTATTTCTTTTTCAGGTAAAAGAGCTGATTTCTTTGGGGTAATGCCCCGCAAAAGGCCCTTTTAAGGGCTATTGATAGTTTAATTTAGGCTAGGTTTTTTTTTTATTTTGGGGGGCTTTTTTATTTTGATAGGGCTCTTAGATTAGGTGTAATTAGTTTAAATATCTGACCATTTCTTTTTTAATTTGTGTAATTTAGTGGTTTTTATTTTGTAATTTAGGTAATTGTATTTAATTTATGTAATTTATTTAATTGTAGTGTAAGGTTAGATGTTAGTGTAAGACAGGTTAGGTTTTATTTTACAGGTAAATTTGTATTTATTTTAGCTTGGTAGTTAGTAAATAGTTAATAACTATTTAGTAACTATTCTACCTAGTTAAAATAAATACAAACTTGCCTGTGAAATAAAAATAAACCCTAAGCTAGATACAATGTAACTATTAGTTATATTGTAGCTAGTTTATGGTTTATTTTACAGGTAAGTATTTAGTTTTAAATAGGAATTATTTAGGTAATGATAGTACGTTTTATTTAGATTTATTTTAATTATATTTAATATGGGGGGTGTTAGGGTTAGGGTTAGGTTTAGGGGTTAATAAATTTAGCATAGTGGCGGTGACGTTGAGGGCGGCAGATTAGGGGTTAATAAATGTAGGTTAGGGGTTAATAATATTTAACTAGTGTTTGTGATGCGGGAGTGTGGCGGTTTAGGGGTTAATATGTTTATTATAGTGGCGGCGATGTCCGGAGCGGCAGATTAGGGGTTAATAAGTATAATGTAGGTGTCGGCGATGTCGGGGACAGCAGATTAGGGGTTAATAAGTGTAAGATTAGGGGTGTTTAGACTCGGGGTTCATGTTAGGGTGTTAGGTGTAAACATAAATTTTGTTTCCCTATAGGAATCAATGGGGATGCGTTATGGAGCTTTACGCTGCTTTTTTGCAGGTGTAAGACTTTTTTTTAGCAGGCTCTCCCCATTGATGTCTATGGGGAAATCGTGCACAAGCATGTAAAACCAGCTCACCGCGGCTTGCAGCATTGGTATTGGAGTGCGGTATGGAGCTCAATTTTGCTCTACGCTCTTTTTTGCCTGTTAACGCCAGGTTTTTGTAAACCTGTAATACCAGTGCTGTAGGGAAGTGAGCGGTGACAATAACTTGCAAGTTAGTACCGCACCCCTCATAATGCAAAACTCGTAATCTAGCCGATTGTAAGTTTTATAGTAGTGTTAGGATTTTTTTAATGTGTAATATAGTTTATTTAATTAGTAGTTAGTTTAATATTAGTTTAATAGTTATATTAGTTTAATTGTAAGTTTAAAGTAAGTTTTTTAATTTGACAGGTAAGTTTAAATTTAATTTAAAATAGGGAAAGTGTAACCATAGGAGACCCCTTAACCCTTCAGTGTGTCAGATATCGATACCCCATAACACTCCTAAACCAGTATTTTATTTGTTGGATTAAGCACTGATCTCTCCAGGCTTCTAGACAGGCAGAAATTGAACTTATATAATTGGGAGAGCTTAGTCTCATAGTTGCGTAGACTCCTGAATTATCTCTCATCTCCCTTATAGGCCAAGTAGAGACTGACGCTTTAGATAGCTGGTTTTATACTATAGTGGCTGGTTCCCTATTAATATTAGTTTCAGAAATTAGTCAGACCATTTTACTGAGGTGCTCTGATATAGTTTTAACTAACAACCAGCCTCACAGCAGTATGGCCTAGATTGCAAATTCTGCTAATTTTTACTATACCTTTACTTTAATCTTCTACCATGCCTTCTTATTTGTGATGATATATGACCCTGGTACTATAGATATTAGTCATTGGGAGAAAGGACTATACATAGGATTGCTCCACTGTGCTCAGAACCGAATGACTAGTGGTATATTGAATTCCAGCCTTTAGCTAGGTCACTGGTACCCCGGGCCCATACCCTTATGGCAGAAAGAGTATATACAGGATTGCTATATATTCGCCAATGCTCCCCCTTCCCATATCCAACATTATGTGTTTGCCTTTATTGTATATGCATTTCTCTACATGATTTCATAGCCCCTGTCCATATATGCACTCCATTTTAGTTTACATCCTGCTCAAAGGTATCTCCCCTCACCCTTTCCCACTCTGTGAGAGGGAGTGGGTCATATCCAATACCCCTTTTCCGTCTCCGTCCAGTGGTGACAGCAGTCCCTGAGGGGAGATACAGCAGATTGCCCTGTATCATTTCTCTATCAGTCCAGCTCTGAAATAGTATTTTTTTTCTTTTGACCCCTAACCCTAACCTCTTGAGTTTATGCTGGCTCCGTCCTCCCATGCCTCCCCTTACGTATACCATTGCGCTTACTCCGTAAGCAAAGGAAACTGAATCCTATAGAAACCTTCCAATTACCTACTTCTTTATATCTCAATCATCCTTTTTTTCTCTTTTATTGGTGATCCTTAAAAAATACAAGTCTAGATAGTCTTTACAGTAGGATCAACACATTGTTTGTATTGAAAAAGAATAGATAGAATGACAAATGCTCTGTTATATATATATATAATGTAACCATTTTTGTTAAATGCACTTGTATTTGGCGGATCACCTAATTGCACCTAGACTGTGATAAATTTTGGATGATTTAAATGCATAAGCATTAATTGATAACCCCTTCCCTCAAAATAAGGAAAAATAAAATTCACTGACTGAGACCCATGAGTGGTCTTGTACTGCTTCCAACTACCTTCTTGGAATTAATATACTCTTTATGTTTTATAAAGGTCCAAGAGTGGCCTTATCGTTCTTTTGAAGGTTAATAGTTTAATAAGCATAATTTTCACGTCCTGGTCTCATAAATGTATTGCACCTTTGATTTTTCCTTTCTTTCAGCTTGCTCATTGAGTTGATGTCTTGAAATTACTGTTTTGTATAGTATGTATTGACATTTAAATATTGTACGCCTTAAAGTGAATCTCAATAAAAATAAATTTAAAAAAATAAATAAATAGGGAAAGTGTAATTTTAATATAAAGTTAGGGGGGCGTTAGGTTTAGGGGTCACTAGTTTAAATTAGTTTATTGCGATGTGGGGGGCTTTCGGTTTAGGGGTCAATAGTTTAATTTAGTGTATTTCGTTTGGGGGCTTGCGGTTTAGGGGTTAATAATATAATAGTATAGTGGGGGCAATGAGGGCGGATGGCAGATTAGGGGTTAATAATATTTAAATATAACTTTATTATAGTGGTGACGATGTTGGGGAGTGGCGGATTAGGGGTTAATAAATTTTATTAGTGGCAGCGATGTCGGGAGCAGCAGATTAGGGGTTAATAACTTTACTATAGTGTTTGCGATGCGGGAGGGCCTTGGTTTAGGGGTTAATAGGTAGTTTATGGGTGTTTAGTGTACTTTGTAACATTTTAGTTATGAGTTTTATGTAACAGTTTTGTTGCATAAAACTCATAACTACTGCTTTCAGGTGGCGTTACGGATCTTGTCGGTATAGGCTGCAACACAAGCTTTTTAGCCAGAATGCAAAACTCATAATGGCTGCACTATGGAAGTCCCATGAAAAAACATAATTTTTCCGTGTGCAGTACTGACGTTGCGTTACAGGCTAAAAGGCTTGCGGTAGAGCTATACCGACAAGACTTGTAATGGCTGCGGTGCTGTTTTAACGCTGAAATTAACATTTTTTTCAGTGTTAAAACACGAACGCACAACGTGTCATCTACCTGTAACACTTTTAACTAGTGCATGTTCATCTTTTCCTTTTTATATGTGTCTCTATAGGAAATCTGATATATACTTTTTTTCTAAGGTGATAAGTTGAAGTGTTGTCAGGACTCCTTCAATATACATTAAGGTCATGAACTGTGTATAGTAGCTTGTTCAGACATAATACAATGATCATTATCTTGCTGCAGAGATGCTCTCGCAGACATTCCCTCTCTATTTCCCCACTCCCTCTGAAATACTCATTCTATTCACTCCCCTCTCCCTATATGCAACTCTCTTTACCCTTCTGCCTACCTGCCTAAAACCTTTCTCTCCCTCACTTTTATGGCTTTTATTTCTTGGGCTGGCCTGGGCTTGCACTGTGAGCGTGTGGGGAGAGGGAATCCCGCAGGGTGAGAGAAAGGAGGGGAGAACAGACTGAGTGAGCCATGATCTGACGGCTACTGTGGGAGTCGCAGGATGCAATGGAGAGCGAATAGAACAGCTGGGAAGAGCTTTGCAAATGATATGCAGACAATATCTAGTCACGCCAAGATACACAATGAGATCTGCCATTATTATTACCACTGTTTGATTGTTTATTTCTCTTTGGACGAGCATTATATTTATTTGAAGCAAAATTAATTTAGAGCAGCATTCTCAAAGGAATTTAACTTGCACAGTGCCGAAAAATATATTCAGTTAGTGTAAAAGGGGTTATTGTGAGTGTGTTCTATGAGTAACAACCAGCTGGTAGATACATGACATTGTCTACTGGAGAAAGTGGTAAGAAAGAAAATAATAATACCTTGTTATATATAAAGCTATAAGGCTATTATAACAATCTTGAAATGAATACAGTTTGAACTCAGCGACCCACTACGTCTTTATATCTTACATTTTGTTTCTGTTTTTGCTTGTTCAGTACAGAGCATTCTTAGACCTAAGCCTCATCAATGACACTAGAAAAAACATTGTATGACACATTTGCTGATTCACCTAAAGGTATTACTATTTTTTCCAATAGACTGATAGCGTTACATATTCTGGAAAACCATAGGAAATATTTACCTTCAGCAGTATTAATGCAGAAATTATAGTGTACGCTTTCACTATTTATATTGTCCAATTTTAATGTCATTTAGCTTTGAAAATTGTGGCTTTTCTTATTCTCTAAACCAAAAAGGTGCACTGCAGTATTTTCAAGACTAACCATGCTAATATATTTCCTTAACTGGACTTCAAGACAATGCACTTTATACTAGTACAACGACCATGACTAGCCTTGTCTGCTGCAGCCTTAGACCTTAAAGGGACACTAAACCCAATTTTTTTCTTTCATGATATAGAAGTAGCATGCAATTTTAAACAACTTTCTAATTTACTTCTATTATTTAACTTGCTTCGTTCTCTTGATATACTTTGCTGGAAAGCATATCTAGATAGGCTCAGTAGCTGCTGATTGGTTGCTGCACATAGATGCCTCATGTGATTGGCTCACCCATATGCATTGCAATTTCTTCAACAAAAGATATATAAAGAATTAAGCAAATTAGATAATAGAAGTAAATTGGAATGTTGTTTATAATTGTATTCTCTACTTCAATCATGAAAGAAAATTTTTGGGTTTAGTGTCCCTTTAAGATTGGTTCCTCCAAATAAGGCAAGTGGTGGGTGGAGTTTGGCTCATGAAAAACAATTGCAGCAAACAAGATGTTATTTTGTTTTAAAAATGTTTAGACTTGGCTGATGTGCTATTCTATCGGGAGACAACAGAAATATCTTGTTATTACAAGGTATTTACTGTCACTTTATGTCAGGTGTTTTCAAAGTCTTAGGTGGTGGGTGCCCCCTCTGACAAAATTTCTCTTTAAAAATAAATATTGCACATTTCTTTAGTTTTTATTTGGGGAATTTACATCGGATCCAGGGTTCACACAAACATCTCAAAAGCTGATTCTCCTCAACCAAAAGAGTGCTTCACTCACGTTTCAGTTTGCTCTATTTTTGCCACTGTGTTAAAGGGACATGAATGCAATTGAACGTGATGCAACATATCTGTAAAAAGCTCACTAGAAAATAGCACCTGAATAGCTCTATGTAAAAAGGGAAGATATTTTACCTCAAAATTCCCTCAGTAGCCACATCCCATTGTAAAGAATGCCATTCTCAGGACTTGCAAGGTAGTGTGCATCTGGCAAGTGCAAGCACAGTCGTGTTATTTACCTACTCAGTTTAAGGAAGTTTACTATGAAATATTATGAGATTTGAGTGAAATCTCATGAGATTACAGTAAAGCAAAACATGACCTCAACACTGCTGATTGCCTGTTGTTTTCCCCCCAACATACAGCTGGACATTAGATAAAGGATAACTGTTCACTTAGCACTTACTATTGTGATTTGAAGACATTTTGAGGAAAAATAAGTTTTTACAGAGAGGGTCAAGTGATATTTTCTTGTCAGCTTTTTACAGTTATACTTCAGCACTTTCAAGTGATTGAGCGTATAAGTATTATGTCCCTTTAAATGCAAGTCACTAATCTAATCAATAAAACAAATTCAATGTAGTCTCTGAGCGATTTCAACCTCAGTGTCTTTATTCCACCTACATTCTGCCCTTTGCCTTATTCAACCCCAAAATGGCAAATGTCATTATTGTCTCTTAAAAACAGTTGCTTATTGTGGTTTCCATAGGACAGTGCCAAGTGTCACTGCTCCTGCGCCTCCCCTTATATGCTCTTGCACACCCCATGGGGAGGCGTGTCTCATACTTTGAAAACCACTGCTTTAAGTCAATGAATATCTACTCATAATCTGATCATGGTTATCGTACAGATATCCAACAAAATTGTTATGGCACATCAAACACTAAATAAATGCTAGACAAATGTTGTATTTAAAGCAAAGATTAGCATAAGAATAATAAAAAGATGCATTTTTAAAAAAAAACTAAGGAGATATTTTTAGATAAATCATTTGATAACGTTTTCTAAAGGAAGTCTGCAGAATAGCATCCTGATTGGCCGTTTAAAATCCCTTTACAATGGGATGTGGCTAATGAACAATTTTTGAAGTAAAATACCTTCCTTTTTTACATAGAGATGTTCAGGTGATATTTTCTAGTCAGCTTTTTACAGCTATGCTGCATCACTTTCAATTGCTTCAACATTTGGGTATCATGGCCCTTTAACTAATAAGTGTAAAGTTTTAGGGGCTGATTTATCATGGCCCGAATGGGGCCGTATGTCTTTAGACCGTGCTCCTTAACTCGTCTGCCACCTCTGAGGCGGCAGATAGCAATCCACCCGATAGCATTCAATCAGGTTGATTGACACCCACCGCTAGCAGCCGATTGGCCGCAAATCTGCAGGGGGCGGTATTGCACAAGCATTTCACTACAATGATAAATCCTACAGCATATGCACTTTGATAAATCGGCCCCTAAAGTCTCCATAAAGTAATGTATAGTGCCATGTTTTAATATAGGTTTCGTTAGGATTAAAAAACTGTTATTTCTCTCTACTGTGGCCAGTTATATATGAGCTAATAAAGCAATCTTACAGTGTTTAGTGTAATTTTAGGATCTTCATGTAGGCCCCCCTTGCTATAAGCATAACTGGCAGCAATAACCGACTCTTTACAAACATTTATCACAGTTGATTTTCATAGACAGACCTCATTTACTGGCATATAAATTTAGCTGCAAGCTGTTCAACTTTCACTAAATGTACACACTACCTTAAAGCCACATTGAACTGTAAAATGATTGAGTTCCCAATACCCTGTTTAAACGCTGGAGTGTATGCAATTGTTTATAACTATATCCTTTACCTTTAGTTTGTCATTATAAATAGTTGATGTTGCCCTTTGAAACCACCACCTACACACATTAGTATTTTCTTAAGAAAAACTATGTAAACGAGAGGCAGCAATTATTTTCCCTGGGGGGGATGGGAGAGACTGGCAATAAAATATTTCTTTTTAATTGCTCTCTCTAAGGGCCTGATGGTCTAAAGCTCTCTAGTCCAGGAAGAATATCTAAGAAGTCTTGTCAGTACTGTGAGGTCCCTCAAACTATTTTAGAAAGGCAAATTTTAGCTTGAGAGCTGTTTATCTCACAATGCATGGTTCTGATTGTGAAAGAGAGACACATACATTACAATATAATGCTATAGATAACTTATAAAGAGTTTGTGTGATTTCTCTCCATACCGACAAGTTTTTGATCATCAAGCCCTCAGGTCACTGTGTTTACAAAGAAAGCAAAGGTGGCCTTAAAGGCACACATTAGTATACATTTTGTTTCCTCTTAATGTGTTCCAAATTACTTGTTATACCTACTGCAGATATTCAAAGTATGGCAAATTATTTCTTCATATTTACTTGAAATAGCTGTTTTACTCTCATTAAAACCATTACTTAGGACATGACCATAACAATGGGCTGAGCCTGCAAGTGCAGCAGACCTGCACATTTTTTTATGTTAGGTATTGAAATGTTAATTATACCTAGGGGTTTAACCAGGGCTGTTTTTACATTTCTGCTGTGTTTGTGTTAGCTGCAATTTTCCTCTTACTCATTTGCTGTACTCACACATATTATATACCGTTTTTCTCGCTATTAAAGGGACAGTCAACCATAGAATTGTTATTGTTTTAAAAGATAGATAATCCCTTTATTACTCATTCCCCAGTTTTGCATAACCAACACAGTTATATTAATGTACTTTTTACCTTTGTGATTACCTTGTATCTAGGAACCTTCTTCCAGCCCCCTGATCACATGACTGTGACTGATTATTATCTATTGTCTTAAATTTAGCATTGTATTGTGCTAAATCTTAAATAACCCCCTGTGCCTGAACACAGTGTTATCTCTATGGCCCACGTGTACTTTCTGTCTCTTTGTGTTGAAAGGGAATATAAAAAGCATGTGATAAGAGGCAGCCCCCAAAGGCTTAGAAATTAGCATATGAGCCTACCTATGTTTAGTTTAAACTAAGAATACCAAGAGAAAAAAGCAAATTTGATGATAAAAGTAAATTGGAAAGTTGATTAAAATTAAAAGTCCTATCTGAATAATGAAAGTTTAATTTATACTTGACTGTCCCTTTAAATGGACTTTCTAAAGATACCATTATTTATAAAAAAAAGTATAAAAAATGAAAAAATTGAAAAAAAACACTTTTTCTAACTTTGACCCCCAAAATCTGTTACACATCTACAACCACCAAAAAACTCCCATGCTAAATAGTTTCTAAATCTTGTCCTGCGTTTTTTTGCAAGTTATAGGGCAATAAGTACAAGCAGCACTTTGCTATTTCCAAACCATTTTATTTTCTCAAAATTAGCGATAGTTACATTGTAACACTGATATCTGTCAGGAATCCCTGAATAACCCTTCATATGTATATATTTTGTTTTTAGTAGACAACCCAAAGTATTGATCTAGGTCCATTTTGGTATATTTCATTCCACCGCCAAAAAAAAATGTCAACTTTTTCACTAACTTTAGGTTTCCCACTGAAATTATTTACAAACAGCTTGTGCAATCATGGCACAATTGGTTGTAAAAGCTTAACAAAGGATATTAGACCAGTGAGCGCAGGGTGAACAACACCAAACTCCTGAGAATACCTATGTGTTCCCAAAATAGGTAAATAAAATAACTAAATAGGGGGAGTGAATCAGGAGCGCTACAGCTAAAGGTGCTAAGAAATAAGACTATATGTTCTATACTTAAAAATATGACAAGGACAATAGCGTATCTAAAATATGACACAATTTAATTGCACAAAAGATAATAACAAATAAAAACGGACGTCTCCGTAAGTAAAACTTCTTAAGTTGCCGCCTGTACGGCTGTAACTAACCCACAGAGAACATCGAGTGGAAAGTCTGGGGTAAGCCATTGTTTGCTAGCAAACCAACACGTAATAAAAATACTGAAAGTGTACACTGGACTGTTTATACTTGCACCACGAACTCTTTTTGCTATTGCAACATTTATATGGCGGCAACTTAAGAAGTTTTACTTACGGAGACGTCCGTTTTTATTTGTTATTATCTTTTGTGCAATTAAATTGTGTCATATTTTAGATACGCTATTGTCCTTGTCATATTTTTAAATATAGAACATATAGTCTTATTTCTTAGCACCTTTAGCTGTAGCGCTCCTGATTCACTCCCCCTTTTTGGTTGTAAAAGCTTCTCTGGGATCCCCTTTGTTCAAAAAAGCAGACATATATGGCGTTGGCATTAGTTTTTGGTAATTAGAAGGCTGCTAAATGCACCTGCGCACCACACTTGCATTATGCCCAGCAGTGAAGGGATTTATTAGGTAGCCTGTAGGATTAATTTTAGCTTTAGTGTAGAGATCAGCCTCCCACCTGTCACATCCCACCCCCTAAACCCTCTCAAACAGCTCTCTTCCCTCCCCCACACCCCAATTGTCACCCCATCTTAAGTTTTTTTTAAATACTGTATATATATTTTCTGCAGTGTAGGATCCCCCCTTACACCCCAACCAATTTATTTATAAAGCACCAACAGATTCCGCAGCGCTGCCAAATGGGTACAAGGATAAAAGTACAACGGAGAAATAATACAATAAAAGACAACATTTTACAGACAAATACAGGGGGAACTGAGGGCCCTATTCCTTTGGAAACTTACAATCTAAATAAAATATGATTTTTTTATATTTTCAGCTACTTGACAGCAAAATGCACTTCTATATTTGTTTATCTATGTGTACATATGTATTTATATGTGTAAATATGTCTGTAAATACACATATAAATACATATGTACACATATATATATATACATACATATTTATAGATGTTTATGTATGTCTCTCTATGTTAAAGCCCTTTGCAGCCTTTTTTTCTAACACCTGAGACCTCATATCTTTGAGCCCTCATAACTTTTTTCTGCAATGTTTTTTTTAAAATAATTTTTATTAATTGTGAGACATGATTCTCTTTAAAATGTTAAATTCATTGCCCTTCAGAGTCTTTTTGAGGGGCTTTATGTGGACTTCCTACATAACAAAAGGACTCAGCTACTTTGTCATATCGCACTCCAAGATACTCTTTATGATGTAATTTGTTCTGTACATTGTATTATGACCCCACATATGTATGTTTACCCTTGTCATAGATGTGTCTCTACTAATAAAGATAATTAAAAAAAAAAAAAATATTACTGTTATTATGAGTGTAACTGTATTTTGTGATGTGTTTTGTGCAACTTTTTTATTTTGCAAACAATTAACCAGAGCTCTCAGGACGCAGTAATCATTCTAGCATAATTCTCAATTGTGCTCACGAGTTTGTGTTTACTTTCAACTTGTAATATGAGCGATAAAGCCGACACATGCAAACACCCACGATAAACCATTTCCGCTCCAGCATAACTGTTAGCATGCCACTCATAATCTGGCCCTAAATGGGGGAAAATACAATATCCCTTTAATGTATTGTGAGATACTTCAGATTAAGAGCTCAGTCATTTCTGTAGGCTTGTTCCATGTATATGGGCATGTTCTTAAAGGGACACTGACCCCAATTTTTTTATTTCGTGATTCAGATAGAGCATGACATTTTAAGCAACATTCTAATTTATTCCTATTATCAAATTGTCTTTATTCTCTTGGTATCTTTATTTGAAATACAAGAATGTAAGTTTAGATGCCAGCCCATTTTTGGTGAACAACCCGGGTTGTCCTTGCTGATTGGTGGAAAAATTCATCCACCAATAAAAAAAAGTGCTGTCCAGAGCCTGAACCAAGAAAAAAGTTTAGATTCCTTCTTTTTCAAATAAAGATAGCAAGAGAACGAAGAAAAATTGATAATAGGAGTAAATTAGAAAGTTGCTTAAAATTGCATGCTCTATCTGAATCACGAAAGAAAAAATTTGGGTTCAGTGTCCCTTTAAGAACAATAAATTGAGGCTTCAATCAGCAAAACATCTATTTCATATAAAAAAAAATATGAAATTAATTTCCCATTCATTTTGAAGAAAATTAGCAAATGAAACCTACATGTTTTGCACATACAAACTTTATCTGGGATCAACACAACTAACATAGACATTTTTAAATTATGTTATTGGTTTAGCGGATTTTTACTAGTGTGAAAGTGCTTATTATTACTTTGTAAACTATAATTAATTAACCAGGAAACATTGGTATCTATTTGGTGACGTTGCTTTATAACATTATCTAGTGGGTAATTTCAGTATATTTTGCCCATATGCAAAACCAATGTTACATTCAAAGAAATTTGGGGTACTGGGTGATATCTCAAATAGTTTTGTCCATTATTTATCAAGTCCTTTTAGCTGTTTAATTCAATAACAGAAAAGTGTCCCAGTAAATGTTTCATTAAGTATCAAGATATGGATTGTGATCAGAAAAACATGATTTACACATCCTAGGACTACCTTTCACCAAAACTGATAATGGAAAAAGTTCTGTAGATAAACAATGACTGATTGTGATCAAGTTTATATTGAAAAGGGCTTATCGGCAGCTGTTAACATGCTGATAAATGATGATCTACAACTATATTTTAAAGTGAATTTCTCCTTTTTTTACCATGTGCTCACCAAATACTCCCAGCTCTAGAAGCTCTTAAAGAGTATACAGCCAGTGATTGAAATATATGCATGTATGCTTTCTCCTGGCTCACCGACCACATCCTTATCTGGAGCAGTTTGGGAATATGCAAGGTGTGCAACTTTGACTATGTGTTTATTTACTTTCAGGGGTTAAACACTTTGGCCGATGGTCAAAACTTCGACGGGCCAGATGTGAAAAATCACGTTGACACTTGCAGGGAATGCCCTCATGGGGGTTATCTAAAAAAAAGGGTCTGTTCTTGCAAGTTGTCTCCTATAGAAAGTAATGAACGGAATATACATACAGTAGAATTTGCTGGGGAGAGCAAAGTTAGCAGGGGGTTGCACTTTAAAAATGAAATCATGCAGCCAATTCAAATCAGATTACTCTACTTTCAGTGGATAGCATCTTACTGCTAAGAGAATACTCTAGATCTGGCAGAGATATTCCAGCTACACCCATGGAATGCCCCTGTTCAGCCCACTAGCAGAGGCAGGGAAACACAATAAGCAAAACAATATGCTTTAAAGTTATAGTAAAGTTTAAAGAATTAAAGCTCAGTATCTAAAAATACTCTTAAAAACAGGGGCACTTTAATTCATTAAACTTTACAAACATGCTTTTTTTTCTCCAAATACTTACCTTTTTGTTAGTGTAAACAGACAGCCGATCTTACAACCGCTTCTCCGACTGTATTTTGCACATCAATGACGAATCCAGCCTCCTCCAATCATTGTGTGCCCCACAAGCTGGACGCCAATGGGGGCACGCAATGATTGGAGGAAGCCTGATTCGTCATCAATATGCAAAATACAGAAGGAGAAGCGGATGGAGGATTGGCGATCTGTTTATGTTTACCCTAACAAAATGGTAAGTACAGTATTTGGGGGAAAAAGCCTGTTTGTAAAGTTTAATTAATTAAAGTGCCCCTGTTTTTAAGAATATTTTTTACATACTTTCGGCTAGATTACGAGTTTTGTCAGTAAAGCCGTACGTTGCTAACAAGCCTTTTTTTTCCAGCGCTCACTTTAAACAACGCTGGTATTACAAGTTTTCTGAATGGCTGCGTTAGCCTCAGAAAAGTGAGCGTTTAGCAAATTTAGCGCCACTTCTCACTGTAATACCAGCGTTGCTTACGGTAGCAGTAAGCTGGCTAAAACGTGCTCGTGCACGATCTCCCCATAGGAAACCTAACACCTGCAAAAAAGCAGCGTTCAGCTCCTAACGCAGCCCCATTGTTTCCTATGGGAAAATACTTTCTAAGTCTACAACTAACACCCTAACATGAACCCCGAGTCTAAACACCCCTAACCTTACACTTATTAACCCCTAATCTGCCGCCCCAACATCCTAGCCACCTGCATTATATTATTAACCCCTAATCTGCCGCTCCGGACACCGCCGCCACCTACATTATACCTATGAACCCCTAGTCTGATGCCCCTAACATTGCCGCCACCTACATTATATTTATTAACCCCTAATCTTCCGCCCCCAACGTCGCCACCACAAACCTACAATTATTAACCCCTAATCTGCAGACCGGTCATTGCCGCCACTATAATAAATGTATTAACCCCTAAACCGCTGCACTCCCGCCTCACAAACACTATAAAATGTGTTATTAACCCCTAATCTGCCGTCCTTATCATCGCCGCCACCTACCTACAATTTTTAACCCCTAATCTGTCGCCCCCAACGTCGCCGCTACTATATTAAATGTATTAACCCCTAAACCTAAGTCTAACCCTAACCCTAACACCCCCCTAACTTAAATCTATTTTTAATAAATCTAAATAAAATTACTATAATTAAATAAATTATTCATATTTAAAACTAAATACCTATAAAATAAACCCTAATATAGCTACAATATAACTAATAGTTACATTGTAGCTATTTTAGGATTTATTTTTATTTTACAGGCAACTTTGTATTTATTTTAACTAGGTAGAATAGTTATTAAATAGTTATTAACTATTTAATAACTACCTAGATAAAATAAATACAAATATACCTGTAAAATAAACCCTAACCTAAGTTACAATTACACCTAACACTACTCTATAATTAAATTAATTACCTAAACTACCTACAATTAAATACAATTAAATTAATTTAATTACGAAGAAAAAAACCCACACTATATTACAGAAAATAAAAAAGAAATTACAATATTTTAAACTAATTACACCTAATGTAATCCCCCTAATAAAATAAAAAAGCCCCCCAAAATAATAAAATTCCCTACCCTACACTAAATTAGAAATAGCCCTTAAAAGGGCCTTTTGCGGGGCATTACTCCAAAGTAATCAGCTCTTTTACCTTACATTACAACCCACCACCCACACACCCCTACTCTAAAACCCACCCAATACCCCCTTAAAAAAAACCTAACACTACTCCATTGAAGATCACCCTACTGCATAATTTTACTGCATAATTATATTTATATATTTAATTTATTTGTTTTATATGATGATTCATATTACAATTTTTTGTGTGAGCCTCTATTGTAAAGTATGCCTTCACATACTTAAAAGGGACACTGAACCCAAATTTTTTCTTTCATGATTTAAATAGAGCATGCAATTTTAAGCAACTTTTTAATTCACTCCTATTATCAATTTTTATTCATTCTCTTGCTATCTTTATTTGAAAATTAAGGCATCTAAGCTTTTTTTAGGTTCAGCACTCCAGATAGCACTTTTTTATTGGTGGATGAATTTATCCACCAATCAGCATGAACAACCCAGGTTGTTTACCAAAAATGGGCCCGCATCTAAACTTACAGTCTTGCATTTCAAATAAAGATACCAAGAGAATGAAGAAAATGTGATAATATGAGTAAAGTTGCTTAAAATGTCATGCTCTATCTGAATCACAAAAGAAAAAATTTGGGTTCAGTGTCCCTTTAAGTGTAGGGAAGACCCATTTACGAGACTCACCGTTCCCAGAGTAAAAACTGGCTTTTTAGAATTAGGACTGCGGCTTTATTGTAGTGGTGATATTTCTTTAAAAATCTCACAAGCACAGAGAGTTGTAGATCACCAAGTCCTTATGCCCGTATTCCAGTCCATCAGAAGTGCAAAAAACATAATTTATGCTTACCTGATAAATTCCTTTCTTCTGTAGTGTGATCAGTCCACGGGTCATCATTACTTCTGGGATATTAACTCCTCCCCAACAGGAAGTGCAAGAGGATTCACCCAGCAGAGCTGCATATAGCTCCTCCCCTCTACGTCACTCCCAGTCATTCGACCAAGGACCAACGAGAAAGGAAAAGCCAAGGGTGAAGTGGTGACTGGAGTATAAATTAAAAAATATTACCTGCCTTAAAACAGGGCGGGCCGTGGACTGATCACACTACAGAAGAAAGGAATTTATCAGGTAAGCATAAATTATGTTTTCTTCTGTTAAGTGTGATCAGTCCACGGGTCATCATTACTTCTGGGATACCTATACCAAAGCAAAAGTACACGGATGACGGGAGGGATAGGCAGGCTCTTTATACAGAAGGAACCACTGCCTGAAGAACCTTTCTCCCAAAAATAGCCTCCGATGAAGCAAAAGTGTCAAATTTGTAAAATTTGGAAAAAGTATGAAGCGAAGACCAAGTTGCAGCCTTGCAAATCTGTTCAACAGAGGCCTCATTCTTAAAGGCCCAAGTAGAAGCCACAGCTCTAGTGGAATGAGCTGTAATCCTTTCAGGAGGCTGCTGTCCAGCAGTCTCATAAGCTAAACGAATTATGCTACGAAGCCAAAAAGAAAGAGAGGTAGCAGAAGCTTTTTGACCTCTCCTCTGCCCAGAGTAAACGACAAACAGAGAAGACGTTTGTCGAAATTCCTTAGTTGCCTGTAAGTAAAATTTTAGAGCACGGACTACATCCAGGTTGTGCAGTAGACGTTCCTTCTTCGAAGAAGGATTTGGGCATAAAGAAGGAACAACAATCTCTTGATTGATATTCCTGTTAGTAACTACCTTAGGTAAGAACCCAGGTTTAGTACGCAGAACTACCTTATCCGAATGAAAAATCAAATAAGGAGAATCACAATGTAAGGCTGATAACTCAGAGACTCTTCGAGCCGAGGAAATAGCCATTAAAAATAGAACTTTCCAAGATAACAACTTTATATCAATGGAATGAAGGGGTTCAAATGGAACGCCCTGTAAAACATTAAGAACAAGGTTTAAACTCCATGGTGGAGCAACCGTTTTAAACACAGGCTTAATCCTGGCCAAAGCCTGACAAAAAGCCTGGACGTCAGGAATTTCTGACAGACGTTTGTGTAACAGAATGGACAGAGCTGAGATCTGTCCCTTTAATGAACTAGCGGATAAACCCTTTTCTAAACCTTCTTGTAGAAAAGACAATATCCTAGGAATCCTAACCTTACTCCAAGAGTAACCTTTGGATTCACACCAATATAGGTATTTACGCCATATCTTATGGTAAATCTTTCTGGTAACAGGTTTCCTAGCCTGTATTAAGGTATCAATAACTGACTCAGAAAACCCACGTCTTGATAAAATCAAGCGTTCAATTTCCAAGCAGTCAGCTTCAGAGAAGTTAGACTTTGATGTTTGAAGGGACCCTGAATCAGAAGGTCCTGTTTCAGAGGTAGAGACCAAGGTGGACAGGATGACATGTCCACCAGATCTGCATACCAAGTCCTGCGTGGCCACGCAGGTGCTATTAGAATCACTGATGCTCTCTCTTGTTTGATTCTGGCAATCAATCGAGGAAGCATCGGGAAGGGTGGAAACACGTAAGCCATCCTGAAGTCCCAAGGTGCTGTCAGGGCATCTATCAGGACTGCTTCTGGATCCCTGGATCTGGACCCGTAACGAGGAAGCTTGGCGTTCTGTCGAGACGCCATGAGATCTATCTCCGGTTTGCCCCAACGTCGAAGTATTTGGGCAAAGACCTCCGGATGAAGTTCCCACTCCCCTGGATGAAAAGTCTGACGACTTAAGAAATCCGCCTCCCAGTTCTCCACTCCCGGGATGTGGATTGCTGACAGGTGGCAAGAGTGAGACTCTGCCCAGCGAATTATCTTTGATACTTCCATCATAGCTAGGGAGCTTCGTGTCCCTCCCTGATGGTTGATGTAAGCTACAGTCGTGATGTTGTCCGACTGAAACCTGATGAAACCCCGCGTTGTCAACTGGGGCCAAGCCAGGAGGGCATTGAGAACTGCTCTCAATTCCAGAATGTTTATTGGCAGGAGACTCTCCTCCTGACTCCATTGTCCCTGAGCTTTCAGAGAATTCCAGACGGCACCCCAACCTAGAAGGCTGGCGTCTGTTGTTACAATTGTCCAGTCTGGTCTGCTGAATGGCATCCCCCTGGACAGATGTGGCCGAGAAAGCCACCAAAGAAGAGAATTTCTGGTCTCTTGATCCAGATTCAGAGAAGGGGATAAGTCTGAGTAATCCCCATTCCACTGACTTAGCATGCACAGTTGCAGTGGTCTGAGGTGTAGGCGAGCAAAGGGTACTATGTCCATTGCCGCTACCATTAAGCCAATTACCTCCATGCATTGAGCCACTGACGGGTGTTGAATGGAATGAAGGGTGCGGCAAGCACTTTGAAGTCTTGTTAACCTGTCCTCTGTCAGGTAAATCTTCATTTTTACAGAATCTATAAGAGTCCCCAGGAAGGGAACTCTTGTGAGTGGAACGAGTGAACTTTTCTTTTCGTTCACCTTCCATCCATGTGACCTTAGAAATGCCAGTACTAACTCTGTATGAGATTTGGCAGTTTGAAAGCTTGAAGCTTGTATCAGTATGTCGTCTAGGTACGGAGCTACTGAAATTCCTCGCGGTCTTAGTACCGCCAGAAGAGTGCCCAGAACCTTTGTGAAGATTCTTGGAGCCGTAGCCAATCCGAATGGAAGAGCTACAAATTGGTAATGCCTGTCTAGAAAGGCAAACCTTAGATACCGGTAATGATTTCTGTGAATCGGTATGTGAAGGTAAGCATCCTTTAAATCCACTGTGGTCATGTACTGACCCTCTTGGATCATGGGCAAAATTGTTCGAATAGTTTCCATCTTGAACGATGGAACTCTTAGAAATTTGTTTAGGATCTTTAAGTCCAGGATTGGTCTGAAAGTTCCCTCTTTTTTGGGAACCACAAACAGATTTGAGTAAAACCCCTGTCCCTGTTCCGATCGTGGAACTGGGTGGATTACTCCCATTAACAAGAGCTCTTGTACGCAGCGTAGAAACGCCTCTTTCTTTGTCTGGATTGTTGACAACCTTGACAGATGAAATCTCTCTCTTGGAGAGGATTTGAAGTCCAGAAGGTATCCCTGAGATATTATTTCTAGCGCCCAGGGATCCTGGACATCTCTTGCCCAAGCCTGGGCGAAGAGAGAAAGCCTGCCCCCCACTAGATCCGATCCCGGATCGGGGGCCCTCAATTCATGACGTTTTAGGGGCAGCAGTAGGTTTCCTGGTCTGCTTGCCCTTGTTCCAGGACTGGTTAGGTTTCCAGCCTTGTCTGTAGCGAGCAACAGCTCCTTCCTGTTTTGGTGCAGAGGAAGTTGATGCTGCTCCTGCTTTGAAATTACGAAAGGAACGAAAATTAGACTGTCTAGTCTTAGTTTTGGCTTTGTCCTGAGGCAGGGCATGGCCTTTACCTCCTGTAATGTCAGCGATAATCTCTTTCAACCCGGGCCCGAATAAGGTCTGCCCTTTGAAAGGTATATTAAGCAATTTAGACTTAGAAGTAACATCAGCTGACCAGGATTTTAGCCACAGCGCCCTGCGTGCCTGAATGGCGAATCCTGAATTCTTCGCCGTAAGTTTAGTTAGATGTACTACGGCCTCCGAAATGAATGAATTAGCTAGTTTAAGGACTCTAAGCCTGTCCGTAATGTCGTCCAGAGTAGCTGAACTAATGTTCTCTTCCAGAGACTCAATCCAGAACGCCGCTGCAGCCGTGATCGGCGCAATGCATGCAAGGGGTTGCAATATAAAACCTTGTTGAACAAACATTTTCTTAAGGTAACCCTCTAATTTTTTATCCATTGGATCTGAAAAGGCACAGCTATCCTCCACCGGGATAGTGGTACGCTTAGCTAAAGTAGAAACTGCTCCCTCTACCTTAGGGACCGTTTGCCATAAGTCCCGTGTGGTGGCGTCTATTGGAAACATTTTTCTAAATATCGGAGGGGGTGAGAACGGCACACCGGGTCTATCCCACTCCTTAGAAACAATTTCAGTAATTCTCTTAGGTATAGGAAAAACCTCAGTACTCGTCGGTACCGCAAAATATTTATCCAACCTACACATTTTCTCTGGTATTGCAACTGTGTTACAATCATTCAGAGCCGCTAACACCTCCCCTAGTAATACACGGAGGTTTTCCAGTTTAAATTTAAAATTTGAAATATCTGAATCCAGTCTGTTTGGATCAGAACCGTCACCCACAGAATGAAGTTCTCCGTCCTCATGTTCTGCAACCTGTGACGCAGTATCTGACATGGCCCTAATATTATCAGCGCACTCTGTTCTCACCCCAGAGTGATCACGCTTACCCCTTAGTTCTGGTAATTTAGCCAAAACTTCAGTCATAACAGAAGCCATATCCTGTAATGTGATTTGTAATGGCCGGCCAGATGTACTCGGCGCTACAATATCACGCACCTCCCGAGCGGGAGATGCAGGTACTGGCACGTGAGGCGAGTTAGTCGGCATAACTCTCCCCTCGTTGTTTGGTGAAATTTGTTCAATTTGTACAGATTGACTTTTATTTAAAATAGCATCAATACAGTTAGTACATAAATTTCTATTGGGCTCCACTTTGGCATTGCAACAAATGACACAGATATCATCCTCTGAATCAGACAGGTTTAACACACTAGCAAATAAACTTGCAACTTGGAATACAATTCAATTAAAAACGTACTGTGCCTTTAAGAAGCACAGAAAATCTATGACAGTTGAAAATTAATAAATTGAAACAGTTATAGCCTCAATCCTTGTAAACAACACAACTTTAGCAAAGGTTTAATCCCATTAACAAAGATAACAATTTCTGAAAGCAGGAAACAAATTACAGAATAAAAGTTTTTATTTCAGTCAAACTATAATTCTCACAGCTCTGCTGAGAGAAATTACCTCCCTCAAAATAAGTTTGAAGACCCCTGAGTTCTGTAGAGATGAACCGGATCATGCAGGAAATACAATGAGCTGCTGACTGAAATAACTGATGCATAGAAAAGGCGCCAAAACTGCCCCTCCCCCTCACACACAGCAGTGAGGGAGAACAGAAACTGACAGAAAAAAACAGATTTAAGCAACTGCCAAGTGGAAAAATGGTGCCCAAACATTTATTCACTCAGTACCTCAGCAAATGAAAACGATTTTACATTCCAGCAAAAACGTTAAACATAATTTCTAGTTATTAAACAGCTTTATGTACTTCTTACAGTGTAATTCTCTGAAGTGTAAAGTATACATACATGACATTATATCGGTATGGCAGGATTTTCTCATCAATTCCATTGTCAGAAAATAAAAGCTGCTACATACCTCTATGCAGATTCATCTGCCCGCTGTCCCCTGATCTGAAGATTACCTCTCCTCAGATGGCCGAGAAACAGCAATATGATCTCAACTACTCCGGCTAAAATCATAGCAAAAACTCTGGTAGATTCTTCTTCAAACTCTGCCAGAGAGGTAATAACACACTCCGGTGCTATTTTAAAATAACAAACTTTTGATTGAAGATATAAAACTAAGTATAATCACCATAGCCCTCTCACACCTCCTATCTAGTCGTTGGGTGCAAGAGAATGACTGGGAGTGACGTAGAGGGGAGGAGCTATATGCAGCTCTGCTGGGTGAATCCTCTTGCACTTCCTGTTGGGGAGGAGTTAATATCCCAGAAGTAATGATGACCCGTGGACTGATCACACTTAACAGAAGAAACAAAATGTATTCTTACTTGATCAATTCATTCATTTCATTGTAAAGAGAGTCCATGAGACATTACTCTTGGGCATTACATCACCTGGCCACCAGGAGGAGGAAAAGACACATTACCTGAGCTTTAATATATCTCTCCTACTTCCCTTTCTCTTCCAGTTGTACTTATAGCCGAGGGAAGAAGAAAGTAAGAAAGAGAGTAGGGGAAAGAGTTTCAAACTAGGACTGTCGCCAAAATATTTTTGGGTGGGTTCGTGGACTCTAACTACCAATAAATAAATTAATTTATCAGGTAAGAATACATTTTGTTTTCTTTTTTTAATGGTAGTGAGAGATCTTACTCTTGGGAACCAACACCCAAGCTGTGTAGTCAATGAAGATTAATGGGTGGGAAAAAAGATAAGGCAGGAACATATGTGCTAGGCACCACCACCTGGAGAACCTTCCTGCCAAATGTAGCCTCCGCTGAGGCAAAAACATCAAAAAGATAAAACTTAGTAAAAGTATAAAGAGAAGACCGAGTTGCGGCTTTGCAAATTTGTTCTACAGAGGCCTCATTCTAAGCTTAGGATGAAGAGACCGAACAAGTGGAATGAGCAGTAATCTTGGTAGGCGTTTTTTTGTCCCACCTCCAAGTAAGCTCTTTGAATTAAGCTCTTTTAGTAAAAAGACAAGGACATGGCAGTACCTTCTGGCCCTTATGTTTTTCAGAGCACAGTGCAAACAAGCTGGAGGATTGACGAAAATTTTGAGTTGCCTTAAGATAAAATTTCAGTATTTAAGATTTTGATAATACCCTGTGTTAGAAGATCTAGATTCTGGGGAAGCCACCACGAAGGAGCACTGGACATCTGTACAAGTTTGGCATACCAAGTCCTTCTGGGCCATGTTGGGGCAATCAGGATTGCCAACACATTTTCCAGCTTAAGTCGAGCCACCACCCTGGGAAGAATTACAATTGGAGGAAAAAGATAAACTAGATGATACCTCCAAGGGACAACTAAGGCGTCTATTATCTTTTGCAGTGCTACATTGTTTATTAAATTTTAAATCATCAGAAATCATAATTTCCAAGTCCTGTACCTCATTTGTAACAGTTAGTAAAGTGTCATTGAGTCTGTAATTAATGCTTTGATTTTTTGTCCCTAAATGCATAATTTTGCACTTTGCTGTGTTAAACTTTAGATACCAGTCATTTGTTCAATCCTCCAATTTTTGTATATTACTTGTCTTTTTGACTACCCCCATCGAACATCTACTCTATTACAAAAATGTTTGCTCCCCCCTTGTCTAATACTTTTGTTAAATCAAATAAGTCAATTAGATTAGACTGACATGATCTCCCTGAAGTAAAATCATGCTGATTTTGGTCCTCTAGATTGTTTCGCCTAGATTTAGAGTTCTGCGGCCAAAGGGGTGCGTTAGCTACGCATGCTTTTTTCTGGCCGCACCTTTTAAATACCGCTGGTATTGAGAGTTCACAGAATGGCTGCGTTAGGCTCCAAAAAAGGAGCGTAGAGCATATTTAACGCAACTTCAACTCTCGATACCAGCGGTGCTTACGGACGCGGCCAGCTTAAAAAACGTGCTCGTGCACGATTCCCCCATAGAAAACAATGGGGCTGTTTGAGCTGAAAAAAAACCAAACACATGCAAAAAAGCCGCGTTCAGCTCCTAACGCAGCCCCATTGTTTGCTATGCGGAAACACTTCCTACGTCTGCACCTAACACTCTAACATGTACCCCGAGTCTAAAAACCCCTAACCTTACACTTATTAACCCCTATTCTGCTGCCCCCGCTATCGCTGACCCCTGCATATTATTATTAACAGTTTAGAGTGAGAGGGTGGGGGTAGGGCAAAGTATAGTATAACAAGAGATTCAGTGGTTAAGGGCAGGTGGCCCAATTTGAGTTTTATAGTCTCCTAACCACAGAGATCTCCTGCCACAGATTTGAAGTTAAGGACAGAACACAACTAATAAATAATTGTAAATAGGCTTACAAGTAGAGGTAGGTAACTTAAATCTGTGAAGGAAATATCCACTATTGCCCTAACTGAATCAAAGCTAAGTAATTTTATTTTGGAAAAAAATGTTCCATCATTCACACACTAAAGTTTATTAAATCAAAGTTTAACCACACATACACTTAGCAGAAGCTAAAAATTAAAAACACTACACCTAAGTTGAACTAAGATTTTTAAATTTTAATCTGAAATCAGTATCACTGGTATCAAGCAGCAAAGGATTATAGTAGTAAGCTAAGCCCTTACAATCCGAGGGCTGATTTAAATTTTAACTTTAACAATTTATTAAAGCTGCATTTTTACCAGATCAACTCAGGTGAGCAAGTTAAAAGAAAGGGGAAAGACAAAGCTTATCCCCAGGACCCCTGACGTACGTTTCACAAAAAACGCTTCCTCAGAGGGGTGTGGAGCTGCTGCAAAATGCTCTATTTATGAGTCATTAAGACTCTCCTCCGGTGTTGGAGTGGATGTCCCTTGATTGCCAAAGTTACATTTTCATTGGCTCATACAAATGTCAGTCACAGAAGTAACTGGTGATAGGGTGCATAGAAGGATTGGAATTCAAAACGTCACGCTGCGTCCAAAAGTGGGCGTTGTTGTTTACATTGACGTTCATTGAACAAATCTCATTGAAGTTACATTTTCATTGACTCATACAAATGTCAGTCACAGAAGTAACTGGTGATAGGGTGCATAGAAGGATTGGAATTCAAAACGTCACGCGGCGTCCAAAAGTGGGCGTTGTTGTTTACATTGACGTTCATTGAACAAATCTCATTGGAGGATTAATCCACCATATGTTATGCTGATGTCTGTCATTGCTTAACTGACATGTCAATGCGAGGTATACCGCAGTAACTTAACAAGTTAGATCGCTTAACATAAATAGATAGATCATGCTAATATATCCCTTATATATAAACAAGCATTGCACTTAAGGAATACGTTTAGTGAAATTGCTGTCCGGAATAATCATATCTGGATACGTGAGATAGTGCATATAAATGCATATAAATGAAAATCGGCATATCATATCTCCCATTAGATATTACTAAACAGTATGCAGCGGTGGTTATTATTAATGGATGTGCTCAATCGCATTTATTCCGTGTATACAAGTGCACTGCTATATACGTTAACATTAGTGTTATGTCTGGAGTGGGCGTGTTTGTTTATATTCACTTCTGTAGTAACGATCTTATTGGCTAATCACTTATAACATATGTTAACACATGAATCTAGTGCATGGAATAGTTATAGACAGATCTAAGCTTGTATTTTGATCTATGAGATTTGATTTTGTTTTAGTCCGCTGTAGGTTTGTGTGAATGATATATAGGAGTAAGATATATATTATTGTTCTCAGTAATACAGATAGGGATATTATTGTTCTCAGTATTACAAATGCTAATTTTGTATATAATGTTCAGGTCAGATCACTTTATCATTACTTGGTGAAAAAATTATTATAAACAAAAATAGACGTGAGAATAAAACAAAGATTGTGTGAAGAGTGCTAGAGTGTGAGAAAAAATAATAAAATATAAAGTTACATAATAAGGGAAGGGAGAGACAAAGGTGAGACATACCTAATCTGATGTGTATATATTCACTGGATAAAAATCTGCTTATCCAAAATGTATAGAGTAACATGTGTACCGTGTGTGAATAAGTAAACAAGTCGATTATAACTCTAAATGAATTTAGCTTATACGAAGTGTACAGAGTGACATGTGTACCTTTATGTGAATTAAATAGGCGAGTTGAAGAGTAGTACCCTTAACCTAGACATTAGGGTAGTGTGGTGATTGTTAGATCATTATAAGTGAAATCTGGAATAAGCCAGAAAAATTTTTGAAAACGTGATAAGATACAGCAGTGATGAAAAGTGATACCCCATTTCATTTATAAGTATACAAAGTAATTGTTGAAGTCATTCATGCCATTAGGTTTTACAGAGTTTAAACGGTAAATCCATTTACATTCAAGTTTAAGTAATGTCTTTTCCAGATTGCCTCCTCGTATTCCCAGTGAGGCTTTCTGAATGACCATATATTTCAGATTGCTAGTGGAGCACTTGTGATGTATTTGGAAGTGTTTTGCTACAGAAGTTAACTTTTTGCCACGGGCTTCATCCTTGTTGGCATTTTTTATGTTGTTAGCATGTTCAAGAATACGTACTCTGATCTCCCGGGTTGTCATGCCAACATAGATCATTTTGCATTGGCAAAAAAGAGCATACACAACCGCAATAGTTCTACAGGAGAAGTGGGAAGCTAAATTATATAACTGGCCATCTTTGTCTTGAATGGTTTTTGACTTCTGTAGATCGTTACTACAGAAGTGAATATAAACAAACACGCCCACTCCAGACATAACACTAATGTTAACGTATATAGCAGTGCACTTGTATACACGGAATAAATGCGATTGAGCACATCCATTAATAATAACCACCGCTGCATACTGTTTAGTAATATCTAATGGGAGATATGATATGCCGATTTTCATTTATATGCATTTATATGCACTATCTCACGTATCCAGATATGATTATTCCGGACAGCAATTTCACTAAACGTATTCCTTAAGTGCAATGCTTGTTTATATATAAGGGATATATTAGCATGATCTATCTATTTATGTTAAGCGATCTAACTTGTTAAGTTACTGCGGTATACCTCGCATTGACATGTCAGTTAAGCAATGACAGACATCAGCATAACATATGGTGGATTAATCCTCCAATGAGATTTGTTCAATGAACGTCAATGTAAACAACAACGCCCACTTTTGGACGCCGCGTGACGTTTTGAATTCCAATCCTTCTATGCACCCTATCACCAGTTACTTCTGTGACTGACATTTGTATGAGTCAATGAAAATGTAACTTCAATGAGATTTGTTCAATGAACGTCAATGTAAACAACAACGCCCACTTTTGGACGCAGCGTGACGTTTTGAATTCCAATCCTTCTATGCACCCTATCACCAGTTACTTCTGTGACTGACATTTGTATGAGCCAATGAAAATGTAACTTTGGCAATCAAGGGACATCCACTCCAACACCGGAGGAGAGTCTTAATGACTCATAAATAGAGCATTTTGCAGCAGCTCCACACCCCTCTGAGGAAGCGTTTTTTGTGAAACGTACGTCAGGGGTCCTGGGGATAAGCTTTGTCTTTCCCCTTTCTTTTAACTTGCTCACCTGAGTTGATCTGGTAAAAATGCAGCTTTAATAAATTGTTAAAGTTAAAATTTAAATCAGCCCTCGGATTGTAAGGGCTTAGCTTACTACTATAATCCTTTGCTGCTTGATACCAGTGATACTGATTTCAGATTAAAATTTAAAAATCTTAGTTCAACTTAGGTGTAGTGTTTTTAATTTTTAGCTTCTGCTAAGTGTATGTGTGGTTAAACTTTGATTTAATAAACTTTAGTGTGTGAATGATGGAACATTTTTTTCCAAAATAAAATTACTTAGCTTTGATTCAGTTAGGGCAATAGTGGATATTTCCTTCACAGATTTAAGTTACCTACCTCTACTTGTAAGCCTATTTACAATTATTTATTAGTTATATTATTATTAACACCTAATCTGCCGCTCCATATACCGCCGCTACTTACATTATCCCTATGTACCCCTAATCTGCTGCCCCTAACACCGCCAACCCCTATATTATATTTATTAACCCCTAATCTGCCCCCCACAACGTCGCCTCCACCTGCCTACACTTATTAACCCCTAATCTGCCGTCCGCACGCTGCCGCTACTATAATAAAGCTATTAACCCCTAATCCGCCTCACTCCCGCCTCAATAACCCTATAATAAATAGTATTAACCCCTAATCTGCCCTCCCTAACATCGCCGACACCTAACTTCAAGTATTAACCCCTAATCTGCCGATCGGAGCTCACCGCTACTCTAATAATTTTTTTAACCCCTAAAGCTAATTTTAACCCTAACCCTAACACACCCCTAAGTTAAATATAATTTTATTCTAACGAAATAAATTAACTCTTATTAAATAAATTATTCCTATTTAAATCTAAATACTTACCTGTAAAATAAACCCTAATATAGCTACAACATAAATTATAATTATATTATAGCTATTTTAGGATTAATATTTATTTTACAGGCAACTTTGTATTTATTTTAACCAGGTACAATAGCTATTAAATAGTTAAGAACTATTTAATAGCTAAAATAGTTAAAATAATTACAAAATTACCTGTAAAATAAATCCTAACCTAAGTTACAATTAAACCTAACACTACACTATCAATAAATTAATTAAATAAAATACCAATTATCTACAATTAAACCTAACACTACACTATCAATAAATTATTTAAATACAATATCTACAATTATCTACAATTAAACCTAACACTACACTATCAATAAATTATTTAAATAAAATGTCTACAAATAAATACAATGAAATAAACTAACTAAAGTACAAAAAATAAAAACATAATTTATGTAAGAACTTACCTGATATATTCATTTCTTTCATATTAGCAAGAGTCCATGAGCTAGTGACGTATGGGATATACATTCCTACCAGGAGGGGCAAAGTTTCCCAAACCTCAAAATGCCTATAAATACACCCCTCACCACACCCACAATTCAGTTTAACGAATAGCCAAGAAGTGGGGTGATAAAAAAGTGCGAAAGCATATAAAATAAGGAATTGGAATAATTGTGCTTTATACAAAAATCATAACCACCACAAAAAAAGGGTGGGCCTCATGGACTCTTGCTAATATGAAAGAAATGAATTTATCAGGTAAGTTCTTACATAAATTATGTTTTCTTTCATGTAATTAGCAAGAGTCCATGAGCTAGTGACGTATGGGATAATGATTACCCAAGATGTGGATCTTTCCACGCAAGAGTCACTAGAGAGGGAGGGATAAAATAAAGACAGCCAATTCCTGCTGAAAATAATCCACACCCAAAATAAAGTTTAATGAAAAACATAAGCAGAAGATTCAAACTGAAACCGCTGCCTGAAGTACTTTTCTACCAAAAACTGCTTCAGAAGAAGAAAATACATCAAAATGGTAGAATTTAGTAAAAGTATGCAAAGAGGACCAAGTTGCTGCTTTGCAAATCTGATCAATCGAAGCTTCATTCCTAAACGCCCAGGAAGTAGAAACTGACCTAGTAGAATGAGCTGTAATCCTTTGAGGCGGAGTTTTACCCGACTCAACATAGGCAAGATGAATTAAAGATTTCAACCAAGATGCCAAAGAAATGGCAGAAGCTTTCTGGCCTTTTCTAGAACCGGAAAAGATAACAAATAAACTAGAAGTCTTTCGGAAAGACTTAGTAGCTTCAACATAATATTTCAAAGCTCTAACAACATCCAAAGAATGTAACAATTTCTCCTTAGAATTCTTAGGATTAGGACATAATGAAGGAACCACAATTTCTCTACTAATGTTGTTGGAATTCACAACTTTAGGTAAAAATTCAAAAGAAGTTCGCAACACTGCCTTATCCTGATGAAAAATCAGAAAAGGAGACTCATAAGAAAGAGCAGATAATTCAGAAACTCTTCTGGCAGAAGAGATTGCCAAAAGGAACAAAACTTTCCAAGAAAGTAATTTAATGTCCAATGAATGCATAGGTTCAAACGGAGGAGCTTGAAGAGCCCCTAGAACCAAATTCAAACTCCAAGGAGGAGAAATTGACTTAATGACAGGTTTTATACAAACCAAAGCTTGTACAAAACAATGAATATCAGGAAGAGTAGCAATCTTTCTGTGAAAAAGAACAGAAAGAGCAGAGATTTGTCCTTTCAAGGAACTTGCGGACAAACCTTTATCTAAACCATCCTGAAGAAACTGTAAAATTCTTGGAATTCTAAAAGAATGCCAAGAAAAATGATGAGAAAGACACCAAGAAATATAAGTCTTCCAGACTCTATAATATATCTCTCTGGATACAGATTTACGAGCCTGTAACATAGTATTAATCACAGAGTCAGAGAAACCTCTTTGACTAAGAATCAAGCGTTCAATCTCCATACCTTTAAATTTAAGGATTTGAGATCCTGATGGAAAAAAGGACCTTGCGACAGAAGGTCTGGTCGTAGCGGAAGAGTCCACAGATGGCAAGAGGCCATCCGGACAAGATCCGCATACCAAAACCTGTGAGGCCATGCCGGAGCTACCAGCAGAACAAACGAGCATTCCTTCAGAATCTTGGAGATTACTCTTGGAAGAAGAACTAGAGGCGGAAAGATATAAGCAGGATGATACTTCCAAGGAAGTGATAATGCATCCACTGCTTCCGCCTGAGGATCCCGGGATCTGGACAGATACCTGGGAAGTTTCTTGTTTAGATGAGACGCCATCAGATCTATTTCTGGAAGCTCCCATATTTGAACAATCTGAAGAAATACCTCTGGGTGAAGAGACCATTCGCCCGGATGCAACGTTTGGCGACTGAGATAATCCGCTTCCCAATTGTCTATACCTGGGATATGAACCGCAGAGATTAGACAGGAGCTGGATTCCGCCCAAACCAGAATTCGAGATACTTCTTTCATAGCCAGAGGACTGTGAGTCCCTCCTTGATGATTGATGTATGCCACAGTTGTGACATTGTCTGTCTGAAAACAAATTAACGATTCTCTCTTCAGAAGAGGCCAAGACTGAAGAGCTCTGAAAATTGCACGGAGTTCCAAAATATTGATCGGTAATCTCACCTCCTGAGATTCCCAAACTCCTTGTGCCGTCAGAGATCCCCACACAGCTCCCCAACCTGTGAGACTTGCATCTGTTGAAATTACAGTCCAGGTCGGAAGCACAAAAGAAGCCCCCTGAATTAAACGATGGTGATCTGTCCACCACGTTAGAGAGTGTCATACAATCGGTTTTAAAGATATTAATTGAGATATCTTTGTGTAATCCCTGCACCATTGATTCAGCATACAGAGCTGAAGAGGTCGCATGTGAAAACGAGCAAAGGGGATCGCGTCCGATGCAGCAATCATAAGACCTAGAATTTCCATGCATAAGGCTACCGAAGGGAATGATTGTGACTGAAGGTTTCGACAAGCTGAAATCAATTTTAGACGTCTCTTGTCTGTTAAAGACAGAGTCATGGACACTGAATCTATCTGGAAACCCAGAAAAGTTACCCTTGTCTGAGGAATCAATGAACTTTTTGGTAAATTGATCCTCCAACCATGATCTTGAAGAAACAACACAAGTCGATTCGTATGAGATTCTGCTAAATGTAAAGACTGAGCAAGTACCAAGATATCGTCCAAATAAGGAAATACCACAATACCCTGTTCTCTGATTATAGACAGAAGGGCACCGAGAACCTTTGTAAAAATTCTTGGAGCTGTAGCTAGGCCAAACGGCAGAGCCACAAACTGGTAATGCTTGTCCAGAAAAGAGAATCTCAGGAACTGATAATGATCTGGATGAATCGGAATATGCAGATAAGCATCCTGTAAATCTATTGTGGACATATAATGCCCTTGCTGAACAAAAGGCAAGATAGTCCTTACAGTTACCATTTTGAACGTTGGTATCCTTACATAACGATTCAATATTTTTAGATCCAGAACTGGTCTGAAGGAATTCTCCTTCTTTGGTACAATGAAGAGATTTGAATAAAACCCCATCCCCTGTTCCAGAACTGGAACTGGCATAATTACTCCAGCCAACTCTAGATCTGAAACACAATTCAGAAATGCTTGAGCTTTCACTGGATTTACTGGGACACGGGAAAGAAAAAATCTCTTTGCAGGAGGTCTCATCTTGAAACCAATTCTGTACCCTTCTGAAACAATGTTCTGAATCCAAAGATTGTGAACAGAATTGATCCAAATTTCTTTGAAAAAACGTAACCTTCCCCCTACCAGCTGAGCTGGAATGAGGGCCGCACCTTCATGTGGACTTAGAAGCAGGCTTTGCCTTTCTAGAAGGCTTGGATTTATTCCAGACTGGAGATGGTTTCCAAACTGAAACTGCTCCTGAGGATGAAGGATCAGGCTTTTGTTCTTTGTTGAAACGAAAGGAACGAAAACGATTATTAGCCCTGTTTTTACCTTTAGATTTTTTATCCTGTGGTAAAAAAGTTCCTTTCCCACCAGTAACAGTTGAGATAATGGAATCCAACTGAGAACCAAATAATTTGTTACCCTGGAAAGAAATGGAAAGTAGAGTTGATTTAGAAGCCATATCAGCATATCATGATCTGTTACTTGTTGTGCTAAAGTCTCCAACCAAAAAGTTGAAGCTGCAGCAACATCAGCCAAAGATATAGCAGGTCTAAGAAGATTACCTGAACACAGATAAGCTTTTCTTAGAAAGGATTCAATTTTCCTATCTAAAGGATCTTTAAACGAAGTACCATCTGACGTAGGAATAGTAGTACGTTTAGCAAGGGTAGAAATAGCCCCATCAACTTTAGGGATTTTGTCACAAAATTCTAATCTGTCAGACGGCACAGGATATAATTGCTTAAAACGTTTAGAAGGAGTAAATGAATTACCCAATTTATCCCATTCTCTGGAAATTACTTCAGAAATAGCATTAGGAACAGGAAAAACTTCTGGAATAACCACAGGAGATTTAAACACCTTATCTAAACGTTTAGAATTAGTATCAAGAGGACCAGAATCCTCTATTTCTAAAGCAATTAGTACTTCTTTAAGTAAAGAACGAATAAATTCCATTTTAAATAAATATGAAGATTTATCAGCATCAATCTCTGAGACAGAATCCTCTGAACCAGAAGAGTCATCAGAATCAGAATGATGATGTTCATTTAAAAATTCATCTGTAGAGAGAGAAGTTTTAAAAGATTTTTTATGTTTACTAGAAGGAGAAATAACAGACATAGCCTTCTTGATGGATTCAGAAACAAAATCTCTTATGTTATCAGGAACATTCTGCACCTTAGATGTTGAGGGAACTGCAACAGGCAATGGTACATTACTAAAGGAAATATTATCTGCTTTAACAAGTTTGTCATGACAATTAATACAAACAACAGCCGGAGGAATAGCTACCAAAAGTTTACAGCAGATACACTTAGCTTTGGTAGTTCCAGCACTAGACAGCGATTTTCCTGAAGTATCTTCTGACTCAGATGCAACGTGAGACATCTTGCAATATGTAAGAGAAAAAACAACATATAAAGCAAAATTGATCAAATTCCTTAAATGACAGTTTCAGGAATGGGAAAAAATGCCAATAAACAAGCTTCTAGTAACCAGAAGCAAAGAAAAAATGAGACTGAAATAATGTGGAGACAAAAGCGACGCCCATATTTTTTGGCGCCAAATAATACGCCCACATTGTTTGGCGCCTAAATGCTTTTTGGCGCCAAAAATGACGCCACATCCGGAACGCCGACATTTTTGGCGCAAAAGGACGTCAAAAAATGACGCAAACAGAAAAGATTTTTTGCGCCAAAAAAGTCTGCGCCAAGAATGACGCAATAAAATGAAGCATTTTCAGCCCCCGCGAGCCTAACAGCCCACAGGGAAAAAAAGTCAAATTTTTAAGGTAAGAAAAAATGATTAATTCAAACGCATTATCCCAAATATGAAACTGACTGTCTGAAAATAAGGAATGTTGAACATTCTGAGTCAAGGCAAATAAATGTTTGAATACATATATTTAGAACTTTATAAATAAAGTGCCCAACCATAGCTTAGAGTGTCACAGAAAATAAGATTTACTTACCCCAGGACACTCATCTACATGTTTGTAGAAAGCCAAACCAGTACTGAAACGAAAATCAGCAGAGGTAATGGTATATAAATAAGAGTATATCGTCGATCTGAAAAGGGAGGTAAGAGATGAATCTCTACGACCGATAACAGAGAACCTATGAAATAGACCCCGTAGAAGGAGATCACTGCATTCAAATAGGCAATACTCTCCTCACATCTCTTTGACATTCACTGCACGCTGAGAGGAAAACCGGGCTCCAACTTGCTGCGGAGAGCATATCAACGTAGAATCTAGCACAAACTTACTTCACCACCTCCATAGGAGGCAAAGTTTGTAAAACTGAATTGTGGGTGTGGTGAGGGGTGTATTTATAGGCATTTTGAGGTTTGGGAAACTTTGCCCCTCCTGGTAGGAATGTATATCCCATACGTCACTAGCTCATGGACTCTTTCTAATTACATGAAAGAAAAAGAACTAACACTACACTATCAATAAATTAATTAAATACAATATCTACACATAAATACAATGAAATAAACTAACTAAAGTACAAAAAATAAAAAAGAACTAAGTTACAAAAAATAAAAAAATATTGAGCTCAGATTGAGCTCGCATTCTATTGGCTGATCGGAACAGCCAATAGAATGCGAGCTCAATCTGATTGGCTGATTGGATCAGCCAATCGGATTGAACTTGAATCTGATTGGCTGATTCCATCAGCCAATCAGAATATTCCTACCTTAATTCCGATTGGCTGATAGAATCCTATCAGCCAATCGGAATTCGAGGGACGCCATCTTGGATGACGTCATTTAAAGGAACCGTCATTCGGCGAGTAGGCGTCGCTTGAAGAGGATGTTCCGCGTCGGCTTGGAAGAAGATGGCTCCGCTCCAGAAGAAAGAAGATTGAAGATGCGGCTTGATATAAGACTTCATCCCGATGATGGACTTCCGACTTCAGCCCGATGATGGATTTCTTCAGCCGCCGCTTGGATCCAGACTTCAGCCCGAGGATGGACGTCACTCTTCAGCCCCCCGCTTGGGCTTGGATCAACACTTCCGAGGACCGATCGGTGAACCTGGTATGGTGAAGATAAGGTAGGAAGATCTTCAGGGGCTTAGTGTTAGGTTTATTTAAGGGGGGTTTGGGTTAGATTAGGGGTATGTGGGTGGTGGGTTGTAATGTTGGGGGGGTATTGTATGTGTTTTTTTTACAGGCAAAAGAGCTGAATTCTTTGGGGCATGCCCCGCAAAGGGCCCTGTTCAGGGCTGGTAAGGTAAAAGAGCTTTGAACTTTTTTAATTTAGAATAGGGTAGGGCATTTTTTTATTTTGGGGGGCTTTGTTATTTTATTAGGGGGCTTAGAGTAGGTGTAATTAGTTTAAAATTGTTGTAATATTTTTCTAATGTTTGTAAATATTTTTTTATTTTTTGTAGCTTAGTTCTTTTTTATTTTTTGTACTTTAGTTAGTTTATTTCATTGTATTTATGTGTAGATATTGTATTTAATTAATTTATTGATAGTGTAGTGTTAGGTTTAATTGTAGATAATTGTAGATATTGTATTTAATTAATTTATTGATAGTGTAGTGTTAGGTTTAATTGTAACTTAGGTTAGGATTTATTTTACAGGTAATTTTGTAATTATTTTAACTATTTTAGCTATTAAATAGTTCTTAACTATTTAATAGCTATTGTACCTGGTTAAAATAAATACAAAGTTGCCTGTAAAATAAATATTAATCCTAAAATAGCTATAATATAATTATAATTTATATTGTAGCTATATTAGGGTTTATTTTACAGGTAAGTATTTAGATTTAAATAGGAATAATTTATTTAATAAGAGTTAATTTATTTCGTTAGAATAAAATTATATTTAACTTAGGGGGGTGTTAGGGTTAAAATTAGCTTTAGGGGTTAAAAGATTTATTAGAGTAGTGGTGAGCTCCGATCGGCAGATTAGGGGTTAATACTTGAAGTTAGGTGTCGGCGATGTTAGGGAGGGCAGATTAGGGGTTAATACTATTTATTACAGGGTTATTGAGGCGGGAGTGAGGCGGATTAGGGGTTAATAACTTTATTATAATAGCGGTGCGGTCCGCTCGGCAGATTAGGGGTTAATAAGTGTAAGCAGGTGGAGGCGACGTTGTGGGGGGCAGATTAGGGGTTAATAAATATAATATAGGGGTCGGCGGTGTTAGGGGCAGCAGATTAGGGGTACATAGGGATAACGTAGTTGGCGGCATTGTACCGAGCGGAAGATTAGGGTTAAAAAATGTTTATAGAGTGGCGGCGATGTGGGGGGGGGCCTCGGTTTAGGGGTACATAGGTAGTTTATGGGTGTTAGTGTACGTTAGAGCACAGTAGTTAAGAGCTTTATAAACCGGCGTTAGCCCAGAAAGCTCTTAACTACTGACTTTTTTCTGCGGCTGGAGTTTTGTCTCGACTCTAAATACCGGAGTTAGAAAGTTCCCATTGAAAAGATAGGATACGCAAATGGCTTAGGGGGATCTGCGGTATGGAAAAGTCGCGGCTGCAAAGTGAGCGTTATACCCTTTTCTGACTGACTCCAAATACCGGCGGTAGCCTAAAACCAGCGTTAGGAGCCTCTAACGCTGGTTTTGACGGCTACCGCCAAACTCTAAATCTAGGCCTAAGTGTTTATGTAAGTCAAAATTCTTTCTTTTAGGAGACTTTCCATTAATTTCCATACTACTGAAGTTAAACTAACTGGCCTGTAGTTACCAGATTCTTACCTGCTGCCCTTTTTATGAAGAGGTACTACTTTCGCTATTCTCCAATCATCTGGAACAACTCTTGTCAATAGTGACTGATTAAACAGATCAGTTAATGGGGCAGTTAGCACAGATCGAAGTTCCTGAGTTTTTCTCCTTTCACTGATATATCTAAAGGTTTTGTCCCCATGTTTTACTGACTGTGCTATCTTCTCTTACGCATGAGCTTTAGCCTTCCTAATTCGTAGGTTAGTCTTTTTGTTGTTGAGTCTCCATATTTGCATATCATCATCTGCAAAGTCTAAGCATTCGCAACCTCACTTAGTCTCTTTTATTGTGAGAATATGTGCACTTGATCACAAAATTTTTGCTTTCAACTCAAAATACGAGTGTGAACCGTAGAGCGTAACAAACTTACGTCTAGCAGATGTAACACTCAGATGCAAGCTCAAATTTGCGCTCCACTTGTAATTTAGCCCCAAATACGGTAAAGCAGATTGGGTGTTCTATTTTATATTTTTCAAAGTGTTTCTAATTAATTACTGAAACTGTAGAATACATTAGAAAAAAGATCTAAAAAACTAATTAAAAAGACAGATGTATAATGATTGTTATGTAAGATATCTGAATAATTTCAATAGATCTTCACAGAAGTAAAAGCTACAGTGAAAAAAAAGTCATGATAGATGATTAATTCATCATTATCGATGCCTAATATCTATGAATTGTTTATTTTTACTTGATTAATATTAATTAATGACATTTGCAATTATTAATTTCTTATTGGATTTGTTAATTTTATAATCAACATGTTTATACTTCCAATTACTTGACTGGAATTAGAAATGAACACAAATGATCATATTTAACTTTTGAGCATGTTTCATAGCTTAAAGGGACAGTATACACCAATTTTCATATAACGGCATGTAATAGACACTACTATAAAGAATAATATGCACAGATACTGATATAAAATCCACTATAAAACTGTTTACAAACATACGGCTAGATTTAGAGTTCTGCGGCCAAAGGGGTGCGTTAGCTACGCGTGCTTTTTTTTGCCCGCACCTTTTAAATACCGCTGGTATTTAGAGTTCACAGAAGGGCTGCGTTAGGCTCCAAAAAGGGGGCGTATAGCATATTTACCGCCACTGCAACTCTAAATTCCAGCGCTTACGGACGCGGCCAGCTTTAAAAACGTGCTCGTGCACGACATCCCCATAGGAAACAATGGGGCTGTTTGAGCTGAAAAAAAACCTAACACCTGCAAAAAAGCAGCGTTCAGCTCCTAACGCAGCTCCATTGTTTCCTATGGGGAAACACTTCCTAAGTCTGCACCTAACACTCTAACATGTACCCCGAGTCTAAACACCCCTAACCTTACACTTATTAACCCCTAATCTGCCGCCCCCGCTATCGCTGACCCCTGCATATTATTATTAACCCCTAATCTGCCGCTCCGTACACCGCCGCAACCTACGTTATCCCTATGTACCCCTAATCTGCTGCCCCTAACACCGCCGACCCCTATGTTATATTTATTAACCCCTAATCTGCCGCCCCCGCTATCGCTGACCCCTGCATATTATTATTAACCCCTAATCTGCCACTCCGTACACCGCCGCAACCTACGTTATCCCTATGTACCCCTAATCTGCTGCCCCTAACACCGCCGACCCCTATATTATATTTATTAACCCCTAATCTGCTGCCCCCAACGTCGCCTCCACCTACCTACAATTATTAACCCCTAATCTGCCGACCGGATCTCACCGCTACTCTAATAAATGTATTAACCCCTAAAGCTATGTCTAACCCTAACACTAACACCCCCCTAAGTTAAATATAATTTAAATCTAACAAAATAAATTAACTCTTATTAAATAAATTATTCCTATTTAAAGCTAAATACTTACCTGTAAAATAAATCCTAATATAGCTACAATATAAATTATAATTATATTGTAGCTATTTTAGGATTAATATTTATTTTACAGGCAACTTTGTATTTATTTTAACCAGGTACAATAGCTATTAAATAGTTAATAACTATTTAATAGTTACCTAGTTAAAATAATTACAAAATTACCTGTAAAATAAATCCTAACCTAAGTTACAATTAAACCTAACACTACACTATCAATAAATAAATTAAATAAACTACATACAATTACCTACAATTAAACCTAACACTACACTATCAATAAATTAATTAAATACAATACCTACAAATAAATACAATTAAATAAACTAACTAAAGTACAAAAAATAAAAAAGAACTAAGTTACGAAAAATAAAAAAATATTTACAAACATAAGAAAAATATTACAACAATTTTAAACTAATAACACCTACTCTAAGCCCCCTAATAAAATAACAAAGACCCCCAAAATAAAAAAATGCCCTACCCTATTCTAAAATTAAAATAGAAAAGCTCTTTTACCTTACCAGCCCTGAAAAGGGCACTTTGCGGGGCATGCCCCAAAGAATTCAGCTCTTTTGCCTGTAAAAAAAAACATACAATACCCCCCCAACATTACAACCCACCACCCACATACCCCTAATCTAACCCAAACCCCCCTTAAATAAACCTAACACTAAGCCCCTGAAGATCTCCCTACCTTGTCTTCACCACACCGGGTTCACCGATTCGTCCTGGCTCCGACGTCTTCATCCAAGCCCAAGCGGGGGGCTGAAGATGTCCATGATCCGACTGAAGTCTTCATCCAAGCCAGAGCTGAAGAGGTCCATGATCGGGCTGAAGTCTTCATCCAAGCGGGAGCTGAAGAGGTCCATGATTGGGCTGAAGTCTTCTATCAAGCGGCATCCTCAATCTTCTTTCTTCCGGATCCATGGTCATCCCGCCGACGCGGAACATCCATCTTCACCGACAACTTCCCGCCGAATGATGGTTCCTTTAAGGGACGTCATCCAAGATGGCGTCCCTCGAATTCCGATTGGCTGATAGGATTCTATCAGCCAATCGGAATTAAGGTAGGAAAATTCTGATTGGCTGATGGAATCAGCCAATCAGAATCAAGTTCAATCCGATTGGCTGATCCGATCAGCCAATCAGATTGAGCTGGCATTCTATTGGCTGTTCCGATCAATTCCTACCTTAATTCCGAATTATTTTCCTACCATAATTCCGATTGGCTGATAGAATCCTATCAGCCAATCGGAATTCGAGGGACGCCATCTTGGATGACGTCCCTTAAAGGAACCGTCATTCGTCGGGAAGTCGTCGGTGAAGATGGATGTTCCGCATCGGCGGGATGACCATGGATCCGGAAGAAAGAAGATTGAAGATGCCGCTTGATAGAAGACTTCAGCCCGATCATGGACCTCTTCAGCTCCCGCTTGGATGAAGACTTCAGCCCGATCATGGACCTCTTCAGCTCTGGCTTGGATGAAGACTTCATTCGGATCATGGACATCTTCAGCCCCCCGCTTGGGCTTGGATGAAGACGTCGGAGCCAGGACGAATCGGTGAACCCGGTGTGGTGAAAACAAGGTAGGGAGATCTTCAGGGGCTTAGTGTTAGGCTTATTTAAGGGGGGTTTGGGTTAGATTAGGGGTATGTGGGTGGTGGGTTGTAATGTTGGGGGAGGGGTATTGTATGTTTTTTTTTTACAGGCAAAAGAGCTGAATTCTTTGGGGCATGCCCCGCAAAGTGCCCTTTTCAGGGCTGGTAAGGTAAAAGAGCTTTTCTATTTTAATTTTAGAATAGGGTAGGGCATTTTTTTATTTTGGGGGTCTTTGTTATTTTATTAGGGGGCTTAGAGTAGGTGTAATTAGTTTAAAATTGTTGTAATATTTTTCTAATGTTTGTAAATATTTTTTTATTTTTTGTAACTTAGTTCTTTTTTATTTTTTGTACTTTAGTTAGTTTATTTAATTGTATTTATTTGTAGGTATGGTATTTAATTAATTTATTGATAGTGTAGTGTTAGGTTTAATTGTTACTTAGAGGTGTAAACAAAGTATAGAGGCGCCAATGGTGCAGATCAATGGTGATTTCAGCCACAACAATACCCCAATATGCACAGGATACTCACATATAGTAAAGGCAATCAATTATGCCCATAGAGACAGGCTGGATTTTACAGCAATCCAGCTAGCTGTTCCAAGGTAGGATAGCGGATGGGTGGGTGTCAGAGTGTTAGTACTCTAAAGTAGCATAGCAGATGGAAGTATCATACATAACACTAGGAGTGGATTTGGTAAAAAAGTAAATTTATTAAAATATATAAAAAGTAATACCACTCATCTCAGTGTTAAAAATGTATATAATACATAAGGAATACATGCAACGCGTTTCTCAGATATACTGTTTCCTCAGGCATCAAATTGTAACTTAGGTTAGGATTTATTTTACAGGTAATTTTGTAATTATTTTAACTAGGTAGCTATTAAATAGTTATTAACTATTTAATAGCTATTGTACCTGGTTAAAATAATTACAAAGTTGCCTGTAAAATAAATATTAATCCTAAAATAGCTACAATATAATTATTATTTATATTGTAGCTATATTAGGGTTTATTTTACAGGTAAGTATTTAGCTTTAATTAGGAATAATTTATTTAATAAGAGTTAATTTATTTCGTTAGATAAAAATTATATTTAACTTAGGGGGGTGTTAGGGTTAGGGTTAGAATTAGCTTTAGGGGTTAAAATTTTTATTAGAGTAGTGGTGAGCTCCGGTCGGCAGATTAGGGGTTAATGCTTGAAGTTAGGTGTCGGCGATGTTAGGGAGGGCAGATTAGGGGTTAATACTATTTATTATAGGGTTATTGATGCGGGAGTGAGGCGGATTAGGGGTTAATACATTTATTATAGTAGCGGTGCGGTGCGGTCAGCAGATTAGGGGTTAATAAGTGTAGGTAGGTAGCGGCGATGTTGGGGCGGCAGATTAGGGGTTAATAAATATTATGTAGGGGTCGGCGGTATTAGGGGCAGCAGATTAGGGGTACATAGGGATAACGTAGCTGGCGGCGGTGTGCGGTCAGCAGATTAGGGGTTAAAAATTTTAATAGAGTGGCGGAGATGTGGGGGGGCCACGGTTTAGGGGTACATAGGTAGTTTATGGGTGTTAGTGTACTTTAGAGCACAGTAGTTAAGAGCTTTATGAACCGGCGTTAGCCCAGAAAGCTCTTAACTACTGACTTTTTTCTGCGGCTGGAGTTTTGTCGTTAGATTTCTAACGCTCACTTCAGCCAAGACTCTAAATACCGGCGTTAGGAAGATCCCATTGAAAAGATAGGATACGCAAATGGCGTAAGGGGATCTGCGGTATGGAAAAGTCGCGGCTGGAAAGTGAGCGTTAGACCCTTTCCTGACTGACTCCAAATACCAACGGGCAGCCAAAAACAGCGTTAGGAGCCTCTAACGCTGGTTTTGACGGCTACCGCCCAACTCTAAATCTAGCCGTTACTTAAAAGCTTCCAGTTTAGCTCTGTTTAAAAGGTCACTGGAACACCCACTGCAAGTGAGAAATAGCAGACACTCCCCCTCTACCCTCTATGAAAAGACCCTTTACACAAGCAGAAGCAAGCTGGAGTATGTATACGTCGGTATTCTCCTAAAACTTTGGGGTTTGGTTAGGAGTCTGAAAATCCGAGCAATGTTTTTAAAAATAAGCAAAACTATCCATTTAAAAAAAACTAAACTGTATGGGCTATATAAATGGATCATCTACAAAACATTTATGCAAATAAAAATCTAGGCCTAGATTTAGAGTTGCGCGGTAGCCGTCAAAGCCAGCGTTAGAGGCTCCTAACGCTGGTTTTTACCGCCCGCTGGTATTTGGAGTAAGTCAGGAAAGGGTCTAACGCTCACTTTGCAGCCGCGACTTTTCCATACCGCAGATCCCCCTACGCCATTTGCGTATCCTATCTTTTCAATGGGATCTTTCTAACGCCGGTATTTAGAGTCATGGCTGAAGTGAGCGTTAGAAATCTAACGACAAAACTCCAGCCGCAGAAAAAAGTCAGTAGTTAAGAGCTTTCTGGGCTAACGCCGGTTTATAAAGCTCTTAACTACTGTGCTCTAAAGTACACTAACACCCATAAACTACCTATGTACCCCTAAACCGAGGCCCCCCCACATCGCCGCCACTCTATTAAAAAATTTTAACCCCTAATCTGCCGCTCCGTACACTGCCGCAAGCTACGTTATCCCTATGTACCCCTAATCTGCTGCCCCTAACATCGCCGACCCCTATATTATATTGTTTAACCTCTAATCTGCCGCCCCCGCTATCGCTGATACCTGCATATTTTTTTTAACCCCTAATCTGCCGCTCCGTACACCGCTGCAACCTACATTATCCCTATGTACCCCTAATCTGCTGCCCCTAACACAGCCGACCCCTATATTATATTTATTAACCCCTAATCTGCCGCCCCCAATGTCGCCTCCACCTACCTACAATAATTAACCCCTAATCTGCCAACCGGACCACACCGCTACTATAATAAATGTATTAACCCCTAAAGCTAAGTCTAACTCTAACCCTAACACCCCCCTAACTTAAATATAATTTAAATCTAACGAAATAAATTAACTAATATTAAATAAATTATTCCTATTTAAAGCTAAATACTTACCTGTAAAATAAACCCTAATATAGCTACAATATAAATAATAATTATATTGTAGCTATTTTAGGATTAATATTTATTTTACAGGCAACTTTGTAATTATATTAACCAGGTACAATAGCTATTAAATAGTTAATAACTATTTAATAGTTACCTAGTTAAAATAATTACAAAATTACCTGTAAAATGAATCCTAACCTAAGTTACAATTAAACCTAACACTACACTATCAATAAATTAATTAAATACAATACCTACAATTATTTACAATTAAACCTAACGCTACACTATCAATAAATTAATTAAATACAATACCTACAAATAAATACAATTAAATAAACTAACTAAAGTACAAAAAATAAAAAAGAACTAAGTTACAAAAAATAAAAAAATATTTACAAACATTAGAAAAATATTACAACAATTTTAAATTAATTACACCTACTCTAAGCCCCCTAATAAAATAACAAAGACCCCCAAAATAAAAAAATGCCCTACCCTATTCTAAATTAAAAAAGTTCAAAGCTCTTTTACCTTACCAGCCCTGAACAGCGCCCTTTGCGGGGCATGCCCCAAAGAATTCAGCTCTTTTGCCTGTAAAAAAAACACATACAATACCCCCCCCCCAACATTAAAACCCACCACCCACATACCCCTAATCTAACCCAAACCCCCCTTAAATAAACCTAACACTAAGCCCCTGAAGATCTTCCTACCTTATCTTCACCACGCCGGGTTCACCGATCGATCCAGAAGAGCTCCTCCGATGTCTTGATCCAAGCCCAAGGAGTCTATCAGCCAATCGGAATTAAGGTAGGAAAATTCTGATTGGCTGATCGGAACAGCCAATAGAATGCGAGCTCAATCTGATTGGCTGATCGGATCAGCCAATCAGATTGAACTTGATTCTGATTGGCTGATTCCATCAGCCAATCAGAATTTTCCTACCTTAATTCCGATTGGCTGATAGAATCCTATCAGCCAATCGAAATTCGAGGGACGCCATCTTGGATGACGTCCCTTAAAGGAACCGTAATTCGTCGGGAAGTCGTCGGTGAAGATGGATGTTCCGCGTCGGCGGGATGAACATGGATCCGGAAGAAAGAAGATTGAAGATGCCGCTTGATAGAAGACTTCAGTCGGATCATGGACATCTTCAGCCCCCTGCTTGGCCTTGGATCAAGACATCGGAGGAGCTCTTCTGGATTGATCGGTGAACCCGGCGTGGTGAAGATAAGGTAGGAAGATCTTCAGGGGCTTAGTGTTAGGTTTATTTAAGGGGGGTTTGGGTTAGATTAGGGGTATGTGGGTGGTGGGTTGTAATGTTGGGGGGGGGGGTATTGTATGTGTTTTTTTACAGGCAAAAGAGCTGAATTCTTTGGGGCATGCCCCGCAAAGGGCCCTTTTCAGGGCTGGTAAGGTAAAAGAGCTTTGAACTTTTTTAATTTAGAATAGGGTAGGGCATTTTTTTATTTTGGGGGGCTTTGTTATTTTATTAGGGGGCTTAGAGTAGGTGTAATTAGTTTAAAATTGTTGTAATATATTTCTAATGTTTGTAAATATTTTTTTATTTTTTGTAACTTAGTTCTTTTTTATTTTTTGTACTTTAGTTAGTTTATTTAATTGTATTTATTTGTAGGTATTGTATTTAATTAATTTATTGATAGTGTAGTGTTAGGTTTAATTGTAGATAATTGTAGGTATTTTATTTAATTAATTTATTGATAGTGTAGTGTTAGGTTTAATTGTAACTTAGGTTAGGATTTATTTTACAGGTAATTTTGTAATTATTTTAACTAGGTAACTATTAAATAGTTATTAACTATTTAATAGCTATTGTACCTGGTTAAAATAATTACAAAGTTGCATGTAAAATAAATATTAATCCTAAAATTTCTACAATATAATTATAATTTATATTGTAGCTATATTAGGGTTTATTTTACAGGCAAGTATTTAGCTTTAAATTGGATTAATTTATTTAATAAGAGTTAATTTACTTCGTTAGATTAAAATTATATTTAACTTAGGGGGGTGTTAGTGTTAGGGTTAGACTTAGCTTTAGGGGTTAATACATTTATTATAGTAGCGGTGAGATCCGGTCGGCAGATTAGGGGTTAATTATTGTAGGTAGGTGGAGGCGACGTTGGGGGAGGCAAATTAGGGGTTAATAAATATAATATAGGGGTCGGCGGTGTTAGGGGCAGCAGATTAGGGGTACTTAGGTATAATGTAGGTTGCGGCGGTGTACGGAGCGGCAGATTAGGGGTTAATAATAATATGCAGGGGTCAGCGATAGCGGGGTCGCCAGATAGGGGTTAATAAGTGTAAGATTAGGGGTGTTTAGACTCGGGGTACATGTTAGGGTGTTAGGTGCAGACTTAGGAAGTGTTTCCCCATAGGAAACAATGTAGCTGCGTTAGGAGCTGAATGCTGCTTTTTTGCAGGTGTTTTTCAGCTCAAACAGCCCCATTGTTTCCTATGGGGGAATCGTGCACGAGCACGTTTTTGAAGCTGGCCGCGTCCGTAAGCAACGCTGGTATTGAGAGTTGCAGTGGCGGTAAATATGCTCTACGCTCCCTTTTTGGAGCCTAACGCAGCCCTTCTGTGAACTCTAAATACCAGCGGGAGAAAAAAAGCCAGCGTAGCTAACGCACCCCTTTGGCCGCAGAACTCTAAATCTAGGCCCTAGTGCATAATGTCCCTTTAAAGGGACAGTCAAGTCAAAATTAAACTTTCATGATTCAGATAGGACATGCAATTTTAGACTACATTCCAATTTACTTTTATCATAAAATGTGATTTGTTCTCTTGGTATTCTTTATTGAAAGCTAAACCTAGGTAGGCTCATAGGCTGATTTCTAAGCCCTTGAAGGCTGCCTCTTATCTCAGTGTATTTTGGCAGTTTTTCACAGTTAGACAGTGCTAATTCACGTATGCCATATTGATAACATTGTGCTCACTCCCATGTAGTTATTTATGAGTAAGCATTGATTGGCTAAAATGCAAGTCTTTCAAAAGAAATGAGATAAGGGTGCAGTCTGCAGAGGCTTAGATACAAGGTAATCGTGTAAAAATGTGTATTAAAAACGTTGAATGGGTAATAAAGGTATTATCAGTCTGCCAGATTACGAGTTTTGCGTTAGGAGATGTGTGGTGCTAACAAACAGTTGTTTCTCACCGTTTACTTACCTGCAGCGCTGATATTACAGGTTTTTACAAACCCGGTGTTAGCAGGCAAGAAGTGAGCGTAGAGCAAAATTGTGCTGCACTCCAATACCAGTGCTGCTTAAGTCTGCGGTGAGCTGGTCGTACGTGCTCGTGCACGATATCCCCATAGATATCAATGGGGAGAGCCGACTGAGAAAAAGTCTAACACCTGCCAAAAAGCAGCGTAAATCTCAGTAACGCAGCCCTATTGATTCCTATGGGAAAACACATTTTATGTTTACACCTAACACCCTAACATGAACCCCGAGTCTAAACACCCCTAACCTTACACTTATTAACCCCTGATCTGCCGCCCCCGACATCGCCGACACCTACATTATACTAAATAACCCCTAATCTGCCGCTCCGGACACCGCCGCCACCTACATTATACATATGAACCCCTAATCTGCTGCCCCCAACATCGCTGACACCTACATTATATTTATTAACCCCTAATCTGCCGCCCCAATGTAGCTGCAACCTATCTACACTTATTAACCCCTAATCTGCCGCCCCCAACGTCGCCAATATATTAAATTTATTAACCCCTAAACCTAAGTCTAACCCTAACACCCCCTAATTGAAATATAATTTAAATAAATCTAAATAAAAATAACTATCATTAACTACATTATTCCTATTTAAAACTAAATACTTAGCTATAAAATAAACCCTAAGCTAGCTACAATATAACTAACTAGTCCTAAAGCCCTTTCACACGGGCCATTTTTTGCAGGGTACAGCGGTCCCATCCCTTGCGCTCTCTCCCTGCCCCTCTCTTTTGCTCTCTCTCCCCCCTCTCTTTTGCACTTTCTCTCCCCCTCTTTTGAGATCTCTCTCCCCCTCTCTTTTGCGCTCTCTCTCCCCCCTCTTTTGCGCTCTCTCTCCCCCCTCTTTTGCACTCTCTCTCTCCCCTCTCTTTTGAGCTCTCTCTCTCCCCCTCTCTTTTGCGCTCTCTCTCCCCCTCTCTTTTGCGCTCTCTCTCCCCCCCTCTTTTGCGCTCTCTCTATCCCCCCTCTTTTGCGCTCTCTCTATCCCCCCTCTTTTGTGCTCTCTTTCCCCCCTCTTTTGCGCTCTCTCTCCCCTCCTCTTTTGCGCTCTCTCTCTCCCCCCCTCTTTTGCGCTCTCTCTCCCCTCCTCTTTTGCGCTCTCTCTCTCCCCCCCTCTTTTGCGCTCTCTCTCTCCCCCTCTCTTTTGGGCTCTCTCTCCCCCTCTCTTTTGTGCTCTCTCTCTCCCCCTCTCTTTTGTGCTCTCTCTCTCACCCCTCTCTTTTGCCCTCTCTCACCCCTCTCTTTTGCGCTCTCTCTCCCTCCTCTCTTTTGCGCTCTCTCTCTCCCCTGTCTCTCTCCCCCCCTCTCTCTCTCTCCCCCCTCTCTCTCTCCCCTCTATCTCTCTCTCTCTCCCCTCTATCTCTCTCTCTCCCCTCTATCTCTCTCTCTCCCCCCTCTCTCTCTTTCTCCCCCCTCTCTCTCCCCCTCTCTCTCTCCCCCTCTCCCCTCTATCTCTCTATCTCCCCCCTCTCTCTCTCCCTCCCCCTCCTCCTCTCTCCCTCCTCTCTCTCACTCCCCCTCCCCTCTCTCTCTCACCCCTCTCTTTTGCGCTCTCTCTCACCCCTCTCTTTTGCACTCTCTCTCCCTCCTCTCTTTTGCGCTCTCTCTCTCCCCTGTCTCTCCCCCCCCTCTCTCTCTCTCCCCCCTCTCTCTCTCCCCTCTATCTCTCTCTCTCCCCTCTATCTCTCTCTCTCCCCTCTCTCTCTCTCTCCCCCCTCTCTCTCTTTCTCCCCCCTCTCTCTCCCCCTCTCTCTCTCCCCTCTCTCTCTCTCTCTCTCTCCCCCTCTCTCTCTCCCCTCTCTCTCTCTATCTCCCCCCTCTCTCTCTCCATCCCCCTCCTCCTCTCTCCCTCCCCTCTCTCCCCCTCCCCTCTCTCTCTCCCCCTCCCCTCTCTCTCTCCCTCCCCTCTCTCCCTCCCCTCTCTCTCTCACTCCCCCTCCCCTCTCACTCCCCCTCCCCTCTCACTCCCCCTCTCTCTCTCTCCCTCCCCCTTTTCTCTCCCTCCCCCTCTCTCTCCCTCCCCCTCTCTCTCTCCCTCCCCCTCTCTCTCTCCCTCCCCTCTCTCACTCCCTCCCCTCTCTCTCTCCCTTTCCTCTCTCTCTCGCTCCCCCCCTCTCTCTCTCCTCCTCCCCCCTCTCTCTCTCCTCCCCCTCTCTCTCTCCCCCCTCCCCCTCTCTTTCTCTTCCCCCCTCTCTTTGATCTCTCTGTCCCCTTTCTTTAGCTCTCGCTCCCCCTCTCTTTTAATGTCTCTCCCCCTCTCTTTTGCTCCCTCTCTTGTGCTCTCTTTATCTCCCCTTTTGATCTCTCTCTCCCCTCTTGATCGCTCTCTCACCTTTCTTATCTTTTCCCTACCCCCTCTCTCCCCTCTTTTGAGCTGTTTTGAGCACTCAGACTGCACAGCCTTTCACGGCCCGCCTGGCCCCGCCCCTTCACGTTCGACCACGCCCCCACACGGCCCTCGCGCTCGGCCACGCCCCCTTCACGCTCGGTCACGCACACTTCTGCTCGCACTGCAGAGCAGAGACTTAGGGACTCTCAAAGGCCAGGTGTGTTTGTCCTCGTGCTGTGCTGTCTATTGCGCATGACAGCTTCAGACAAACACACTTGGCCTTTTATTATATAGGATAGTTACATTGTAGCTAGCTTAGGGTTTATTTTTATTTTACAAGCAAGTTTGTATTTATTTTAACTAGGTAGAATAGTTACTAAATAGTTATTAACTATTTACTAATTACCTAGCTAAAATAAATACATATTTACCTGTAAAATAAAACCTAACCTAAGTTACACTAACACCTAACCTTACACTACAATTAAATAAATTACCTACATGAAATATAATTAAATAAATTAAATGAAATTAGCTAAATCACAAAAACAAACAAACACTAAATTGCAGAAAATAAAAAACAAATTACAGATCTTTAAACTAATTACACCTAATCTAATAGCCCTATCAAAATAAAAAAGCCCCCCCCCCCCAAATAAAAAAAAAAAAACCCTAGCCTAAACTAAACTACCAATAGCCCTTAAAAGGGCCTTTTGCGGTGCATTGCCCCAAAGAAATCAGCTCTTTTTTCTGTAAAAAAAAAATACAAACACCCCCCCAACAGTAAAACCCACCACCCACACAACCAACCCCCAAAATAAAATACTAACTAAAAAAACCTAAGCTCCCCATTGCCCTGAAAAGGGCATTTGAATGGGCATTGCCCTTAAAAGGGCATTTAGCTCTATTGCAGGCCCAAAGTCCTAACCTAAAAAATAAACCCACCCAATACACCTTTAAAAATATCCTAACACTAACCCCTGAAGATTCACTTACCAGGAGAAGTCTTCATCCAAGCAGCAAGATGTCCTCAACGAAGATGGCAGAAGTGGTCCTCCAGACGGGCAGAATTGGTTCTCCAGACGGGCAGAAGTCTTCATCCAGACGGCATCTTCTATCTTCATCCTTCCAGCGCAGAGTGGGTCCATCTTCAAGACATCCGACACGGAGCATCCTCTTCCAACAAAGTCTTCTTGCTGCATGAATATCTCTTTAAGTGACGTCATCCAAGATGGTGTCCCTTAGATTCCAATCGGAATTAAGGTAGAAAAAATCCTATTGGTTGATTGGATCAGCCAATAGGAATGAACTTCAATCCTATTAGCTGATCCAATCAGCCAATAGGATTTTTTCTACCTTAATTCCGATTGGCTGATAGAATTCTATCAGCCAATCTGAATCTAAGGGACGCCATCTTGGATGACGTCACTTAAAGAGATATTCATTCAGCAAGAAGACTTCGTTGGAAGAGGATGCTCCGCGTCAGATGTCTTGAAGATGGACCCGCTCCGCGCCAGAAGGATGAAGATAGAAGATGCCGTCTGGAGGACCACTTCTGCCCGTCTGGAGGACCACTTCTGCCGGCTTCGTTGAGGACATCTTGCCGCTTGGATGAAGACTTCTCCCAGTAAGTGAATCTTCGGGGGTTAGTGTTAGGATTTTTTAATTGAAATATATTTTCTCCTCCAACAAAGACATCAAAAAAGCAAAAGAGAAAATACAGACTTTCAATCATTAGAAAACATCAGATCTTAGGGAACAAAATCACATTTCAAAGAGGAATGTCCTTCAATAGAATTTCTGATTCCAACAAGTCTCTTTTTTACTTGAGGTTTGTTCCAGTGAGATTAGTCCCTTTCACTTTGTACGTTCTGCATTACATTTTCAAGCAAGAGTGTGTTATTTAGATATAAACACATGGTCCCTCAAACATTTTCTAACCAATGCCCATCATGTATTATCTATTTGGGGAACATGTAATATGTAGGAGGCATGATCTTCAAAGATTCCCAGCCTCATTAACAATAACTCAAAACTAAAACTATGTAAACATGAAAAACATTAATCAATGCATGTATCAAACTTATACCTTAATATTTAAGCGTTGTATTTTGTGTTTTTAACATTTCAAGGAGTTGGTTTCTCATCTTATCTTGCTCCCAAAGGTAGTAACTAATTCCATTCCTCATCTCCTCTTCTCTTCCTTCACACCCTGTCTCTCTCCCCTCTCCATTCCATCTCCCCCTCAGCTGCCCTAGAAGTCAGATTATTATCCCCCTCCAGCATCCAATAAAACCAGACTTTCTGGAATTGGGCCTCCGTATCTTTGATCTGTGCAGCAGATTCATACATTGAGTATACCAACTTAATTCTAGCTATCACTTCTGACCATGACGGTACCTCCGTCTTCCAGTATTTAGCGATCACTATTCTGGTCGTGGTGCACAATATTCTAATAAACGTATTAATGTATTTGTTCAAACTAGGGATACATTCATGCAATAAAGCCTGAGCCGGGGTGAGATCAATCCGTTCGCCCAACACTTTTCCCAGTAGGGAAGATAATTCTTGCCATACTCTACATACTTTGGGGCATCCCCACCACATGTGTAGATATGAACCTACCTCTTTGCACCCTCTGTAACAAAATTTAGAGCTCTCTTTTCCCATATGGGCTGTCTTAGTTGGGGTAAGGTACCATCTGAAAGATGTTTTTAATGCATTTTCTCTTAGATCGGCACTAATGAGGCCCTTACAGGTTTGGTGCAATGTTTCTTGCCATTTGTCTCTTTCTAACTCTTTATCTATATCTGCTTCCCATTTTGCCATTAATGTTGTCTTAGAGTCACTTTTAGAGTCTTGGATTGAAATGTATAGCCTAGATATTGCCCTCTTAGGTCGAGCAGTTGCTGTGCAAAGGTGTTCAAGCTCAGATTGTCTAATGTGTGATTTATCTATATATGTACGTACGGCTGATACTACTTGGAGGTATAAGAACCATGGTAATGGAAGAGGTTCAAGTTTCTGTTAGACATGTGCACGGCTAAAAAATTCGGTTCGTTTTCGGTTCGGATCGATTCGGACTTTTCGAAATTCGGTTCGGATCGAATCGGATTCGTCAAAATTTGAATAAATTTGTTTCGGATTTATTCGGATCCGAATAAATTTGTTTCGGATTTATTCGGATTCGGCTGAATTCGGTTCTATTCGGTTCCGAAATTCGGTATGTTTTAGTACACTAAGTCACTAACACCCATAAACTACCTATGAACCACTAAACCGAGGCCCCCCACATCGCAAACCCTATAATAACATTATTTAACCCCTAATCTGCCGATCGGATATCGCCGCAAACTACATTATAACTATTAACCCCTAATCTGCTGTCCCTAACATAGCCGACCCCTACATTATAGTTATTAACCCCTAATCTGCCCCCCCCAACGTCGCCGCAATCTAACTACAAGTATTAACCCCTAATCTGCCGACCCAATATCGCCGCCGCCTACATTATAACTATTAACCCCTAATCTGCTGTCCCTAACACCGCCGACCCCTACATTATAGTTATTAACCCCTAATCTGCCCCCCCAACGTCGCCGCAATCTAACTACAAGTATTAACCCCTAATCTGCCGACCCGATATCGCCACCTACATTATAGCTATTAACCTCTAATCTGCTGTCCCTAACACCGCCGACCCCTACATTATAGTTATTAACCCCTAATCTGCCCCCCCCAACGTCGCCGCAATCTAACTACAAGTATTAACCCCTAATCTGCTGACCCGATATCGCCGCCGCCTACATTATAGCTATTAACCCCTAATCTGCTGTCCCTAACACCGCCGACCCCTACATTATAGTTATTAACCCCTAATCTGCCCCCCCCAACGTCGCCGCAATCTAACTACATGTATTAACCCCTAATCTGCCGACCGCAAATCGCCGCCACTATAATAAATGTATTAACCCCTAAACCGCGGCACTCCCGCCTTGCAAACACTATAATACATTTTATTAACCCCTAATCTGCCCTCCCTAACATCGCCGCCACCTACCTACAATTATTAACCCCTAATCTCCCGCCCCCAATGTCGCCGCTATAATAAGGTTATTAACCCCTAAACCTAAGTCTAACCCTAACACTAACACCCCCTAACTTAAATATAATTTAAATAAAACGAAATAAATTTACTATAGTTAAATAAATGAATCCTATTTAAAACTAAATACTTACCTGTAAAATAAACCCTAATATAGCTGCAATATAACTAATAGTTACATTGTAGCTATTTTAGCATTTATATTTATTTTACAGGCAACTTTGTATTTATTTTAACTAGGTACAATAGTTATTAAATAGTTAATAACTATTTAATAACTACCTAGCTAAAATAAATACAAATTTACCTGTAAAATAAATCCTAACCTAAGTTACAATTACACCTAACACTACACTATCATTACATTAATTAAATAAATGAATCCTATTTAAAACTAAATACTTATAGTAACATAGTAGATAAGGTTGAAAAAAAAGTAAGAAGATATACAGAGGGCGACTCCTAGTGTGGAATTAGTAAGCAGAGTGTGAACCCACCAGCTTTACCCTTCAGAGATATACTCACAAAGTATAGAGCACACTGTAGTGCTAATGAAGCAAGCTGGGTATATTAAAAGTGGCCCAGCGCACATACCACTCCGGTGAAAGATGGTCCAATGTATTCAGAAGGTTCAGATAAAAAATTCAGGAGACTCCAGATATATATAAAAAACACTTTATATAAAAATATAACAGTGTACAATAAAAATCAGTAGAATTCGCTACGCGTTTCTCAGAGCTACCACTCTGTTTCCTCAGGCAAGTTATACTGATCTAAAACTGAAGTCTCCTATTTATACATCCTCAAATAAATTAAAACATTGGTCACACCCAATTTACCAATTACTTATGCAAATGTTGCTATGGTGACCTTCACAATACAAACTGACTTTTCTTGATACCAGTATGTGAATATATAACTCATTGTATGCATAGATCTACTTTAACATATACAGCTAGTATCAAAACAAGTATATAGTAGATATTACAATATATCTCATAAACATTTCGGAAGAAAACATATATAGTATGCACAATAGTGTTTCAGCAAAAAAACAAATACAGCACTCATATAGTTGGTTCATTAAATTTTCAGCAATCTCTCTTTATGAAAGTGAATGCACTATTTATTTCTATTTTATATGGTTAATAACTTCTTTATTTCCTGAGGATTTCTTTCCTCCCCTTTGTTCATAGTAGAAAGTCTAATTTATTTATTAATTAAAAGCATTAGCTAGTTTGTTTATATCATATATAAAGCTGTCAGCTTGTGGGTGTGTGTCATTAGCCTATCTCACACTTCCATATGTGTGGGTAATGGCTAGTGGGCGTGTATCATTTATCGCCGGTCTTTAAATACAATTCCTCAACTTTCTTCCTAATATATTCTTACCCCTTTTGACATGATCTCCTACAATAAACTGTTTAAATGTTATCTGAATTGTTGTATTGTGCATATCATAAGCTGATTTTATGAAGGGCTATGTCTATTTGTTTAAAGCTCCCTCTCTGATTTCACAATGTCCAATGTGTAGGTGATAATCCGTGGGCGTGTAGCATAAACCAATCACGCGTCACTATGTGTGTGAATCCCAGCTTATAGGCGTGTGTTTTCTATCGTTAAAAAAAAAAAAAAAAAATAAATAAATAAATCAACTATTGTCTATTTATTTTTTTGGGATATGAACTGCTTTGCTATTATGATATATTTATATATAACCCTATGGCTATGTTCGAGATAGCATCAGCCAATTTGTGTAGCCCTTTGGTATTACTGCTCTGTGAAAGCATATCCTATCCTCACAGTATTCGTCAATTTTTACTGAATCATAACATTCAAAATAATGCCAGTCTCGTAATCATTGCGCTTCAATCGAATAGATGCATATACTCATATATTTTTATATATTGGTAACCTGTATAATGTATATAAATAAAACTATATATATATAAAAAAATATGAATTATAGTCTTCCATTTTTTGTGTGTGCTTTCTGTGCCCTAGTGAATAAATTAATAAATTGTTCTATATGAAAAGACATGTGAAAAAACATATAGAGGAAAATTATGGTTACTATATGCTATAAATAGTGATAATTAGTGAATTCTATGTGTGACTAGTGTTAAGTACTCTAACTATATCTTATTTTATGTAAATAAATATATATAAATAGATGTGCTATTATAAAAACCTATGTGACTAGAGTAATAATATATAAATAATATAACTATAATAATATTATGTGTATGACCATGAATATATCAATTCCTATGTGACTCATATGATTAAATGTGTATAGTGTGACAATGTTAAGTGTTTATAATTAATATAATAAATACTCTATGTGTATGAATATAGACAAATTGTATGTTTATAGTATTCTAAATATACATATCTCCATTAATGTGATTAAATGTGTTTTATAGTGATATGATGCTTGAATGATTGTAAGATGGATAGTAAATACTGAATATATTTTCAAGATGAAACATTACTGGTATATTAAGATATTTACTGGGTGGTGACCTCAGGTGATCTATACTTACATTCCTTCTAAATAATATATATCAATATCAATGAGGATATGATCCATTATATACACATTAATATTAAGTGCACTACTAATGTGAGAGAACAGATATGAAGCTTGTATAACAGAACCCTTAAATTAAAAGATAGAATGAACTGAATGTTTGTACTGGATTGATCTAAAAGGCTGCTGTATCAATTACTTCATTGAGGCCTTCTGGATGTAAAGATGAAAATCTATAGATCCAGAAGGTCTCCCTTTGACGAAGTTTAATCATTCTATTTTGGGAATTACTAGCAGTCACTACCTCGAGTGGGGTTATCTTCATAAGGCATTTGTTAGTGCCATGTGATGCTGTATGATGTCTAGAAGTACTGTATTTATCTAATCCTTTCACAATGCATCTGAGATGTTCAGACCATCTCTGTCTTATCATCCTGCAGGTGCGGCCTATATAATGTAGGCCACAGATGCAGGTGATACAATAGACCACATAAGTAGAACTGCATGTTATTTTTTGTGTTAATGTAAAAGTTTCCCCTGTGTTATTTACTTTGATACTCTTTTGTCCATTGATGGTATATTTACACATACTGCATCTATTTTTGTGACATCTGAAAAAGCCTATTTTTGCACCTTGAGTGCTATCTTGTATGTTTCCTCTATTGAATGGTGCATTTGTTTCCCTTTTGCACATCACTATCTTACTAGGTGCAAGTTTTTCCTTTATTGTTGGGGCTCTCCTAAAAGTGCATATTGGTTTCTCCCCTAAAATGGATCGCAGAACAGGGTCTTTCTTTAATAGTGTCCAATGTTTAGATAAGATCTTTCTAATCTCCCTATGGTTGTCGTTATATCTCGTAATGAATGTTGATTCATATCCTGAATCAAATGTAGATTCTTTCTTCTTTTTACTAGTGAATAATTCATGCCTATTTTGGGCACGTGCCCTATGGTAACTATGTTCAATGAGAGATGCAGGGTAATGTTTTTCTTTAAAACGATCTATGAGGGTCTGGCTTTGGATATCAAATGTATTGATATCTGTACAATTTCTTCGAATTCTTCGAAACTGACTGTATGGTATGTTTATTTTCCAACTGGAGTAATGGTTACTGTGATAGTCTAGTAAATTGTTGCTATCGACTGTTTTGAAAAAAGTGCATGATTCCACCTTATCATCTATGCCCCACATTAGGGAAACATCCAAAAAATCAATTTTATCTATTTGTACGTTCCATGTGAACTTAATCCCCATATTATTCATATTTAATTCATTCTGAAAGGCTGTCAGAGAATCCAATGGACCCTTCCATAAAAAAAGCAGATCATCTATATAACGGCCATAGAAGACCAGATTTTGCTCCCAGTTAGAATCATAGATGTAAATTGATTCAAAATAACCCATGAATAGGTTTGCGAAACTGGGAGCAAATCTGGTCCCCATGGCCGTCCCTTTAATTTGTATATAAAAGTTATCTAAAAACTGAAAATAATAATGGGTCAAAATAAAATTGATGAGTTCTAATATGTAATTTTTTTGAAGGTCCGACATATATATGTCTTCACTTAGAAAATAATCTATTGATTTTAACCCTATGTTATGTGCAATATTTGAATAAAGCGAAGTGACATCACAAGAGACCCAATACAAATTTTCTTCTTTTTTGATGTTAGAAAGTTTGATTAATAGATCAGTAGTGTCTCTAATGTAGGACCTCAGTTGTGATACATATTTTTGAAGATAAAAATCAATATAAGAAGATAGATTGTCAGTGATACTATTCATTCCTGCAATGATAGGCCTACCGGGTGGGTTATTTAGTTGTTTATGTATTTTGGGTAGGTGATAATAATAAGGTATGTTCGGACTTTTGGGAATCAAATATGTTTTTTCTTTTTTATTCAAAATGCCATTTGTATGTCCAAAATTAATCAATGTTATTAACTCTTTTGAAAAGTTGTCTGTGGGATCTTTTTCTAATTTATTATAATATTCTTTGTCAAGAACTATTCTGTATGCTTCATTGATATAATCCAGGTAGTTTTGGATCACTATCCCCCCGCCTTTGTCCGCCTGGCGGATGACTATGTTCTTATCTCTAGTAAGTTCCAAAAGGGCTTTCTTTTCATTGGGCCAAATATTACTATGATTGCTGTTGCGGATGGGAAGTTTTTCCAAATCTTCTAACACTAGACTTTGAAAAATATCAAGATATGCTGTATCCTCTCCTTTTGGATTGAATGAAGATGGTGGTGCAAAATTTGTGTGAATCACTCCCTCAAAAAGTTGTTCTGATAGATCTTCAGGATCAACATATATTACTGTAGTATTCCTACATGTTGGCATGTTATCTGTGAGAATGGGGATACCTATATTTCTATTTGTTTGAAGTGATTTTTTTGCAAAATATCGTTGTAATGATAACTTTCTCGTGAATTTATTTAAATCCACATATATTTCAAACATCCTATGTGGATTTGAGGGCCAAAAACTTAAACCCTTACCCAAAATTCTTATTTGGTCATTAGTGAGAATTTTGTCGGATAGATTGAAAATACCTTTACTTAATTGCTGTAACTTTTCTTCCTGGGAGGCAATTCCCCTTCCCCTCCGTCCCCGTTTGTGTGTGTTCTTTTGGTTTTTCCTGGTTGTTGATAAGGTGTATTTTGCCCTTCCCTTCTCCATAGAGGTGCTAGGGGAATACGTTCCTCTAAAAAAGGAGGGGGATTCTGTGGTAATGGTGAATTGTGTGTCTGTAAATTATCCCTATTGTTAATGTGTTGATCTTCATATGTCCTATTATTGTTATTGGCGTTTACTCCATGGGTCCTTGGTGTTTCTGCTACATAATCCCTAGCTTGGTGTGTTCTATTATGATGTTGATTATCTCTATAATCCGATGAATGATAATCTCTATATTGATTATAAGTGGGTTTATATGTAGAATAGTGATGTGGCTGCTCTCTATAATGAGAGCTAGTGTTCTGTCTATTTTTATCTTGTTGGTCTCTTTGGTCTCTTTGATTGAAGTGTTGTCTATCATATTGTGTGTAATTTTGATCATTAAGTGGTGTGAACCTATTTGAAATGGGTATCTGATAAGGTTGTTGTTCTCTATGTTCTCTAAAATCTGTGTATGCCGTGTTAGTTTTATTATTTTTTTGTTGTTGAGACTGGGTATTAGAATAATGTCTATTTCCCATGTATTGGGGTCTATTAGAATAGTTTTGGTTTCTAAATCTATTTCTATTGTGATGTGTCACTTTAGTCCAAGTAGATTCATCTGGTTCTTTGTTCTCCTTCTTATTATAGGTATAAACTGTTCCCTTTGTATAATCCTCATCATCCCTTTCTTTTTTCTTATTTTTTTTAAAAATAATTTCATCTTGATATTCATCAGTAGCTTTGATAGTTCTCTCATTGAGTGCTGAATACTCAGAATGATCTTTAAATTGTTCAAGTGATTTTTGGATATTTTCAATTTTTGAGGCTATTTCCTCTGCTAATTTTTCTCTATGGGAAATCAAAATGTCTATTAGATTAAAGGAACAGCTGTCCAGAGCTGAATACCATTTGTTAAGTAATGTGTCATCTTCTTTAAATGAACAACTTTTCAGTAGTCTTAAACCTCTTGGTATTTGTTTTTTGTCTCTATAATATTTCAATGAGTCCAGGTCCCACCAATGTCTATGTTCAGTCTTGATTAATTCTTCCAACTGAGAAAATAATTGTTTAATAGACATTGCACCAGTGTGATCTGTACTCATAGAATTGACATTTGGTTGATATATAGATCTCTTGTTGGCCCTTTCTTTTAGAGATAACATATTCTTATCTATCTATATATATAACAAAAATATACAGTGACCTCTTAGATAGATGATCTCTTAGAAAAAAAAAAAAAAAAAGAACAGATAGTAAAATACTAAACCCAATACATAAATATTACTTAAATATGTATATGGTACCTGTAACTGGTATTATAAACAGATATAAATATAGATCAGCAGTGACCTCTAGATAAATAAACCAATATTCAATGCCAATGCATGAATACAGCTAAAATAAATATATGATACCTGTGGCTTGTATTATAAATGCAGCATTAGCCAAGACAAAGAACAAAAGAAAGTCCAAAAGAAAGTCCAAAGATGATAGTAAATCCGTTTGTGTGTTGATGATCCAATGATTTATTGCAAAGTTGTTGAGCAGCTCCTTTCAAATGAAATCCTCTACCAGAATTCACTAGACAAATGAAACAAAAAAAGAAAGGGCGCCTCCTAGTGTAGCCAGTATATATAAGGATAAATAGAATGAGATATAGATTTTGTACTCACATGTAGTGAAGGCAAAGATAATGCCTAGATAAGCAGTCTGGAAACTTATCAGTGTCCCAGTTGACTGTGCATTAGAATGCTAGGGCAGCTCCTCTTAGTAGATTTCCAAAATCATCTGAAAAGTAAGAAGATATACAGAGGGCGACTCCTAGTGTGGAATTAGTAAGCAGAGTGTGAACCCACCAGCTTTACCCTTCAGAGATATACTCACAAAGTATAGAGCACACTGTAGTGCTAATGAAGCAAGCTGGGTATATTAAAAGTGGCCCAGCGCACATACCACTCCGGTGAAAGATGGTCCAATGTATTCAGAAGGTTCAGATAAAAAATTCAGGAGACTCCAGATATATATAAAAAACACTTTATATAAAAATATAACAGTGTACAATAAAAATCAGTAGAATTCGCTACGCGTTTCTCAGAGCTACCACTCTGTTTCCTCAGGCAAGTTATACTGATCTAAAACTGAAGTCTCCTATTTATACATCCTCAAATAAATTAAAACATTGGTCACACCCAATTTACCAATTACTTATGCAAATGTTGCTATGGTGACCTTCACAATACAAACTGACTTTTCTTGATACCAGTATGTGAATATATAACTCATTGTATGCATAGATCTACTTTAACATATACAGCTAGTATCAAAACAAGTATATAGCAGATATTACAATATATCTCATAAACATTTCGGAAGAAAACATATATAGTATGCACAATAGTGTTTCAGCAAAAAAACAAATACAGCACTCATATAGTTGGTTCATTAAATTTTCAGCAATCTCTCTTTATGAAAGTGAATGCACTATTTATTTCTATTTTATATGGTTAATAACTTCTTTATTTCATGAGGATTTCTTTCCTCCCCTTTGTTCATAGTAGAAAGTCTAATTTATTTATTAATTAAAAGCATTAGCTAGTTTGTTTATATCATATATAAAGCTGTCAGCTTGTGGGTGTGTGTCATTAGCCTATCTCACACTTCCATATGTGTGGGTAATGGCTAGTGGGCGTGTATCATTTATCGCCGGTCTTTAAATACAATTCCTCAACTTTCTTCCTAATATATTCTTACCCCTTTTGACATGATCTCCTACAATAAACTGTTTAAATGTTATCTGAATTGTTGTATTGTGCATATCATAAGCTGATTTTATGAAGGGCTATGTCTATTTGTTTAAAGCTCCCTCTCTGATTTCACAATGTCCAATGTGTAGGTGATAATCCGTGGGCGTGTAGCATAAACCAATCACGCGTCACTATGTGTGTGAATCCCAGCTTATAGGCGTGTGTTTTCTATCGTTAAAAAAAAAAAAAAAAAATAAATAAATCAACTATTGTCTATTTATTTTTTTGGGATATGAACTGCTTTGCTATTATGATATATTTATATATAACCCTATGGCTATGTTCGAGATAGCATCAGCCAATTTGTGTAGCCCTTTGGTATTACTGCTCTGTGAAAGCATATCCTATCCTCACAGTATTCGTCAATTTTTACTGAATCATAACATTCAAAATAATGCCAGTCTCGTAATCATTGCGCTTCAATCGAATAGATGCATATACTCATATATTTTTATATATTGGTAACCTGTATAATGTATATAAATAAAACTATATATATATAAAAAAATATGAATTATAGTCTTCCATTTTTTGTGTGTGCTTTCTGTGCCCTAGTGAATAAATTAATAAATTGTTCTATATGAAAAGACATGTGAAAAAACATATAGAGGAAAATTATGGTTACTATATGCTATAAATAGTGATAATTAGTGAATTCTATGTGTGACTAGTGTTAAGTACTCTAACTATATCTTATTTTATGTAAATAAATATATATAAATAGATGTGCTATTATAAAAACCTATGTGACTAGAGTAATAATATATAAATAATATAACTATAATAATATTATGTGTATGACCATGAATATATCAATTCCTATGTGACTCATATGATTAAATGTGTATAGTGTGACAATGTTAAGTGTTTATAATTAATATAATAAATACTCTATGTGTATGAATATAGACAAATTGTATGTTTATAGTATTCTAAATATACATATCTCCATTAATGTGATTAAATGTGTTTTATAGTGATATGATGCTTGAATGATTGTAAGATGGATAGTAAATACTGAATATATTTTCAAGATGAAACATTACTGGTATATTAAGATATTTACTGGGTGGTGACCTCAGGTGATCTATACTTACATTCCTTCTAAATAATATATATCAATATCAATGAGGATATGATCCATTATATACACATTAATATTAAGTGCACTACTAATGTGAGAGAACAGATATGAAGCTTGTATAACAGAACCCTTAAATTAAAAGATAGAATGAACTGAATGTTTGTACTGGATTGATCTAAAAGGCTGCTGTATCAATTACTTCATTGAGGCCTTCTGGATGTAAAGATGAAAATCTATAGATCCAGAAGGTCTCCCTTTGACGAAGTTACAGTATCACATGGCACTAACAAATGCCTTATGAAGATAACCCCACTCGAGGTAGTGACTGCTAGTAATTCCCAAAATAGAATGATTAAACTTCGTCAAAGGGAGACCTTCTGGATCTATAGATTTTCATCTTTACATCCAGAAGGCCTCAATGAAGTAATTGATACAGCAGCCTTTTAGATCAATCCAGTACAAACATTCAGTTCATTCTATCTTTTAATTTAAGGGTTCTGTTATACAAGCTTCATATCTGTTCTCTCACATTAGTAGTGCACTTAATATTAATGTGTATATAATGGATCATATCCTCATTGATATTGATATATATTATTTAGAAGGAATGTAAGTATAGATCACCTGAGGTCACCACCCAGTAAATATCTTAATATACCAGTAATGTTTCATCTTGAAAATATATTCAGTATTTACTATCCATCTTACAATCATTCAAGCATCATATCACTATAAAACACATTTAATCACATTAATGGAGATATGTATATTTAGAATACTATAAACATACAATTTGTCTATATTCATACACATAGAGTATTTATTATATTAATTATAAACACTTAACATTGTCACACTATACACATTTAATCATATGAGTCACATAGGAATTGATATATTCATGGTCATACACATAATATTATTATAGTTATATTATTTATATATTATTACTCTAGTCACATAGGTTTTTATAATAGCACATCTATTTATATATATTTATTTACATAAAATAAGATATAGTTAGAGTACTTAACACTAGTCACACATAGAATTCACTAATTATCACTATTTATAGCATATAGTAACCATAATTTTCCTCTATATGTTTTTTCACATGTCTTTTCATATAAAACAATTTATTAATTTATTCACTAGGGCACAGAAAGCACACACAAAAAATGGAAGACTATAATTCATATTTTTTTATATATATATAGTTTTATTTATATACATTATACAGGTTACCAATATATAAAAATATATGAGTATATGCATCTATTCGATTGAAGCGCAATGATTACGAGACTGGCATTATTTTGAATGTTATGATTCAGTAAAAATTGACGAATACTGTGAGGATAGGATATGCTTTCACAGAGCAGTAATACCAAAGGGCTACACAAATTGGCTGATGCTATCTCGAACATAGCCATAGGGTTATATATAAATATATCATAATAGCAAAGCAGTTCATATCCCAAAAAAATAAATAGACAATAGTTGATTTATTTATTTATTTATTTTTTTTTAACGATAGAAAACACACGCCTATAAGCTGGGATTCACACACATAGTGACGCGTGATTGGTTTATGCTACACGCCCACGGATTATCACCTACACATTGGACATTGTGAAATCAGAGAGGGAGCTTTAAACAAATAGACATAGCCCTTCATAAAATCAGCTTATGATATGCACAATACAACAATTCAGATAACATTTAAACAGTTTATTGTAGGAGATCATGTCAAAAGGGGTAAGAATATATTAGGAAGAAAGTTGAGGAATTGTATTTAAAGACCGGCGATAAATGATACACGCCCACTAGCCATTACCCACACATATGGAAGTGTGAGATAGGCTAATGACACACACCCACAAGCTGACAGCTTTATATATGATATAAACAAACTAGCTAATGCTTTTAATTAATAAATAAATTAGACTTTCTACTATGAACAAAGGGGAGGAAAGAAATCCTCAGGAAATAAAGAAGTTATTAACCATATAAAATAGAAATAAATAGTGCATTCACTTTCATAAAGAGAGATTGCTGAAAATTTAATGAACCAACTATATGAGTGCTGTATTTGTTTTTTTGCTGAAACACTATTGTGCATACTATATATGTTTTCTTCCGAAATGTTTATGAGATATATTGTAATATCTGCTATATACTTGTTTTGATACTAGCTGTATATGTTAAAGTAGATCTATGCATACAATGAGTTATATATTCACATACTGGTATCAAGAAAAGTCAGTTTGTATTGTGAAGGTCACCATAGCAACATTTGCATAAGTAATTGGTAAATTGGGTGTGACCAATGTTTTAATTTATTTGAGGATGTATAAATAGGAGACTTCAGTTTTAGATCAGTATAACTTGCCTGAGGAAACAGAGTGGTAGCTCTGAGAAACGCGTAGCGAATTCTACTGATTTTTATTGTACACTGTTATATTTTTATATAAAGTGTTTTTTATATATATCTGGAGTCTCCTGAATTTTTTATCTGAACCTTCTGAATACATTGGACCATCTTTCACCGGAGTGGTATGTGCGCTGGGCCACTTTTAATATACCCAGCTTGCTTCATTAGCACTACAGTGTGCTCTATACTTTGTGAGTATATCTCTGAAGGGTAAAGCTGGTGGGTTCACACTCTGCTTACTAATTCCACACTAGGAGTCGCCCTCTGTATATCTTCTTACTTTTCAGATGATTTTGGAAATCTACTAAGAGGAGCTGCCCTAGCATTCTAATGCACAGTCAACTGGGACACTGATAAGTTTCCAGACTGCTTATCTAGGCATTATCTTTGCCTTCACTACATGTGAGTACAAAATCTATATCTCATTCTATTTATCCTTATATATACTGGCTACACTAGGAGGCGCCCTTTCTTTTTTTGTTTCATTTGTCTAGTGAATTCTGGTAGAGGATTTCATTTGAAAGGAGCTGCTCAACAACTTTGCAATAAATCATTGGATCATCAACACACAAACGGATTTACTATCATCTTTGGACTTTCTTTTGGACTTTCTTTTGTTCTTTGTCTTGGCTAATGCTGCATTTATAATACAAGCCACAGGTATCATATATTTATTTTAGCTGTATTCATGCATTGGCATTGAATATTGGTTTATTTATCTAGAGGTCACTGCTGATCTATATTTATATCTGTTTATAATACCAGTTACAGGTACCATATACATATTTAAGTAATATTTATGTATTGGGTTTAGTATTTTACTATCTGTTCTTTTTTTTTTTTTTTTTCTAAGAGATCATCTATCTAAGAGGTCACTGTATATTTTTGTTATATATATAGATAGATAAGAATATGTTATCTCTAAAAGAAAGGGCCAACAAGAGATCTATATATCAACCAAATGTCAATTCTATGAGTACAGATCACACTGGTGCAATGTCTATTAAACAATTATTTTCTCAGTTGGAAGAATTAATCAAGACTGAACATAGACATTGGTGGGACCTGGACTCATTGAAATATTATAGAGACAAAAAACAAATACCAAGAGGTTTAAGACTACTGAAAAGTTGTTCATTTAAAGAAGATGACACATTACTTAACAAATGGTATTCAGCTCTGGACAGCTGTTCCTTTAATCTAATAGACATTTTGATTTCCCATAGAGAAAAATTAGCAGAGGAAATAGCCTCAAAAATTGAAAATATCCAAAAATCACTTGAACAATTTAAAGATCATTCTGAGTATTCAGCACTCAATGAGAGAACTATCAAAGCTACTGATGAATATCAAGATGAAATTATTTTTAAAAAAAATAAGAAAAAAGAAAGGGATGATGAGGATTATACAAAGGGAACAGTTTATACCTATAATAAGAAGGAGAACAAAGAACCAGATGAATCTACTTGGACTAAAGTGACACATCACAATAGAAATAGATTTAGAAACCAAAACTATTCTAATAGACCCCAATACATGGGAAATAGACATTATTCTAATACCCAGTCTCAACAACAAAAAAATAATAAAACTAACACGGCATACACAGATTTTAGAGAACATAGAGAACAACAACCTTATCAGATACCCATTTCAAATAGGTTCACACCACTTAATGATCAAAATTACACACAATATGATAGACAACACTTCAATCAAAGAGACCAAAGAGACCAACAAGATAAAAATAGACAGAACACTAGCTCTCATTATAGAGAGCAGCCACATCACTATTCTACATATAAACCCACTTATAATCAATATAGAGATAATCATTCATCGGATTATAGAGATAATCAACATCATAATAGAACACACCAAGCTAGGGATTATGTAGCAGAAACACCAAGGACCCATGGAGTAAACGCCAATAACAATAATAGGACATATGAAGATCAACACATTAACAATAGGGATAATTTACAGACACACAATTCACCATTACCACAGAATCCCCCTCCTTTTTTAGAGGAACGTATTCCCCTAGCACCTCTATGGAGAAGGGAAGGGCAAAATACACCTTATCAACAACCAGGAAAAACCAAAAGAACACACACAAACGGGGACGGAGGGGAAGGGGAATTGCCTCCCAGGAAGAAAAGTTACAGCAATTAAGTAAAGGTATTTTCAATCTATCCGACAAAATTCTCACTAATGACCAAATAAGAATTTTGGGTAAGGGTTTAAGTTTTTGCCCCTCAAATCCACATAGGATGTTTGAAATATATGTGGATTTAAATAAATTCACGAGAAAGTTATCATTACAACGATATTTTGCAAAAAAATCACTTCAAACAAATAGAAATATAGGTATCCCCATTCTCACAGATAACATGCCAACATGTAGGAAGACTACAGTAATATATGTTGATCCTGAAGATCTATCAGAACAACTTTTTGAGGGAGTGATTCACACAAATTTTGCACCACCATCTTCATTCAATCCAAAAGGAGAGGATACAGCATATCTTGATATTTTTCAAAGTCTAGTGTTAGAAGATTTGGAAAAACTTCCCATCCGCAACAGCAATCATAGTAATATTTGGCCCAATGAAAAGAAAGCCCTTTTGGAACTTACTAGAGATAAGAACATAGTCATCCGCCAGGCGGACAAAGGCGGGGGGATAGTGATCCAAAACTACCTGGATTATATCAATGAAGCATACAGAATAGTTCTTGACAAAGAATATTATAATAAATTAGAAAAAGATCCCACAGACAACTTTTCAAAAGAGTTAATAACATTGATTAATTTTGGACATACAAATGGCATTTTGAATAAAAAAGAAAAAACATATTTGATTCCCAAAAGTCCGAACATACCTTATTATTATCACCTACCCAAAATACATAAACAACTAAATAACCCACCCGGTAGGCCTATCATTGCAGGAATGAATAGTATCACTGACAATCTATCTTCTTATATTGATTTTTATCTTCAAAAATATGTATCACAACTGAGGTCCTACATTAGAGACACTACTGATCTATTAATCAAACTTTCTAACATCAAAAAAGAAGAAAATTTGTATTGGGTCTCTTGTGATGTCACTTCGCTTTATTCAAATATTGCACATAACATAGGGTTAAAATCAATAGATTATTTTCTAAGTGAAGACATATATATGTCGGACCTTCAAAAAAATTACATATTAGAACTCATCAATTTTATTTTGACCCATAATTATTTTCAGTTTTTAGATAACTTTTATATACAAATTAAAGGGACGGCCATGGGGACCAGATTTGCTCCCAGTTTCGCAAACCTATTCATGGGTTATTTTGAATCAATTTACATCTATGATTCTAACTGGGAGCAAAATCTGGTCTTCTATGGCCGTTATATAGATGATCTGCTTTTTTTATGGAAGGGTCCATTGGATTCTCTGACAGCCTTTCAGAATGAATTAAATATGAATAATATGGGGATTAAGTTCACATGGAACGTACAAATAGATAAAATTGATTTTTTGGATGTTTCCCTAATGTGGGGCATAGATGATAAGGTGGAATCATGCACTTTTTTCAAAACAGTCGATAGCAACAATTTACTAGACTATCACAGTAACCATTACTCCAGTTGGAAAATAAACATACCATACAGTCAGTTTCGAAGAATTCGAAGAAATTGTACAGATATCAATACATTTGATATCCAAAGCCAGACCCTCATAGATCGTTTTAAAGAAAAACATTACCCTGCATCTCTCATTGAACATAGTTACCATAGGGCACGTGCCCAAAATAGGCATGAATTATTCACTAGTAAAAAGAAGAAAGAATCTACATTTGATTCAGGATATGAATCAACATTCATTACGAGATATAACGACAACCATAGGGAGATTAGAAAGATCTTATCTAAACATTGGACACTATTAAAGAAAGACCCTGTTCTGCGATCCATTTTAGGGGAGAAACCAATATGCACTTTTAGGAGAGCCCCAACAATAAAGGAAAAACTTGCACCTAGTAAGATAGTGATGTGCAAAAGGGAAACAAATGCACCATTCAATAGAGGAAACATACAAGATAGCACTCAAGGTGCAAAAATAGGCTTTTTCAGATGTCACAAAAATAGATGCAGTATGTGTAAATATACCATCAATGGACAAAAGAGTATCAAAGTAAATAACACAGGGGAAACTTTTACATTAACACAAAAAATAACATGCAGTTCTACTTATGTGGTCTATTGTATCACCTGCATCTGTGGCCTACATTATATAGGCCGCACCTGCAGGATGATAAGACAGAGATGGTCTGAACATCTCAGATGCATTGTGAAAGGATTAGATAAATACAGTACTTCTAGACATCATACAGCATCACATGGCACTAACAAATGCCTTATGAAGATAACCCCACTCGAGGTAGTGACTGCTAGTAATTCCCAAAATAGAATGATTAAACTTCGTCAAAGGGAGACCTTCTGGATCTATAGATTTTCATCTTTACATCCAGAAGGCCTCAATGAAGTAATTGATACAGCAGCCTTTTAGATCAATCCAGTACAAACATTCAGTTCATTCTATCTTTTAATTTAAGGGTTCTGTTATACAAGCTTCATATCTGTTCTCTCACATTAGTAGTGCACTTAATATTAATGTGTATATAATGGATCATATCCTCATTGATATTGATATATATTATTTAGAAGGAATGTAAGTATAGATCACCTGAGGTCACCACCCAGTAAATATCTTAATATACCAGTAATGTTTCATCTTGAAAATATATTCAGTATTTACTATCCATCTTACAATCATTCAAGCATCATATCACTATAAAACACATTTAATCACATTAATGGAGATATGTATATTTAGAATACTATAAACATACAATTTGTCTATATTCATACACATAGAGTATTTATTATATTAATTATAAACACTTAACATTGTCACACTATACACATTTAATCATATGAGTCACATAGGAATTGATATATTCATGGTCATACACATAATATTATTATAGTTATATTATTTATATATTATTACTCTAGTCACATAGGTTTTTATAATAGCACATCTATTTATATATATTTATTTACATAAAATAAGATATAGTTAGAGTACTTAACACTAGTCACACATAGAATTCACTAATTATCACTATTTATAGCATATAGTAACCATAATTTTCCTCTATATGTTTTTTCACATGTCTTTTCATATAGAACAATTTATTAATTTATTCACTAGGGCACAGAAAGCACACACAAAAAATGGAAGACTATAATTCATATTTTTTTATATATATATAGTTTTATTTATATACATTATACAGGTTACCAATATATAAAAATATATGAGTATATGCATCTATTCGATTGAAGCGCAATGATTACGAGACTGGCATTATTTTGAATGTTATGATTCAGTAAAAATTGACGAATACTGTGAGGATAGGATATGCTTTCACAGAGCAGTAATACCAAAGGGCTACACAAATTGGCTGATGCTATCTCGAACATAGCCATAGGGTTATATATAAATATATCATAATAGCAAAGCAGTTCATATCCCAAAAAAATAAATAGACAATAGTTGATTTATTTATTTTTTTTTTTTATTTTTTTTTTAACGATAGAAAACACACGCCTATAAGCTGGGATTCACACACATAGTGACGCGTGATTGGTTTATGCTACACGCCCACGGATTATCACCTACACATTGGACATTGTGAAATCAGAGAGGGAGCTTTAAACAAATAGACATAGCCCTTCATAAAATCAGCTTATGATATGCACAATACAACAATTCAGATAACATTTAAACAGTTTATTGTAGGAGATCATGTCAAAAGGGGTAAGAATATATTAGGAAGAAAGTTGAGGAATTGTATTTAAAGACCGGCGATAAATGATACACGCCCACTAGCCATTACCCACACATATGGAAGTGTGAGATAGGCTAATGACACACACCCACAAGCTGACAGCTTTATATATGATATAAACAAACTAGCTAATGCTTTTAATTAATAAATAAATTAGACTTTCTACTATGAACAAAGGGGAGGAAAGAAATCCTCAGGAAATAAAGAAGTTATTAACCATATAAAATAGAAATAAATAGTGCATTCACTTTCATAAAGAGAGATTGCTGAAAATTTAATGAACCAACTATATGAGTGCTGTATTTGTTTTTTTGCTGAAACACTATTGTGCATACTATATATGTTTTCTTCCGAAATGTTTATGAGATATATTGTAATATCTGCTATATACTTGTTTTGATACTAGCTGTATATGTTAAAGTAGATCTATGCATACAATGAGTTATATATTCACATACTGGTATCAAGAAAAGTCAGTTTGTATTGTGAAGGTCACCATAGCAACATTTGCATAAGTAATTGGTAAATTGGGTGTGACCAATGTTTTAATTTATTTGAGGATGTATAAATAGGAGACTTCAGTTTTAGATCAGTATAACTTGCCTGAGGAAACAGAGTGGTAGCTCTGAGAAACGCGTAGCGAATTCTACTGATTTTTATTGTACACTGTTATATTTTTATATAAAGTGTTTTTTATATATATCTGGAGTCTCCTGAATTTTTTATCTGAACCTTCTGAATACATTGGACCATCTTTCACCGGAGTGGTATGTGCGCTGGGCCACTTTTAATATACCCAGCTTGCTTCATTAGCACTACAGTGTGCTCTATACTTTGTGAGTATATCTCTGAAGGGTAAAGCTGGTGGGTTCACACTCTGCTTACTAATTCCACACTAGGAGTCGCCCTCTGTATATCTTCTTACTTTTCAGATGATTTTGGAAATCTACTAAGAGGAGCTGCCCTAGCATTCTAATGCACAGTCAACTGGGACACTGATAAGTTTCCAGACTGCTTATCTAGGCATTATCTTTGCCTTCACTACATGTGAGTACAAAATCTATATCTCATTCTATTTATCCTTATATATACTGGCTACACTAGGAGGCGCCCTTTCTTTTTTTGTTTCAAGGTTGAAAAAAAGACTGAAGTCCATCGAGTTCAACCTATACAAATCTAAAATACTTACAAAAAGCTCCAGTTAAGCTTAAATAACCCCATTAAAATGTGACCCATTTAATACTAGCAATCATATCCATGAATTTTGTTAGTATACAGAAACTTATCCAGACTATTTTTAAATGTATCTATGGTATTGGCATTCACTACCTCCTTTGGTAATGAGTTCCACAATTTTATTGCTCTCACAGTGAAAAAACGTTTCCGTTGCAGGAGATTAAATCTCCTTTCCTCCAACCTTAAATTATGACCTCTTGTCAGAAACAATTTTCTTGGAATAAACAGAGCTTCTGCCATCTCTGTATATGGGCCTTGAATATATTTATATAAAGTAATCATGTCACCTCTCAAGCGCCTTTTTTCTAAAGAAAACAGACCCAGTTTGGCTAGCCTCTCCTCATAGGTTAATTTCTCCAATCCCCTTATTAGCTTTGTGGCCCTTCTCTGAACTTTTTCTAGTTCTGCAATATCTTTTTTAGCAATTGGTCCCCAGAACTGCACTCCAAACTCAAGGTGAGGTCTTACCAGGGCTTTATATAATGACAGAATTATGCTTTCCTCCCTTGAATCAATACCTCTTTTAATACATGCTAGTATCTTATTAGCCTTTGAAGCCGCTGCCCTGCATTGTGCACCCATCTTTAGCTTGTTATCTATTACTACTCCCAAATCCCTTTCCTCCTGTGTTTGGCTAAGTCTTGTCCCATTTAAAAAATACGTAGCCTGCTTATTTTTACTTCCAAAATGTAGAACCTTGCATTTTTCCGTATTAAATCTCATTTTCCATTCACTTGCCCATAGTTCTAATTTTAGCAAATCCCTTTGTAAAGACAGTTCGTCCTGCTCTGACCTTATGACCTTACTTAACTTAGTATCATCTGCAAAAATAGAGATGTCGCTATTTAATCCTTGCTCCAAGTCATTTATAAAAATATTAAAAAGAACAGGGCCCAGTACTGATCCCTGGGGGACGCCACTGATTACCTTTGTCCAATCTGAGTATGATCCATTTACTACTACTCGTTGCTCCCTATCTTTTATCCAGTTATTTATCCATGAGCTAACATTTTCAGCTATTCCCAGTCCCTTAATTTTGTGCATTAATCTCTCATGTGGCACTGTATCAAATGCCTTTGCAAAATCTAAGTATATCACATCCACTGATTCCCCTTTATCTATATTTTGACTTACTTCCTCGTAGAATCTAATCAGATTAGTTTGACATGATCTATTTCTCCTAAAGCCATGCTGATTAGAACTCATAATCTTGTTTACACGAATATGCTCATCAATATAATCCCTTATAATCCCTTCAAATATCTTCCCCACTATTGATGTCAGACTAACTGGTCTATAGCTTCCTGGATCATCCCTGCTTCCCTTTTTGAAGAGTGGCACCACATCAGCTTTACGCCAATCCTGGGGTACCATGCCTGAGGATAATGAGTCTTGAAAAATTAAGAGTAAAGGTTTGTCTATAACAGTGCTAAGTTCCCTCAACACCCTTGGGTGTATTCCATCTGGGCCTGGAGTTTTATTTACCTTAATATTTTCCAGTTTTTTCCTGATATCCTCTAAACAAAACCCAGTTAGTGGTATGGACTGGCATGTTCTATTATGTTCAAAAGTATCATTCAATGGTTCTTCTCTTGTGTATACTGAAGAAAAAAACTGGTTTAGTACCTCAGCCTTCTCCCTGTCATTATTTATCATGCTACCCTCCACACATTTTAATGTACCTATATTATCCTTCTTAGATTTTTTGCTATTTATGTACTTAAAGAACCTTTTAGGGTTAGACTTAGAATCCTTAGCAATTAATTTTTCATTTTCAATTTTGGCTAATTTGATTGCTTTTTTGCATGCTTTGTTACATTCCTTACCTGTAAAATAAACCCTAATATAGCTGCAATATAACTAATAGTTACATTGTAGCTATTTTAGCATTTATATTTATTTTACAGGCAACTTTGTATTTATTTTAACTAGGTACAATAGCTATTAAATAGTTATTGACTAATTAATAGCTACCTAGTTAAAATAATTACAAAATTACCTGTAAAATAAATCCTAACCTAAGTTACAATTAAACCTAACACTACACTATCATTAAATAAATTAACTACAAGTACCTACAATTATCTACAATTAAATAAACTAAAGTACAAACCCCCCCCCACTAAATTACAAAAACAAACAAACACTAAATTACAAAAAATAAAAAAATATTACAAGAATTTTAAACTAATTACACCTAATCTAAGCCCCCTAATAAAATAACAAAGCCCCCCAAAATAAAAAAAAATGCCCTACCCTATACTAAATTACAAAAGTTAACAGCTCTATTACCTTACCAACCCTTAAAAGGGCCTTTTGCGGGGCATGCCCCAAAGAAAACAGCTCTTTTGCCTGTAAAAAAAAACACAATACCCCCCCACATTACAACCCACCACCCACATACCCCTACTCTAACCCAAACCCCCCTTAAATAAACCTAACACTACCCCCCTGAAGATCTCCCTACCTTGAGTCGTGTTCACCCAGCCGGGCCGAAGTCTTCATCCGATGGGGCAGAAGAGTACATCCAGACCGGCAGAAGTCTTCATCCAAGCGGGGCAAGAAGAGGTCTTCCATCCATCATACAAGTACCAAAATACAAACAAACACTAAATTACCAAAAATAATAAAATATTACAATAATTTTAAACTAATTACACCTAATCTAAGCCGCCTACTAGCTATTAATATAGCTACAATATAACTAATAGTTACATTGTAGCTATTTTAGGATTTATATTTATTTTACAGGCAACTTTGTATTTATTTTAACTAGGTACAATAGTTATTAAATAGTTAATAACTATTTAATAACTACCTAGCTAAAATAAATACAAATTTACCTGTAAAATAAATCATAACCTAAGTTACAATTACACCTAACACTACACTATCATTAAATTAATTAAATAAATGAATCCTATTTAAAACTAAATACTTACCTGTAAAATAAACCCTAATATAGCTGCAATATAACTAATAGTTACATTGTAGCTATTTTAGCATTTATATTTATTTTACAGGCAACTTTATATTTATTTTAACTAGGTTCAATAGCTATTAAATAGATATTGACTATTTAATAGCTACCTAGTTAAAATAATTACAAAATTACCTGTAAAATAAATCCTAACCTAAGTTACAATTAAACCTAACACTACACTATCATTAAATAAATTAACTACAAGTACCTACAATTAAATACAATTAAATAAACTAAACTAAAGTACAAATCCCCCCCCACTAAATTACAAAAAATAAAAAAATATTACAAGAATTTTAAACTAATTACACCTAATCTAAGCCCCCTAATAAAATAACAAAGCCCCCCAAAATAAAAAAAAATGCCCTACCCTATACTAAATTACAAAAGTTAACAGCTCTATTACCTTACCAACCCTTAAAAGGGCCTTTTGCGGGGCATGCCCCAAAGAAAACAGCTCTTTTGCCTGTAAAAAAAAACACAATACCCCCCCACATTACAACCCACCACCCACATACCCCTACTCTAACCCAAACCCCCCTTAAATAAACCTAACACTACCCCCCTGAAGATCTCCCTACCTTGAGTCGTGTTCACCCAGCCGGGCCGAAGTCTTCATCCGATGGGGCAGAAGAGTACATCCAGACCGGCAGAAGTCTTCATCCAAGCGGGGCAAGAAGAGGTCTTCCATCCATCATACAAGTACCAAAATACAAACAAACACTAAATTACCAAAAATAATAAAATATTACAATAATTTTAAACTAATTACACCTAATCTAAGCCGCCTACTAGCTATTAATATAGCTACAATATAACTAATAGTTACATTGTAGCTATTTTAGGATTTATATTTATTTTACAGGCAACTTTGTATTTATTTTAACTAGGTACAATAGTTATTAAATAGTTAATAACTATTTAATAACTACCTAGCTAAAATAAATACAAATTTACCTGTAAAATAAATCATAACCTAAGTTACAATTACACCTAACACTACACTATCATTAAATTAATTAAATAAATGAATCCTATTTAAAACTAAATACTTACCTGTAAAATAAACCCTAATATAGCTGCAATATAACTAATAGTTACATTGTAGCTATTTTAGCATTTATATTTATTTTACAGGCAACTTTATATTTATTTTAACTAGGTTCAATAGCTATTAAATAGATATTGACTATTTAATAGCTACCTAGTTAAAATAATTACAAAATTACCTGTAAAATAAATCCTAACCTAAGTTACAATTAAACCTAACACTACACTATCATTAAATAAATTAACTACAAGTACCTACAATTAAATACAATTAAATAAACTAAACTAAAGTACAACCCCCCCCCCACTAAATTACAAAAAATAAAAAAATATTACAAGAATTTTAAACTAATTACACCTAATCTAAGCCCCCTAATAAAATAACAAAGCCCCCCAAAATAAAAAAATGCCCTACCCTATACTAAATTACAAAAGTTAACAGCTCTATTACCTTACCAGCCCTTAAAAGGGCCTTTTGCGGGGCATGCCCCAAAGAAAACAGCTCTTTTGCCTGTAAAAAAAAACACAATACCCTCCCCACATTACAACCCACCACCCACATACCCCTACTCTATCCCCAAACCCCCCTTAAATAAACCTAACACTACCCCCCTGAAGATCTCCCTACCTTGAGTTGTGTTCACCCAGCCGGGCCGAAGTCTTCATCCGATGGGGCAGAAGAGGACATCCAGACCGGCAGAAGTCTTCATCCAAGCGGGGCAAGAAGATGTCTTCCATCCATCAGAAAAGTACCAAAAAACAAACAAACACTAAATTACCAAAAATAATAAAATATTACAATAATTTTAAACTAATTACACCTAATCTAAGCCCCCTACTAGCTATTAATATAGCTACAACTAATAGTTACATTGTAGCTATTTTAGGATTTATATTTATTTTACAGGCAACTTTGTATTTATTTTAACTAGGTACAATAGTTATTAAATAGTTAATAACTATTTAATAACTACCTAGCTAAAATAAATACAAATTTACCTGTAAAATAAATCCTAACCTAAGTAACAATTACACCTAACACTACACTATCATTAAATTAATTAAATAAATGAATCCTATTTAAAACTAAATACTTACCTGTAAAATAAACCCTAATATAGCTACAATATAACTAATAGTTACATTGTAGCTATTTTAGGATTTATATTTATTTTACAGGCAACTTTGTATTTATTTTAACTAGGTACAATAGCTATTAAATAGATATTTACTGTTTAATAGCTACCTAGTTAAAATAATTACAAAATTAACTGTAAAATAAATCCTAACCTAAGTTACAATTAAACCTAACACTGCACTATCATGAAATAAATTAAATAAATTAACTACAAGTACCTACAATTAAATACAATGCAATAAACTAAACTAAAGTACAAAAAAACAAACACTAAATTACAAAAAATAAAAAAAATTACAAGAATTTTAAACTAATTACACCTAATCTAAGCTCCCTAATAAAATAACAAAGCCCCCCAAAATAAAAAAATGCCCTACCCTATACTAAATTACAAAAGTTAACAGCTCTATTACCTTACCAGCCCTTAAAAGGGCCTTTTGCGGGGGCATGCCCCAAAGAAAACAGCTCTTTTGCCTGTAAAAAAAAACACAATACCCCCCCCCCCCACATTACAACCCACCACCCACATACCCCTACTCTAACCCAAACCCCCCTTAAATAAACCTAACACTACCCCCCTGAAGATCGCCCTACCGTGTCTTCACCCAGCGGGCCGAAGTCTTCATCTGATGGGGCAGAAGAGGACATCCAGACTGGCAGAAGTCTTCATCCAAGCGGGGCAAGAAGAGGTCTTCCATCCATCAGAAGTCTTGATCCAGGCGGCATCTTCTCTGTTCATCCATCCGGAGCGGAGCGGCAGCATCCTGAAGAGACATCCGACGCAGAGCATCCTCTTCTTTCTTGATCCGACGACTAAATGACTGTACCTTTAAGTGACGTCATCCAAGATGGCGTCCCTTGAATTCCGATTGGTTGATAGGATTCTATCAGCCAATCGGAATTAAGGTAGGAATATTCTGATTGGCTGATGGAATCAGCCAATCAGATTCAAGTTCAATCCGATTGGCTGAGTAGGGGTATGTGGGTGGTGGGTTGTAATGTGGGGGGGGGTATTGTGTTTTTTTTTACAGGCAAAAGAGCTGTTTTCTTTGGGGCATGCCCCCGCAAAAGGCCCTTTTAAGGGCTGGTAAGGTAATAGAGCTGTTAACTTTTGTAATTTAGTATAGGGTAGGGCATTTTTTTATTTTGGGGGGCTTTGTTATTTTATTAGGGGGCTTAGATTAGGTGTAATTAGTTTAAAATTCTTGTAATTTTTTTTATTTAACAAATTTAGTGTTTGTTTTTTTGTACTTTAGTTTAGTTTATTTCATTGTATTTAATTGTAGGTACTTGTAGTTAATTTATTTAATTTATTTCATGATAGTGTAGTGTTAGGTTTAATTGTAACTTAGGTTAGGATTTATTTTACAGGTAATTTTGTAATTATTTTAACTAGGTAGCTATTAAACAGTAAATATCTATTTAATAGCTATTTTGCCTAGTTAAAATGAATACAAAGTTGCCTGTAAAATAAATATAAATGCTAAAATAGCTACAATGTAACTATTAGTTATATTGTAGCTATATTAGGGTTTATTTTACAGGTAAGTATTTAGTTTTAAATAGGATTAATTTATTTAATGAATTTAATGATAGTGTAGTGTTAGGTGTAATTGTAACTTAGGTTAGGATTTATTTTACAGGTAAATTTGTATTTATTTTAGCTAGGTAGTTATTAAATAGCTATTAAATATTTAATAACTATTGTACCTAGTTAAAATAAATACAAAGTTGCCTGTAAAATAAATATAAATCCTAAAATAGCTACAATGTAACTATTAGTTATATTGTAGCTATATTAATAGCTAGTAGGGGGCTTAGATTAGGTGTAATTAGTTTAAAATTATTGTAATATTTTATTATTTTTGGTAATTTAGTGTTTGTTTGTTTTTTGGTACTTTTCTGATGGATGGAAGACCTCTTCTTGCCCCGCTTGGATGAAGACTTCTGCCGGTCTGGATGTCCTCTTCTGCCCCATCGGATGAAGACTTCGGCCCGGCTGGGTGAACACGACTCAAGGTAGGGAGATCTTCAGGGGGGTAGTGTTAGGTTTATTTAAGGGGGGGTTTGGGTTAGAGTAGGGGTATGTGGGTGGTGGGTTGTATTGTGGGGGGGTATTGTGTTTTTTTTTTTACAGGCAAAAGAGCTGTTTTCTTTGGGGCATGCCCCCGCAAAAGGCCCTTTTAAGGGCTGGTAAGGTAATAGAGCTGTTAACTTTTGTAATTTAGTATAGGGTAGGGCATTTTTTTATTTTTGGGGGCTTTGTTATTTTATTAGGGGGCTTAGATTAGGTGTAATTAGTTTAAAATTCTTGTAATATTTTTTTATTTTTTGTAATTTAGTGGGGGGTTTTTTGTACTTTAGTTTAGTTTATTTAATTGTATTTAATTGTAGGTACTTGTAGTTAATTTATTTAATGATAGTGTAGTGTTAGGTTTAATTGTAACTTAGGTTAGGATTTATTTTACAGGTAATTTTGTAATTATTTTAACTAGGTAGCTATTAAATAGTCAATATCTATTTAATAGCTATTGAACCTAGTTAAAATAAATACAAAGTTGCCTGTAAAATAAATATAAATGCTAAAATAGCTACAATGTAACTATTAGTTATATTGCAGCTATATTAGGGTTTATTTTACAGGTAAGTCTTTAGTTTTATATAGGATTCATTTATTTAATTAATTTAATGATAGTGTAGTTTTAGGTGTAATTTTAACTTAGGTTATGATTTATTTTACAGGTAAATTTGTATTTATTTTAGCTAGGTAGTTATTAAATAGTTATTAACTATTTAATAACTATTGTACCTAGTTAAAATAAATACAAAGTTGCCTGTAAAATAAATATAAATCCTAAAATAGCTATAATGTAACTATTAGTTATATTGTAGCTATATTAATAGCTAGTAGGGGGCTTAGATTAGGTGTAATTAGTTTAAAATTATTGTAATATTTTATTATTTTTGGTAATTTAGTGTTTGTTTGTATTTTGGTACTTGTATGATGGATGGAAGACCTCTTCTTGCCCCGCTTGGATGAAGACTTCTGCCGGTCTGGATGTACTCTTCTGCCCCATCGGATGAAGACTTCGGCCCGGCTGGGTGAACACGACTCAAGGTAAGGAGATCTTCAGGGGGGTAGTGTAAGGTTTATTTAAGGGGGGTTTGGGTTAGAGTAGGGTTATGTGGGTGGTGGGTTGTAATGTGGGGGGGTATTGTGTTTTTTTTTACAGGCAAAAGAGCTGTTTTCTTTGGGGCATGCCCCGCAAAAAGCCCTTTTAAGGGTTGGTAAGGTAATAGAGCTGTTAACTTTTGTAATTTAGTATAGGGTAGGGCATTTTTTTTTATTTTGGGGGGCTTTGTTATTTTATTAGGGGGCTTAGATTAGGTGTAATTAGTTTAAAATTCTTGTAATATTTTTTTATTTTTTGTAATTTAGTGTTTGTTTGTTTTTGTAATTTAGTGGGGGGTTTTTGTACTTTAGTTTATTTAATTGTAGATGATTGTAGGTACTTGTATTTAATGTATTTAATGATAGTGTAGTGTTAGGTTTAATTGTAACTTAGGTTAGGATTTATTTTACAGGTAATTTTGTAATTATTTTAACTATTTATTATTTTAATTATTGTAGCTATTAATTAGTCAATAACTATTTAATAGCTATTGTACCTAGTTAAAATAAATACAAAGTTGCCTGTAAAATAAATATAAATGCTAAAATAGCTACAATGTAACTATTAGTTATATTGCAGCTATATTAGGGTTTATTTTACAGGTAAGTATTTAGTTTTAAATAGGATTCATTTATTTAATTAATGTAATGATAGTTTAGTGTTAGGTGTAATTGTAACTTAGGTTAGGATTTATTTTACAGGTAAATTTGTATTTATTTTAGCTAGGTAGTTATTAAATAGTTATTAACTATTTAATAACTATTGTACCTAGTTAAAATAAATACAAAGTTGCCTGTAAAATAAATATAAATGCTAAAATAGCTAAAATGTAACTATTAGTTATATTGCAGCTATATTAAGGTTTATTTTACAGGTAAGTATTTAGTTTTAAATAGGATTCATTTATTTAACTATAGTAAATTTATTTCATTTTATTTAAATTATATTTAAGTTAGGGGGTGTTAGTGTTAGGGTTAGACTTAGGTTTAGGGGTTAATAACCTTATTATAGCGGCGACGTTGGGGGCGGGAGATTAGGGGTTAATAATTGTAGGTAGGTGGCGGCGATGTTAGGGAGGGCAGATTAGGGGTTAATAAAATGTATTATAGTGTTTGCGAGGCGGGAGTGCGGCGGTTTAGGGGTTAATACATTTATTAAAGTGGCGGCGATTTGCGGTCGGCAGATTAGGGGTTAATACTTGTAGATAGATTGCGGCGACGTTGGGGGGGCAGATTAGGGGTTAATAACCACAATGTAGGGGTCGGCGGTGTTAGGGACAGCAGATTAGGGGTTAATAGCTATAATGTAGGCGGCGGCGATATCGGGTCGGCAGATTAGGGGTTAATACTTGTAGTTAGATTGCGGCGACGTTGGGGGGGCAGATTAGGGGTTAATAACTATAATGTAGGGGTCGGCGGTGTTAGGGACAGCAGATTAGGGGTTAATAGCTATAATGTAGGCGGCGGCGATATCGGGTCGGCAGATTAGGGGTTAATACTTGTAGTTAGATTGCGGCGACGTTGGGGGGGGGGCAGATTAGGGGTTAATAACTATAATGTAGGGGTCGGCGATGTTAGGGACAGCAGATTAGGGGTTAATAGCTATAATGTAGGCGGCGGCGATATCGGGTCGGCAGATTAGGGGTTAATACTTGTAGTTAGATTGCGGCGACGTTGGGGGGGGCAGATTAGGGGTTAATAACTATAATGTAGGGGTCGGCGATGTTAGGGACAGCAGATTAGGGGTTAATAGCTATAATGTAGGTGGCGGCGATATTCGGTCGGCAGATTAGGGGTTAATAAAATAATGCAGGTGTCAGTGATAGCGGGGGCAGCAGATTAGGGGTTAATAAGTGTCAGATTAGGGGTGTTTAGAGACTCGGGGTACATGTTAGGGTGTTAGGTGCAGACTTAGTGTTTCCCCATAGGAAACAATCGAGCTGCGGTGTTAGTTTTTTTTTCAGCCGAAACTCCCATTGTTTCCTATGGGGAAATGCCGAATTTTACCGAGCTAATTCGGATTTATTCGGAGATACGGCAGCTATTTCGGATTCATTCGGTAGATTCGGAAGTATTTTAATTCGGAAATCCGAATCGATCCGAATCTCCGAATTTACCGAATTTTCCGAATTTCCGAATAAATCCGAAACGAACCGCACATGTCTAGTTTCTGTTGGAGCTGTGTGAAGGTCAGCAAATTGCCCTGGGAGTACATGTCGGCTACCCTATATAACCCCTTATTTTCCCATTTTTTGATGTGAAATTTAAATTCTTCATTAACAATGAATTTCAAGGGCCGAATCTTTGTGTGTGAGGGAAGAATTCCCTCCATGGTCCGTGTGGGTGGCCACTGTCGTCTAGAGAGTAATGTGGTTTTATTTTGGTATATGGGATGTCAATCAATCAGTTTTTTGGACCAAAGGATGCCATCTGGAGTCTCCTGTCCCACCATCTCTGCTTCTAAGAGAGGCCATATCACATCTTCCTGTCTCCTACTTAAGAGGGAATCCTGGGCCAGTCTTGCCGCTCTATAGTAATCAAGTAGATTGGGGACCCCTATCCCTCTCAGTTGTCTATGTCTGTTTAAGATAGTGTGAGGAATTCTCGGGTGCTTATTGTCTCTTAGGAAGCCATGTATGTCTCTCTGAAGGCTAGCAATGTCTGTAATGTTAATCCTGATCGGGAGCACCCTAAATAAGTATAGTATTCTAGGTAGAGTCGTCATTTTTATCGCGGATAGTCTCCCATACCAAGAAAACATAATTTATGCTTACCTGATAAATTCCTTTCTTCTGTAGTGTGATCAGTCCACGGGTCATCATTACTTGTGGGATATTAACTGCTCCCCTACAGGAAGTGCAAGAGGATTCACCCAGCAGAGTTGCTATATAGCTCCTCCCCTCTACGTCACCTCCAGTCATTCGACCAAGGACCAACGAGAAAGGAGAAGCCAAGGGTGTAGTGGTGACTGGAGTATAATTTAAAAAATATTTACCTGCCTTAAAAAACAGGACGGGCCGTGGACTGATCACACTACAGAAGAAAGGAATTTATCAGGTAAGCATAAATTATGTTTTCTTCTGTTAAGTGTGATCAGTCCACGGGTCATCATTACTTGTGGGATACCAATACCAAAGCAAAAGTACACGGATGACGGGAGGGATAGGCAGGCTCTTTATACAGAAGGAACCACTGCCTGAAGAACCTTTCTCCCAAAAATAGCCTCCGAGGAAGCAAAAGTGTCAAATTTGTAAAATTTGGAAAAAGTATGAAGCGAAGACCAAGTTGCAGCCTTGCAAATCTGTTCAACAGAGGCCTCATTCTTAAAGGCCCAAGTGGAAGCCACAGCTCTAGTGGAATGAGCTGTAATTCTTTCAGGAGGCTGCTGTCCAGCAGTCTCATAAGCTAAACGAATTATGCTACGAAGCCAAAAAGAGAGAGAGGTAGCAGAAGCTTTTTGACCTCTCCTCTGACCAGAGTAAACGACAAACAGGGAAGACGTTTGTCGAAAATCTTTAGTTGCCTGTAAATAAAATTTAAGGGCACGAACTACATCCAGATTGTGCAAAAGACGTTCCTTCCTCGAAGAAGGATTTGGGCACAAGGATGGAACAACAATCTCCTGATTGATATTCCTGTTAGTGACTACCTTAGGTAAGAACCCAGGCTTAGTACGCAGAACTACCTTATCCGAGTGAAAAATCAAATAAGGAGAATCACAATGTAAGGCTGATAACTCAGAGACTCTTCGAGCCGAGGAAATAGCCATTAAAAATAGAACTTTCCAAGATAACAACTTTATATCAATGGAATGAAGGGGTTCAAACGGAACACCCTGTAAAACGTTAAGAACAAGGTTTAAACTCCATGGTGGAGCCACAGCTTTAAACACAGGTTTAATCCTGGCCAAAGCCTGACAAAAAGCCTGAACGTCTGGAACTTCTGACAGACGATTGTGTAACAGAATGGACAGAGCTGAGATCTGTCCCTTTAAGGAACTAGCGGATAACCCCTTTTCTAAACCTTCTTGTAGAAAAGACAATATCCTAGGAATCCTAACCTTACTCCAAGAGTAACCTTTGGATTCGCACCAATATAGGTATTTACGCCATATTTTATGGTAAATCTTTCTGGTAACAGGCTTCCTAGCCTGTATTAAGGTATCAATAACTGACTCAGAAAACCACGCTTTGATAAGATCAAGCGTTCAATTTCCAAGCAGTCAGCTTCAGAGAAGTTAGATTTTGATGTTTGAAAGGACCCTGAATCAGAAGGTCCTGTTTCAGAGGTAACGACCAAGGTGGACAGAATGACATGTCCACCAGATCTGTATACCAAGTCCTGCGTGGCCATGCAGGCGCTATTAGAATCACTGATGCTTTCTCCTGTTTGATTCTGGCAATCAATCGAGGAAGCATCGGGAAAGGTGGAAACACATGAGCCATCCTGAAGGTCCATGGTGCTGTCAAGGCATCTATCAGGACCGCTCCCGGATCCCTGGATCTGGACCCGTAGCGCGGAAGCTTGGCATTCTGTCGAGACGCCATGAGATCTATCTCTGGTTTGCCCCAACGTCGAAGTATTTGGGCAAAGACCTCTGGATGAAGTTCCCACTCCCCCGGATGAAAAGTCTGACGACTTAAGAAATCCGCCTCCCAGTTCTAGCGAATTATCTTCGATACTTCCATCATTGCTAGGGAGCTTCTTGTCCCTCCCTGATGGTTGATATAAGCTACAGTCGTGATGTTGTCCGACTGGAACCTGATGAACCCCCGAGTTGCTAACTGGGGCCAAGCCAGAAGAGCATTGAGGACTGCTCTCAATTCCAGAATGTTTATTGGAAGAAGACTCTCCTCCTGATTCCATAGTCCCTGAGCCTTCAGAGAATTCCAGACAGCGCCCCAACCTAGTAGGCTGGCGTCTGTTGGACAGATGTGGCCGAGAAAGCCACCATAGAAGAGAATTTCTGGTCTCTTGAATGGAATGAAGGACACAGCATGCACTTTGAAGTTTTGTTAACCTGTCCTCTGTCAGGTAAATCTTCATTTCTACAGAATCTATCAGAGTCCCCAGGAAGGGAACTCTTGTGAGTGGAAAGAGAGAACTTTTCTCTTCGTTCACTTTCCATCCATGCGACCTTAGAAATGCCAGTACTATCTCTGTATGAGATTTGGCAGTTTGAAAGCTTGAAGCTTGTATCAGTATGTTGTCTAAGTACGGAGCTACTGAAATTCCTCGCGGTCTTAGTACCGCCAGAAGAGTGCCCAGAACCTTTGTGAAGATTCTTGGAGCCGTAGCCAGTCCGAATGGAAGAGCTACAAACTGGTAATGCCTGTCTAAAAAGGCAAACCTTAGATACCGGTAATGACTTCTGTGAATCGGTATGTGAAGGTAAGCATCCTTTAAATCCACTGTGGTCAAGTACTGACCCTCTTGGATCATGGGCAAAATTGTTCGAATAGTTTCCATCTTGAACGATGGAACTCTTAGGAATTTGTTTAGGATCTTTAAATCCAAGATTGGCCTGAAGGTTCCCTCTTTTTTGGGAACTACAAACAGATTTGAGTAAAACCCTTGTCCTTGTTCCAACCGCGGAACTGGATGGATCACTCCCATTAATAAAAGATCTTGTACGCAGCGTAGAAACGCTTCCTTCTTTGTTAGGTTTGTTGACAACCTTGACAGATGAAATCTCCCTCTTGGGGGAGAGGATTTGAAGTCCAGAAGGTATCCCTGAGATATGATCTCTAACGCCCAGGGATCCTGAACATCTCTTGCCCAAGCCTGGGCGAAGAGGGAAAGTCTGCCCCCCACTAGATCCGGTCCCGGATCGGGGGCCCTCAATTCATGCTGTCTTAGGGGCAGCAGCAGGTTTTCTGGCCTGTTTGCCCCTGTTCCAGGACTGGTTAGGTTTCCAGCCTTGTCTGTAGCGAGCAACAGCTCCTTCCTGTTTTGGTGCAGAGGAAGTTGATGCTGCTCCTGCTTTGAAATTACGAAAGGAACAAAAATTGGACTGTCTAGCCTTGGCTTTGGCCTTGTCCTGAGGCAGGGCATGACCTTTACCTCCTGTAATGTCATCAATAATCTCTTTCAAGCCGGGCCCGAATAAGGTCTGCCCTTTGAAAGGAATATTAAGCAATTTAGATTTAGACGTAACATCAGCTGACCAGGATTTTAGCCACAGAGCTCTGCGTGCCTGAATGGCGAATCCTGAATTTTTAGCCGCAAGTTTAGTTAAATGTACTACGGCATCTGAAATAAATGAATTAGCTAACTTAAGGAATTTAAGTTTGTGTGTGATGTCATCTAGTGTGGATGATTGAAGTGTCTCTTCCAGAGACTCAAACCAAAATGCTGCTGCAGCCGTGACAGGCGCAATACATGCAAGAGGTTGCAATATAAACCCTTGTTGAACAAACATTTTCTTAAGGTAACCCTCTAATTTTTTATCCATTGGATCTGAAAAAGCACAGCTATCCTCCACTGGGATAGTGGTACGCTTAGCTAAAGTAGAAACTGCTCCCTCCACCTTAGGGACCATTTGCCATAAGTCCCGTGTGGCGGCGTCTATTGGAAACATTTTTCTGAATATAGGAGGGGGTGAGAAAGGCACACCGGGTCTATCCCACTCCTTAGTAACAATGTCAGTAAGTCTCTTAGGTATAGGAAAAACGTCAGTACTCGTCGGTACCGCAAAATATTTATCCAACCTACACATTTTTTCTGGGATTGCAACTGTGTTACAATCATTCAGAGCCGCTAATACCTCCCCTAGTAACACACGGAGGTTCTCAAGCTTAAATTTAAAATTTGAAATGTCTGAGTCCAGTTTATTTGGATCAGAACCGTCACCCACAGAATGAAGCTCTCCGTCTTCATGTTCTGCAAACTGTGACGCAGTATCAGACATGGCCCTTGCATTATCAGCGCACTCTGTTCTCATCCCAGAGTGATCACGTTTACCTCTTAGTTCTGGTAGTTTAGCCAAAACTTCAGTCATAACAGTAGCCATATCTTGTAATGTGATTTGTAATGGCCGCCCAGATGCACTCGGCGCTACAATATCACGCACCTCCTGAGCGGGAGATGCAGGTACTGACACGTGAGGCGAGTTAGTCGGCATAACTCTCCCCTCGTTGTTTGGTGAAATATGTTCAATTTGTACAGATTGACTATTTTTTAAAGTAGCATCAATACATTTAGTACATAAATTTCTATTGGGCTCCACTTTGGCATTAACACATATAGCACAGATATCTTCCTCTGAATCAGACATGTTTAACACACTAGCAAATAAACAGCAACTTGGAAATACTTTTCAAAGTAATTTACAAATAATATGAAAACGAACTGTGCCTTTAAGAAGCACAGAAAAATATTATAACAGATAAAATAATTAAGTTATAGCATCAATCTTTGTCAGAATATACAGTTTTAGCAAAGGATTGTTCCCCTCAGCAAATGATAACTAACCCAGGCAGCAGAAAAAAAATACACAAATAAACGTTTTTTATATCACAGTCAATACAATCAGCACAGCTCTGCTGTATGATTACTTCCCTCAAAAAAGACTCTTGAGATCCCTGAACTCTGTAGAGATGAACCGGATCATGCAGGAAGAAAATGAACCTCTGACTGAGTTTTTCTGATGCATAGTGAAAGCACCAAAATGGCCCCTCCCCCACACACATAACAGTGAGAGGGATCAGTGAACTGCTCTAATTTAAATCAAAACTATTGCCAAGTGGAAAAAAAGTGCCCAAAACATTTTTTCACCCAGTACCTCAGAGAAAAAAACGTTTTTACATGCCAGCAAAAAAACATTTTACCTCAATAATTAATTGTCATTTAAAACCTATTGCAAGTCCCTGCAAAATAGGTTAAGTCTATGTATACAGTTTAAAAGCCAGAGAAGTACCATTTCCCAGAAAACTGAAGTGTAAAATATACATACATGACAGCCTGATATCAGCTACATCTACTGCATTCAAGGCTGAGTTTACATTATAACGGTATGGCAGGATTTTCTCATCAATTCCATGTCAGAAAATAATAAACTGCTACATACCTCTTTGCAGATTAATCTGCCTGCTGTCCCCTGATCTGAAGTTTACCTCACTCCTCAGATGGCCGAGAAACAGCAATATGATCTTAACTACTCCGGCTAAAATCATAGAAAAACTCAGGTAGATTCTTCTTCAAATTCTACCAGAGAAGGAATAACACACTCCGGTGCTATTATAAAATAACAAACTTTTGATTGAAGATATAAAAACTAAATATATCACCATAGTCCTCTCACACATCCTATCTAGTCGTTGGGTGCAAGAGAATGACTGGAGGTGACGTAGAGGGGAGGAGCTATATAGCAACTCTGCTGGGTGAATCCTCTTGCACTTCCTGTAGGGGAGCAGTTAATATCCCACAAGTAATGATGACCCGTGGACTGATCACACTTAACAGAAGAAAAACCCATTTTCTTCCATTTTCCCAAATCAGATCTAATCGCTTTAAGTAAAGGGGTATAGTTTGCTTCATATAGCTTCGAGGAATGTGACACCAACTTTATGCCTAAATATTTCAACCCATCTAGAGCCCAATTAAAATCAAAGTTTGCTTCTATCAGTTTGATAGTATGCTTAGGAATAGAGAGGGGTAGCGCCTCACACTTATCTATATTTATTTTATATCCCGATATTTTAGAAAACTGCTGTATTGCTTGATATACATATGGTAATGAATGCAGAGGTTTGGAGATAGTCAGCAACACATCGTCCGCAAATAGGGTAATTTTATGGTGGAATCTTCCAATCTCTAGGCCGAATATATCAGGACAATTGCGTATATACGCCGCCAGTGGTTCAATGCATATGGCAAAGATCAGAGGTGAGAGTGGGCAACCTTGTCTGGTGCCATTGAGTATACGGAAGGTTTCTGATTGGTGTCCTATCGCCCGAACAAATGCTGTAGGCCTTGAGTATAACCCCTGAACCGCCTTCATGAAGTTGCCTTCAAATCCCATGTGTGACAGAAGACTCAGCATGTATTTCCAGTCAACCCTGTCAAATGCCTTCTCCGCATCCAATGATAGGATCAGAGAAGGCACTTTTCTGTCTCGCAATAAGTCTATTATCGATACCAATCTACGGATATTGTCCGGGGCTTCCCTATCCTTAATGAATCCCACTTGGTCAGGGTGGATAATACTTGGTAGAATATGTTTGAGTCGGTTGGCCAGGATTTTTGTCACGATCTTAACATCTTGATTGATAAGGGAGATAGGCCTGTAGCTGCTACATAAATTAGGGTTTTTCCCTTGTTTTGGTATTACCACAATTTTGGCTCTAAGGAGTTCTTCTGGTATCGGTCTCCCTTCCATAATAGGATTTGCAAATGTTATCAAATGTGGCACCAGGACTTCCCTAAATGCCTTATAGTACTCCCCCGGGAATCCATCAGGTCCCGGGGCCTTGCCAGGTCTAAGGTCTTTTATAGCCGCTATCACCTCAGCTCTTGTGATCTCAGCATTAAGATTAGTTCTGTCTCCTTCAGTTATCACTGGCAAGCCTGCCCTATCCATAAAGGAGTTAAAAGCCTCCTTCGTCTCTGGGTTATGCTGCACTTTCGTGCCATCATATAATAGCTGATAAAATTTGGCAAACGTGTCAACAATGTCCTGTGGATGGGTCGTGGTCTGGCCTGTCGGTGTCTGAATGCATGGAATAGAAAGGGATTGGTAGTTGTCTCTAAGTTTTTTTGCTAGATATTTGTCAGGCTTGTTGGCAAAGATAAAATAGTTCGTCTTTAGTCTATGTGCAGCTTTTATGGAGTGCTCATTCAGCATAGATTGTAGAGATTGTTTTTTTTCAACTAGCTTGGTGAGTGTGGCTCCAGAGTGGTTTGACTTGTGTAACTTTTCTAATGTGGCAATTTCTGTGTTCAGTTGATTAATAAGGTTGTTGTACTTTTTTTTATGCAATGCCTTTTCTTTAATTAGGACCCCTCTAATCACCGCCTTATGGGCCGCCCAAGGTATAGCTGTGTTTTCTGTAGTCCCAACATTAATTTTCCAATATTCTTGTAGGCTATGTAAAATCCTGCTCTTAACGGGCGGGTGTTTGGTGCTAGATGCATCGTATGTCCATGTCCTAGTTCTCTTAGGGTCCGCTAAGTCTCCTAGAGTAAGCGCCGTCAGAGAGTGATCTGACCAGACACATGGGTGAATATCTAATGAATGTATTGCTGGTTGTAGTATCTGGCTAGTAAATACGTAGTCTATTTTTGAATAGCTGTCGTGTGGTGCTGAATAAAATGTAGTGTCTCCTAGCCCACCATGTCGTGTTTGCCATGTGTCTTGTAGTGTGTGTTGAGCTAAGGTGTCTAGAATGTTCTTAGCAATACTCTTCTGTCTCTGTTTTTTCTTAGACTGTTGGGTAATTGTTTGCTTAGTCAGTGATTGTAGGTCAATGTTAAAATCCCCCGCCAGTATTATTCTTAGTCTAGACCAGTCAGTTAGCAGATTTGAAATAACAGTAAAAAATTTATCTTGTTGTTCATTTGGGGCGTATATATTGCATAAAAGAATTTCTACACCCCCCAAACACCAAAACACTAAAAGGTATCTACCTTCCTTATCAGATATAGTCTCTCTATGAATAAAGGGTATTGAGGAGTGTATAAGGATAGAGACCCCTCTCTTTTTGGAATCTAAAGCAGAGTGGTACTGCTTTGAGTAGTCTCTTGCCCAGTACTTGGGGATAGTATCTTTCAGAAAATGAGTCTCCTGAAGAAAAATAAAATTAGCTTTAAGTCGTCTATAATGTGACATGGCCGTCCTCCTTTTAACATCAGTGTTTAGTCCTCTCGCATTATGCGAGATCAAAACTATCTTAGGAATAAGCATCACAATTTGTGCACCCACATTTCCTCTCAATCCCTCCCTTGGTATCAGGGACCCCAGACACCAGATCTCCCTCCGAGCTCCGGTATCTAAATTTGTAGCCTGAAAATAGAAGCTTGTTAATTTCCCTCTTCCTACTCTGTCTCTCTAATTGTCTCTTCCTTTTCCTATAACCTTGTAGAGCATTTCCGTAAGATGAGCTTAGTAAAGTTATACAACATGGTATGCATTGAGATATTAATAGTATAAACAAACAAATATAATAACACAACATTAAAAAACAATTAAACAATTGAATGGAAATATATCGAAACCAGCACATAAAACCTGTACTGTGCAAGTCCGAGATGGAATTTCAACTTTGCATCACCTGCACCCGATGAAGAGTCCCAGACCCATCTTGTGAGTCTGAGTTGTAGTCGGCCACTCGGCCGTTTTCTGCAACCCCTAAGTCTGAGGGGAGGCCCCAGAATGCAAGAAAAAAAAGAATAGACATTCTCGTCTCTGGCACTCACGTATTGCTTGGACGTCTCATGTTTTGGGTTTCTTTTTGTTAGTCACCTTTTTCCATTTTGGTCTTTGGGGTTTCGCCTTTAGTGACAATACAGCAGAAGAGGTAGATGTCGAATCCTCCCCCAAAATGACCGGTGGTTCCAAGTCCAGGGACTTGCAGATTTCTGGGATCTCCTCAGTGGCTTTAATAGTAAGCATTTTGCCATTTCGCATCACTTGCAACGCGAAGGGGAAGCCCCATCTTTAGGGGATATTATTTTTCCTCAGGAGAAGAGTGAGAGGTTTCAGTGCATATCTTTTCTGTAGTGTTTTAATGCAAAGGTCCTGGAAAAACTGGATAATATTGCCCTGGAACTTGAATGTGGGGTTGTTTCTGGCAGCCAGTAGAATCTTTTCTCTATCAGGGAACCGTAAGAGCTTAACAATAACGTCTCTTGGTGGTTGCTCTGGTTTGGGTTTTGCTTTAAGGGCTCTGTGTGCTCTTTCTATTGGGCACTCAGAATCCGTCTGCCCTCCCAGTATAGCATGGAATAATTGCTGGAGATAGCTGTGTAGATCTTCTGCTCCGATTGACTCAGGGATACCTTTGAGCCTGATGTTGGAGCGTCTGCTCCGGTTTTCCAGATCTTCAATTTTTTCTTCTAGATCTTGTATGTGTTGGCTGTGTGAGTCAAGAGTTTGGGAGACTGTTGTAATTTCCTCCCCCATTTCCTCTGTGGCTGTTTCTAAGGAGTCTACTCGGATGCCCAGCTCTAGTATGTCTGTTTTAATGTCCGTAAGACTGTTAGTGATTGTAGTTTGGAAGCTATCCATCTTCTCCCACAGTTTCTCAAAATTAGAAGCTATATCCTGTTTGGATACCAGGCCCTGCAAGTCTGCTTTAGTTGCGGGGGTTAGATCTGCAATTTCCTCTTCAGTTTCTGAATCCGTGTCTTCCCCGATTTCCGCCTGGGCAGCTTCTTGAGTCTTATAGATCTTAGAGGCTTTGAAAAATGTGTCTACTGATAAGGATTTTATACTTTTGTCTCCTTTGGTTCCTTTTCTTGTAGCCATAATGTGAGTGTTGATAGATCAGCTATTCTTTGCTGCTTTTGATTTTGTGGCTGTTAAGTACCCAGCAGGTGTTGCTAAATGTCCCTTTTCCCCCTTTAGAGAGATTTCAATTCACCTAGACCTCCGCTGGGTATTATGGTATGCTTTATCACTGCTGCACCCTCTCTATTGCTCTTCATTCCCTGCAGATATGGTTAGTAGGTTATGGACGCCTCGCCTTTCATGGCTTGTGTGAGCATTTCTGCAAACTTATTTTCTTTTTAGTAGAAATGGGTGGAAGGCGATGACATCACAAGTGATGCAATAATGGGTATAGGGTTAGTTGTAGTCATCCATGTCAGACTGTCCCAGCACAGCGTATCTCAGGCAGTTACATCCTCTTTATTACCTATTTCTAGGTTTTTGCCAAGCATTCAGGGGGAAGCTAAGATGGTTGCTATACGTTCTCTCTACCCCAGGGAAAGTGTCCCCACTGGACGGAGCCGGGAAAGGGAGTTGGGATATGACCTGCTGATATCTCAGTCAGCAGGAAATGGAGGGGAGAGAGAACTGTCCAGTTGCCCAAACATACAGAAGATATATAAGAGAGAGAACAGAGAGGGACACGCTGCAGGGGCCTTCTTTCTTTGTTATTGCTTCCTCTCTCTTTCACTCACCTCAGGAGTTTGTTACGGCAAGCTATATATGATTAACATGGGTGATGTGTTGCCTTTCAAATTGCAGTTTAGTGCCAAGTGTCAAACAAACAAATCTTTCTTTTGGTGTGCTGTGTTAGCGAGTTCTGAACCAGCTGTATTCTGCAAAGTTTATGTCTGCTGGGGATCGTTAAGAGCTTTATGCCCTAGAGTTGTTTCAAACAGAGTCAGTGTAGAGCAAACCTATAATTGCTCACTCTAAAAAGTTTTCTTTCTAACTAGGAGCGGGAGCTAATCTACAAAAGGCCAGTGGATATCAACAGTTAGAGCTAGTCACTTTTGAAAAAAAAGTATTGCAGAACGGAGCTTTAGCTTTAAGTGTGCTTTGTGTAGTTGCTCCCAAAATGGCGTCTTTTCGCGCCACTGACCTTAGGCGGCTTGGCTTACAGCGTGGGTCTCCGGTTCTAGCGGCTCTAAGTTGGTAAGCGGGGGGTAACAGTGGGAGAAGATCTGCCCAGAGTAGACTCCGGTATATGCTTACCCCTCCAGAGTAGTTGACGTGGAGATTCGCCTCAAGCCAGATGAGCTCGCTGCCGTCTGTGTCCTCCAAGATGCCTTATGTTGCTCAGTCGGCTCCGTAACGGGGCTCTGGTCCTCCGGAATCCCGGTCCGACAGTTGTGTCTAGGTTGGGGTCTCTCCCTTTGCTCCACAGTCCCAGAACAGGCGTACAACAAAGCGGGCAACCGCCAGGGGAATTCCCCTCCTAGTTAACCGCACTGAATCCTCTTACTTCGCAAAGTGCAGGTATCAATCTCCAATCTGCGTGCTGAATTGTGCCACAGCAGTGCCCCACTGTATATAGTAGTCTTTTAGGGCAGATTTGCTAGATAAAATAGTCTCTTTTCATAAATTATCTGAGGAGCCTCTGCATGTTGCATCCACTCAGCTCGGCTACTAGCTCCGCCTCCATCGTGTTAGGATTTTTTAAGGGTGTATTGGGTGGGTTTATTTTTTAGGTTAGGGCTTTGGGCCTGCAATAGAGCTAAATGCCCTTTTAAGGGCAATGCCCATCCAAATGCCCTTTTCAGGGCAATGGGGAGCTTAGGGTTTTTTAGTTAGTATTTTATTTGGGGGGTTGGTTGTGTCGGTGGTGGGTTTTACTGTTGGGGGGGTGTTTGTATTTTTTTTTACAGGAAAAAGAGCTGATTTCTTTGGGGCAATGCACCGCAAAAGGCCCTTTTAAGGGCTATTGGTAGTTTAGGCTAGGTTTTTATTTTTATTTTGGGGGGGCTTTTTTATTTTGATAGGGCTATTAGATTAGGTGTAATTAGTTTAAAGATCTGTAATTTGTTTTTTATTTTCTGTAATTTAGTGTTTGTTTGTTTTTGTGATTTAGCTAATTTAATTGTATTTAATGTAGGGAATTGATTTAATTGTAGTGTAGTGTTAGGTGTTATTGTAACTTAGGTTAGGTTTTATTTTACAGGTAAATTTGTATTTATTTTAGCTAGGTCGTTATTAAATAGTTAATAACTATTTAATAACTATTCTACCTAGTTAAAATAAAAACAAACTTGCCTGTAAAATAAAAATAAACCCTAAGCTAGCTACAATGTAACTATTAGTTATATTGTAGCTAGCTTAGGGTTTATTTTATAGGTATTTAGTTTTAAATAGGAATAATATAGTTAATTATAGTAATTTTATTTAGATTTATTTAAATTATATTTAAGTTAGGGGGTGTTAGGGTTAGACTTAGGTTTAGGGGTTAATAAATTTAATATAGTGGTGGCAACGTTGGGGGCGGCAGATTAGGGGTTAATAAGTGTAGGTAGGTTGCGGCAACATTGGGGGCAGCAGATTAAGGGTTAATAAATATAATGTAGGTGTCGGCGACATTGGGGGCAGCAGATTAGGGGTTAATAAATATAATTTAGGTGTCAGCGATGTTGGGGGCAGCAGATTAGGGGTTAATAAATATAATGTAGGTGGCGGCGATGTTAGGGGCAGAAGATTAGGGGTTAATATTATTTAACTAGTGTTTGCGATGCGGGAGTTCGTTAGTTATAGTAGCGGCGATGTCCGGAGCGGCAGATTAGGGGTTACAAATTGTATTATAGTGTTTGTGATGCGGGAGGGCCTCGGTTTAGGGGTTAATAAGTAGTTTATGGATGTTAGTGTACTTTTTAGCACTTTAGTTATGAGTTTTATGCTACAGCGTTGTAGTGTAAAACTCATAACTACTGACTTTAGAATTCGTCACAGATCTTGGAGGTAGAGGGTGTACCGCTCACTTTTTTGCCTCCCAGGACAGATTCGTAATACCGGCGCTATAGAAGTCCCATAGAAAAGAGGGTTTACGAAGTTTACGTAAGTCGGTTTGCGGTAAGGTCAAAAAAGTGTGCGGGGCCCCTAAACCTGCAAGACCCGTAATAGCAGCAGGCTTAAAAAAGCAGAGTTAGGACCTGTTAACGCTGCTTTTTTACCTTACCACAAAACTTGTAATCTAGCCGTATGTTTTAAAACAATAACAATTTTCAAGTAGACTGTCCCTTTAGGTTTAAAAACAGAATTTATGCTTACCTGATAAATTACTTTCTCCAACGGTGTGTCCGGTCCACGGCGTCATCCTTACTTGTGGGAAATATCTCTTCCCCAACAGGAAATGGCAAAGAGTCCCAGCAAAGCTGGCCATATAGTCCCTCCTAGGCTCCGCCCACCCCAGTCATTCGACCGACGGACAGGAGGAAATATATAGGAGAAACCATATGGTACCGTGGTGACTGTAGTTAGAGAAAATAATTCATCAGACCTGATTAAAAAACCAGGGCGGGCCGTGGACCGGACACACCGTTGGAGAAAGTAATTTATCAGGTAAGCATAAATTCTGTTTTCTCCAACATTGGTGTGTCCGGTCCACGGCGTCATCCTTACTTGTGGGAACCAATACCAAAGCTTTAGGACACGGATGAAGGGAGGGAGCAAATCAGGTTACCTAAACGGAAGGCACCACGGCTTGCAAAACCTTTCTCCCAAAAATAGCCTCCGAAGAAGCAAAAGTATCAAATTTGTAAAATTTGGCAAAAGTGTGCAGTGAAGACCAAGTCGCTGCCTTACATATCTGGTCAACAGAAGCCTCGTTCTTGAAGGCCCATGTGGAAGCCACAGCCCTAGTGGAGTGAGCTGTGATTCTTTCAGGAGGCTGCCGTCCGGCAGTCTCATAAGCCAATTGGATGATGCTTTTAAGCCAAAAGGAAAGAGAGGTAGAAGTCGCTTTTTGACCTCTCCTTTTACCAGAATAGACAACAAACAAAGAAGATGTTTGTCTGCAATCTTTTGTAGCCTCTAAATAGAATTTTAGAGCACGGACTACGTCCAAATTGTGTAACAAACGTTCCTTCTTTGAAACTGGATTCGGACATAAAGAAGGTACAACTATCTCCTGGTTAATATTTTTGTTAGAAACAACCTTTGGAAGAAAACCAGGCTTAGTACGCAAAACCACCTTATCTGCATGGAACACCAGATAGGGCAGAGAACACTGCAGAGCAGATAACTCTGAAACTCTTCTAGCAGAAGAAATAGCAACCAAAAACAAAACTTTCCAAGATAGTAACTTAATATCTATGGAATGTAAAGGTTCAAACGGAACCCCTTGAAGAACTGAAAGAACTAGATTTAGACTCCAGGGAGGAGTCAAAGGTCTGTAAACAGGCTTGATCCTAACCAGAGCCTGAACAAATGCTTGAACATCTGGCACAGCTGCCAGTCTTTTGTGTAGTAAGACAGATAAAGCAGAGATCTGTCCCTTTAGAGAACTTGCAGATAATTCTTTCTCCAAACCTTCTTGTAGAAAGGAGAGAATCTTAGGAATTTTTATCTTATTCCATGGGAATCCTTTGGATTCACACCAACAGATATATCTTTTCCATATTTTATGGTAAATCTTTCTAGTTACCGGTTTTCTGGCCTGAACCAGAGTATCTATCACAGAATCTGAAAACCCACGCTTCGATAGAATCAAGCGTTCAATCTCCAAGCCGTCAGCTGGAGGGAGACCAGATTTGGATGTTCGAATGGACCCTGAACAAGAAGGTCCTGTCTCAAAGGTAGCTTCCATGGTGGAACCGATGACATATTCACCAGGTCTGCATACCAAGTCCTGCGTGGCCACGCAGGAGCTATCAAGATCACAGAGGCCCTCTCCTGATTGATCCTGGTTACCAGCCTGGGAATGAGAGGAAACGGTGGAAATACATAAGCTAGGTTGAAGGTCCAAGGTGCTACTAGTGCATCTACTAGAGTCGCCTTGGGATCCCTGGATCTGGACCCGTAGCAAGGAACCTTGAAGTTCTGACGAGGCGCCATCAGATCCATGTCTGGAATGCCCCATAATTGAGTTATTTGGGCAAAGATCTCCGGGTGGAGTTCCCACTCCCCCGGATGGAATGTCTGACGACTCAGATAATCCGCTTCCCAGTTTTCCACACCTGGGATGTGGATCGCAGACAGGTGGCAGGAGTGATCCTCCGCCCATTGAATTATTTTGGTCACTTCTTTCATCGCCAGGGAACTCCTTGTTCCCCCTTGATGATTGATATACACAACGGTCGTCATGTTGTCTGATTGGAATCTTATGAATCTGGCCTTTGCTAGCTGAGGCCAAGCCCTGAGAGCATTGAAGATCGCTCTTAGATCCAGAATGTTTATCGGGAGAAGAGACTCTTCCCGAGACCATAGTCCCTGAGCTTTCAGGGATTCCCAGATTGCGCCCCAGCCCACTAGACTGGCGTCGGTCGTGACAATGACCCACTCTGGTCTGCGGAAGCTCATTCCCTGGGATAGATGGTCCAAGGTCAGCCACCAACGGAGTGAATCTCTGGTCTTCTGATCTACTTGAATCATAGGAGACAAGTCTGTATAGTCCCCATTCCACTGTTTGAGCATGCACAGTTGTAATGGTCTTAGATGAATTCGTGCAAAAGGAACTATGTCCATTGCTGTAACCATCAACCCTACTACTTCCATGCACTGCGCTATGGAAGGACGTGGAACAGAATGAAGAACTTGACAAGTGCTTAGAAGTTTTGACTTTCTGACCTCTGTCAGAAAAATCCTCATTTCTAAGGAATCTATTATTGTTCCCAAGAAGGGAACTCTTGTTGACGGAGACAGAGAACTTTTTTCTATGTTCACCTTCCATCCGTGTGATCTGAGAAAGGCCAGAACGATGTCTGTATGAGCCTTTGCTTTTGACAGGGACGATGCTTGTATTAGAATTTCGTCCAAGTAAGGTACTACTGCAATGCCCCTCGGTCTTAGAACCGCTAGAAGGGACCCTAGTACCTTTGTGAAAATCCTTGGAGCAGTGGCTAACCCGAATGGGAGGGCCACAAACTGGTAATGTTTGTCCAGAAAGGCGAACCTTAGGAACTGATGATGTTCTTTGTGGATAGGAATATGTAGGTACGCATCCTTTAGATCCACGGTAGTCATAAATTGACCTTCCTGGATAGTGGGTAGAATCGTTCGAATGGTTTCCATCTTGAACGATGGTACCCTGAGAAATTTGTTTAGGATCTTCAAATCCAAAATTGGTCCTTGTTCCTTTATTGGAACTGGGTGTATCACTCCCATCTTTAACAGGTCTTCTACACAATGTAAGAACGCCTGTCTCTTTATTTGGTTTGAGGATAAGTGAGACATGTGGAACCTTCCCCTTGGGGGTAGTTCCCTGAATTCCAGGAGATAACCATGAGAAACTATTTCTAGCGCCCAGGGATCCTGAACATTTCTTGCCCAAGCCTGAGCAAAGAGAGAGAGTTTGCCCCCTACTAGATCCGGTCCTGGATCGGGGGCTACTCCTTCATGCTGTTTTGTTAGCAGCAGCAGGCTTCTTGGCCTGCTTACCCTTGTTCCAGCCTTGCATCGGTTTCCAGGCTGGTTTGGGTTGTGAGGCATTACCCACTTGCTTAGAGGATGCAGAATTAGAGGCCGGTCCGTTCCTGAAATTGCGAAAGGAACGAAAATTAGACTTATTCTTGGCCTTGAAAGGCCTATCTTGTGGAAGGGCGTGGCCCTTTCCCCCAGTGATGTCTGAAATAATCTCTTTCAATTCTGGTCCAAATAGAGTTTTACCTTTGAAAGGGATGTTAAGCAATTTTGTCTTGGATGACACATCCGCTGACCAAGATTTTAGCCAAAGCGCTCTGCGCGCCACGATTGCAAACCCTGAATTTTTCGCCGCTAATCTAGCTAATTGCAAAGCGGCATCTAAAATAAAAGAGTTAGCCAACTTAAGTGCGTGAACTCTGTCCATAACCTCCTCATATGGAGTCTCTCTACTGAGCGACTTTTCTAGTTCCTCGAACCAAAACCACGCTGCTGTAGTGACAGGAACAATGCACGAAATGGGTTGTAGAAGGTAACCTTGCTGTACAAAAATCTTTTTAAGCAAACCCTCCAATTTTTTATCCATAGGATCTTTGAAAGCACAACTATCCTCAATAGGAATAGTAGTGCATTTGTTTAGAGTAGAAATTGCCCCCTCGACCTTAGGGACTGTCTGCCATAAGTCCTTTCTGGGGTCGACCATAGGAAATAATTTCTTAAATATAGGGGGGGGGGAACAAAAGGTATGCCGGGCTTTTCCCACTCCTTATTCACTATGTCCGCCACCCGCTTGGGTATAGGAAAAGCGTTGGGGTGCACCGGAACCTCTAGGAACTTGTCCATCTTGCATAATTTCTCTGGAATGACCAAGTTGTCACAATCATCCAGAGTAGATAACACCTCCTTAAGCAGTGCGCGGAGATGTTCTAATTTAAATTTAAATGTCACAACATCAGGTTCAGCTTGTTGAGAAATTTTTCCTGAATCTGAAATTTCCCCATCTGACAAAACCTCCCTCATGGCCACTTCAGATTGGTGTGAGGGTATGACAGAACAATTATCATCAGCGCCCTCCTGCTCTTCAGTGTTTAAAACGGAGCAATCGCGCTTTCTCTGATATGTAGGCATTTTGGATAAAATATTTGCTATGGAGTTATCCATTACAGCCGTTAATTGTTGCATGGTAATAAGCATTGGCGCGCTAGATGTACTAGGGGCCTCCTGCGTGGGCAAAACTGGTGTAGACACAGTAGGAGATGATGTAGTATCATGTTTACTCCCCTCATCTGAGGAATCATCTTGGGCAATATCATTATCTGTGGCAGTACTGTCCTTACTTTGTTTGGACGCTATGGCACAATTATCACACAAATTTAAATGGGGAGACACATTGGCTTTCATACATATAGAACATAGCATATCCGAAGGCACAGACATGTTAAACAGGCTTAAACTTGTCAATAAAGCACAAAAAACGTTTTAAAACAAAACCGTTACTGTCTCTTTAAATTTTAAACAGAAAACACTTTATTACTGAATATGTGAAAAAGTATGAAGGAATTGTTAAAAAATTACCAAAATTTCACCACAGTGTCTTAAAGCATTAAGAGTATTGCACACCAAATTTCAGAGCTTTAACCCTTAAAATAACGGAACCGGAGCCGTTTACAAATTTAACCCCTATACAGTCCCAGCTATAGCCTTTGCTGAGACCTAACCAAGCCCAGAGGGGAATACGATACCAAGTGACGCCTTCTAGAAACTTTTCCAGCAACTTTCAGATCCTCACACATGCATCTGCATGTCCTGCTCTCAAAAAACAACTGCGCAGTAATGGCGCGAAAATGAGGCTCAGCCTACAACTAGGAAGGCCCCCTGACTTGAAAAGGTGTCTAACATAGTGCCTGCCGTTTAATAAACGTTCCCCAAGTTTATAAATGTGAATTATCAGCATAAACATGAATAAAATGCCCAAATAAAGCTATCGATTTAGCCCATAAAAGTGTCTACCAGTTTTATAGCCCATATTAAGCCCTTTATTCTGTTTGTTTGACTAAGAAAATGGCTTACCGGTCCCCATGAGGGGAAATGACAGCCTTCCAGCATTACATGGTCTTGTTAGAAATATGGCTAGTCATACCTTAAGCAGAAAAGTCTGCTAACTGTTTCCCCCAACTGAAGTTACTTCATCTCAACAGTCCTATGTGGAAACAGCAATCGATTTTAGTTACTGTCTGCTAAAATCATCTTCCTCTCACAAACAGAAATCTTCATCCTTTTCTGTTTCAGAGTAAATAGTACATACCAGCACTATTTTAAAATAACAAACACTTGATAGAAGAATAAAAAACTACATTTAAACACCAAAAAACTCTTAACCATCTCCGTGGAGATGTTGCCTGTGCAACGGCAAAGAGAATGACTGGGGTGGGCGGAGCCTAGGAGGGACTATATGGCCAGCTTTGCTAGGACTCTTTGCCATTTCCTGTTGGGGAAGAGATATTTCCCACAAGTAAGGATGACGCCGTGGACCGGACACACCAATGTTGGAGAAATAAAATGTGTTAACAAAATGCCATTCTTAACAACCTAAGAACATGTTTTCATTAAGTTAAAGGTATAGAAGGTACAGTATAGAAAATTCATGTTTCTGACTGAGTGAAAAAATAGTATTATTAATTATTTTTAATAGTATTATTATTATTAATTATTATTATTATTAATTACTAATTATTATTAATAGTATTATTAATAGTAATGTCCCCATGCACGGTATAGCAGTGTTTTGTCCATTCTCAATGCATTTGAAAAAGTTTATGAATGTATTGTAATGATTACTACTGATAACCCAAACTATAATATTGGGCATTTAGGGCCAGATTACAAATTGAGCGGTATTTACTGATTCTGCTAGAGCTCTAATTGTGCTATAAGAAAACCTTTTGAGCTTGTCGGGTTGTGCTGGTATTTTGAGTTGAAAGTAAAAATGTATCGCCCTTGCACTAACCTGACAAGCGCAAACAGATTACTTTAAGCGCAATTAGACTGCCACACAAAAGATAACCTCTTTCACCAAAAGTCAAAGGAGAAAAAAAGTTGAAAAAAGTTGAAAAAAAAAAACTAAACACCCGACTCGCACGCTAACCTGATCGCATATTCTCATATGCACTAACCCGACATGAAAATAATAATATTTCACATTCCAATGTTCTGCAATAGCATAATATGTTCTATGTATTCAAAAATAAATATTTCTACATATATCTGATGGTATTTTGGTACAATATATATTGATACCTATATATATATAGATGATTATATATAGGTATAGATATATGTAGGAATATCTATGTGCATAATATTGGAATGTGAAATATTTACAGTACATACACAACATAACACTTTATTAAAATTGAATATTGTTTTTCATGTCTTCATCTACTTAATTACAAAGTGCTCCAATGCACTTATGTGTATATGTCTATATATGTATACATATGTATTTATGTGTATATATATATATATCTGAAAATACATATATACACATATAAATAAAAAAATTACATATATATATATATATATATATATATATATATATACCGGTATATATATATATATATATACACACACATCTTTAGACATCTATATGTAAGTTTGTCAATGTTAAAGCCATTTGCCTTAGATCTCATATCTTTAAATCCTTATAGATTTTGTGTGCAATATTTTTTTTAGTAATTGCTATTAGACAGCGTTATTATGAGTGTAACTGTATGTTGTAATGGAATTTTGATGTGTTTCTTGCAACTTTTTAAAACAGTTAACCAGAGCTCTAATGTCACGATAATCATTCTAGCGTAAATCGCGATTGTGCTCTACTTATAAGATGAGCGCAATTTAACCTGTGCACAAAGGATCGCGAAAACGTTTGCACAGCACTTGTAATCTAGCCCTTCTTTGGGTAGATTCTAATCCATATCTGTGAAAAGATATTGTTTACTTGTTTCAAAGCTGTTTCAATCAATTAAAACATACAGAGATGGAATAAGTAAAATTGCTTAAATTCTGATGTCAGTTTTTGATATACCAGGGTTATGGAATTTTTCGGAGCTATACAAATAAATTATAACAACAGTAAAAACACTTCCGTTTATTTTCATCTGAGTTCAGAGGTAAAATAACAATTTGCCTATTTGGACTTGTACAAGATCCATACTTCAAACCTGTGATTTGAGATGCTTGAAATACATTGACTTTTTTTTTTAAGAAAATAATGGAGAATTAGAAAGAGAGAGAGAAGAGTATACAAAACATGTTTGAAAAAAAGCACTCAACAATAATACAGAACAAAGCAGCCACTGGAAAAGTATCAAGAAGTTGACAACCTCATTGATATGTAAATGTGCACTACTTCTGTCACAGTACGTGAGAATACCTGTGCTCCAAGATGGCAGCCACCAGTACAAAGAGGCGGAGCATCACCATTGGGCAAATTTTCAGGGGTCAATTTTCCGGCATCAACAGGAGGAAAAGCAATAGCATGGTGAATAGTAACCTTTCTACTGTAGTTGTGCTCAGCAGTTTCATATCCATTTAATTTTGACTTCCATATCCCTTTAATCTTGCTCTGCTGGTACTTCTCTGTTGTGAAACTGCCCTCTTTAAATGAATGAAGTTTAGTGTGTAATGGTAAATCATATTACTGTATATGATGCATTACTGCACATAATATGGTTTTCTAAAATGCTTTAATCCACATTGTTTGACTCAAAATGTGTTATTGTATGTGCTTAGTCACTGCCTTTTGGGGGGATCACATCTATATCTGTTTTGGTCAGTTTTTTCCTTATGCATGTATGATCAATTTCTCCCATGCAATTCTCTTTCCATTTTCTGCTTTTTTTCTATATCAGTCTCAGAGTAGAGTGGGGTTTTTTTTATATAGTGTGATGAGCGTTAGGTCAATCAGTCACAGGCAGCCTGGGGAGAAGTGTAATTCAATTCAGATTTCTATGCACAGCTGCCAGAAAAATATAAAGAAATAAAAAGGCCTTCCACATTTACTAAAACATCTGGAAGAAAGATTGCAGGGAGGAGGAGGAGGGGGAGAGTAAAGTGAAAGAAGAGTGAAAGATTGAAGAAGAGAGACAAGGAGAGAGGAGGGAGAGTGGGATGATACTGTGCAGAGAGGTTAGCTGACAGGTCATGGGTAGTTACACACAGTTGCATCAGATGTAGGATTTTGAGAAGCAGAGACTCTCCTAGTGGTGCAACCATAGGAAGGACTGTAAGGTGCTGGAATGCTGTACTTATTCCTGGCTCCAACTCTGCATTCTTCTCTCCTGTACTGGCAGAGAGATAGCTCACCACACTCCCCAGGAATAAAAAAGAACAGCCACACAAAATAAAATGGTTCCTATGCTGGATGATGCTAGGTCAGATGTTGCTCAGAAAAGAATAATGTCATGAAAAAGATCAGTGTGTACACCAGTGTACCAAACATACACAACACCTGCACAGCTGGCATCTCTAACAAAGCAACCTTTTAGCAGGGGTGTCAAACTGGCAGCCCGTGGGACTCATGTGGCCCACGACTTAATTTTTTGCAGCCCGCAACATCACCATGAAAAGTAATTATAATATGCCTATTACTTAAAGAGCGAGCAGGCTTACTGTTAGGGTTGCTCATGCGTGCAACCTCCATTCTGCTCTCCATTACAATGTCTGTATCCTTTTGTTCTGGCATTGAGATTTACTCATTGTATAGTGAGCAGCTGCACTACGGTAACAAGATCATTAAAACCCCTGAGACTTTAACAAGCCAGATTTTATTGAAATGTATACAGTTATAGCAAACGCTGCTGCATTGTTTAGTAATGGCAAGATATGTAGGTAGTGTGCGGCCCACATGAGTTGCACTTGAATGGAAAATGGCCCGCGACTCAAATGAGTTTGACACCCCTGTTTTACAGTATAACATTGCCATGTTGACACTCATTGTAAACATGGAGTATACTAATCATGAAATGAACAAAGTTTTCTTCCTCCCTATATTTTTACCTAGAGTCAATACTAGATTTATGTATATGCAGCAGCATAACTATGATATATTTGGCAATATAAGTAGGGTGAAAAAATATGGATGCCAACTGTTGCTTATTGGCACAGAGATATAAAAACTGCCAGTACCATTATTTAAAGGGACATGGAAGTCAAAATTAAATAAGCATGATTCAGATAGAGCATACAAATAAAACAGATAAATTAAAAAAAAGCTATTGAGCACTATAGCATTGTTACAAACATTGTGGCAAACACTGCCACCATATACTGCTCAAGACATGCTACCTCAGTATGTCCAGTCTTATTTGAAATTAATTCATGGGCTTAAAAAAAGAACAATGGGTTAATACACTTTTTTATATACAAATTAAAATGATAACCTCATTAAAGGCTAATTTCCAAGGTTTGTAGTCAGTGTTTAAAAAAAATGTTAATTTAACAGCTTCCATGTGAATGACAAGAACGGGTCATCATGCAGATCTCTTCCTGACAAAGCATAATGGCCCACACTCATCATGAAGGGGAATCGCTAATCCGATTATGTGACTGGCGATCAATGGGACTCCCTCCAAGAGCTACATGGGAGAGCTCATGATGTCACCACAAGCTGCATGGTGACATCACAGAGGGGACAGAACCAAGAACTGACAGATAGGTAAGGCGGTAGGATGGGGGAGGTTGTTCAAACCTCTGGATCTCAGCTCCCTTACTATCTAGATGACTAAGACCCCTCCTTTGAAAGATAGTTACATAATCGTTCAAATGGTCTTGTAGAGACAAAAGTTGAAAAATTCAAATCTTTTCTTATAAAGTTAAAACACAACACATAGGGTTTTGCATGGGAATGGGTCTTTATTTACTCTTTATAGCCAGGTTATTACTGGGGTAACAGTCATCAACGTCCATGAAAAAAACTGCTGTACTAGCACAAAGGAGACTTTCTAGTTTATATTATAATTACCAAAAGCCTGTATGGCTATGGATAATTTAGTAAGGTAATCACAAATCTCTGTGGCCACTTGGCCGTTTTAAACATTGTTTACTAAAATCTTAACAAATATATACATATATTACCTCAAAATTAGCTTAATACAGAGTGAGAAAAAGGCTTAGCAGTAAAAGGGTTAAATTTGTGTTGCAGCCATAATATCCTTGTATTTCATCTCTAATCTTTGAGTATTGCTGTATATACTGTCTGATATACATAATGCTGTACAAATACAAAACGCATGAAAACCTTTATGTGTGTATATATATATATATATATATATATATATATACACACTGTTTATATATACATATACACACTCACCAGCCACTTTATTAGATACACCTTGCTAGTACAGAGTTGGACCCCCTTTTGCCTTCAGAACTGCCTTAATTCTTCATGGCATAGATTCAACAAGGTGTTGGAAACATTCCTCAGACATTTTGGTCCATATTGACATGATAGCTTCACACAGTTGCTGCAGATTTGTCAGCTGCACATCCATGATGCAAATCTCCCGTTCCACCACATCCCAAAGATGCTCTATTGGATTGAGATCTGGTGACAGTGGAGGCCATTGGAGTACAGTGAACTCATTGTCATGTTCAATAAACCAGTTTAAGATGATTTGAGCTTTGTGAAATGGTGCATTATCCTGCTGGAAGTAGCTATCAGAAAATGGGTACACTGTAGTTAAAAAGGGATGGACATGGTCAGCAAAAATACTCAGGTAGCTGTGGCGTTGAAATGATGCTCAATTGTTACTAAGGGGCCCAAAGTGTGCCAAGAAAAATATCCCTCACACCATTACACCGTTACCAGCCTGAACCGTTTATATACGGCAGGATGGATGCATGCTTTCATGTTTTTTACGCCAAATTCTGACCCTACTATCTGAATGTCACAGCTGAAATCGAGACTCATGAGACCAGGCAAGGCAACGTTTTTCCAATCTTCCTATTGTCCAATTGTGGTGAGCATGTGCAAATTGTAGCCTCAGTTTCCTGTTCTTAGCTGACAGTAGTGATACCCGGTGTGGTCTTCTGCTGCTGTAGCCCATCTGCTTCAAGGTTTGACATGTTGTGCATTCAGAGATGGTATTCTGCATACCTTGGTTGTAACGAGTGGTTATTTGAGTTACCGTTGCCTTTCTATCATCTCGAAACAAGTCTGCCCATTCTCCTCTGACCTCAACAAGGCATTGCTATCCACACAACTGCCACTCACTGGATATTTTCTCTTTTTCTGACTATTCTCTGTAAACCCTAGAGATGGTTGTGAGTGAAAATGCCAGTAGATCAGCAGTTTTTGAAATACTCAGACCACAACCATGCCACGTTCAAAGTCACTTAAATCCCCTTTCTTCCCCATTCTGATGCTCGGTTTGAACTTCAGCAAGTCGTCTTCACCACGTCTAGATGCCTAAATGTGATTGGCTGATTAGCAATTTGTGTTACCAAGCAATTGAACAGGTGTACCTAATAAAGTAGCGGGTGAGTGTATATGTGTGTGTGTATATATATATATATATATATATATATATATATATATATATTTGTAACAATAAAAGAAAAGGAAAGAATGTACACGATTTAAAAAAAAATCCTGAAAAAAGCGAAGGGATACAGCACTCTTTTAATCAAAAATTGTCCAATTTATTAAGTTAACAAACATAGTTCAAAGGAATGTTGCATTGTAGGTGAATAAATTCCTATACACAAGATTATACATAAAAACATTGCATGCAAAGAGCTGGCCAGCCATCATAAATTCATATGACACTTCATATAATCATAGTATGAAAATATAATCTTTAACATAAGTGAGCAAAACTCACTAAAGTGTATACAGAGGTATACATGAAATAGAACGCAATGTCCCAAATCTGAACAAATATATCTTACAGTGACAGTTTATCAAATAGTGGCCTAACAGGCCCGGTACCTAAATGTCATGGATCACATCTGAGGGTACAATACCTCCATGATATATTGCAAAATGTATCAGATTTTACACAACAAAACGTTGAAAGAGACACCTGCAGTGCAGGAGTTAATGGTAATCAGGGCCGGACTGGGACCAAAAAAAGGCACGGGCATTTAAGAGCAAAGAGGCCCACTCTCCCTCCCCCCAAAATGGCAAGTATAATACTTGTTTAAGTACTAATCCAAAGTATCCATTGTAGCAGGTGTGCACGCTATAGAGGTTAAGCACCTTACCCCAAACAAACCAGCAAGGAAGAAAGAATAGCAGCACCACCAATGTTAAATCAATTCAAGGAGCTTTTTTTTTTGAGAGAGAGAGAAAGAGAGAGAGAAAGAAAGAGAAAAAAAAGAGAGAGAAAACAAGAGAAAGAAAGAAAGAGTGCGAGAAAGAGAGAGTGAGAGAAAGAGAGAGAGAAAAAGAGATAAAGAAAAAGAAAGAGAGAAAGAAAGAAAGAAAGAGAGTGAGAGGGAGAGAGAGAAAGAAAGAGAGGGAGAGAGAGAGAGAGAGAGAGAGAGAGAGAGAGAGAGAGAGAGAGAGAGAGAAAGAAAGAAAGAGAAAGTTTAATTATGGTGAAAAGTATAAACAATTTTTTTTTTAACTTCACAAACATTTTGCTGGAATTATATTTTAAATGTCCCTTTGATCTTGTGATAAATGTGTCTTATGTATTTTGTGTCTCTCCTTTATCTGCCTCTGATAAAATAGCTTTTTTTTCCCCACGCAGCAGTGAAGGCTCCCCCATTTGGTCATACCCGCACGTGAACCCCTAGTGGAAAGAAGAAAAAAAAAAATCTGAAGAAAATATATAATTTTTCCAATAGCCCCCCTATTGGAAAAATTATATTTAATCTATACCCCAAAAATAAATAAAACAAAACTGTTTTTTGTTATAATTTTTTTTTTAATTTTTCCACTGTTTTTTTATTTAACCGGTAGAGCCTACATGCCTGTGTCATTGCTTTTAATGCAGAGACGCTGAGACGCCATTTCCACCCTCCAACCCATCCCTATACTGGCTTAATCGCACAGTTCAGCCTGTGTGAGGTGGTGTGCTGGATACATCATCACTGAAGTCACGTGATGACGCTTCACTAGCCTCCTCCCCTCAACTAAGATGGCTACAGTCCATTTTTTACTATGTCAGATGATACAGAGTGCTGCTCGGAGGATCATAATTGAGGTATTTAAGCATTTTCCTAAGCAGTGTTTGGCACATGCCTCTCCTATTAGGGTCATTCCTCCCTGCTGTGTCGTGCATCAGAAGTTCTTTTCTGAATTGGATTCCGGTGCCCATGGTGGTAAATTGCATCATTTACAACGAGGAGACGGGGGCACATTATATATATATCCTGTTATACTTAATATCATATTAGATAAAAAGCTATGGAAATTTAGCTTTTTGTTACAGTGCTTAAAGGGATACTAACCCCACATTTTTTCTTTCATGATTCAGATAGAGCATGCATTTTTAAGCAACTTTCTAATTTACTCCTATTATCATTTTTTCTTTGTTTTCATGTTATCTTGATTTGAAAAAGCAGCAATAAAAGTTTAGGAGCTGGCCCATTTTTTAGTTCAGCACCTTGGTAGAGCTTGCTGATTGGTTTGTTACATTTAGCCACAAATCAGCAAGTGCTACCAAAGTGCTAAACAAAAAATGGTCTAAAGCTTACAGTACTGCTTTTTCAAATCAAGAAAGCATGGGAACAAAGAAAAATTGATAATAGGAGTAAATTAGAAAGGTGCTTAAAATCTGATGCTCTATCTGAATCATGAAAGAAAAAAATTGGGTTTAGTATCCCTTTAAGGGCATTGTAATTTTAGGTGCTTATAATATTGATATACAGTATAGTTTTTGTGTTGCACCTTTATGAGTCTGCCATTTGCAGTACATGGGTGCACTTGGGCCAATATTGTTGCAATATTTATCACTGGGGTGTTCTTCCATGAAGAAAGATACTAGATTAATGGAAAATAGTGTATCTCTAGGTGGAGAGTTTTTTTTTTCTACAGCTTATAGTATATTCTTCTAATGCTGTGATCTATAGCTATACATTAATCTATTCATTAGCTATTATATCTGTTGTAGCCTTGTGAGAGGAAACTGGAGTGAGTGGAAGTTACTACCCTGTTTATACTTTGCTGTGTAATAATTTACTTTTTACTACAGTATTCCAATTTTAGCCCTACTGTTATTTAGTGCTGCGCAATGTTTTATTTCCCTTGTAAATGGTTACTACAGTATATTCCATCTCTAGTACTACTGTCTTATATTGCTGTGCAATACTTTATCTTTCATTGCATAAAGATATTACAGTATATTCCAAATCTAGTACTACCGGTGGATAGAACATACAATTCCTCCTCTCTCTCTCTCTCTCTCTCTGTCTGTCTCTGTGCCTGTCTCTCTCTCCCTCCCCCCCCCCCCTCTCCATTCATGTATTGTGAACCCCCAAGTTAAATAACCCCCGGGCCACCACTGCCACCCAGTATTTGTAAAAATGTCCAGGTAACATATTGTACACACTTGCCTGGTGTCTAATGGTGACCTGCCCTCTCCTTTACACAATGTATATTACAGGGTTCAGCAATATCACTGTAGTCCTACCTTGTGGAGGATATTTATCAAAAAACCAAGGAGCATGTAGGAGAAAGGTCACTCAAACAAAAAAAATATATAAATCTAAAAAAGGAACCCACCTCTAAGAGAGCACGTGAATAACTGGTACCCTCAACTGTATAAAGGGGATATCACATAAGTAAGGGCACTCCTGATATAGAGTGTATATCGATTCATAGGATATGTAGTGAAGATGTTGCAAGAGGTAATAATGAGGTGTCTCACCACCCAAGAGGAGAGTCCGTATAACTTCCGGCTAGGATCCAATCCCGGTCTCCTTTACTCGGTTGGCATCCCTCGTATTAACAGACGACCGTACCTGCCCCGCGGAATCCACTCCGTCAATCAAGGGGTAGTGTCCAGTATGGGATGATGACTATGTCGTACTTTCGGGTCTCAGCCAATCAAGGAATCCAAGCCAATCCTCCGTATTCCTCTTGTGGGACTCCCTTAATACAAAACAACTTGCCACAACTGTATCCAAGTGTCAGGCCGTCCTGCCTGGCATAAATGAATCAATGAATCGATAGAATGTGGAGCAGGTAGCCTCATACAGTCACATCCAAACCAGTGTATCCCCTAAATACAGGAGCAAACCACAAGTAAAGTGGAAGTCCTTTGCAGGGTGCTGAACCGCTCTAACAGGCTTGAGAATACAGTTTCAATTGGAACTGGATATTTATCAAAGCCTCAACTATGCTGCATTCGCTGACATCAATACGCTCGCCTAACATCACGGCCGTGGACCTGAATACAATCTCCATATTTATAAAAAAAGATGGCAAAAAACACGCACCAAGTACGGGGCGATGAGCATCGGACTGTTGTTAATTAGCAGTCATCGATCTAGCTGCTATTCGGCTTTTTACCAACTTTATTTATACCCTGTCACTAAACGCCGCACTATACTAAAATGTTTAACCCCTATCCCGCCACTCCCAGACCCCGCCGCCACTAAATAAAGTTATTAACTCCTATTCTGCCGCTCCTGAACCCCGCCGCCACTAAATAAAGTTATTAACCCCTAAACCTCTGGCCTCCCACATCAGTACCATTAACTAAACCTATTAACCCCTAAACCGCCAGCCCCCCACATCGCCATAAACTAAAGTAAGCTATTAACCCCTAAAACGCCAGCTTCCCACATCGCCATAAACTAAATTGAGCTATTGACCCCTAAACCGCCAGCCCCCCACATCGCCATCAACTAAATTAAGCTATTAACCCCTAAACCTAACAACCCGCTAACTTTACATTAAAATTACAATATCTCTATCTTATAATAAATTAAAACTTACCTGTAGAATTAAAAGAAACTATATTAAACTATTAATTAACCTACCCTAACTATTATACTAAAATTACATTAAACTAGCAATTAAATTAACTATATAACGTATTAAAAACCCTAACCCTACTCAAATTATTTAAATCTAATATTAAAAATTACTAAATTACAAAAATAAATTAACGTTTGTGAAGCAAAATTGACAAAGCAGAAATCTGTCTCTTTAACCCCTTAATGACCAAGGACGTACGCCACACATCGTCAAAAAAAATACAGTTAATGACCGAGGACGTGTGGCGTACGTCCTTGGTCTGGAAAGCAGCTGGAAGCAATCCTGCTCGCTTCCAGCTGCTTTCCAGTTATTGCAGTGATGCCTCGATATCGAGGCATCCTGCAATAACCCCCCTTGGCCATCCGATGCAGAGAGAGCCCCTCTGTGGCCCTCTCTGCACCGGACATCGGTGGCCGGTATCGTTGGTGGGTGGGAGCAAGTCTGGGAGGCGGGTGGGCGGCCATCGATGTGCCGAGTGGAGGGAAGGGGGACGGGATCGGGGGCGGAAACGTTGGGAGCGCGCACGGGAGCGCGGGCGTGCACGGGGGGCGGCAGACGGGCACGTGCACGGGGCGGGAGCGGGAGGGAACCGCCACACTACAGAAAAATAAAGCTGTTAAAAGTTAAAATAAAAAGGTTTTAAAGTTAGAAATAAACAGCTAAGGGATCTGGAAGGGGTGGGGGTTGGTCTTGGGGGGGGGGGGGAAGCTACAGTACAGAAAAGGGCATTTTTATTTTTTATTTTTTTTTAAATAATTTTTATTGAGGCAAAATGGCAAACAGAAATAAAAGTTTCAGAGAAAGTTATCATGGCAACATGCCCATTTGACATACATTAAGCTTTACAAGGTGAATTAAACAAGCATGTCCTTACAACTGTATAACCTGGGCTTTAAGTCAGCCCACATGTGTAACTACAAGCCATGGGCATTACCTCATTTTTACATAGGTGCATGGACAGAGGACAGACAAAACAGTTCCAAATAGCTAGTTGGGTGTAAGCCCAAATTCACTAACCAAAATAAAACCTTGTGTAGGCTTGTGCTTGTCCTTGGAGTATTCAGCTGATCCTTTGACTAAGTAACCTAACATAAATATGATAATCTAAGTTAGAATCTGAAGTATATAGATATACTATGTCTAGGGCGCCTACCTAATTGAAACTACAGGTAGTAGTTTCAGTGAGCTTAAATTGTATAATCTCAAGGCACCCTACTAACAAGGGAGACAAATAATACCTGGGAATCAATATATATATAGCCCCTCACCATATGCATTCTATTTTTTAATTTGCTTCTAAATTTGATAGGCCACTCATGGACCTCCTATTCAACATATTAACGTCTGCAATAAGTAAACTTTAATCTCCAAGATGTTGAGGTTAAATTACAAGAGATGTCTGCAGTGAACCTTAGTTATAGGATCTCAAGGCACCTTAGTAACAGGGGGGGAGGTAATACATGAATATTAATATGTACTCGGATCAGCAGGGCAAGACCAAGTAGAACATACCAGTTGCAGACCCAATACACAGCTTCCCACATTGGGAAATCTATCTACAGAGGCTCCCAACTAGTAAGGTAACTCATAGACTGCACATTAAGGTTATATAGCTTCATCTAAGCATGCGTGTCCCAGGTATAGTGTAGTAGTTTTACCCGTGCAACCCCATATTAAATAATAAAAATTCTAGAAAATGATATAGGTTACACACTCCCTTTCATGGTAACATGTCTACATAACTGGCATCTGACCAAAATGGGGTAAAGAAGTATGCTAGTCTAAGCGTATCACACTTATATAACATTTATACAATATAGTCTGAAACATAAGATATAAAGTTGACACTAAGGGAGGCCCGCAGTAAGTGCAGTGCTCATAATACTCTAAAGAACTTAGATAGTGGCATGCAAACTAAACGTTTTCTAGGGGAACATAAGCATTCTGTATTGTTTCATATCCATTTTCCCCTATTGCCCAGAAAGCTGGCTAGGTAAAACTTTATTTGTGGAGAGTTCAGGGGCTAAAAAAACTCAGAGGTACTTGCAATAGCCCTAGCTTCAAAAGTATCATCTCTCAGGACATCAAAAGGGTATAGTTCATAGGGGGGAAGGAAAGTTACTGAGTTAGTCCTGGCCCCTTAGAGTGTATCTTTTCCTGGGGCATTTCATCCGACCCCCATTCTGGTACGGGCATCTAAATTTTGGGTACCTCTTGGCACTCCCCCGTCGGGATCCAGAGTGACCGGGTAGTAGAAGACTATCAGCCAGAAAATCTTACCCGCCAAGCCAGTCGCTCGGGAGCCGGCCGATCTCCTCCGCGTGACCGGGCAGGCTATAAAGGTCTGGGGATCCTCCGCCCCGTCACCGTTATATGTCCCTGTTGGTTTTCATCCGTTGGCGGCAGTCCCCCCAGGAACAACGGGCCCTTCGAGTGAGGTATGTTCTGTGAAGGCTCCGGAAACACTGACAGCTCTCAGGCTTTCCTGATCAGGGCTATTCTCCTTCTGTTCCCTCTCCGGTATGTCGGCTCTAATATAAGAGCCCTCGTCCAGCTGAAGATTTGCGCCACTCAGAGCACTCGATACTGTCGACTCCACCTCAGTAGGCCCACATGGCTCCTCTCCAGGGGCACCAGTTAGCGCCATAAGTCGGTCAAATCTGTGGATTATCCACTTCTCAGATTGAGCGAACAAGGCTCGAATTTTGATGTAGAGGTCCTCCTCCATGTTGTAGATATTGGGCAGAGGGTGTCAAGTGTCTCTGCTTACCCGGTTTCCCGGGGGGGGGAGCTGGGGTCCCTCTACTCAGAGGCCGCCAGGGATACACAGCAGTCCAGTTGGGAAGTCCTGCAGCAATAAAAACTTTTATTTTTTATATAGGACCAGTCAGTTCAGTGTTCTCTTCTTCCTGCAATATAGTATTTTGCTGGTTGCCTATTCAGACTCTTAGATTACAGGCGGATTGTAAATCTATATGGCAGAGCTCCCCATTTAGCGGCCATCTTAGACCACGGCCCGGACACGCCCCAAAAGGGCATTTAAAAAAAAAAAAAAAAAAAGGCACATTTGTTACTAAACTGGGTACTGGCAGACAGCTGCCAGTACCCAAGATGGCGCCCATTAAGGCAGAGGGGGAGGGTTAGAGAGCTGTTTGGTGGGGGATCAGTGAGGTTGGGGACTAAGGGGGGATCCTACACAGCAGCATATGTAAATATGCCAAAAAAAACCCCAAGTATAGCTTTTATTTTAGTACTGGCAGAGTTTCTGCCAGTACTTAAGATGGCAGGGACAATTGTGGGGTGGGGGAGGGAAGAGAGCTGTTTGGGAGGGATCAGGGGGTCTCATGTTTCAGGTGGGAGGCTGAGTTCTACACTAAAGCTAAAATTAACCCTGCAAGCTACATAATTAACTCCTTCACTGCTAGCCATAATACACGTGTGAAAAGCAGCGGCATTTGGCGGCCTTCTAATTACCAAAAAGCAACGCCAAAGCCATATATGTCTGCTATTTCTGAACAAAGGGGATCCCAGAGAAGCATTTACAACCATTTGTGCCATAATTGCACAAGCTGTTTGTAAATGATTTCAGTGAGAATCCTAAAATTGTGAAAAATTTAACGTTTTTTTTAATTTGATCGCATTTGGCGGTGAAATGGTGGCATGAAATATACCAAAATTGGCCTGGATCAATACTTGGGGTTGTCTACTACACTACACTAAAGCTAAAAGTATCCCTAAAAGCTCCCTACATGCTCCATAATTAACCCCTTCACTGCTGGGCATAATACACGTGTAGTGCGCAGTGGCATTTAGCAGCCTTCTAATTACTAAAAAGCAACGCCAAAGCCATATATGTCTGCTATTTCTGAACAAAGGGGATCCCAGAGAAACATTTACAACCATTTAAGCCATAATTGCACAAGCTGTTTGTAAATAATTTCAGTGAGAAACCAAAAGTTTGTGAAAAAATTAGTAAAAAAGTGAACGATTTTTTGTATTTAATCGCATTTGGCGGTGAAATGGTGGCATGAAATATACCAAAATGGGCCTAGATGAATACTTTGGGATGTCTACTAAAAAAAATATATACATGTCAATGGATATTCAGAGATCCCTGAAAGATATCAGTTTTTCTTATGTAACTAGCGCTAATTTTGAAAAATAATGGTTTGGAAATAGCAAAGTGCTACTTGTATTTATGGCCCTATAACTTGCAAAAAAAGCAAAGAACATATAAACATTGGGTATTTCTAAACTCTGGACAAAATGTAGAAACGCATGGGTGTTTTTTGGTGGTTGTAGATGTGCAACAGATTTTGGGGGTCAAAGTTAGAAAAAGTGTGTTTTTTCAATTTTTTCCTCATATTTTATAATTTTTTTATAGTAAATTATAAGATATGATGAAAATAATGGTGTCTTTAGAAAGTCCATTTAATGGCGAGAAAAACAGTATATAATATGTGTGGGTACAGTAAATGAGTAAGAGGAAAATTACAGCTAAACACAAACACCGCAGAAATGTAAAAATAGCCTTGGTTCCAAATGGACAGAAAATGGAAAAGTGCTGTGGTCATTAAGGGGTTAAAGAACTTGCTGATAACCCTTTCTTCAATCCTTCTTGGAGAAAAGACAGAATCCTAGGAATCCTAGTTTTACTCCATGAGTAACCCTTGGATTCACACCAATAAAGATATTTACGCCATATCTTATGATAGATTTTTCTAGTAACAGGCTTTCGAGCCTGTATCAAAGTATCAATGACCGTATCAGAGAATCCTCGCTTAGATAGAATCAAGCGTTCAATCTCCAAGCAGTCAGCTGCAGAGAAATTAGATTTGGATGTTGGAAAGGTCCTTGAATGAGAATGTCCTGTCTCAAAGGAAATTTCCACAGTGGCAGAGAGGACATGTCCACTAGATCCGCATACCAAGTCCTGCGTGGCCACGCAGGCGCTATCAGGATTACTGAAGCTCTCTCCTGTTTGATTCGAGCAATCATGCGTGGAAGGAGAGGAAATGGTGGAAACACATAAGCTAGGCTGAACTTCCAAGGCACTGCCAGGGCATCTATCAGTTCGGCCTGTGGATCCCTTGACCTGGATCCGTATCTTGGGAGTTTGGCATTCTGTTGAGACGCCATTAGATACAACTCTGGTCTGCCCCATCTGAGAATCAGTGAGGCAAATACCTCCGGATGGAGTTCCCACTCCCCCGGATGAAAAGTCTGACGACTTAGAAAATCCGCTTCCCAATTTTCTACTCCTGGGATGTAGATTGCCGACAGATAACAAGAGTGGGTCTCCACCCATCGGATTATCTTGGATAAAGTCCCCTGGGACAGATGATCCGGCGACAACCACGAAAGAAGAGAGTCTCTGGTCTCTTGATCCAGATTTATCTGAGGAGATAAATTTGCATAATCCCCATTCCACTGTCTGAGCATGCACAGCTGCAGTGGTCTGAGATGAAAGCGGGCAAACAGAATTATATCCATTGCCGTTACCATTAATCCAATGACTTCCATGCACTGAGCCACTGATGGTCGATGAATGGACTGAAGTGCTCGGCAAGTATTCAGAATCTTTGTCTTTCTGACCTCTGTCAGAAATATTTTCATGTCTACCGAGTCTATAAGAGTCCCCAAGAAGGAAACCCTTGTGGGTTGAACTAATGAACTCTTTTCTATGTTCACTTTCCAACCGTGAGATCTCAGGAAAGACAATACTATGTCAGTATGAGATTTTGTCAATTGATAATTCAACGCCTGAATCAGAATATCATCCAGATAAGGCGCTACTGCTATGCCCCGCGGTCTGAGAACCGCTAAAAGAGACCCTAGAAAATTCTGGGTGCCGTGGCAAGAACGAAAGGAAGAGCCACAAACTGATAATGTTTGTCCAGGAAGGCAAACCTTAAGAACCGATGATGATCCTTGTGAATAGGGATATGAAGGTATGCATCCTTCAAGTCCACGGTAGTCATATATTGACCCTCCTGAATCATTGGTAAGATTGTTCGTATAGTCTCCATTTTGAACGATGGGACTCTGAGAAATTTGTTTAGACACTTGAGATCTAGAATGGGTCTGAAAGTTCCTTCTTTTCTGGGAACTACAAAAAGATTTGAGTAAAACCCCTGTTCCTGTTTAGGCTTTGGAACAGGACAAATTACTCCTATGGTATAGAGGTCTTTTACACAGCGTAAGAATGTGTCTCTTTTTATGTGGTCTACAGATAATCAAGAATGATGAAATCTCCCCCTTGGGAGAAAATCCTTGAATTCTAGTTGATACCCGTGGGTCACTATTTCCAGTGCCCAGGAGTCCTGAACATCTCTTGCCCAAGCCTGATCAAAGAGAGAAAGTCTGCCCCCTACCAGATCCAGTCCGGGATCGGGGGTCACCCCTTCATGCTGTCTTGGAAACAGCAGCAGGCTTCTTGGATTGTTTACCTTTATTCCAAGTCTGGTTGGGTCTCCAGACTGACTAAGATTGAGCAAAATTCCCTTCCTGCTTTGTGGAGGAAGAAGAAGCAGAGGGTCTTCCTTTATAGTTTCGAAAGGAACGAAAATTATTCTGTTTCCCCCTCATTTTAACAGACTTATCCTGAGGTAGGGCATGGCCTTTACCTCCAGTAATGTCAGAAATTATCTCCTTCAATTCAGGCCCGAATAGGGTCTTACCCTTAAAAGCTTAGATTTTGATGACACATCAGCAGACCAAGATTTGAGTCATAACGCTCTACGCGCCAGAATGGCAAAACCTGCATTTTTTGCTGCTAATTTAGCAATTTGAAAAGCAGCATCAGTAATAAAGAATTAGCTAGCTTGAGAGCCTTAATTCTATCCAGAATATCATCTAATGGAGTATTAACCTTCAGAGACTCTTCTAGAGCCTCAAATCAAACAGCTGCTGCAGTAGTTACTGGAACAATGCAAGCCGTAGGTTGTAAAAGGAAACCTTGATGAATAAATAATTTCTTTAGAAGACCCTCTAATTTGTTATCCATAGGGTCTTTGAAAGCACAACTATCCTCAATAGGTATAGTTGTACGCTTAGCCAAAGTAGATATAGCTCCCTCCACCTTAGGGACCGTTTGCCACAAGTCCTGAATGGTGTCTGATATGGGAAACATTTTCTTAAAAGTAGGAGGAGGAGAGAACGGTACAGGGAGTGCAGAATTATTAGGCAAGTTGTATTTTTGAGGGTTAATTTTATTATTGAACAACAACCATGTTCTCAATGAACCCAAAAAACTCATTAATATCAAAGCTGAATAGTTTTGGAAGTAGTTTTTAGTTTGTTTTTAGTTATAGCTATTTTAGGGGGATATCTGTGTGTGCAGGTGACTATTACTGTGCATAATTATTAGGCAACTTAACAAAAAACAAATATATACCCATTTCAATTATTTATTTTTACCAGTGAAACCAATATAACATCTCAACATTCACAAATATACATTTCTGACATTCAAAAACAAAACAAAAACAAATCAGTGACCAATATAGCCACCTTTCTTTGCAAGGACACTCAAAAGCCTGCCATCCATGGACTCTGTCAGTGTTTTGATCTGTTCACCATCAACATTGCGTGCAGCAGCAACCACAGCCTCCCAGACACTGTTCAGAGAGGTGTACTGTTTTCCCTCCTTGTAAATCTCACATTTGATGATGGACCACAGGTTCTCAATGGGGTTCAGATCAGGTGAACAAGGAGGCCATGTCATTAGATTTTCTTCTTTTATACCCTTTCTTGCCAGCCACGCTGTGGAGTACTTGGACGCATGTGATGGAGCATTGTCCTGCATGAAAATCATGTTTTTCTTGAAGAATGCAGACTTCTTCCTGTACCACTGCTTGAAGAAGGTGTCTTCCAGAAACTGGCAGTAGGACTGGGAGTTGAGCTTGACTCCATCCTCAACCCGAAAAGGCCCCACAAGCTCATCTTTGATGATACCAGCCCAAACCAGTACTCCACCTCCACCTTGCTGGCGTCTGAGTCAGACTGGAGCTCTCTGCCCTTTACCAATCCAGCCACGGGCCCATCCATCTGGCCCATCAAGACTCACTCTCATTTCATCAGTCCATAAAACCTTAGAAAAATCAGTCTTGAGATATTTCTTGGCCCAGTCTTGACGTTTCAGCTTGTGTGTCTTGTTCAGTGGTGGTCGTCTTTCAGCCTTTCTTACCTTGGCCATGTCTCTGAGTATTGCACACCTTGTGCCTTTGGGCACTCCTGTGATGTTGCAGCTCTGAAATATGGCCAAACTGGTGGCAAGTGGCATCTTGGCAGCTGCACGCTTGACTTTTCTCAGTTCATGGGCAGTTATTTTGCGTCTTGGTTTTTCCACACGCTTCTTGCGACCCTGTTGACTATTTTGAATGAAACGCTTGATTGTTCGATGATCACGCTTCAGAAGCTTTGCAATTTTAAGAGTACTGCATCCCTCTGCAAGATATCTCACTATTTTTGACTTTTCTGAGCCTGTCAAGTCCTTCTTTTGACCCATTTTGCCAAAGGACAGGAAGTTGCCTAATAATTATGCACACCTGATATAGGGTGTTGATGTCATTAGACCACACCCCTTCTCATTACAGAGATGCACATAACCTAATATGCTTAATTGGTAGTAGGCTTTCGAGCCTATACAGCTTGGAGTAAGACAACATGCATAAAGAGGATGTTGTGGTAAAAATACTCATTTGCCTAATAATTCTGCACTCCCTGTATACCTGGTCTATCCCATTCCTTTTTTAACAATTTCCGAAATTCTTTTAGGAACCGGAAAAACATCAGTGTAAGTAGGCACCTCTAGATATTTGTCCATCTTACACAATTTCTCTGGTGGTATTATAATAGGGTCACAATCATCCAGAGTCGCTAAAACCTCCCTAAGTAACAGACGTCGGTGTTCAAGCTTAAATTTAAAAGACATAACGTCCGAATCTGTCTGAGGTAACATAGTTCCTGGGTCTGAAAGTTCACCCTCAGACAGCTATTCCCTAACCCCCAACTCAGAGCACTGTGAGGGTACATCGGAAATAGCTAATAAAGCTTCAGAGGATTCAGTATTTACATTAATACCTGACCTACTGCGTTTACCCTGTAACACTGGTAATTTGGATAATACCTCTGTGAGAGTAGTTGACATAACTGCAGCCATTTCCTGCAGAGTAAAAGCATTAGACGCACTAGAAGTACTTGGCGTTGCTTGTGTGGGTGTTAAAGGTTGTGACACTTGGGGAGAATTGGATGAGAATCATCCTTAGGCACACTTACCTAAAATATGCTTCTTACATTGCAAGGCCCTTTCAGTACAAGAGGTACACAACGTAAGTGGGGGTTCCACAATGGCTTCTAAACACATAGAACAATTAGTATCTTCAATGTCAGACATGTTGAACAGACTAACAATAATCTTAAAAGTTGTTAAACACTTTCAACAATTTTTTTTAAAAATGTACTGCGCCTTTAAAAAATAAAAAAGTTTAAAATTTTTCCAAAACTGCTTATAAAAGCTAAATAACGAAATCCGATTAGAAACACATGTTTAAGGTGCCCAACAATTATTGCACCTAAGAGCAATAGGCAAAATTAACCTTTACAGGACATTTATAGTAGAAAATACAATTTGTTTGACAAAATGACCCCTGCACCTCGCCACAGCTCTGCTGTGGCGCCTACCTGCCCTTAAAGTACTGGAAAAACGACTCTACCACGATCCGGTCATCAGAGCATAAGTTTATGCCTAACCGGAGCTCATGCCTGTTGCCTTCTGAGTCAAAATATACTGCCAATCGGAACGCACGAAAATAGGCCCCGCCCATCAAGGACGATCAACAAACTAATCTGTAACACCGCATAGGAAGCGGTTAGGAAAAAAACACCATGTGGTCCCCCTAAAAACAGCCTTGTAATGCTGCAGCCCTTGTCATAAAACACAATAAAGATAACGAGCTGCCTCTCCCAGTGTCCCTTACAAACACCCAATATGTCAAATGAAAAAATGTTAAGTAAAGGATTTAAAATAACACCCTTTTTTTAAAAAAACAGGTCTACTTTAACCCCCTTTTTTAGCAAAGAATAAAATGTCAGCCATTCTGATATAACAGGTCTCCTCAGAAAAATGACTGATCATACCTCAATGCTTATAGCATGCAGCTGTTCTCCACTCTGAAGATATCTCTTACACTACCTTCAGCACTCTGTGGCAACCAACGTGGATCTTAGTTACGTCTGCTAAGATCATCAACCTCAGGGCAGAAAACTCTTTCCATAGCCCCCTGAGGAAAATAGTACACACCGGTACCATTTAAAAAAAAAAAACTTTTTGATTGAAGAAACTAAAACTAACACCTCACTTTAACACAGGCAAAGAGAATGAGTGGAGGTGGAGAGGAAGGGAGGGGCTATATATACAGCTCTGCTGTAGTGCTCTTTGCCACTTCCTGTTAATATCCCACAAGTAAGGATGAAATTCATGGACTCGTCATATCTTTGTAAAAGAAAATAAAAACGAATTACACCTAATCTAATAGCCCTATCAAAATAAAAAAAAAAAACCTAGCCTACAATAAACTACCAATGGCCCTTTTGCGGGGCATTGCCCCAAACACTTCCCAGACCCTACTCTAAAAATAAAACCCACCCAAAAAAAACTTTAAATAAACACTAACCCCCGATGATCCACTTACAGTTTTCGAAGTTCCGCTTGAAGGAACTATCCAGCCGGCAAGAAGTCTTCATCCGTGCGGCAAGAAGTCTTCATCCGGATGGCCTCTTCCATCTTCATCCATCCGGCGAAGTCTTCATCCATACGGCCTCTTTTATCTTCATCCATCCAGCACAGAGCGGATCCATCCTGAATAGCGCGGAGCGGGTCCATCCTACTTTTCAATACAGTCACAGCCGTAAACTGGAACTTGAATGCAAGTGATGTATAGTTACGTGAGTAGTGCATAGGACCCTTACCACCATTGTTACGTATTCTGATTTACAGTACAACCTCACTGAGTATTCCCCCAGTTTAGACTGTACACATGTGGGTCTACATGACGTTGTAAACAGTGAGCGCTCGAAATAGTAATACAACTCGTCCATTAGTTCCCTTTTCATTATACTCTAATTTTAGTATACAAATGCACATCTCCATAACCTGACGAATCGTCCAGATTTAACTGCAACATTACTTATTTACTGCTTAACATTATTTAAGAAGTAATTACGCTGGATAACTTGTTTAAAATTATAACTATCATTTACAGCTTCTCTCTTGCTTATTCCCAGTATTTTAGTACAACCCTTTTTGCCCTAGAGCTTACTGTGACTTTATTTAAAATTGAAATTAGCAAAGCGTTATATCAGAAATATTATGTGCATTACCTGCAGGCTCTGTGATGGGCTGGGTTAGGTCGCTGCCTCCAGCTCACAGCATCTCTGCTGCCTGTCATTTATGCAGAATTGTTTGACTGCAACGGTGTGAGGGGAAAAAAGAGCCACAGCACAGCAGCCACCCGGCCACTACACTAGCGTAGCACGGCCGAGTCAGGGTCCGTGTGACAGTGCCACTCTGTCAGTCACCTCACCAGTACAGTGTGCGGCCGCCGGCCGTCATTATATGTTGCAGCTGCGCAGCCTAACATAACATACAGTTTTTAATACATGATAATAAATAGAATAATGTGGACTGCGTGGGCGGGTGCAGCCTACCGGGCATTTGCCCGGTATGCCCGACGTTCAGTCCGGGCCTGATGGTAACCGTAGTTACCGCTGTTTGCCACAGATAGAAACAGAAACATCAAAGCATACGGAAGATTTCATTACCGTCTCATGCATATGATGTTCTCTGTAAAACAGCTTACGTGAAGGTGTCTTGTCCGTATTGTCCTCTGAGATCCGTGTCTTTAGGCTCTTAGTCCAGCGCAACACACCCGCATCGGGTTTTATGTCATCAGAAGTCTGTGGTCAGCTGAGTACGGGGAGGACCCCAAGTATGAGGTTGTGAGTTTGTCCAGACGTGCCTGTTCGGCACTCCGTTACCGGTCTTCCCTGGAGAGATGGTTTGCTTTACGTTAATTCCTCCTTATGGGACAGGTGCCACTACACCTCTTGATCTGGAATATGACTCCTTCTCACTTACTCCAGCAGATGTTTCAGCGGCATAGGGCTATTTTTTTCGATAAAGATGCTTCCTTTTGTACCTATAGGCCCCACCTACTTTCATGATGTCATTATTACCATCAGTCCACACATTTAACATAAACTAATAATAACTAAACTATTTATAAAAACAAAAAAAACAACAACCAAATAATTTAAATGTAATGCATAAAAATGTATACATTAAAAAGACGTTCACACCATCGTGAGGCGTTAGTGAGAAGGCATATTAACATATATGATCATATTTCTAAAACCTAACGAATAAAGAAGATTATACAAAATAAAGCACATAATATACATAATTACATTGAGAAATTTCTATATATTTCATCATGATTATGTCCTAAAAGATATTCCCTGTTCCTATAGTATATGCATGAATGGTCTATTATAAGAAGGAAGCAAACTCTAATTTTTCGTTCAGACCTATTGGGTATCTTGTTTTTATAGTGTAGATCCAGAGAGTCTCTTTTAGCAATAACACTATATAATTATTCCCTCCATTTGTGATCCCTTTATCTATTGACATGATTTTTTAGCAAAGAAGCATTGGATTGGTGATAGGAAGTGAAATGTATATAGGGTTAACCTATAGGGTTACAATTGAAAAAATATTTTATATCAAAATCCTTTTCCCCTCCTGCAGAGATATTTTTTGCTTTTTCTATGAAGGGGCAGTATACACATTGGCCACACGGGTAGTTGCCTTTCACACCCTTATCTTTCCTTAGCCAATCGGCCATAGATGGACTTTTAGTGTGTAAATAAAAGGATATAATAGTCTACAAACTAATAATCAGCTGCTGCAACCGAGAATGACACTATACTCCTCAAAGGAAAGTGTTAGTAATGTAAATAGGTTAAAGTGGGGGTGGCGCTATAGGACTGGTATATATGGAACTAAAATAAGGAGAATACTTTATAAAATGTAAAATGTTAGTATTTCACATTTATTGCACAATACATACTTACATAATTAGACACTGATGTCAATACATACTAATATACCAAAAGAATAATGTAACTAAATAAAAACACAATATTGATAAAATAGTATATTATCTTGTTCCTTAATAAGAGTGCACACTATCAGCCATCTGTAAAGGAACAGACCAGTGAAAAAGGCTATAACGCTTAAAGCTGTAACGTATTTGTTTGTGAAAACACAACTTCTGCAAATCTGTCAACCGAAAGGTAAAAATCAAGAAAGTTGAGACCTATGTGAAGATCGGAGCGGAACCCTAGGAATTACAACGCCAGAGGGGTTAGCCGTTGGGGAGCTCATCACAATAGGACCACTATCTACTCCCACCTCTCATTAGCAAATATTGCAGGTACGATTCACAACTATAAGGTGAGCAATACTTTGCTGGAATTGATGAAACTAGAAAACTGACATTAACACCTTGTTTATATATGTTAGAAATACATCGCAAACAAACTTGCATTTAACAAGGCAACCTACGGTATATCCGGGGACAAGATTATTATCACCCTATATACGGAATAGGACAGTGTGACATTTAAATATTTTATGAGAACATCACACATTGAAGGATATACTTGTTAGAAACTGTAAAAGCAGTCCCACTTCGTCTCAAGAGGAGAGCATTGATGAAAAAAATGTAATAAATCCAGTGTGTCCCAAATAGGTAAAACGTGAAAAAAATCTTTATTAGTATACATTAAAAAGAAGGCAGACTCCAAGCATGAAAAAAAGGGAATGAGCTTAATAAAACAAAGTGAAAATCTGACCGGTTTCGGTCACAAAGACCGTAGTCCTAGACATAAAATACAGGTAGCAGGTGTAGGCTATTTAAAGCCACAACCCATCTGTAATTGGATATTTGTTTAATATAGCTTAACCCTGATTTAACCCTATAAGTGTGCATATAGACAGGTATACTTAAGAATATCATAGATGATGAAATAAATACATAAAAAAGAGGTCATGCAATTGAAAAGACAAAATATAGAGTTGAATAAATGCATCTTAAGACCATACAAAATTGATCTATTATACAATAGTCAGCTGCTAAAAATGGAAAATTTCTTATATGCTACTTACGTATAATTCACTATCAGAACCTAGATGCTTTATCTGAGATGCAAAACAATGCAAACTTGTTAGGTATAATTCCAAGTACAAAAAACACATTTTGAATGGTACTTGAACAAACTATAATTCATTACACCAATATTAATATATTAAGGCATATGTTAAAAAATACCAGAATGTCACTAATATAATTAGTTGAGAAATTCTGCCTGAAATAATTCAATTGTACTTCTAACAACTGTGAGTGAGAATGTGTAATTGGCTTAGGTAGTAATACATCATAGCTACATATCTAGTACGAACTATAACATTTGTTGAAAGACAGTGATGTAGACACTATCTATGCCAATAATTGATGATATCAAACTCTGAGTTAAATCCCCTAGGCAGCAGGCTACCGAGCTTATGGATCCAATAAATCTCTTGACGAGATAAAATCTGAAGCTTATCTCCTCCACGTGGGGGACTCACAATCTGCTCAATAGCCTGCCACCTAAAGGATCGCAGATCACCATCATACTGTTCCAAGAAATGTTTTGAAAACACTGAGACAGCTCGGTCATTGGTTACATATGAGAGGTGCTCTTTAATGCGAGTACCCATCTCTCTTGTCATTCTCCCTCGGAGTTCAGCTGACTTTCTTCACTACAAGTTCATCCTGAACTCCTACTATTCTGCCCTTAATCTTTATAAGCAACAATATTTTTCTAATCTCATCTCTACTCTTTCCTCTAACCCTAAACGTCTGTTCGCCACGTTCAAAACTCTTCTCCGCCCACCCCCACCTCATAACACAACCTCTCTCTCAGCTCAAGATTTTGCCAGCCACTTCAACAACAAAATTGATTCCATCAGAAGTGAATAAGCACTCAACATACTTCCAATCTCCCACCCCCTCAAAAGCTCACCCAAAACCCAAAAATCCATAAATGCAGCTCTTTTTGCCCCTGTTAATGAGGATGAAGTTTCTGCCCTTATACTGTCCTCCCACCTCACTACCTGTCCCCTTGACCCCATCCCCTCACAGCTACTCCCCTCCCTCTCTTCTACCCTCACCCCCATACTCACGCACATTTTCAACCTCTCCCTCAGCACTGGTATATTTCCCTCATCTCTAAAACATGCACTGGTCACACCTATCCTCAAAAAACCTTCCCTCGATCCAACCTCCCCTTCCAATTACCGCCCTATTTCCCTACTCCCTCTTGCCTCAAAGCTCCTCGAAAAGCTAGTTTATGCACATCTATCCAATTTCCTTACACTAAACTCTCTTCTTGACCCACTGCAATCTGGATTTCGTTGCATCACTCTACATAGACAGCAATTGTCAAGGTTACCAAAGACCTACTTACAGCAAAATCCAAAGGCCACTTCTCTCTGCTTATCCTCCTTGACCAGTCTGCAGCCTTTGACACTGTTGACCACCCTCTTCTGCTCCAAACCCTCCAATCCTTCGGCATCTGTGACACAGCTCTCTCATGGTTCTCTTCCTACATTTAGTGTAGCCTTCTCCGGAGCATCCTCTGCCCTGATACCACTTTCTGTTGGGGTACCTCAAGGCTCTGTCCTTGGTCCCCTTCTCTTTTCAATCTACATGTCGTCACTAGGTTCCTTAATAAAGTCCCATGGGTTTCAATACCATTTGTATGCCTATGACAACCAAATCTACCTCTCTGCACCAGACCAACCTCCTTCCTTACTAACCCGTGTCACTAACTGTCTTTCTCACATCTCATCTTGGATGTCCTCTCACTAACTTAAGCTAAATCTCTCCAAAACTGAACTCCTTATTTTTCCCCTTCTTCCAATGTCTCCACCCCCAAAATTTCTATAACTGTTGATAACTCCATCATTACCCCTACCCCGCACGCCCGATGTCTTGGGGTCACACTTGACTCAGATCTTTCCTTCACTCCTCACATTCAGTCCTTGGCTAAAGCCTGCCGCTTCCACCTTAAAAACATCGCTAAAATTAGACATTTCCTTACACAAGATACAACCAAAATTTTAATCCACTCTCTCATCCTTTCCCACCTCGACTACTGCAACTCCGTCCTCTCTGGTCTTCCTAGCTGCCGCATAGCTCCTTTACAATCCATTATGAATGCCTCTGCCAGCCTCTAGGATTAAACATAAAATCCTCACCCTGACATATAAAGTTCTCAACTGCACTGCTCCCCCCTACATCTCAGAACTTGTCTCTAGATACTCTCCCTCCCTTCCCCTTTGATCAGCTCAGGATCTCCTCCTCTCTTGTTACTTCCTCACATTCCCGTTTACAGGACTTCTCCAGACTGGCCCCCATCTTGTGGAATTCCCTGCCTCGCTCCATAAGATTCTCCCCTAGTTTTAACAGCTTCAAGCACTCCCTAAAAACTCTACTATTCAGGGATGCATACAACCAACACTAACCTTTCCCAATTCCATTGCTTTCCCCTTGAACCCCTTAGAATGTAAGCCTATGGGCCCAGCTGTTTACAGATCGCTTCATAAGAGCCGACTACAACAGTGAAACTCTCGGCAGGGCCCTCTACCCACTTGACCCCTACAAAAGCTATCCTGTACACCGACTGTTTAAAGCGCTGCAGAATCTGTTGGCGCTCCACAAGTACCTGATAATAAATAAATAATAAATAAAAATAATACTGATGGGCACAAATTGTGCACTCAATGAGGTACACTACAAATTTGTTACCACATTTAACACATCCTTTTGCCTCAAATACTTCCCTTGTAACTGCTGAAACAAAGGAAGTGGATATGTTAATAAGATCACATGATCTACATGATCTTTTGCCACACTTGTATGTCCCATTAAAGTGGAGCCAGGAATTTCCGCTTTTCTCCTTTTTAAGCATGCTTGGTGATAGTAAGTTGCCCGAAGTTAGATTTCGTTGATACATGAAATTACAACCATTATTAATGACGTTGTGCAGCTTAGTATCTCCTCTAAGGATGGGAAGATTCTTCTTTACTATATTACATATTTGATGGTATTGGTTGGGATATGTAGTTATCAAAGTGGGTTTAGTACTGGTACTATTCTTTAATTTCGGTCTGAACAGATCATTTCTATCCATTTGACTGACCTCCATATAGGACTTTCTGAGAATATTGTCTAGTGATGAACCGTCTACTTAGGTCCCTACTCTCTTGCTGGAAGTCCCCATAATTAGTACAATTACGTCTAGCTCTCATGAATTGGCCCTTTACTATTCCCTTGAATACATGCCCTGGGTGACTAGGTGACTCTTGAGATGAAGTGGGACTGCTTTTACTATTTTTTACCATGGAGTACTGGGACTCCATTCCTATCGCTTACTTCTGTTTCTAAGAGGATCGAGCTAGAGTGAAGGGGAGCCACTAAACTACAGCTGAGGAGTCCGGAGGCGGGACCTATGATACTATTGCCAGAGCGAGGCTGTGCAGTGTCGTAAACGGAGGAGACATTGAGCAGGAGCGGAGCTGCCGATAATATCACCGGATCAAGAGCTGTGAGTAGTTCCTTTCTTTTTGGGAACTGTCTTTCCAGTGTTGAGCAGCATAGCCTATTGAACCTAAAGTGTACGAACTACTACATAGGTGAATAGGTTGCCCGGATACTCAATGCAGCTTAACTGTGAGTTAATAAAGTGCCGGAAGGGATTGTTTTGCCTTTTGAGAGACATATAGTTGGCTCTGGCGAGCAGGTTACCCGGATACTCGTAAGAGCTGAGCTGCATATTACTAGGATACCGGAAGAGATTGTTTACCCCTGATGTGCCATATTATGGTTTCTAGGCTATGGACATATGCTTCTCTTCCGTTAATATCATATAATATCTATAGATTGATATAGCCTCTGAAGTGTTTAGAGACCATTTGATACCAGCCTTGAGTATCACATGAATATATGTTTAAAGGGACATGGTATGGTATTATTTAAAGGCTTGTACTATTAATGCCTTTATATTTTATATGTGACATACTGCTACAAACAGGTTCCTTACCATAGCTGCAATTACAGGATATTCTATCTTCTATAGTGATTATATAAAGATACTGCATGTTGCGATTGGTAACAGCCTCTAGCTCTCATAGGTCCCGACACAGCACCATATTTTGTTCATCTATTATTGTTAGAAACTGTGTTTCCATTTTTTCTTCAAATAACGAATCTGCTGTCAGAAACTGTGTTCATACATTTCCTCAAACCGAACGAATCTGCTGTCTGAAATTTTGTTCACATTTTTTCAAACCTACGAATCTGTAGACTGATAAATATTCATTCACTATAGATGTCAATATATAACAGTGTAAGAATTGCATTAGATATATTTTAACAAATATATGTTTTTAACAGTGCACTCTTTATTAAGTTAAGGAACAAGATAATATACTATTTTATCAATATTGTGATTTTATTTAGTTACATTATTCTTTTGGTATATTAGTATGTATTGACACCTGTGTCTAATTATGTATGTATGTATGTATTGTGCAATAAATGTGAAATACTAACATTTATCATTTAACTTTTATCAGATAGCTGCTGGCTAAAATGTTACAGTGAATCACCCTCACACTGAACCTCTCTGCTCATCGTTTAAAATATGTAATCTCCCGGTCGGTTATATTAGATATGAGACTGCCGGGAGAAGAGAGTCACCTGACACATTTAGCCCTAGTGACTGCATCCACACTGCCTATAGCCCCAGTGCCTGCGTCCAAGCTGCCTTTTTGTGTCCCTTAATACACTAGGACATCTATCTTCACTTACAATGAGGTCTGTAAAAAATTAAAGGGCCCAAACTTTTTCTGAGTCTTCTTTCTACCCCCAGAAATAAAGGTTTTCAGTGTAAGGGCAGCATCAGTATATAGGAGGCGCAGTGAGAATTATGTCCCACAAGTTCCCATTGCTCTAAAGCCACCAAAGCTCTACTGAAGAGACTGATATGGACTATGGCTACACCCCAGAACAAAGTAGCACAATCTTGCACTACTTTGAAAATAATAAACTCTTGATTGAAGAATCTAATCTAACACCTCACTTTACCACTTTCTATCACTAACCTAGGCAAAGAGAATGACTGGAGTGAAGGAGCTATTTAACAGCACAGTTTTCTTATCCTGAGGGAAGGAATGTCCCTTACCTCTCGTAATATCAGAGAGACTTTCCGAGAAAACAGGTCCAAACAAGGTCTTTCCCTTGTAGGGAATCACCAAAAGTCTATACTCAGATGAGGCATCTGCAGACCAATATCTTTCCTCTAACGCACTGCGGTCATGTGGCAAAGCCTGAAATCTTAGCTCCCAGCTTAAAAACCTTGAAGTGGAGCCTCTGAAATAAAGGAGTTGGCTAAATTAATTGCCTTAAACCTATCCTGGATTTCTGTGAGAGGAGAGTCTGTCCGAATAGAATCAGACAACGCACCAAAACGGTACGCCACCGTACTGGTGACAAGTAATACGAACCGCAGGTAGCTGTAAACTCTGACATATACCCAATCCCTGGGTACCATTGACAAGACTCCTTGATAGAGTCTGCTATCATAGGTGAAAAGGGGGACCCAATTTCTCCCTATCCTTTTAATCATCCTTGTAAAGTGTACTGGACTTATTAGGACTGACTACGCCGGTGATGTCAGCATCGTCCAGGGAAACAAAGACCTCCCAAAGTAACAAATGGAGGTGTTCAAGTTTAAACTGAAAGAAAACACTTCAGTATCAGAGGGTTTACACAGACAGAGTCTAAGATCTTCCCCTATATACCACGGAAGTATCCTCCTCTTCGGGCTTCAGAGAAGAAAATTCGGAATAGCTACTTAAATACCTTTCCTCAAGTGTTTTCCCGTAAAAAAATAGACAACGCATCAGAGATTGCTTCAATGATCTTAGGAAGTAATGTCTTGCCAAGAAATTCCAGGTGGAATTTGTGAGGAAAACGCAGGGCACTGTATGTGTTGGCTATATAAAAACCATTACTGTCTGTTTAAATCTTAAAGAGAAACTCTTTTATGTAAGTGGCAGTTCTCTCACAACATAGGGAACAGATAAAAGATGATTAATCAAGTAAAAGTCTTAACTTTTGTAACACATAAAAAACGTTACTGTCTCTTTAAATAGTAATTAGAAACTTTTATTTAAGTAGCAGTTCTCTAACGACATAGAGAACAGATAAAGGATGATTAATCATGTAAAATCTTAACTTTTTTAACACATAAAAAAGTTACTGTCTCTTTAAATTGTAAAAGAGAACCTTTTCTATTTAAGTGGCAGTTCTCTAATGACATAGAGAACAGATAAAGGATGATTAATCATGTAAAATCTTAATTTTTTAGACACATAAAAAAACGTTACTGTCTCTTTAAATTTTAAACAGTAACTTTTTTTTTTGCAGAAATAGCTCAGTAGGTATAACAGTATTATAAAAAAAAACCTCTACACCTCAGCTGAGGTGTTTGGTAGCCCTTGTGCACAAATTGAGTCAGTGGAAGCGTTGTCTAAACGCAACCACTCTGACCTAAGGTCTGTCTCCCTTTGGTGTTTAAAAACAAGATGCTGTCTTTATTAAAAAAAACAACGATGTAGCTGAAAATGTCAGCACTGAGCTGTCACTGAGAAGGCAGGAGCTGACATACATGTAGGCATTTTCTCACTCACATCCACATCTGTGTGCACTTGCATTCCCGCAAGGGCGCGCTTCGCTAAGCGACTAAGGGTTCTCTGAGTACATAACCCCAAGCTCAGACATCTAACCAAAGTTCCTCCTGTCTTCTGATAACCGGAAGAACTAAAGAAGAAGGCGCGCAACCAACTTGGTGCCACACAAGCTCCGCCCATCGTGGGCGTTTGAGTATGCAATTCCCGGTCGCCATTGCTATTGAACAAAATAAGCCCCAGGGAACCATAAGCAGACTATCAGCTTCCTTTTATCAGATAGCTGCTGGCTAAAATGTTACAGTGAAACACCCTCACACTGAGCCTCTCTGCTCATTGTTTAAAATATGTAATCTCCCGGTTGGTTATATTAGATATGAGATAAGCTGCCTTTTTGTGTCCCTTAATACACTAGGACATCTATCTTCACTTACAATGAGGTCTGTAAAAAATTAAAGTGCACAAACTTTTTCTGAGTCTTCTTTCTACCCCCAGAAATAAAGTCAGCACTTACCTCACCTTCTGCCTGGTAGCAAGGCAGTTTCCAGGTTTAAGAGGTCCTCTACCTCCCATGGACCGGCAAGTAAACAAATGTCCTGAGTAAATATCCCTCAGGTTTTCAGTGTAAGGGAAGCATCAGTATATAGGAGGCGCAGTGAGAATTATGTCCCACAAGTTCCCATTGCTCTAAAGCCACCAAAGCTCTACTGAAGAGACTGATATGGAATACGGCTACACCCTAGAACAAAGCAGCACAATCTTGCACTACTTAAAAATAATAAACTCTTGATTGAAGAATCTAATCTAACACCTCACTTTACCACTTCCTATCCTTAACGTAGGCAAAGAGAATGACTGGAGTGGGAGGGAGGGGAGGAGCTATTTAACAGCTTTGCTGTGGTGCTCTTTGCCTCCTCCTGCTGACCAGGAGGTGAATATCCCATTAGTAATTAAGATGATCCGTGGACTCATCATGTCTTAAAAAAGAAAAGAGGATCGAGCTGCTTTCTTTTTGTATCGAGGCAGACTAAATAATGTGCTGGTACTGGATCGGAGGTTATGGGAGGTGGGAACAGCTGAGGAGAGCATTATCACATGTTTTATCTGAACCATGAAAGAAAAAAAACTGAGTTCCATATCCCTTTAAGGGCCAGATTACAAGCGTAAAAACAATCGCTAGATCGCTGTTTTTTTTAAAACTTGAATCCATATTACAAGTGCACTCTGTTTAAATGAATTACTAAATGTCCCGTCCTGTATATATTAATCAATTAAATTATCTGAAACTCAGTAAACATGTATAATGCTTAGCAGCACAGACAGTCCACAGCACCACCGGCTCTCTTTAATATATGGTTTTATAACTGAGCAATGCTTATACACAATATTGACTTCATTCCAGCATAAATACTTTCAATCAAAACATAAATAAAAAAGGGTAATCGTTCAATAAGCTGCTTTTCATGAACATAAAGCATACCATGTTTTCTTGACAGGAAAGGTGAGTTTTATATATCTTGAAAGATGTTTATTTCTAATTAAAGCACATTGTAATGTGTGATCTCCAGACACTGCACTACAGGCCTAATGTACTAAAAACCGTCATCTCTTTGCTAGTTACTAACCCTGGGGAAACTTAGACCAGCCTTTTTATTTAAGAGTTAATTCCTTGAGTTCTGTAACAACATGTAATGGCTTGTCCAGCAATATAAATTTAAAATGAGAAGCATTGTGTAAAACGCCCCCCAGCAGTGAGAAGGGTGAAAGAGTCATAGTCTATCTGATTACTAATGACATAAAGGAATATTCTGTATCAGCTGTCTAAGAATTCAGAGAACCCTTCCCAACAAATGCCCTGAGTGCACACTCTGCCCGGTGCAAGCCTTGCACCTGTGGCTGCAGGGAGTAGGGGAAACGTGTGATAACGTTACCTCTTTACAGTATTTGTAGTCTAAATTCCTATCTGCCAAATATTCCTTTCATTGATATTCAAATAGGGACCATAAGAAGCTCCTAAACCAAATCTACAAACACTATTATGAGGTCAGTAAAAAGAATCCAACTTAGCATATTTTTTTTTTACTTTTCAACAAAAAAGTTGAATTAATGCATTAAAGGGACATTAACACTAAATAAATGCTAGATAAAATGAGGAGAAAAACATGCGGATGTATTTTTTAAAGTTTCTTTAGTTGTTTAACAAATAACAAAATAAGTGTAAAGTTTTAGGGCTCCATTTATCAAGCAGCGGATGCTGCTTTTGGAGGCTCATCGTTTCAGCCTCACCTGAAAAGAAAGTAAAGAAGCAGCGGTCGTAAAACCACTTTTCCTTTACCTCTCCGCCACACTGAATTAATCTTGATGCGAAACGATCTGGATGATTGACAGCCCCTACTAGCGGCCGATTAGGCGCCAGTGAGCAGGGGGCTGCATTGCACAAGCGAATCATGTCCACTGGACACTTGATAACTCAAGTCCTCAGTGTCTATAAAACAATGGGTGCTGCCATGTTGTAACTTAGGTTACTTTCTCTGCTGTGGCCAATTAGGGAAAGTCATAAGCATACATGCGTAGCCACCAATTGCCAGCTAACTTCCATGGGTGCATTGCTGAGCCTAGCTAGACATGTTTTTCAACAAAGAATGCCAAGAAAACAAAGTAAATATGATAACCTACGTAAATTGAAGTCTTCTAAAGTTTAATGTTCTACTTGAACCAAGAAAGTTTAATTTTGACTTTTATTTCTATTAATTAAGTGTGGTAAAAAAATACAACATCTTCCCCCCCATGTGCCGCCTCTCTACGTTCTTCACCCTCTTTCTTTCTCCACTCTGCCTTCACTCTCACAACTAGAAGCTACCTGCTATGTGTGCTGAGACAGAGAGAGGAAATGTTTTGACTAACCAGGATATCGTCATATGTTATTATTAGTTTTATATGTTTGAAAAATTCTAGATAAAAATCAAGCTTTTGAAGGGCCGTAATTATTGATAATTTCTGAATATAAAAATTTTGTATGACGTACCTAATCTATGTAATGCTGTTTATTACCTGACAATAAAGCTTGTTTATAAATAAATAAAAAAAAAAATGCAACATATTGATATTATTTTGACTCCTTTTCATATAATTGAAAATTAAGATTTTTCCAATTCTGAGAACTGGAAGTGCACACTGCAGACATCACAAGCCTAACCCTGCCACATATATGTCCCTACCTGGCCTAAAATCACATTAACCAAAAAGTAATTTACTTAAAGGATCATGTTACCCAAATGTTGAAACACTTGAAAGTGATGCAGCATAGCTGTAAAAAGCTGACTAGAAAATATCACCTGAACATCTCTATGTAAAAAATAACAGAATTTATGCTTACCTGATAAATTACTTTCTCCAACGGTGTGTCCGGTCCACGGCGTCATCCATTACTTGTGGGAAATGTTCTCCCCCACAGGGAAAGGCAAGGAGAGCACACAGCAAGAGCTGTCCATATAGCTCCCCCTCTGGCTCCGCCCCCCCAGTCATTCGACCGACGGTTAGGAGAAAAAGGAGAAACTATAGGGTGCCGTGGTGACTGTAGTGTATAAAGAAAAAAAAATTTCAACCTGATTAAAAAAAACCAGGGCGGGCCGTGGACCCGGACACACCGTTGGAGAAAGTAATTTATCAGGTAAGCATAAATTCTGTTTTCTCCAAGATTGGTGTGTCCGGTCCACGGCGTCATCCATTACTTGTGGGAACCAATACCAAAGCTTTAGGACACGGATGAAGGGAGGGAGCAAATCAGGTTACCTAAACAGAAGGCACCACGGCTTGCAAAACCTTTCTCACAAAAACAGCCTCCGAAGAAGCAAAAATATCAAATTTGTAGAATTTGGCAAAAGTGTGCAGAGAAGACCAAGTCGCTGCCTTACATATCTGGTCCACAGAAGCCTCGTTCTTATAGGCCCATGTGGAAGCCACAGCCCTAGTAGAGTGAGCTGTGATACGGTCAGGAGGCTGCCGTCCGGCAGTCTCATAAGCCAAGCGGATAATGCTTTTCAGCCAGAAAGAGAGAGAGGTAGCAGTAGCTTTTTGACCTCTCCTCTTACCAGAGTAAACGACAAACAAGGATGAGGTTTGTCTAAAATCTTTTGTTGCTTCTAAATAGAACTTTAAAGCACGAACAACATCTAAATTGTGTAATAAACGTTCCTTCTTTGAAACTGGATTCGGACACAAAGAAGGAACAACTATTTCCTGGTTGATGTTCTCGTTGGAAACAACTTTTGGAAGAAAACCAGGCTTAGTACGCAAAACAACCTTATCTGAATGGAACACCAGATAGGGTGGATCACACTGCAAAGCAGATAATTCAGTAACTCTTCTAGCAGAAGAAATAGCAACCAAAAACAGAACTTTCCAAGATAGTAACTTAATATCTATGGAATGTAAAGGTTCAAACGGAACCCCTTGAAGAACTGAAAGAACTAAATTTAGACTCCAAGGAGGAGTCATGGGTCTGTAAACAGGCTTGATTCTAACCAAAGCCTGAACAAAAGCTTGTACATCTGGCAAAGCTGCCAGTCATTTGTGCAACAAGATGGATAATGCAGAAATCTGTCCTTTTAGAGAACTAGCTGACAATCCTTTATCCAAACCTTCTTGGAGAAAGGAGAGAATCTTTGGAATTTTAATCTTACTCCAGGAGAATCCTTTGGATTCACACCAACAGATATATTTTTTCCATATTTTATGGTAAATCCTTCTAGTCACAGGTTTTCTGGCTTGGACCAGAGTATCAATCACAGAATTTGAAAACCCACGCTTGGATAAAATCAAGCGTTCAATTTCCAAGCAGTCAGCTGCAGAGAAACTAGATTGGGATGTTCGAATGGACCTTGTACTAGAAGGTCCTGTCTCAAAGGTAGCTTCCATGGTGGAGCCGATGACATATTCACCAGGTCTGCATACCAAGTCCTGCGTGGCCACGCAGGAGCTATCAGAATCACAGAGGCCTTCTCCTGTTTGATCCTGGCTATGAGCCTGGGGAGGAGAGGAAACGGTGGAAACACATATGCTAGGTTGAACGACCAAGGCGCTACTAATGCATCCACTAGAGTCGCCTTGGGATCCCTGGATCTGGACCCGTAGCAAGGAATCTTGAAGTTCTGACGGGACGCCATTAGATCCATGTCTGGAATGCCCCATAATTGGGTTAACTGAGCAAAGACCTCCGGATGGAGTTCCCACTCCCCCGGATGGAAAGTCTGACGACTCAAATAGTCCGCCTCCCAGTTGTCTACTCCTGGGATGTGAATAGCAGATAGATGGCAGGAGTGATTCTCTGCCCATTGGATTATCTTGGTTACTTCCTTCATCGCTAGGGAACTCTTTGTTCCCCCCTGAAGATTGATGTACGCAACAGTCGTTATGTTGTCTGACTGAAATCTTATGAACCTGGCTTCCGCTAGCTGAGGCCAAGCCAGGAGCGCATTGAATATAGCTCTTAGTTCCAAAATGTTTATCGGGAGAAGCGACTCTTCCCGCGACCATAGGCCCTGAGCTTTCAGAGAGTCCCAGACCGCGCCCCACCCCAAGAGGCTGGCGTCGGTCGTGACGATGACCCACTCCGGTCTGCGGAAACTCATTCCCTGAGACAGGTGATCCTGGGTCAACCACCAGAGAAGTGAGTCCCTGGTTACCTGGTCTACTTGAATTTGGGGAGACAAGTCTGTATAGTCCCCATTCCACTGATTGAGCATGCACAGCTGTAATGGTCTTAGATGAATTCGAGCAAAAGGAACCACATCCATTGCTGCGACCATTAGTCCTATTACTTCCATGCATTGAGCTATGGAGGGTTGAGGAATAGAGTGAAGAACTCGACAAGCTTTTAGAAGCTTTGTCTTTCTGACGTCTGTGAGAAAGATCTTCATTTCTACAGAATCTATTATTGTTCCCAGAAAAGGAACCCTTGTGGACGGTGACAGTGAACTTTTTTCTATGTTCACTTTCCACCTGTGAGATCGGAGAAAAGCCAACACAATGTCTGTATGAGCCCTCGCTTTGGAAAGAGACGACGCTTGGATTAGGATGTCATCTAGATAAGGTGCTACAGCGATGCCCCTCGGTCTTAGGACCGCTAGAAGGGACCCTAGCACCTTTGTGAAAATTCTGGGAGCGGTGGCTAAACCGAATGGAAGAGCCACAAACTGGTAATGTTTGTCCAGAAAGGTGAACCTCAGGAACTGATGATGAGATTTGTGGATTGGGATATGCAGATACACATCCTTCAGATCCACGGTAGTCAAAAATTGACCCTGCTGGATTGTTGGTAAGATTGTCCGAATGGTTTCCATCTTGAAGGATGGAACTCTGAGGAACTTGTTTAATATCTTTAAATCCAGAATTGGCCTGAAAGTTCCCTCTTTTTTGGGAACCACAAACAGGTTTGAGTAAAACCCTAGACCTTGTTCCCCGGAGGGGACTGGGTTTATCACTCCCATAGGTCTCTTACACAATGTAAGAATGCCTGTTTCTTTATCTGGTCTGAAGATAAGCGAGACAGGTGGAACCTTCCCTTTGGAGGAAGTCCCTTGAATTCTAACAGGTATCCCTTGGAAACTATCTCTAGTGCCCAGGGATCCAGAACATCTCTTGCCCAAGCCTGAGCGAAGAGAGATAGTCTGCCCCCTACCAGATCCGGTCCCGGATCGGGGGCTACCCCTTCATGCTGTCTTGGTAGCAGCAGCAGGTTTCTTGGTTTGTTTACCCTTGATCCAGCCTTGCATGGGCTTCCAAGCGGGTTTGGGCTGGGCCGCGTTACCTTCTTGTCTAGCGGCAGTGGAGTTATTAGCCGGTCCGTTCCTGAAATTGCGAAAGGAACGAAAATTAGACTTGTTCTTAGCCTTAAAAGGCCTATCCTGTGGGAGGGCATGGCCCTTACCCCCAGTGATGTCTGAAATAATTTCCTTCAATTCCGGCCCAAAAAGGGTCTTACCCTTGAAAGGAATATCCAGTAACTTAGTCTTGGACGACACGTCTGCCGACCAGGATTTTAGCCAAAGCGCCCTCCGCGCTACTATAGCAAAACCTGAGTTTTTCGCCGCCAATTTCGTTATTTGAAAGGCGGCATCCAATATAAAGGAATTAGCTAACTTTAATGCGTGAATTCTGTCCATGACTTCTTCATAGGAAGTCTCTTTCTGGAGCGACCTTTCTAGTTCTTCGAACCAAAAGGACGCCGCTGAAGTGACAGTAATAACACACGTAGCTGGTTGAAGGATGAACCCTTGCTGAACAAAAATCTTTTTAAGCAATCCTTCCAATTTTTTATCCATAGGATCTTTGAAAGCACAGCTGTCCTCTATAGGAATAGTTGTGCGCTTCGCTAGTGTTGAAACAGCTCCCTCAACCTTCGGGACCGTTTGCCATGCATCCCTTCTAGGGTCTACTATGGGAAACATTTTCTTAAATATAGGAGGTGGGGCAAAGGGTACACCTGGCTTCTCCCACTCCTTTTCCACTATGTTCGCTACCCTCTTAGGTATTGGAAAAGCGTCGTCGTGCACTGGGACCTCTAAAAATTTGTCCAATTTGCACAACTTCTCTGGTACTACCATGGAATCACAGTCATCCAGAGTAGCTAATACCTCCTTAACCAAAGCGCAGAGATGTTCTAGCTTAAACTTAAATGCCACTAGATCAGGTTCTGCCTGTTGAGAAATTTTTCCTGAGTCTGAAATTTCACCCTCAGACAGCCCTTCCCTCACAGCCAATTCCGACTGATGTGAGGGTAAAATAGATAAGGCATCGTCAGCGTCTGATTGTTCATCCTTTTTATCTGTATTTAAAACTGAACAATCACGCTTTCTCTGAAAAACTGGCAGTTTGGATAAAAGATTTGCTATAGAATTATCCACTACTGCTGATAATTGTTGCATAGAAATAAGCACTGGCGCGCTAGGTGTCGCCTGCGCGGGCAAAGCTGGTGTAGACACAGAAGGAGAGGATGTAGAGCTATCCCCACTACCTTCATTAGATAAATCATCTTGGGCAACATTATGAAAAATAACAGAGCTGTCCTGATTTTGTTTGGACGCTATGGCGCAATTATCACAAACACTCGAAGGGGGAACCACATTTGTCTCTATACACACAGAACATAGGTTATCTGATGGAACAGACATGTTAAACAGATTTAGGCAGGCAAACAATGCAATAAAAACGATTTTAAACAAAAACGTTACTGTCTCTTTAAATAATAAAATGACACATTTATTTCTGAATGTTCAAAAAACTATGAAGGCAATATCCGATTTTTCTTAAAACAAGCAAACCGGAGCTAATTGTTGGATTTAACCGTTTTTACACACCACAATCCCAGCTACAGCCTTGCTGCAGCTTTTTACCTTCCTTAGGGGTCACCACTCACAGAAAAAAGCCTTTTGGAGTCACTTTCTGAACCACAGGACCCTCTCACATGAATCTGCATGCACTGCCTTGAAATTCAACTGCACAGCTGAAGTGCCAAAATGAGGCTTCCTCCCTCAGCACACTAGAGTGAAGGGGCCTTCCTGACTAGATTTAGGTGTCTAAAACAAGCCAGATCAATAAAAAACGTTCCCAAGTGTATGTGAGCTTATAAAATATTTCAAATGGTATAATATTGTAATAAAAACCAATCGATTTAGCCCCTAACAGTGTCTACCAGCATAAAAAACAAAAAGGGGAAGCCTGTTATCTTTTTTGCTGAGGTGAAAGAAAAATGGCTTACCGTTTCCCCTGAGGGGAAAAATGACTGTCATCTAGCATTAGCCTGTGTTGTTAGAAGGAGACTAGTCATACCTGAAGCAGATGAGTCTGCAAACTGTTACCCCCAACTGAAGTTCTCTTGTTTCAACAGTCCTGCGTGGTAACAGTAATGGATTTTAGTTACTTGTGCTAAAATCATAGCCCTCTTAAACAGAAATCTTCATCACTTTTCTGTTATAGAGTAAATAGTACAAGCCAGCACTATTTTAAAATAACAAACTCTTGATAGAAGAATAAAAAACTACAACTAACACCACAAACTCCTCGCCATCCCCGTGGTAGATGCTACTTGTTCAGAGCGGCAAGGAGAATGACTGGGAGGCGGAGCCAGAGGGGGAGCTATATGGACAGCTCTTGCTGTGTGTTCTCCTTGCCTTTCCCTGTGGGGGAGAACATTTCCCACAAGTAATGGATGACGCCGTGGACCGGACACACCAATGTTGGAGAAAAAGATATTTTACCTAAAAAATTCCTCAGTAGCCACATCCCATTGTAAAGGACTTCTAAGCAGGAAATCCGTATGTCTGTCCTGGGACAGCTAAGGGAGTGAGCTAACATGCACACTTATCTTATTTCCCTATTCAGTTTAACACAGTTTACTATGAAATCTCATGAGAGTTAAGTGAAATCTCATGAAATCACAGTAAAAGAGTTCATGACCTCAGCACTGCTGATGATGATTGGCTGCTGCTCATTTTTTTTTTTTTTTCTTTTTACCTGCAGCTGAGCAACAGCTGAAGTATATTGTTTTACATAGAACTTACTCTGCTGAGCTGAGGAAATTGTGAGGTAAAATATCTTTTTACATAGAGATGCTCAGGTGATATTTTCCTTTCAGCTTTTTACAGTTATACTGCATCAGTTTCAAGTGTTTTAGCTTGAAACTGATGCAGTTTATGTCCCTTTAACTGTCACTGTTCTCCTGTCCGTAACCTTAAAGGGACAGTCAAGTGGAAAAAAAACCTTTCATGATTTAAATAGGGAATGTAATTTTAAACAACTTTCCAATTTACTTTAAATTACCAATTTGCTTTGTTCTTTTGTATTCTTAGTTGAAAGCTAAACCTAGGAGATTCTTATGCTAATTTCTTAGACCTTGAAGGCCGCCTCTACTCTGAAAGCATTTTGACAGTTTTTCACCACTAGAGGCGTTAGTTCATGTGTTTCATATAGATAACATTGAGCTCAGGCACATGAAGCTCCTAGGAGTCAGCACTGATTGACTAAAAATGCAAGTCTGTCAAAAGAACTGAAATAAGGGGGCAGTTTGCAGAGGCTTAGATACAAGGTAATTACAGAGGTAAAACGTGTATTATTATAACTGTGTTGGTTATGCAAAACTGGGGAATGGGTAATAAAGAGATTATTTACCTTTTTAAACACCAAAAATGTTGGTGTTGACTGTCCCTTTAACCAAAATACTTTACTTTGGGTTCAATACTGGTCCCATCAGTCTCATAAAACAGAAAATGTATCTTTCCTAAATGCATTATTATTTTTGACATGTTATGTTTTATTATTGATATTTTTTTCATATATTTGTAAAAATGTTTCCAAAGTTGGTAGCACTGAATTAAAAACCATTGCAATCAGTTAATGAATGTTATACATTGTTGTAAATTGTTAAATAAATATCACCAGTTTAATTAATGGAATTAAGTCATTACTAGGCAATAGAGGATCTGCTTTAAAAGCTACAGCTTGGGTTTGAGTAAAGAGTTGCATCTTTTACATATACCCACAGATGGCTTTTCCGTTAAAAGCCTTTATTTAACCTAATAATCATTTACTTCTGCCTACATTTTTAAATGATTGAATGCATTTTAGTTTTAAATCGTAACATTTTTGCAGTTGGCATGTTTGCAAAAATGCTAATTCTATTATAGCAATTACTTTGCAGAGGAACATAGGGCATATCTACATATGTGCCATGCATCTGCATTTACATATAGAAGCTGCCTGGAGAGCATACCATGTGATTTTGATGACTCATAGTAAATTTTCATAACCTGCTATTCTTTTAAATGTTAGGAATGTTTTAGCCCCAGCCCAGAATGAAGTTCAAGTACCTGAATTCCTGTTTTTTTTAACCCAACTTTAAATATGAACTTTTTAATTAAACATCAGTGTGTTGCCTGATACAAGAGGTATTTCTATATATATATATATCTATATATAGATATATGGAAAATAACCCACAAAGGTAGGAGCCAGGGGTAAATTTCTGGCTCCTGAGTTTGTCGAGCCCTGATTATATATATATATATATATATATATATATATATTACAGTTCACCCCAGCATTTCTATTAGCTGAAACTATACCCCAGTAGTTATGCCTCATACCTATAATTAACATCCGGGTTTAGTAAACTATTTAAAGGCTACTCTGCACATTATATAACAAAATCCATCCCTCCAGATTCAAAGAGATTCACTTTTTTCAACCCCCAGCTCGCTTCACCACAGCTTAGTAACCGCACAATTCAAGAAGTCCAATCAGACATGCAGACATTTTTGTGTTTGCCATGATTACAAACAGCCTGGAGCTGTCAGTCAGAAAATCCAAAGGGTGTGTTACTTAATCCAGCAAGGATTAAAAAATCTTGAAATCCTAAACAGAGCATAGCTCACTTTGTTCAGTTTATATATGTATCTATATTAAGGTGCTAAAGATCAACTTTCTGTTTTGTAAAATCATAATTGAGTATATAGGTTCTTCATTTAGATGTTTGATTATATTTATCTAAAGCTGTTATAAAAATACAGTAACTGCTAGTAATACTTATAATGTGAATCTGATAATTAGATATCTAGTGTATGAATACCATTTATATTTGTTTGTTTCAGTGTCTGATAAAGCTTGAAACTTTTATTATATCTGTAAAAGGGACGATGGACTGTAAAAGTCTTTACTTAAAGGGACAGTCAACACCAGGCAGAACTTAATCCCATAATTTAGATCCTCAGAATAAGATGCGTCTGCATCGCCTCCCATGTTAAATACCTGTAACAATATGGAGTAATCGTCACCAGCACATACTGTTTTCTGCTGTAGACATGGCCGCCAAACTCCACCGAACCTAACGTATTACCTTTCTTTTTAAATTTAGCAGCCCATCAGAATAGATTCCTCGGTGGGATTCTTTGCCCGTGTTCACGGCGATTCGCAGCAGCACTTCAGATTTCTGCTTGCGAGCGAACAGAAATTGAAATGTGCATGCGCATTAGCAAGAACACAAACGAGCATTGAATTCTATAGAGAAGGGGACGAAGGAAGAGGGGGAGGAGTTTGGCAGCCATGTCTACAGCAGAAAAACGTATGTGCTGTGGACGCTTACTCCTATAACGTTAGAGGTATTTAACATGGGAGGTGGTGCAGGCGCATAATATTCTGAGGATCTAAAGTATGGGATTTAGTTCTGTCGGGTGTTGACTGTCCCTTTAATGCATTTCCAATGACTTGTTATATCTAATGCAGCATATTACATGTATTAGAAATTGTGCCATTATTTATTTTTTAATTTGAAATTGCTGGTGTTGCAGAAGTTTCTGCTCAAAAACAGCAATTCCTGAGCAGTACTCTAACTATGTGTTTAACTCGTTTGAGGAGGTTAAACATGTAGCATTGCTTCTGATGAAGCGCATGTACGCATGCGCGAAACACGTCAGTTAGAAGGAGCCTTGTCTACCTGTTGTCTCCTACCTGAATAAACCAATGTTTGCACTGGGATCCTGGCTCCGGTATCCTTCTTTCCTCATAGTAAAATTGCATGCTCTGATGAATTAGACCATGTCATTCTTTCACCATAATTTCCCTTTCATTATAGGAGGTGGTTTCAATGAGCAAAACAGCTATATCAATTGCAAGAACAAACCTAAAAGAGAAATTGCTAATATGTCAATATTCTGTAGCTGGTATAAGTCATTGGAAACACATTAAGAGGAAAACAAATTTTACAGAACACTGTCCCTTTGAAATAAGGTCTATACTTGTAACAGTATATATAATTTATTTTACTGTAATATGAAAAGTCCATCCTTGGTATTACTGAAACACATTAGTCTATATTACAAGTGCAGGACAATTGATAGTGTAGGGTGAGTTATCTTTTGCATGACCTTGTGAAGTATAACACACAGCCTGTTATTATAAGTGGATGGTTAAATATTTTAACACGGTCAAAACTTTTTTTTAGCATGCCCTATATTTTTAATGGATAGTACAAGGAGAACTATTACGGGTCAATTTATCAAAGTGCGAGCGGACATGATATGGTGTAGCGTATCATGTCCGCCACACATCGATGTCAGCATTTATCATTACACCAGCAGTTCTTGTGAACTGCTTGTGCAATGCCGCCCCCTGCAGATTCGCGGCCAATCGGTGGCTAGCAGGGGGTGTCAATCAGCCCGATCGTATAGGATCGGGCGGATTGAAGACCGCAGCCTCAGAGGCAGCGGACAAGTTATGGAGCAGCGGTCTTTAGTGCGTCGTAGACTGTTGCTCGAGCAATAAAAAATAACTTTGAACTAATACGAGCACGAAAAAAAAAGTGTTATTGAATGCACTTGAGCAATATTAACGCACAATAGAGCTAATATTTTAGCATTCCACTTGTAATCTAATTTTACATATCACTATCAATTTAGTAAAAACATTAGTCAAACTTGCATTTTCAAGTAATAATTTTATTGAAAACTTATTTTTTTTAAGTTATTAAAACTTTTTGTAAGGATAGTTCTCCATCTTTGACCAAAAACAATGACCTAATGGCTAACACTGTTTTGGTGAATCACTTTTATGTTTTTTTTTTGCCAGAGATTAGAAGTCTCATATGGTGTCTTCTGTAAGTAATCAGCAAGACTCACGGCTTTTACACTGAGTAAAGCAATACTATTTGGCTATATGCTATTAGCATTAGCTAAGAATTATCTTTCCAGATATGTCTAGAACTGTTTAGCATTCGTCTGTGATAGAAAATGGCCTAAAAAAGGATCATAATGAGTCATTCAAACTGTAACATAATTAAAGTGACAACTATTTTTTGTTTATTCTGTTATATATACCAAACAGTACAATTCACACATTGAAAAATGTTTTTAATAAATAAATAAAAAAAAAAAGAATTCTTAGCCCTATAAAAACTTGCAACACAATTCCAGCTTTTGTGATGTTCATTATTTATGTGAAAATACGCTTTTTGGAATGCAATGGGTTGAGAAATGGCTCAGTGTTGCAATCAACCAATAAGATAATGGGGTCAATTTATTAAAGACCGAGCGGACATGATTCGCTGTTGGCATTTAACATTGCACAAGCATTTCACAAGAAATGCTTGTGCAATGCCGCCCCCTGCACATTCACAGCTGCTAGCAGGGGGTGTCAACCATCCCAATCGTATCTGATCAGGATGATTGCAGTCAGTCTTAGGACCGCTGCTTCTTAACTTAGGTTTCAGGAGGAAAACCTCGGGCTGAGCAAGAAGCATTGGCTGCTTGATAAATCTACCCCATGATCTAAGCAGTCTTTTGATTATCCAATCAGATCTTTTTTTTAAAAAAAAAACCCATGTCCGTAAGTAAATAAAAGGGAAGGAGAAGGAGTATAGCCTGGTTTAACTGTAGAAATTCATTTATCTACCTCTAATATTTTAACCTTGCTCTAATACGTTGTTTTTTTTGTCCCATCAAAGACATAATGTTGCCATCATGATATCGTAAGAGAGAAGGCAATCTGCAACTGTATGGCAGATGTGTGGTTCACAACAGTTGCATACCATCTGCATAAAGGTTATGTATGAAGTGAATCAAATAAGTATCATCCCTACTGAAGAAAGTAAAAGAACAGATAGAAAAGACACCCTTGAACAGGATTGATCAAAGTGACTGCATCTCATTTAATGTTTGGAAAACACAAGGGACACATTAAAGTCAGAAAAAAAAAATCCGTATGTAACCCCTTAAGGGCCATAGTTTCCCCCAGTTTCCATTCTTAAAGAGACATAAAACCTAAACTTTTTCTTTCATGATTCAGATAGAACATGCAATTTTAAACAACTTTACAATTTACTTCTATTTTCACATTTTCTTAGTTTTCTTGTTTTCCTTTGTTGAAAAGCAGGTATGTAAGCCCCGGAGTGTGCACATGCCTGCAGCACTATATGACGGCAGTTTTGCAACAATATTATACATTAGCAGGAGCACTAGAGGGCATCATTATTTCCTGTTATGTAGTGCTTCAAACATGTGCACGCGACGTACCTAGGTATCTCTTCAACAAAGAATAACATGAGAACAAAGCTATTTTTTGGGTTTCATGACCCGTTAAAGGATACAGACAATTTTGGCATTTTTGCTCCTATTTGTGCACTGCATCACTTGTGGTGCATGCAGAAATAGCGCGGGCTTGCCGCTGACAGCAGCTAAAAGCATCAGTGCTGTACAGGGTACAGAGTTGGTCCTCACTGGCTAAACGACTGGTACAGCGTTGGTCGTTAAAGGGGGTACTAACACATATATGTGTGCACACTAGGGGTAGATTTAATAAGCAGCGGATGCTGCTTTCTACACCAGTAGTTTCCGGCTCACCGGAAACATAAGTTAAGAAGCAGCGGACATAAGACCACTGCTCCTTAACTTGTTTGGCACCTTTTAGGTGGCGGACTGCAATCATCCCGATTCGATACGGATGATTGACACCCCCTGTTAGTGACCGATTGCTTGTGCAATGTTCAATGTAAAATGTTAAATGCTGTCGACATGTGGCTACAGAGAATCATGCCCGCCCGACATATGATAAATTGGCTCCTGGGGCTGGCAAATATCCAGAATTCAACCAGACAGTCAAGTATTTTAGCAGGCTAAACACCTATGTGTCTGCTAAATATAAAAGTCCTCTTTTGTCTCACAAATATAGGCAAAAAAAAGTGACACTGCATTTTTTATTATTTGTGTTCCAGGCAACCATGGAGGTGTGTATGATCCTGGCAGTCAAATCACAACTCTGTATTTGTGTTACTGGCAACCATGGAGGTGTGTATGATCCTGGCAGTCAAATCACAACTCTGTATTTGTGTTACTGGCAACCATGGAGGTGTGTATGATCCTGGCAGTCAAATCACAACTCTGTATTTGTGTTACTGGCAACCATGGAGGTGTGTATGATCCTGGCAGTCAAATCACAACTCTGTATTTGTGTTACTGGCAACCATGGAGGTGTGTATGATCCTGGCAGTCAAATCACAACTCTGTATTTGTGTTACTGGCAACCATGGAGGTGTGTATGATCCTGGCAGTCAAATCACAACTCTGTATTTGTGTTACTGGCAACCATGGAGGTGTGTATGATCCTGGCAGTCAAATCACAACTCTGTATTTGTGTTACTGGCAACCATGGAGGTGTGTATGATCCTGGCAGTCAAATCACAACTCTGTATTTGTGTTACTGGCAACTGTTCAGTTGTGAAAAATATACATAGTGGGATAAAGAGTGGAGCTTATGGGGTATATTTATCATAGTGCGAGCGGACATGATACAATGTAGCGTATCATCTCCGCTGCATATCGATAAATGCCAACAGCATACATTCGGCTAGATTTAGAGTTTTGCGGCCAAAGGGGTGCATTAGCTACGCGTGTTTTCCCCCCCCCCACACCTTTTAAATAACGCTGGTATTTAGAGTTCTCTGAAGGGCTGCGTTAGGCTCCAAAAAGGGAGCGTAGAGGCATATTTACCGCCACTTCAACTCTAAATACCAGCGTTGCTTACGGTAGCGGCCAGCTTGAAAAACGTGCTCGTGCACGATTCCCCCATAGGAAACAATGGGGCAGTTTGAGCTGAAAAAAACCTAACACCTGCAAAAAAGCAGCGTTCAGCTTCTAACGCAGCCCCATTGTTTCCTATGGGGAAACACTTCCTAAGTCTGCACCTAACACCCTAACATGTACCCCGAGTCTAAACACCCATAACCTTACACTTATTAACCCCTAATCTGCCGCCCCCACTATCGCTGACCCCTGCATTTTATTATTAACCCCTAATCTTCCGCTCTGGACACCGCCGCAACCTACATTATCTCTATGAACCCCTAATCTGCTGCCCCCAACGTCGCCGACACCTACATTATATTTATTAACCCCTAATCTGCCCCCCCCAACGTTGCTGCTACCTTACCTAAACTTATTAACCCCTAATCTGCCGACCGGACCTCACCGCCACTATAATAAATGTATTAACCCCTAAACTGCCTCACTCCCGCCTCGCAAACCCTATATTAAATTTTATTAACCCCTAATCTGCCCTCACTAACATCACCGACACCTAACTTCAAGTATTAACCCCTAATCTGCCTACCGGACCTCACCGCTACTCTAATAAATGTATTAACCCCTAAAGCTAAGTCTAACCCTAACCCTAACACCCCCCTAAGTTAAATATAATTTAAATCTAACTAAATAAATTATTTCTTATTAAATAAATTAATCCTATTTAAAACTAAACACTTACCTGTAAAATAAACCCTAATATAGCTACAATATAACGAATAATTATATTGTAGCTATTTTAGGATTTATATTTATTTTACAGGCAACTTTGTATTTATTTTAACTAGGTACAATAGCTATTAAATAGTTAATAACTATTTAATAGCTACCTAGTTAAAATAATTACAAAATTACCTGTAAAATAAATCCTAACCTAAGTTACAATTAAACCTAACACTACACTATCAATAAATTAATTAAATAAACTACCTACAATTACCTACAATTAAATCAACTAAACTAAATTACAAAAACAAACAAACACTAAATTACAAAAACAAACAAACACTAAATTACAAAAAATAACAAAAGATTACAAGAATTTTAAACTAATTACACCTACTCTAAGCCCCCTAAAAAAAAAAAAACAAAGTCCCCCAAAATAAAAAAATGCCCTACCCTATTCTAAAATAAAATGTTAACAGCTCTATTGCCTTACCAGCCCTTAAAAAGGCCTTTTGCGGGGCATGCCCCAAAGAAATCAGCTCTTTTGCCTGAAAAAAAAACATACAATACCCCCCCAACATTACAACCCACCACCCACATACCCCTAATCTAACCCAACCAAACCCCCCTTAAAAAACCTAACACTAAGCCCCTGAAGATCTCCCTACCTTGTATTCACCCAGCCGGGTATCACCGATCAGCCAATAGAATGCAAGCTCAATCTGATTGGCTGATTGGATCAGCCAATCGGATTGAACTTGAATCTGATTGGCTGATTCAATCAGCCAATCAGATTTTTCCTACCTTAATTCCGATTGGCTGATAGAATCCTATCAGCCAATCGGAATTCGAGGGACGCCATCTTTGATGACGTCATTTAAAGGAACCTTCATTCGTCGTTAGTCCGTCGGTGAGGAAGGATAGCTCTGCGTCGGCTGCTTCAAGATGGACCCGCTCTGCTCCGGATGGAAGAAGATAGAAGATGCCGCCTGGATGAAGACTTTGGACCCTCTTCTGGACCTCTTCTTGCCGGATAGGATGAAGACTTCGGACCCTCTTCTGGACGGATCGGTGATACCCGGCTGGGTGAATACAAGGTAGGGAGATCTTCAGGGGCTTAGTGTTAGGTTTTTTAAGGGGGGTTTGGGTGGGCTAGATTAGGGGTATGTGGGTGGTGGGTTGTAATGTGGGGGGGGGTATTGTATTTTTTTTTCAAGCAAAAGAACTGATTTCTTTGGGGCATGCCCTGCAAAAGGCCCTTTTAAGGGCTGTTAAGGTAATAGAGCTGTTAACATTTTATTTTAGAATAGGGTATGGCATTTTTTTATTTTGGGGGACTTTGTTTTTTTTTATGGGGCTTAGAGTAGGTGTAATTAGTTTAAAATTCTTGTAATCTTTTGTTATTTTTTGTAATTTAGTGTTTGTTTTAACTAGGTAGCTATTAAATAGTTATTAACTATTTAATAGCTATTGTACCTAGTTAAAATAAATACAAAGTTGCCTGTAAAATAAATATAAATCCTAAAATAGCTACAATATAATTATTCGTTATATTGTAGCTATATTAGGGTTTATTTTAACGGCAAGTAATTAGTTTTAAATAGGATTAATTTATTTAATAAGAAATAATTTATTTTGTTAGATTTAAATTATATTTAACTTAGGGGGGGTTAGGGTTAGACTTAGGTTTAGGGGTTAATACATTTATTAGAGTAGCGGTGAGGTCCGGTAGGCAGATTAGGGGTTAATACTTGAAGTTAGGTGTCGGCGATGTTAGTGAGGGCAGATTAGGGGTTAATAAAATTTATTATAGGGTTTGCGAGGCGGGAGTGAGGCGGTTTAGGGGTTAATACATTTATTATAGTGGCGGTGAGGTCCGGTCGGCAGATTAGGGGTTAATAAGTTTAGGTAAGGTAGCAGCGACATTGAGGGGGCAGATTAGGGGTTAATAAATATAATGTAAGTGTCGTCGACGTTGGGGGCAGCAGATTAGGGGTTCATAGGGAAAATGTTGTTTGCGGCGGTGTCCGGTCGGCAGATTAGGGGTTAAAAACATTTTTTATAGTGGCGGCGATGTGGGGGGACCTCGGTTTAGGGGTACATAGGTAGTTTATGGGTGTTAGTGTACTTTATAGCACAGTAGTTAAGAGCTTTATGAACCGGCGTTAGCCCAGAAAGCTCTTAACTCCTGACTTTTTTCTGCGGCTGGAGTTTTGTCGTTAGAGTTCTAACGCTCACTTCAGCCAAGACTCTAAATACTGGCGTTAGGAAGATCCCATTGAAAAGATAGGATACGCAATTGGCGTAAGGGGATCTGCGGTATGGAAAAGTCGCGGCTGGAAAGTGAGCGTTAGACCCTTTCCTGACTGACTCTAAATACCAGCGGGCGGTAAAAACCGGCGTTAGGAGCCCTTAACGCTGGTTTTGACGGATAACGCAGAACTCTAAATCTAGGCGATAGTCAGCATTTATCATTGCACAAGCAGTTCTTGTGAACTGCTGGTGTAATGCCACCCCCTGCACATTCGCGGCCAATCAGCCGCTAGCAGGGGGTGTCATTTAACCCGATCCTATCCGATGGAGTTGATTTCTGTCTGTGGCCTCAGAGCAGACGGACCAGTTATGGAGCAGCGGTCTAAAGACCGCTGCTTCATAACTTCTGTTTCCGGCGGCGTGGAAACAGGGGCATCAAGCTCCATATGGAGCTTGATAAATCGGCCCCCAAGACTGAGCTTTTGTGTGGAGCCCACCTACCATCCATAGCTAGCAACACTAGTGTATACACACATTCAATTGGGCACACAAATTCACACGTGGGAACATCATTTAGAAAGAAAAACATGATAAACAAAAATAAAAAATACTAGTGAGTAGTGAAGAATGTACTTAAAGTGGTAGTAAAAAACTTCAGATTTTAATATAAACGGTTTACCCAAGTTTAATGCAATTTAGCCCTGTAATTTGTAGATTTTCTAATTATCAGAACTGAGAAAGTAAACTGTATACTTCTCAAGGTTAATCCTGCTACAAATCTTCCCATGATTGGCGCTTTAACAGATAAGAACTGCAAAACAATGCACTTAACATTTAGGCCAGGGCTAGCATTGTTTTCTGCAAACTCAAGCCTGGGTTCGCTTCTCCAAATAAGGCAAGTGGTTGGTGGAGTTTTGCTGTTAAAAAACTAATTGCAAAAAACAAGATGTTAATTGGTTTTAAAAATGTTGAGACTTGGCTGATATATTATTCTATAACAAGACAACAAAAGTGTCTTGTAATTACAAAGGGCTAGATTATTTGCACTGTCAGACACGTCAAACCACCTAGCGCAGTGCAGGGGGCCAATCGTGCAGTGTTGGGCAGCAATAAATAAATATATATGTATATGAATATATACATATATATTTATGTGTTTGTATACAGATATTAACACTTAAATATATATGTATATAAGCATATACATATATATTGTGACGGATTCCGGCTACCCCGACTGGGTAGCTCTGCCAATGGATACTCTCGATGCCTGGAACCTGCCGCTATATAGCGGAGGAAGTGATTCTAGCAGAGCCCACCCATATAACTAGACTGGCAAGCATTCAGGTTAAATCACGAAGACATTTTATTGGGAAAAACACATGACATTTATACACAAACTGATCTTGATAAGAGCTTTATCAGTCTTCCCCATCTCCCACCATTCCCGCCCCTCCAGACAGGCTGGCGCCTCCATAATTCCCATGGCCCCCAGTGTCCAGTGGTATAGAGATGGTGCATTTGGGGTAATCCCGGGGGAGAGGCTGCATGTTCAGGGTGTCGTTGGAAAGCCCTGGGTCTCGAGCTGTTACACTCAAAAAAAGGGCTTCAATCCATGGCGCGGCTCGAAAGTTATGGGCGACCAAACATACACCGGGATGGGCACTGGGAAAGGGATGTTGAAGGGGGGTCCGCGACCCCCAGTTCCCAAGGGAGCTCCCCTCCAGCAATCACCCTGCCTCTTGCCCTTCCTTTGGGGAACTGGAGCAAAGGACCTCTGGAGTGACATAGGTCAAAGGAGACAGGGAATCCGAGCTGATGCGGCCGGCGGTTCCAAGGGGCAGGCCAGCAGAAGGGCGGTCTTTTGAATAGGGCTTGAAAACCCCAGGTTCTCACTGAAGCTTACCTCCGGCAACTGGGCCATCTCTTGCCCTCCCCAAGGGGTTCCAATCCCCAAGAGAGCGGAGCTCTGGGACAAGGGGCCTCTGAGGCGGCCGGAAGTAAAGGTGACCAGAGGGGGCTGGATGCGGCGGCCGGCCGGTAGTTCCAGGAGCCCGGCCGGAGAGGGATAGGTCAGTCAGAGACCAGCTATTTCAAGATCAGGTGGACAGATGAAAACAATGAAAACCAAAAGCTCCGGGAGATTGCGGCTGCTCTGAGGAGCACAAAACCGCTAAGAAACAACAGGGGGGTATGTGTAGGATTTTAACCCCTGCAGCCCGGTATCCATGACAACTCCCACCTTCCAGTTCGGCAGAACCGGCTAGATCCACACATGGATCGGCATGGGGTTGTGCGAGGAGTTTATGCCACTTCAGTCCGCCGGGAAAGTCCATCAGCTTTCCATTGTGTTTTCCCGGCCGGTACTGAATGTCAAAGCTAAATGGCTGCAGGGCTAAACTCCACCTCAGCAATCTTCCATTGTCTCCGGAAACTCTATTAAGCCATACAAGTTGGTTGTGGTCTGTGAGGATGGTGAAGGGTCTCCCATAGAGGTAGGGTTGAAGCTTCTTCTGGGCCCATACCAGGGCTAGACACTCTTTCTCCACCGCTGCGTAGCCTAACTCTCTGGGCAACAGTTTTCTACTGATGTAGGCTATGGGCTGGTCCTGCCCCTCTGTCAGGAATGGTACCTGTACCTTTAACTCAATTTTATTTATTCTTGCTCCTCCCCCTTCCACCTGCCGATTAATCTGTTTAGACTACCTGAATCTCATGTGAGAGGACGCTATTCAGAACCTCTTTGCTCCTTCCATACTTGTTAATCTTTAACACTGACTTTATTCCTCCAACTTGGATAAAGTTTTCCACCTAAGTTACGCTTACTCTGATAAGCAAGTTGTCAATACTTCGAATCCAATTATCTGTGCGGATTAACCACTAACTAAAGTATTTCCTACTGTGGCTTGCTCCCTAAACAAACACTCACAGGCTTTTCGACTCCACTGCAGAGGGATTACAAATATTGTTCGCGGGTCATACCCGCTCACGACTAACTCTGTCTCAACTCTAGTACCGGGCAACCTGCCAGCAAGCGCTCTCTGTGATAGGACTCCAGCGACACACCTCCGTTCTGCCTTCCACTTACTGCACGATAGTCCCGGCACACGAAGGGCTTACGCTGACTGCCTGTCAGCTGTTTCTGAGAACTGCACACAGGCTGAACAGAAGCGCTGCAGCTGCAGCACAGACACGTCTCCCATTACTAAGGTACCCATTCTATTTCTATGACAAACTGTATCTTACCATAACTGGTACAATAGAACTGTAAAGGCATCCAATTAACTCTCACACCTTAAAGTGACAGTCTGCAGTTGAGATCCTACTACATTAAGGGTTACAGCACCCTGACATATTAATCGGCCCACTATGGATCCAGCAGACCTGCCTACGGTCGTATACAATTTATCTCAGCAGGTTGAGCAACTCTCTCAAGGAATGAGGGAGCTTCAATTACAAAATGATAGGCTCAGAGCTGCCGTTAGGGATAACATCCCAGAACCCCAGGTCTGTCTACCTGAACGGTTTGCAGGAGACAGAAAGCTATTCAGGCAGTTCAAGAACGCCTGCTATTTATTGTTCCAGATGAAGCCTAGGACATACAGTACAGAAAGACTCAAGGTCATGACTGTTATTTCCTTCCTCTCTGGAGAACCTAGGGTATGGGCGGATACCTTTCTAGAGAATGAAGACCCTATCTTGGGTTCACTCACTGATTTTTTTCTCTGCAATGAGCACCCTTTATGAGGATACCCAAAAACAGCTGACAGCTGAGGCAAAGATGCGATCACTCAGACAGGGTAGACGTCCTGTAGAGGAGTATTTATCTGAATTTAAACTCTATACCAAGGATTCAGAGTGGAGTGAGATCGCTCTTCGTAACCAATACCGCCTAGGGCTCTCAGACAGCCTTAAAGATGAACTAGCCCGTACTGAATTACCTAGAGGCCTAGAGGATCTCATGACACTCAGTATTCAGATAGATAGGAGACTCCGCGAGAGAAGATCCGAACGACAGCAGACAGAAGGTACCCAAAGGTACTACCCAGCACCCCAACCCAAGGATACTTCCACACCTATGGAGATTGGGTTTACCAAAGGACCTCTCACGCTCGAAGAAAGGCACAGAAGACAACAGAAGAATCTCTGTATGTACTGTGCATCTCCAACTCATCTCGTAAAAGAATGCCCTCTACTACAGCGTCAGAAAAGAAGTAAGCCAAAAATTGTGTATAACTGCATGACAAATAAGATCCTGAATGCAGCTTACTGTACCATGTCTCTCTCTTTACAGTGGGATCAGCAAGTGCTACAAGCTGAAGCAATTGTCGACTCAGGAGCTTACTCCAATTTTCTTGACTTAACACTTGTAAATAACAATAAAATACCACTAATTCTGAAAGCAAACCCAGTTTCTATTCGTGTTATTGATGGTACATATGTTTCTTCTGGTCCTATAACCCACCACACCATCCCTCTTAAGGTCACTATGGGTGATGGTCATATCGAATACATCACTTTCGACGTCATTCCTTCACCACTGTATTCTGTGGTATTGGGTCTCTCATGGTTGCAAAAACACCATCCCACCATATCCTGGCAAACACTTCAAGTTGAGTTAAATTCGACGTATTGCCGTAACACCTGTTACCCACATCAACAACTCCTCCACATCTCACAAGGTACCATACCCCATGAATACGCTGAGTATATGGACGTATTTAATAAGAAACAAGCAAAACACCTACCACCCCACCGTATATACGATTGTCCTATCGATCTACTACCCGGATCTACCATACCTTATGGGCACATATACCCACTATCTCAACCTGAATTGGAACACCTTAAGGAATACCTTGATGAGAACCTAAAAAAGGGATTCATCAGACCCTCTACCTCTCCTGCTGGAGCAGGTATGTTCTTTGTGAGGAATAAGGATAAGTCCCTAAGGCCCATAATCGATTATAGAGAATTGAACAGAAGGACCAAGAAGAATAGATATCCACTTCCACTTATACCTGAACTTGTCGAGCGGTTAAGTAAAGCAACTATTTACACGAAACTGGACCTCAGGGGCGCCTACAATCTTGTACGGATCAGGGAGGGCGATGAATGGCTCACCGCATTTAGGACCCGCTATGGGCTTTATGAGTATACGGTGATGCCGTTCGGGCTCTGCAATGCCCCGGCCACGTTCCAATATTTCATTAATGATATTTTCAGGGATTTATTGGACGTGTGCCTTGTCATTTACCTTGATGACATCTTGATCTACTCTGATAACCTGCAAGACCACAAGAAGCATGTAAGGTGGGTCCTAGAACGCCTTAGAACACATCGACTATATGCCAAGCTGGAAAAATGTACCTTTCATACTCATGAAATCACCTTTCTAGGCTACAAGATATCCTCATCCGGAGTACAAATGGAGCAGGGGAAAATAGAAGCTGTACAAAACTGGCCTATACCCACTTCCAAAAAAGATGTACAAAGGTTTTTAGGATTCGCCAACTTCTATAGGAAGTTCATTAAAGGGTTCTCCAATATAGCCAGACCACTCAGTGCCCTCACAGGCTCTCACACACCTTTCCGATGGCACCCAGAAGCTCAAACGGCTTTTGACAACCTTAAGAAATCATTCACATCCGCTCCCATTCTACAATTTCCAGACACTGGTCTACAGTTCATCTTGGAGGTGGATGCCTCAGATTATGCCCTAGGTGCCATACTGTCCCAAAGAAAATCCCCCACAGATCCCATACACCCTGTCGCATTTTATTCAAGACTCATGACTCCCCCTGAACGTAACTATCCCATTGGGGAGAAAGAGCTTCTTGTTATAAAGGCATCCCTGGAACACTGGAGACACCTACTCGAGGGAGCTTCTTTCCCGATTCTTATATATACAGATCACCGTAATCTTGAATACCTCCAATCAAGTAAAGCTCTGTCGGCACGTCAGGTACGTTGGAGTCTGTTCTTCACAAGATTCCAATTCCACATCACATACCGACCTGGATCAAAAAACGGTAAGGCTGATTCTTTGTCCAGACAGTTTCCTCGTCCAACCCAACCATCAACTGTCCAACCCATACTCGCACCCCATCAATTCATTGGGGTAGTAAGGAATTCCACCTTAACCTTAAAGTCACATCAAGAAAAAGATACCTCTCTTCCAGCTTTGGACCAACAAATAGACTCCAGGGGTATAGCTCATGTACATGGAAGGATTTACATACCCCCTACTTTAAGAGATGACATACTCCGTGACCATCATGATTCCCCTCTGGCAGGACATCCAGGGATCACTAAGACGACCGAACTTGTCAAGAGGAACTATTGGTGGCCTAACATCCAACAATCTGTTGACCAGTTTATCAAGAGTTGTCATGTATGTGCTGTATCGAAAACGGAAAAGGCTAAACCGTATGGCTTGTTAAAACCTTCTCCTATTCCAGACAGACCCTGGCATACAGTAGGAATGGACTTCATAGTCGATTTACCAGCATCCAACCAGTCGACTACGATCATGGTAGTTGTGGACGTACTAACCAAAATGGCACACTTTATCCCTTACAAAAAACTACCAACCGCTGCAGAAACCTCCAAGTTATTTCTTTCACATATAGTCCGAATACATGGCTTACCATCCGTTATAATATCCGATAGAGGATCCCAATTCACTTCGAAGTTCTGGAAACAATTGTGTAAGGTTCTCGATATAAACCATCGCTACAGCACCGCATTCCATCCTCAAACAAACGGACAGACAGAACGCGTCAATCAGTGGATTGAACAATACATTAGATGCTATTGTTCCCATCAACAGGATGAGTGGATGACCAACTTACCTATGGCGGAATTCGCCTATAATAACACACTAAACAGCTCTACTAAGAGTACTCCGTTCTACGCCAACTACGGATATCATCCAACCTTCCATCTTCATCCCCATCTCAACACTACCTCACCTGTAGTAGATGACACGACTAACTCACTTCTTGAAGTGTTCACCTTCCTCAAGGAGAACATTCATGCAGCCCAGCAGCGGCAAAAATTTCACTTTGATATGAAGAGGCGCCCACCACCCAACTATCAAGTGGGTGATCTAGTTTGGTTGTCCACTCGCCACTTGAAGCTTAAAACTCCTACTCGGAAATTTTCCCATCTCTTCATTGGTCCCTACAAAGTCATCAAAGTCGTTAATGAAAACGCTGTGACCCTCATGCTACCAACTGAACTCCCTGTTCATCCCACATTCCATGTTTCTTTGTTGAAACCTTATGTACCCACTCGGCAACAGGCTGTTTCTTCCGATAACCCACCTGTCTTACAGGAGGAGACTGTTTATGAAGTTTCTGACATACTCGATTCCAGACTCTCCCGAGGGGTATTGCAATACCTCGTTCATTGGAAGGGCTACTCACATGATGAGGATTCTTGGGAACCCTCATCCAACATCAACGCCTCACGTTTGATTGGCCGTTTCCATAGGCTCCATCCGGATAAACCTGCTGTAACTGCTGCGGTGCAGCACCTTTGAGGGGGGGACCTGTCAGGAATGGTACCTGTACCTTTAACTCAATTTTATTTATTCTTGCTCCTCCCCCTTCCACCTGCCGATTAATCTGTTTAGACTACCTGAATCTCATGTGAGAGGACGCTATTCAGAACCTCTTGGCTCCTTCCATACTTGTTAATCTTTAACACTGACTTTATTCCTCCAACTTGGATAAAGTTTTCCACCTAAGTTACGCTTACTCTGATAAGCAAGTTGTCAATACTTCGAATCCAATTATCTGTGCGGATTAACCACTAACTAAAGTATTTCCTACTGTGGCTTGCTCCCTAAACAAACACTCACAGGCTTTTCGACTCCACTGCAGAGGGATTACAAATACTGTTCGCGGGTCATACCCGCTCACGACTAACTCTGTCTCAACTCTAGTACCGGGCAACCTGCCAGCAAGCGCTCTCTGTGATAGGACTCCAGCGACACACCTCCGTTCTGCCTTCCACTTACTGCACGATAGTCCCGGCACACGAAGGGCTTACGCTGACTGCCTGTCAGCTGTTTCTGAGAACTGCACACAGGCTGAACAGAAGCGCTGCAGCTGCAGCACAGACACGTCTCCCATTACTAAGGTACCCATTCTATTTCTATGACAAACTGTATCTTACCATAACTGGTACAATAGAACTGTAAAGGCATCCAATTAACTCTCACACCTTAAAGTGACAGTCTGCAGTTGAGATCCTACTACATTAAGGGTTACAGCACCCTGACACCCTCTTCATCTGTCTGGCTTAATATTGCTCCCAACCTGAACATGGAGGCATCTGTGTGGACAGAAAAACATTTGGTGGGGTTAGGAGTGGCCAGTACTGGAGAAGAGATAAAGGCAGACTTAAGGCTCTGGAAGGCAGTTTCACACTCGGGGGCCAAAGGACCTGTCGAGGTAGTCACTTACGGGTCAGGTTTGGCTAGGGCACTATAATTGGGGACAAATTTCTGGTAGTAACCGGTGGTCCCTAGAAAAGCTAGGACTTGGGTTTTGGTACGGGGAGTTGGCCAATTGGCCACTGCCTCAACCTTAGCCGGTTCTGGCCGCTGATTTCCGCAGTTCACTCAGTGGCCCAGATACTGGACCTCCGAGCACCGTTGGTACATTTATCAGGTTTCAGGGTCAGTCCGGTGGCTCTGAGGCGATCTAAAATGATGCCTAGGTGGGCCAGATGTCGTCCAGGTATGCGTAGGCATAGTCCTAGAGGCCATCCACCAGGCGATCCACCATCCTTTGGAAGGTGGCTGGAGCGTTCTTCATCCCAAACAGCATGACCTTGAACTTGTAGAGAAGGAAGGGGGTGATGAAGGCAGACTTGGGGACAGACTCAGGGTCAAGAGGCATCTGCCAGTATCCTTTGCATAGGTCGAGGGTGGTCAAGAATTGGCCGCGGGCGATTCTGTCTAATAAGTCATCGACTTATTATCGGGGCATAGGGTAGGCATCGTGGTGGTTCTGTCATTGAGCTTACGGTAGTCAATGCAGAACCAGGCAGTTCCGTCCTTTTTGAATACCAGCACCATCGGGGAGGCCCAGGGGCTGTTGGACGGTTCAACGACACCTAGGTCCAACATTCCCCGGAGCTCACAGTGATGTCGCCTCTGGAACCCTGTAGACTGCCTGTCGCAGGGGAGACTGTCTCAGGGTCTCCACTCACTGTACGGCCGTTGTGGTGTACCCAGAGACAGTAGAGAACATATCTCTTCTCAGGAGTTGCCAGATTTGCTTTCTCTGCTCAGTCCCTAAACTCTCATCTAGGGGTATGTCGGCCACTCCTTGGGGGGCGTCAGTGGGTACGGGGAGCTCCAGCATTGGAAGACTCTCAGAGCCCTCCACTGCCAGAACACAGATGGCAGCCACATCCTTGACCCTTTCTACATATGCCTTCAACATGAAAGGTCCGGTGGACCCGGTCATCTTAGCATTTGGCTACCAGGTAGGTGGTGTCGTTCAGTTGTTCCACTATTCGGTAGGGTCCTTGCCAGGAGGCCTGTAGCTTGTCTGTTTTGACAGGTATCATGGCATGGACCTTCTGTCCTACTGACAGGGTGCGGGTACGAGCATTCCGGTCATACCACCTCTTTTGTTTACGCTGGGCGACCTGAAGGTTCTCTCGCACCTGGTCGGCGAGGTCCTTCAGTGGGTCCCTGAGTTGGAGAGCATACTCCACAACGGAGTGTTCTTCCCCCCCTGTATTCCCTTCCCAGTGGGCTCTTACTAATTCAAGGGGTCCCCTTATCTTCCGGCCATGCACTAATTCAAAGGGAGAGAAACCTGTGGATTACTGGGGCACCTCTCTGTATGCAAAAGGAGGTGCGGCAGGAATCTTTCCCAGTCCTTGTGAGTGGCCGAGAAAGTCCTAAGTAGCTGCTTTAGGGTCCTGTTGAACCGCTCACATAGCCCATTTGTCTGGGGATGGTAGGAGGCACTGTGCAGGGGTTTGATCCCGCACAATCTCCATAACTGTTGAGTGATTTCCGCAGTGAACTGTGTTGCCTGGTCGGAAATCACTTCCCGGGGAAGGCCTACCCTGGTGAATATCCAGAGCATTGCATCTGCTACGGTCTCTGCCTGGATATTAGCCAAGGGGATTGCCTCCGGGTATGTACCTTTTCTCTGAGGGGCTGGGCCGGGCTAACGGCCCCACTAGGTCCACTGTAACCCTGCTAAAGGGTTCGTCAATAATAGGCAGAGGGTGTAGGGGGCTTTAGTATGGTCCCATGTTTTCCCTACTTTCTGGCAAGATTTACAGTATTCTCTAATATCTACTGTAATTCCTGGCCAGAAAAAGGTTTGGGTCAATCATTGGTGGGTCCTGGCCTTTCCTAAGTGACCAGCTAGTGGAATGTTGTGCCCTATTTTCAGTAGGTCTGAGCCAAAACTTCTTTGGTACAACCAGCTCACGATTGGGCACCGGTCCCTTTCTCCTCTTGGAGATCCGGTACACGAGCTCCCTTTCCCACTGGAACGCTCTTCCCCTGGGCTCTGGGGGTCAGTACCCACCCAATCTCTATAGGGGGGCTAAGGTTGGGTCGTTCAGGATCTCCTGGGTGAAGTTGGAGGGGGACTCCCAGGAGGGTCAGTCCGGGGCTAGGGGGGTAGTCGGGGCAGAATGTGTCATCTGGGTCCCCGGAGTCAGTTCGATGGCTTGGTGTCTGGCCTGCTGGCTGGTGGTTACTGGGCTGGTATCCGTGGAGGTATTCTCCATGAAGACTGAGACAAGGTGACCAAGGTCATTTCCCAATAGGACCTCGGTAGGGAGCTGTTGCATAACGCCCACTTCCACATCACAGGAGCCAGCTTTCCAGTTCAAGTGTAACCAGGCTGTGGGGACCTCCAGGAGGGCTGAGGTTTAGGTGGGATTGGATCAGGGAGACAGTGGCTCCAGTGTCCCTCAATCCCTGGGCCGCTTGCCCATTGACCCAGACGTCCTGCCGATGGTGCTGCCGATTATCTTTAGTTACAATGCCAACCTCATGCAGGATGCCAACCTCTTCATCTGGCCATTCCGTATCGTTGGCAGGACTCGTTACGTACATGCAGTGGGAGGAGGCTTGGTAGGACCTGGTTGGAGTGCTCCCCCACTGGGCCGGAGAATGGTTTCTTGACTGTGGTACTAAAGGGTTTCTTTGTTGTGCTGGATAGTTCCTTTTGAAGTGGCCGGGGTGTCCACACCCATAGCACCCCCAGGAATTTCTGGCCCTGGCCGGGGGAAGACAGGGGTTGACCGGTCCTGGGACTGCAGAGGAGCTGTTGGGGGTCAGGTAGGGGTGAAAGCAGAGCAAGTTATAGGCTGTGGTTTTGGGGTGGCCTGGCGCCGGGCATCTACATACTGGTCGGCCAGGGCGGCTTCTTGGTCCGCTGTGGTGGGTCTTTAATCCTTCATCCAGTCCCATATCACCGTCGGAGCACTGTTGTAAAACTGCTCCAGAAGGATGAGCTGCACCGCTTCTGACAGGGTGGTTATATGGCAACCAGTCATCCAAGAGTCCAGAGACTGGGCTAACCAGTGGGCAAACTCGGTGTATGGTTTCCCCTCGTCTCTAAAACTCCCAGACTTTAAGCCGGTGTGCATCCGGCGTGAGTCCATAGCGGGCTAGGGATAAGTTCCCTCACCCGGTCGTAATTGACTTGGTCTTTGGAGGGCATGGTGTGGAAAGCCTCCAAAGCCCAACCAGACAGTTTTCGGAGCAGGATAGTGACTCGGTTGGCATCGGCGACCCCCTGCAACCGACACTGTGTCTCAAAAAGCTGCAGGTAGCAGTCTAACTCCTCTGCCCTATCATCCTGGGAAGCCTGGAAGGCAGCATTGGGTAGCTTCATGGGTCAGGTCAGAGAAGCCAGGGGACCCCATTGACTTCTGTAGCTCCATCAAATGTACCTTAGTGGCGCCTAACCCGAGTAACAATCTCCTCGGGGGGTTAGATCCATAGAGGTCCAGTTGCCACTGGATCTGTCTCTGGAGATCCGACATGGTAGTCTCCAGGATGGAGACGTTACTGGGCTGGCTACTGCCTTGGTCATCATCTGACCCACCTGCCGGCTCGTTAGCCTGATCATCTTCCATCAGCTCGGCTACGAGGGTAGTCTTTGTCTTGGAATCAGCTACTCCTCCTCTGGCTTGCAGTAAGCTCTGCAGTCCGTCCTTCTGGAGCCTTTGATATTTTTCCATCCGGCAAGGACTTCAGGTGGTGGTTTGGACGTTCCAGGTAATCAGAAGCATCCCACCGCTGCCACCACTGTGACAGATTCCGGCTACCCCGACTGGGTAGCTCCGCCAATAGATACTCCCGATGCTCACCCTGCCTCCCCAAAAGAGTGGAGCTCTGAGGCAAAGGACAGCTGGAGCGACCTGGGTCAAAGGAGAGCGGAATTCCGAGCTGATGCGGCCGGCCGGCAGTTCCAAGGAGCCAGCCAGCAGAAGGGTGATCTGTTGACTAGGGCTCGGAAATCCCGGTTCTCACTGAAGCTCACCTCCGGCGGGCCATCTCTTGCCCCCCCAAGGGGTTCCAATCCCCAAGAGAGCGGAGCTCTGGGACAAGGGGCCTCTGAGGGAGCCGGAGGTAAAGGTGCCGGAGGGGGCTGGATGCGGCGGCCGGCCGGTAGTTCCAGGAGCCCAGCCAGCCAGAGAGGGATAGGTCAGTCAGAGACCAGCTCTTTCAAGATCAAGTGAACAGATGAAAACAAGGAAAACCAAAGCTCCTGGAGATTGCGGCTGCTCTGAGGAGCCCAAAACCGCTGAGAAACAACAGGTAGGGGGGTAGGAGTTTAACCCCTGCAGCCCGGTATCCGTGACATATATTTAGAGTAAAAACACAGTCCCCCATTCACCTCTTTGTAAAGACACTTTAGTGATGTTTTTTTTCTAACACCCCACTTCTCCTCACTTTAACCCCTTATAACTGCTTGGTGCAATTTTTTTTTTAAAAAAAGGACATCTTTATTAAACATGAAAATTCACTGTAATCTGTATTTTGGGGGGATATTTTAACTTTTTTTTTAATCAAGGTTTTTTTATTGAGGTATTTCGTTAAACAACCAACACATTCTGTTGACATAAATTGGATCAACAAATACAAAAGTATGTTCAACTAGATATGTCAAACTAAACAACAAAAAATGATGGAACAATATTCTTCACATAAAGACTCCTGATTAACAGGTCCAAGAGCAACTGATAATTAATATTAATACAATGCCAAATCAAGTAAGGTGCACATAATAGTATGATACCTCTTTTTCTAAGGTTATGAAAATAAGCTTTACTCCCTGATGAATTAAATCACCTTGTAGTGTGATATTTTTCAGAAAATTGTGAAGAATGAAAGGTTGAGATTACTTGCATAGGAAGGGAATAACAAGTTGTATGTATTCAAATGTTACAGTAAAAGAGTCAATTGCCAATAATTCAGGGCTGTTCAGATCAACTAAATCTGTTTATACACACCCTGATATGTTCTGGAACCTTAGCTTGATGGTTTTAACTGACTCAAGAAACCTTGTCTCTGTTGTGCAATTTGTCTCAATGAAAACAACGTAGCGGATTAATACAGCTGAAATATTCACCAAAGTGGGTGAATGAAGACTAAATGATAAAGGGTATTGATACTGTTGTGAGGAAAATCTTAGTCAATTGGTGGGGGGGGGGGGTGAGAAAAAACAGTATTAACTATACGATGATAAACAAAAAGCATACATTTATTGTCGCTATATTAATTAAATGTTTAACTGAGAAAAATAAAAAAAGTTCTAAATATCTATACGGTCACTTTAGAATCTTAATGTACCAAAGATACCATTAAACTGGTATGAAAGAGCTATGCACAGACTGCCTGCATCAGATTATTTAGGAAGAAGCACCTTGATTAGAAGAATCCTAGATTAGAGATAAATTGTTTTGTAATGATCTGGACAATATTAATATTATGAGGAAATGTTCTAGAGCTAGATAATAAAGGTTGTCAGAACAAGCTTGCACTGCGATTTAACATTAATGGGTCAATCTATTAAAGGCCTTTTTGATCAATGTTAGAGTAAATGGGGTTAGCTGAGCTATGTTCACTATATTGTGTCCGACTGTACCTATTTAACACTATATTGAGACAAGCACAAGGACTATCCATTAGGTACTAGCCTATTGTCACATATTTAAAAAGGAAAACCTGTTAGGCTGACAAATAAGTATATTATTATTCCTTAACTCTTAAGAAAAGCATTACTACGCATAGGAGGTATCTCTACTCTCAATGTCATAGTAATGAACTTATGGTCAAATGTAATATAGGTGATAGGCTCAGGGCCGTCTTTAATACTGACTGGACCCTGGGCAAACATTTTCTTGGCCCCCCCATGCAATTTCGCTCTCCACTCCAACATCCCAAAAAACAACTAAATCAATTTATGTTATATATTTTTTTGAATTATTAGCCCAGCAGTGGATCATCTACTGCTGGGCTAATCATTTAAAAAAAAACATAATTTATGCTTACCTGATAAATTTATTTCTCTTGTAGTGTATCCAGTCCACGGATCATCCATTACTTGTGGGATATTCTCCTTCCCAACAGGAAGTTGCAAGAGGATCACCCACAGCAGAGCTGCTATATAGCTCCTCCCCTCACTGCCATATCAGTCATTCGACCGAAACAAGCCGAGAAAGGAGAAACCATAGGGTGCAGTGGTGACTGTAGTTTAATTAAAATTTAGACCTGCCTGAAAAGGACAGGGCGGGCCGTGGACTGGATACACTACAAGAGAAATAAATTTATCAGGTAAGCATAAATTATGTTTTCTCTTGTTAAGTGTATCCAGTCCACGGATCATCCATTACTTGTGGGATACCAATACCAAAGCTAAAGTACACGGATGATGGGAGGGACAAGGCAGGAACTTAAACGGAAGGAACCACTGCCTGTAGAACCTTTCTCCCAAAAACAGCCTCCGAAGAAGCAAAAGTATCAAATTTGGAAAATTTGGAAAAAGTATGAAGGGAAGACCAAGTTGCAGCCTTGCAAATCTGTTCAACAGAGGCCTCATTTTTAAAGGCCCAGGTGGAAGCCACAGCTCTAGTAGAATGAGCTGTAATCCTTTCAGGAGGCTGCTGTCCAGCAGTCTCATAGGCTTAACGGATTATACTCCGAAGCCAAAAAGAAAGAGAGGTTGCCGAGGCCTTCTGACCTCTCCTCTGTCCAGAGTAAACAACAAACAGGTTAGATGTTTGGCGAAAATCTTTAGTAGCCTGTAAGTAAAACTTCAAGGCACGGACTACGTCTAGATTATGCAAAAGACGTTCCTTCTTTGAAGAAGGATTAGGACATAATGATGGAACAACAATCTCTTGATTGATATTCTTGTTAGAAACCACCTTAGGTAAAAACCCAGGTTTTGTACGCAGAACAACTTTATCTGAATGAAAGATCAGATAAGGAGAATCACAATGTAAGGCAGATAACTCCGAGACTCTTCGAGCCGAGGAAATAGCCATCAGAAAAAGAACTTTCCATGAAAGAAGTTTGATATCAATAGAATGAAGGGGTTCAAACGGAACCCCTTGAAGAACTTTAAGAACCAAGTTTAAGCTCCATGGAGGAGCAACAGGTTTAAACACAGGCTTAATTCTAACTAAAGCCTGACAAAATGCCTGAACGTCTGGAACTTCTACCAGACGCTTGTGTAAAAGAATAGACAGAGCAGAAATCTGTCCCTTTAAAGAACTAGCTGATAATCCTTTGTCCAAACCCTCTTGGAGGAAGGACAATATCCTAGGAATCCTAACCCTATTCCATGAGTAATTCTTGGATTCACACCAATGAAGATATTTACGCCATATCTTGTGGTAAATTTTCCTGGTGACAGGCTTTCGTGCCTGTATTAAGGTATCAATTACTGACTCGGAGAAGCCACGCTTTGATAGGATCAAGCTTTCAATCTCCATGCAGTCAGTCTCAGAGAAAGTAGATTCGAATGATTGAAAGGACCTTGTATTAGAAGGTCTTGTCTCAGAGGCAGAGTCCATGGTGGAAAGGATGACATGTCCACTAGGTCTGCATACCAGGTCCTGCGTGGCCACGCAGGCGCTATCAATATCACCGATGCTCTTTCCTGTTTGATTTAGGCAATCAGACGAGGGAGCAGAGGAAACGGTGGAAACACATAAGCCAGGTTGAAGAACCAAGGCGCTGCTAGAGCATCTATCAGTGCCGCTTCTGGGTCCCTGGACCTGGATCCGTAACAAGGAAGCTTGGCGTTCTGGCGAGACGCCACGAGATTCAATTCTGGTTTGCCCCAACGGAGAACCAATTGAGCAAACACCTCCGGATGGAGTTCCCATTCCCCCGGATGAAAAGTCTGACGACTTAGAAAATCCGCCTCCCAGTTCTCTACACCTGGGATATGGATCGCTGACAGGTGGCAAGAGTGAGTCTCTGCCCAGCGAATTATCTTGGAGACTTCTGACATCGCTAGGGAACTCCTGGTTCCCCCTTGATGGTTGATGTAAGCCACAGTCGTGATGTTGTCCGACTGAAATCTGATGAACCTCAGTGTTGCTAGCTGAGGCCAAGCCAGAAGAGTATTGAATATTGCTCTTAACTCCAGAATATTTATTGGGAGGAGTTTCTCCTCCTGAGTCCATGAACCCTGAGCCTTCAGGGAGTTCCAGACTGCACCCCAACCTAGAAGGCTGGCATCTGTTGTTACAATTGTCCAATCTGGTCTGCGAAAGGTCATACCCTTGGACAGATGGGCCCGAGATAACCACCAGAGAAGAGAATCTCTGGTTTCCTGATCCAGATTTAGTAGAGGGGACAAATCTGTGTAATCCCCATTCCACTGACTGAGCATGCATAATTGCAGCGGTCTGAGATGTAGGCGCGCGAATGGCACTATGTCCATCGCCGCTACCATTAAGCCGATTACTTCCATGCACTGAGCCACCATGGGGCGCGGAATGGAGTGAAGAACACGGCAAGCATTTAGAAGTTTTGATAACCTGGACTCCGTCAGATAAATTTTCATTTCTACAGAATCTATTAGAGTCCCTAGGAAGGAAACCCTCGTGAGAGGAGATAGAGAACTCTTATCTTCGTTCACTTTCCACCCATGCGACCTCAGGAATGCCAGAACTATCTCTGTATGAGATTTGGCAATTTGAAAGCTTGTATCAGGATATCGTCCAGGTAAGGAGCCACCGCTATGCCTCGCGGTCTTAGGACCGCCAGAAGTGAGCCCAGAACTTTTGTAAAAATTCTTGGGGCTGTAGCCAACCCGAATGGAAGAGCTACAAATTGGTAATGCCTGTCTAGAAAGGCAAACCTCAGGAACTGATGATGATTCTTGTGAATCGGAATGTGAAGGTAGGCATCCTTTAAGTCCACTGTGGTCATGTACTGACCCTCTTGGATCATGGGTAAAATGGTTCGAATAGTTTCCATCTTGAATGACGGAACTCTGAGGAATTTGTTTAGGATCTTTAAATCCAAAATTTGTCTGAAGGTTCCCTCTTTTTTGGGAACCACAAACAGATTTGAATAAAACCCCTGTCCTTGTTCCGTCCGCGGAACTGGATGGATCACTCCCATTACAAGGAGATCTTGTACGCAGCTTAGGAATGCCTCTTTCTTTATCTGGTTTGCAGATAATCTTGAAAGGTGAAATCTCCCTTGTGGAGGAGAAGCTTTGAAGTCCAGAAGATATCCCTGAGATATGATCTCCAACGCCCAGGGATCCTGAACATCTCTTGCCCACGCCTGGGCGAAGAGAGAGAGTCTGCCCCCTACTAGATCGGTTGTCGGATAGGGAGCCGCTCCTTCATGCTGTCTTAGAGGCAGCAGCAGGCTTTCTGGCCTGCTTGCCCTTGTTCCAGGACTGGTTAGGTTTCCAGGCCTGCTTGGATTGAGCAAAAGTTCCCTCTTGTTTTGAAGCAGAGGAAGTTGATGCTGCACCTGCCTTGAAATTTCGAAAGGCACGAAAATTAGACTGAGAAAAGAATTTTGGGGAAAAAATCTCCAAAGGAACGAAAATTAGACTGTTTGGCTTTTGATTTGGCCCTGTCCTGAGGAAGGGTATGACCCTTACTTCCAGTAATGTCAGCAATAATTTCTTTCAAACCAGGCCCGAATAAGGTCTGCCCTTTGAAAGGAATGTTGAGTAATTTAGACTTTGAATTCACATCAGCTGACCAGGATTTGAGCCATAGCGCCCTACGCGCCTGGATGGCGAATCCGGAATTCTTAGCCGTTAGTTTAGTCAAATGAACAATGGCATCAGAAACAAATGAGTTAGCTAGCTTAAGAGTTCTAAGCTTGTCAACAATTTCAGTCAATGGAGCTGTATGGATGGCCTCTTCCAGGGCCTCAAACCAGAATGCCGCCGCAGCAGTGACAGGCGCAATGCATGCAAGGGGCTGTAAAATAAAACCTTGTTGAATAAACATTTTCTTAAGGTAACCCTCTAATTTTTTATCCATTGGATCTGAAAAAGCACAACTGTCCTCAACCGGGATAGTGGTACGCTTTGCTAAAGTAGAAACTGCTCCCTCCACCTTAGGGACAGTCTGCCATAAGTCCCGTGTAGTGGCATCTATTGGAAACATTTTTCTAAATATAGGAGGTGGGGAAAAGGGCACACCGGGCCTATCCCACTCCTTACTAATAATTTCTGTAAGCCTTTTAGGTATTGGAAAAACATCAGTACTCACCGTCACTGCATAGTATTTATCCAGCCTACACAATTTCTCTGGCACTGCAATTGGGTCACAGTCATTCAGAGCAGCTAATACCTCCCCAAGCAATACACGGAGGTTCTCAAGCTTAAATTTAAAATTAGAAATCTCTGAATCAGGTCTCCCCGATTCAGAGACGTCACCCACAGACTGAAGCTCTACGTCCTCAGGTTCTGCATATTGTGACGCAGTATCAGACATGGCTCTTACAGCATCTACGCGCTCTGTATCTTGTCTAACCCCAGAGCTATCGCGCTTGCCTCTCAATTCAGGCAATCTGGATAATACCTCTGACAGGGTATTATTCATGATTGCAGCCATGTCCTGCAAAGTAATCGCTATGGGTGTCCCTGATGTACTTGGCGCCATATTAGCGTGCGTCCCTTGAGCGGGAGGCGAAGGGTCCGATACGTGGGGAGAGTTAGTCGGCATAGCTTCCCCCTCGACAGACCCCTCTGGTGACAATTCTTTTATAGATAAAGACTGATCTTTACTGTTTAAGGTGAAATCAATACATTTAGTACACATTCTCCTATGGGGCTCCACCATGGCTTTTAAACATAATGAACAAGTATCCTCTGTTTCAGACATGTTTGTACAGACTAGCAATGAGACTAGCAAGCTTGGAAAACACTTTAAAGCAAGTTAACAAGCAATATAAAAAACGTTACTGTGCCTTTAAGAGAAACAAATTTTGACAAAATTTTAAATAACAGTGAAAAAAGGCAGTTACACTAACAAAATTTTTACAGTGTATGTAACAAGTCAGCAGAGCATTGCACCCACTTGCAAATGGATGATTAACCCCTTAATAACAAAAACAGAATAATAAATGACAAAAACGTTTTTTAAACACAGTCACAACAACTGTCACAGTCTACTGTGATTGTTACCCTCCTCAAACACGTCTTTGAAGCCTTTTGAGCCCTTCAGAGATGCCCTGTATCATGCAGAGGGAAGCTGAATGTCAGTATTTTTAGCTGCACAGAAAAGCACTAAAATAGGCCCTTCCCACTCATATTGCAACAGTGGAAAGCCTCTGTTTCTAGGCAAAAATCAAACCAGCCATGTGGAAAAAAACTAGACCCCAATAAGTTTTGTCACCAAACAGATATAAAAACGATTAACATGCCAGCAAACGTTTGATATTACACTTTTATAAGAGTATGTATCTCTGTTAATAAGCCCGATACCAGTCGCTTTCACTGCATTTAAGGCTTAACTTACATTAATCCGGTATCAGCAGCATTTTTCTAGCAAATTCCATCCCTAGAAATATATTAACTGCACATACCTTATTGCAGGAAAACCTGCACGCCATTCCCTCTCTGAAGTTACCTCACTCCTCAGAATATGTGAGAACAGCAATGGATCTTAGTTACTTCTGCTAAGATCATAGAAATCACAGGCAGATTCTTCTTCTAATGCTGCCTGAGATGAAACAGTACACTCCGGTACCATTTAAAAATAACAAACTTTTGATTGAAGTTAAAAAACTAACTATAATACACCACTCTCCTCTTACTACGTTCATCTTTGTTGAGAGTTGCAAGAGAATGACTGGATATGGCAGTGAGGGGAGGAGCTATATAGCAGCTCTGCTGTGGGTGATCCTCTTGCAACTTCCTGTTGGGAAGGAGAATATCCCACAAGTAATGGATGATCCGTGGACTGGATACACTTAACAAGAGAAAATATAAATAAATTGCAATATGTGAAATGGACATAAGCAGTACTAATAAGTAAATAAATATATAAACACTGTGGATTAATTTAATATGCTTTTGAATGTGATTCTGGTGTGAGGTTAGCTGGCTAAAGAGATTTAGGGCAGCCAACAAGAGCAAAGAAAGGTAAAGACTGAGTAGAAAGCATGGAGGTGCAGACAAATATAAGTTTACAGACTGGAAAAGCAGAACTACAATTGGAAGCTGTAAAATCTGAGACAGAGAGAAAAAAAACTTTAAAAATAAACCTTAACTTAATGTGTGAAGTATCAGCATGACACTATACATCAGCCACAGCAACACATGTCACTTCTTTGCTAGGAACAAGTTCCCTCTCACTCTGCTCTATACGATGCTGCATGGGGAGGGGCGTGTGTGCACTCACTTATTCTTCTCACTGACAGATTTCTACAAACCACTGTTCCCCTAACAAACTTCAGTTAGTTGATCTTAGGGCCACAGCAGAATGAGCGGGGCTAAGGAGACCAGCAGACTGGATGCTGTCTGTCCAAGGCTGCATGGATGCAGTGTAAGACGAGTCATACAGCCTCAAGACTGAAGAGAGCAGAACAGATGCTCAAATCCTCACATGCCTGCCGCTCCAGCTTTCTGCTGCATGCGCCTACAGTCAGCCCTACCCAGAAACAATCCCCACCACCAGAGCAGTTACCTGGTAACAGTGGTATCCCCAGCAGGACCTTTTCTTATGCAGTGGGATTGGTTGGATGTTGAGTTAAGGCTTAGCATTCAGTGCTGCACAGTGCACATCTAAAACAGCACATGGCACTAGCTTGGCATGTCACATGACACCAGCACAGTCTGTCACGATTTCTCACAAATAAATATAAGCAGAGAACTTTTGACTGTGACAGTATTAGGATTGACTGTGTGTGCCCCCCATGTCACATTACATCAGCAGTCTGGCATGAACCAAAAAAAGAAATACAATTTTTTTTTATTTATTTTTTTAGGACTCTTGGGCCCCTCAACAAAGACTGGACCCTGGGCAGCTGCCCCTTGTGCCCTGTGTTAAAGACGGCCCTGGATAGGCTAGATTTTTTGCATAGTAAGATAGCCTCAATGAGCTAGTGTTTTGGCTTAAGTATATCGCGGCTGAGTTAAAAGGAAAGGAAAAAGGAGGCTGAAAGATAAACATAGAGGGCTTTACCTTATACATGGGGCGGTGATGGGTAATGAGTAGATTAAAAGATTATGGAGAATCTAGATGTTTAAGTGGTCCTTTAGTGGAACTTGCACTTACCCTTGTATAACGTTATGAGAATAGGAGGTTACACTATGAAATCACCCCATTAAATGAGGTGAGAAAGCTGCATGAGGTTTCCCCAACAGTATGTGTCATCCTATCATCCTAGCGCCAATATACTATATACACGAAACACTGTAAGCTTCTAAAGGATACCATACCAAGAGTCACGTGTGAAGAGTTATATGTATTATTTACTGAAAGTTATGTGTATTGTGTTAGAAGGCACAACTGCAACAAATATAAGGGGATCGGTAGGGGATGGTTATAAACTGAACATCTGGACTCATATAGTGAACCAATATAAAAGCAACTTAGCTTGATATTGCAACACAAAGATATCGATAACAATAGATATATTATATAGCTTAAAACAGCTGATGTTAAGAAAGTCTCTTATCGTAGTAAAAGTAATTAAACTATAGTTTTATGAGAGGGCATTTAACTTATATGAGCGTTATGGTAGTCTCTGCTCAACCAGTTCCAGTCGCAGCAAGCTGACCTACAATTTGTAAGAAGTGGCGATGTGAGGAAGTCATGAGGTATAAAAAGCACCACCAAATTGGCATACAGGCGTATGCAAAAGTTTAGGCACTCCTGACAATTTCCATGATTTTCATTTATAAATAATTGGGTGTTTGGATCAGCAATTTAATTCTGATCTATCAAATAACTGAAGGACACAGTAATATTTCAGTAGTGAAAAGAGGATTATTGAATTAACAGAAAATGTTCAATATGCATCAAAATGAAATTAGACAGGTGCATAAATTTGGGCACCCTTGTCATTTTGTTGATTTAAATACCTGTTACTACCTAGCACTGATTAATTGGAACACACACTTGGTTTGGTGAGCCCATTAAGCCTTGAACTTCATAGACAGGTGCCTCCAATCATGAGAAAAGGTATTTAAGGTGGCCAATTGCAAGTTGTTGTACTCTTTGACTCTCCTCTGAAGAGTGGCAACATTGGGGGCCTCATAACAACTCTCAAATGACCTGAAAACTAATATTGTTCAACATTATGGTTTAGGGGAAGGCTACAAAAAGCTATTGCAGAGATTTAAGCTGTCAGTGTATTTGGTCATAACAAGGGGCGTTATGCATGGTGGCAAAAGAACACAGCGTTCCAAGACAAACACTTGCTAGCCACAGTAAAATTTGGTGGCTGTTCCATCTTGCTGTGGGGCTGTGTGGCCAGTGCCGGTACTGGGAATATTGTTAAAGTTTAGGGTCGCATAAATTCAACTCAATATCAGCAGATACTTGAGAATAATGTTGAGGAATCAGTCACAAAGTTGAAGTTATGCCGGAGCTGGATATTTCAACAAGACAACGACCCAAAACACTGCTCAAAATCTACTCTGGCATTTATGCAGAGGAACAAGTACAATATTCTGGAATGACCATCCCAGTCCACAGACCTGAATATCATTGAAAATCTGTGGGGTGATTTGAAGCGGGCTGTCCATGCTCGGCAACCATCAAACCTAACTGAACTGGAGATGTTTTACAAGGAGGAATGGTCCAAAATACCTTCATCCAGAATCCAGACACTCATTACAGGCTATAAGAGGCGTCTAGACGCTGTTATTTCTGCTAAAGGAGGCTCTACTAAATATTATTGCAATATTTCTGTTGGGGTACCCAAATTTATGCACCTGTCTAATTTCATTTTGATGCATATTGCACATTTTCTGTTAATCCAATAAACCTAATTTCACTACTGAAATATTACTGTGTCCTTCAGTTATTTGATAGATCAAAATGAAATTGCTGATCCAAACACCCAATTATTTATAAATGAAAATCATGGAAATTGTCAGGGGTGCCTAAACTTTTGCATACGACTGTATATGTTTGACTGGGGATATTGCTGGGGAGTAGGTAAAAGCCGTCCGGCGATCCATGTATTGCGATGTATTGCCTCTCAGCAGTGTCTAGATACTCCCCATTTTACCCGCTCTGCTAGGATTCAACTCCCAGCACCCTGGGCTTTGATTGTAACAGAGTTACTTGTCAGGAGGCCGGCCGCCCCATCCTGAGTACAATCTAATAGGGTTCTATTTGGGGTCTTCCCTGCTGCCCCACAAGAGTAGGATGGGTCACAGTGTGTGAGTTACCATAGTCACTCTTTGGTGGGGTAAAGTTCTGCTCCTCTTCTATGATGAGTTCTCTCTGCATTCTGTCATCTTGAAAGTATCACTAAATCCTCTCCCCTGTGAGTCTCTAATGGTGATCTTGAGGTCATCGTAATTACTTTGCATCTGCACGTCCAGCTTTATAAGAAGTGTTTGTAGCGCTGAAAGGTAGTCCTCCTCCATAATCAAGGCAGTGTTGCTCTAACCCAGCTGATCGGGAGGGGTGTTGGAAGTCCATGTGTAGGCCTCTACCTATATTCCCATCCGGATGAGCTTAAGTCCTTTTAAAAAGCCTCCCCAAGTATCTCGCCTGTGTCTGGCTATATTCTAACTCTAATCTACGTCAAACTTTCAGTTTTTTTTTTTTAGGGAAAATAGACTTCTTTTATTAATATTCTTAAGAGCAGCTGTATCTCAATGGGTATGTCCTGCACGGCGGTTGGCTCCGCCCCCTATTTTAACTTTTAACCAGAGGTCTGACCTCTGGATAATTGTGCTATGGGCAAAGTTAAACCGTGAACTAGCAGGAAAATTAATTAGCCGTAAATGCGCAAATTTGCACCTTTACAGGTGCGTGTTAAGATAGCGGTCCACTCTTAATCTAGCCCAAAGTGTTTACCATACCTTTTATATGAAACTATGTTAAGCATTAATATCGCTTTGTGGACACTTATTTTAGAGTTATAAAACATGGAGGGTATAAGAACTGTATAATATTATTTAGTGTACTTCTTTGTCTATATGCATAATATTATGGTTACAAGGCTTTGCTTCTTCCCCTTTGCAAGGAAAAGGCCTGCAGACAATCTTGAACTCTGTGAACAATCCTGTTGACTAAATATATTTACTGTATGTTTGAAAACTACTATCACATATTTTAAAAGTACCCTGATATACTGTAATATGCCACTTTATAGATATTTACAGTATGCAACTTTTCTACTTTTTCTTTTTGTCATTCCAAGAGAATGAGAGAGAATAATATTGTAGACAGTTTAACCCATAATATCTTAGATTACAAGTGGAGTGCTAACTAAAAACACAAGGTGCACTATCAATATTGCGTGCCCACGCTCAGAACAGCACACAGTCTAGTATTACAAGTGAATGGTAAAACAGAATTACCAGCAAATGTTTAGCACAGCTGACATCTTTTTAGCGCACCTTATACTTTCAATGGATTGCGTATCTGCTCTTAATATTGCATTTATTGTTGTGAGTCAAGTTGTGTGTTATATGTTTTAAAGGGATATAGTATATGACAAGGGGTTTGACTGGGAAGGGCTCAAAAGTTGTATGTATATATATATATATATATATATATATATATATACTATATATATGTGTGTGTGTGTGTATGTATATGCATGTGTACACATGCATGTGATAATAATATTGATTATTGATATATCTGTTTCACTTTTTATCTTTATCTATAAACATTATAATTAGAGCAATTTTTTTTTACATGCCACTTCTATAACATTTATATATTCTATTATATACATTTCCATACCTACCAACATTTGTGGCTGGGTATCAGGAACTCAGGAGGTTGATGGGGGCAGTCACCTTTTGTGGGAGGAGACTTGTTGGAAGATGGTACAAAAGTGGGTGGTTAGTGGGTTAGATTATGGGTGTGTCTGGGAATCAGAGGGTGTGTTTGGGTGTTTTGTGGTCGTGTCAGGGTGTGCCATGGCTGAGGCTAAGGGAAATTCTGCAAATAGGAACATATGGCTGTCTCAGAGGGACAGTGGGGCAGAGCTAAGAATCAGGGACGGTCCTTCTCAAATAGGGACAGTTGGCAGGTCTGCATTTTGAATATTATTGTGTGTATAAAAATTGCATATTGAAATAATTACTTTAAACATCCTTCTTTTCTGTTTATATCTAACAAAATTCCTGGTTTTGTGGGGGCAAGAGCTTGTAAAGGGGTTAAACACAGGGGTACTTACAGCAAAATCCAAAGGTCACTTCTCTCTGCTTATCCTCCTTGACCTGTCTGCAGCCTTTGACACTGTTGACCACCCTCTTCTGCTCCAAACCCTCCAATCCTTCGGCATCTGTGACACAGCTCTCTCGTGGTTCTCTTCCTATCTGACTAACCGTACATTTAGTGTAGCCTTCTTCGGAGCATCCTCTGCCCTGTTACCACTTTCTGTTGGGGTACCTCAAGGCTCTGTCCTTGGTCCCCTTCTCTTTTCAATCTACACGTCGTCACTAGGTTCCTTAATAAAGTCCCATGGGTTTCAATACCATTTGTATGCCGATGATACCCAAATCTACCGCTCTGCACCAGACCTACCTCCTTCCTTTCTAACCCGTGTCACTAACTGTCTTTCTCACATCTCATCTTGGATGTCCTCTCACTACCTTAAGCTAAATCTCTCCAAAACTGAACTCCTTATTTTTCCCCCTTCTTCAATTGTCTCCACCCCCAAAATTTCTATAACTGTTTATAATTCCATCATTACCCCTACCCCGCATGCCCGATGTCTTGGGGTCACACTTGACTCAGATCTTTCCTTCACTCCTCACATTCAGTCCTTGGCTAAAGCCTGCCGCTTCCAACTTAAAAACATCGCTAAAATTAGACATTTCCTTACACAAGATACAACCAAGATTTGAATCCACTCTCTCATCCTTTCCCGCCTCGACTACTGCAACTCCGTCCTCTCTGGTCTACCTAGCTGCCGCATAGCTCCTTTACAATCCATTATGAATGCCTCTGCCAGGCTCATCTTCCTTACTCGTCGCTCTTCATCTGCTGCACCTCTCTGCCAATCCCTTCACTGGCTTCCTCTTGCCTTTAGGATTAAACATAAAATCCTCACCCTGACATATAAAGCTCTCAACTGCACTGCTCCCCCCTACATCTCAGAACTTGTCTCTAGATACTCTCCCTCCTGTCCCCTTCGATCTGCTCAGGATCTCCTCCTCTCTTGTTACTTCCTCACATTCCCGTTTACAGGACTTCTCCAGACTGGCCCCCATCTTGTGGAATTCCCTGCCTCGCTCCATAAGACTCTCCCCTAGTTTTAACAGCTTCAAGCACTCCCTAAAAACTCTACTATTCAGGGATGCATACAACCAACACTAACCTTTCCTAAATCCATTGCTTTCCCCTTGAACCCCTTAGAATGTAAGCCTATGGGCCCAGCTGTTTACAGATCGCTTCTTAAGAGCCGACTACAACACTGAAACTCTCGACAGGGCCCTCTACCCACTTGACCCCTACAAAAGCTATCCTGTACACCGACTATATTTACAGCGCTGCGGAATCTGTTGGTGCTCTACAAATACCTGATAATAATAATAATATCTAATGACCCATGCTACACAGTGCAACTCATGGGGAGGACACTGCTAGTGAGCCAATTAGGAAAGGCATACGTTAGTAGCTGTCATTTACCGGCCATGTACTGAGTGGGACTTTAGCTATTTGTTATACAACTTTGTGGAGATTTTAAAACACATTTAACCATAAAAACACTCAGTGACACAAACAGGTCAGATGTAGAGAGGCAAATGGGTGCTACACCTGATAGGGGCACCTGCAGTAGCAGGTCTAGTAGCAGTTAAGCCCTGTAAGTTGGAGGTTGTGCAAACAACAATAGTATATTGTGCAAACATATCTCATGAAAAAAATCTGCTAGAGAGTGGTGTTATTAACATTAATTATTTTGCCATTCAGTAACCCAATAACAATAATATAATGACATAAACAAGACAGAATTGACCATTTCTGCAGAACAAGTTCTCTCAAAATTGATTTTACTTTTCTTTCTGATCTATGTAATATCATTCATTTGCATGTGTTAGAGAAAGAATCATATGTGATGTCTTTTTTTACATTGCCTTGTGTTACTAATACTTAGCATCAGTTTCCGTAGCTTTATTTTCATGTTATTACCCCACCACAGGCCACTGGGAATTTGAAGTCGCAGAACAGCAGCACTGACAGTTGCTTCAAATTATACATTTGTTTCCAAGTGCTTTTCTATGAGTATTTTTTTACACTAAAAAATAATTTGGGCCATAGAAAAAAAATATATAGGTCTGTAACTATTTTTTTTCCTTCATCTACATATAAGTAAGATTTTGCTGCCCTCTTTTGCTCGGTATAAGGTACAACAAATATTCCACATTCCCATAGTTTCTATCATACAAGAAATTTCTGTAGTAGTTTGCAAACCCCAGAAAATGCTGTAAACATTTGAAATAAATCATAGGTTTTTATGTTGACATACTATCCAACAGAATAAGCAGACATTTAAAGTACCAGTGAAACCTGCCATTTACCTTTATGGTAAAATGTTATATATTTAGTACAAAGTATTAAGACTGTCCACCCTAATTTAATTACATCCTCATGCCTATACTTTAACTATATAAGATATATTTTTTAACCAATATAAACTGGTGAACTGCTTGTGCAATGCCGCCACCTGCAGATTCGCAGCCCATTGCCCGCTAGCAGGGGGTGTCAATCAACCCAATAGTTTACAATTGATGTCCGCAGCCTCCGAGGAGGCGTACGAGTTAAGGAACAGCTACTTCTTAACTGCTGTTTCCGGCGAGTGCGAAGGCTCGCGCTAAAAACAGCTAAATTGGGGCCGATTGACAGCTTGTTAAATCGGCCCCTCTGTCTCTACTGTGGTCAGAAAAGTCACCTACTTAAAGATTTCCCAATTAGGAAGTCAAAAGCCTGGAATTGAAAGATGATACAGAGTCAAGCTATATGATAATCTCTACTATCTCTAAAACCAAACTTTATGTACCAGGCATCCTATATTTTGGGAAACAGAATATCTTTGTACAAGTTTTAATTGACACTGGAGCAGCTGGAGTATTTGTGAACTCCAACCTTTTACAAGAGTAAATCTGAGACACTACTATTACATTCACCCTTCAATTTCCCTTAGATATGCTCAGATCTAAGTGTGTTGCAATTTAACAAGAATAAATCTGGCTTTGAAAAGAGAAGAATGTCACGAGTGCCCCCCTACTTCCGCATTCGGATCCTAATGAAGGAATCCAATGCATATGTATATTTAAGATTTATACTCTGTCTGAATCATGAAAGGATTTTTTTGGATTTCATGTTCCTTTAATACTGCAATTATTTGACTATTTGAAAGGATAAACCATGTATACAAAATTGACCTTAGAGTACCTCTATATCAGAGGCAAAAACCTCACCAACATGTTGAAAGGCTTTACAACACCTAAAATAGACCCTTCTCTGCGATACATCCTTGAGGTAGATGTATCTGAGCTTGGGGTAGAAGCAAAAAAACAAAATTTATGCTAAATTTCTTTCTTTCTGGACATGGAGAGTCCACAACATCATTCCAATTACTAGTGGGATATTCACTCCTGGCCAGCAGGAGGAGGCAAAGAGCACCCCAGCAAAGCTGTTAAGTGTCACTTCCCTTACCCATAACCCCCAGTCATTCAGCCGAAGGGAAATGGAAAAGGAAGATAACACAAAGGTGTAGAGGTGCCTGAGGTTTAGTAAAAAGTACAAAGGGAGGGGTCGTGGACTCTCCATGTCCGAAAAGAAAGACATGGAGAGTCCATGACGTCATTCCAATTACTAGTGGGAACCAATACCCAAGCTAGAAGACACGGAATGAATAGGAAAGGGAGAACAAGACAGGCAGACCTAAATAGAAGGCACCACCGCTTGAAGAACCTTTCTCCCAAAGGAAGCCTCAGCCGAGGCAAAAATATAAAATTTGTAGAATTTGGAAAAAGTATGCAGAGAGGACCAAGTTGCAGCCTTGCAAATCTGTTCCACAGAAGCTTCATTTTTGAAAGTCCAAGAAGAGGAGACAGCTCTAGTGGAATGAGCTGTAAGTCTCTCAGGAGGCTGCTGTCCAGCAGTCTCATAAGCAAAACGAATCATACTACTCAACCAGAGGGAAAAAGAAGTAGAAGTAACCTTTACGCTTCCCAGAGAAACAAACAAACAGGGCAGAAGAATGTTGAAAATCCTTAGTAGCCTTAAGGTAGAATTTTAGAGCGCGTTGCACAACCTGGATGTGGTGCGCGCTCTAAATGTAGGATTAGGACAGAGAGAAGGAACAATTTCCTGATTAATATTTCTATCCGAAACCACCTTAGGGAGAAACCCCAATTTAGTACGAAGGACCGCCTTATCCGCATGAAAAATAAGGTAAGGCAATTTACACTGCAAAGCAGAGAGTTCAGAAACAAAAAAACAAAAATTTATGCTAAATTTCTTTCTTTCTGGACATGGAGAGTCCACAACATCATTCCAATTACTAGTGGGATATTCACTCCTGGCCAGCAGGAGGAGGCAAAGAGCACCCCAGCAAAGCTGTTAAGTGTCACTTCCCTTACCCATAACCCCCAGTCATTCAGCTGAAGGGAAATGGAAAAGGAAGATAACACAAAGGTGTAGAGGTGCCTGAGGTTTAGTAAAAAGTACAAAGGGAGGGGTCGTGGACTCTCCATGTCCGAAAAGAAAGACATGGAGAGTCCATGACGTCATTCCAATTACTAGTGGGAACCAATACCCAAGCTAGAAGACACGGAATGAATAGGAAAGGGAGAACAAGACAGGCAGACCTAAATAGAAGGCACCACCGCTTGAAGAACCTTTCTCCCAAAGGAAGCCTCAGCCGAGGCAAAAATATAAAATTTGTAGAATTTGGAAAAAGTATGCAGAGAGGACCAAGTTGCAGCCTTGCAAATCTGTTCCACAGAAGCTTCATTTTTGAAAGTCCAAGAAGAGGAGACAGCTCTAGTGGAATGAGCTGTAAGTCTCTCAGGAGGCTGCTGTCCAGCAGTCTCATAAGCAAAACGAATCATACTACTCAACCAGAGGGAAAAAGAAGTAGAAGTAACCTTTACGCTTTCCAGAGAAACAAACAAACAGGGCAGAAGACTGTTGAAAATCCTTAGTAGCCTTAAGGTAGAATTTTAGAGCGTGTTGCACAACCTGGATGTGGTGCGCCCTCTAAATGTAGGATTAGGACAGAGAGAAGGAACAACAATTTCCTGATTAATATTTCTATCCGAAACCACCTTAGGGAGAAACCCCAATTTAGTACGAAGGACCGCCTTATCCGCATGAAAAATAAGGTAAGGCAATTTACACTGCAAAGCAGAGAGTTCAGAAACTCTCTGAGCAGAAGAAATAGCAATAAGAAACAAAACCTTCCAAGATAACAACTTAATATCTATGGAATGCATTGGCTCAAATGGAGCCTGCTGCAAAACTCTAAGAACTAGGTTAAGGCTCCAAGGAGGAGAAACAGATTTAAACACAGTGTCATGATTGCTTCCGTTCATCGCCGTGTCGCCGCGGCTCCCGGAACTTCTCTGTGTGTCTGACGTCATGTTGCTTAGCAACATGACGCTTTCTCTCACACCCCTCTGATGACGGTTACGCTCCTGCCCTTTAAATCACGGCGGGAGATCTGAATCTGGGCCCGTTTGTTTGTTTCCCTGGATTGTGAGTACCATATCAATTTTGTGCTTTTGTGTACCGACTTCTGCCTGCCTGACCAAGCCTCTTGCCTAATCCCTACTTGCTGATATTTGGATATTGACTTCTGCCTGCCTGACCTTGCCTGTAGCTTTTACCCTTTTGCTGATACTTGGATGCCGACTTCTGCTTGCCTGACCTTGTCTTTTGCCTATACCTTTTGCTGATATTTGGATGCCGACTTCTGCCTGCCTGACCTTGCTTTTGCCTTTACCTTTAAACCTTTTCTTTGATAAACAAAACCTGCTTAAAGGGACATTTTACTTTTACAAGCTGCAAAAGAGAACTTTGCCTTTCTGTTTGTTATACACCTGCTTAAAAGGGACATTTACTTCTACAAGCTGCAAAAGAGAACTTTGCCTTTCTGTTTGTTATAAACCTGCTTAAAGGGACATTATACTTTTACAAGCTGTACAAGAAACTGTGCTATTCTGTTTGTTCTAAACCTGTTAAAAAGGGGACATTTACTTTTACAAGCTGCAAAAGAGAACTTTGCCTTTCTGTTTGTTATACACCTGTTTAAAAGGGACATTTACTTTTACAAGCTGCAAAAGAGAACTTTACCTTTCTGTTTGTTATACACCTGCTTAAAAGGAACTTTTACTTTTACAAGCTGCAAAAGAGAACTTTTCCTTTGTTTTACAAGCCTGCTAAAGAGGACCTTTTTCAGAAGCTTCAAGTAAGAGCATTTCCTTTTTGTTCTTTGTACTACTTAAAGGGACGTTTTATCCTTTGTGGCTTTCCTGCATTCTGGAACAATATTCATTTTTGTTATCTACTAATCTGCTTCCTGAGTGGGTCACGTCCTGGATATTTCTCAGTGTGCTAGCGTGTGCTTTCAATTCACGCTAGCAGTTGGGTTACATCCCGGATTGATTCCAGAGCGGCTGACAATACAAACGGGCCATAAAAATGGACCCCACTGAATTATCTATGGCCGTGGCTCACCAGGGACAGCTCTTGGGTTCTCATGCCACTCACTTGCAGTCTCTGGACACTAAACTTGATCAAATTACTGCTCTATTACAAAATTTGGTTGCTACCGCACCTCCCAATCCTAATCCCAATCCAAATCCGATTGAGGCATTACCTCCTCCGATTCCTAACAATCAGTCTCAGGTACAACTAAGTCCCAGGATACCTCTTCCGGATAAATATGATGGGAATCCTGAAGAATGTAGAGGCTTTCTGAATCAATGCCGTCTTCATTTCCGAAATAGCCCTACTCTCTTTGCTACTGCCTCTTCTAGAATCACGTTTCTTATTTCCTTAATGAAAGGAAAAGCCTTGGCTTGGGTGTCACCTTTGCTAGAAAAGAATGATCCTATACTGTTGGATGTTGATACATTTCTATCTACATTCTCAAACGTATTCGATAAACCTGGAAGGTCATCCGCTGCTGAAGCTACTCTCCTGGATTTACGTCAAGGAAATCAACCAGTCTCTCAATATGCAATTGAGTTCCGCACCCTTGCCTCTGAAACCACTTGGAATCAGGGAGCACTCAGAGCCGCTTTCCGTAAAGGACTTTCTGAGCGTCTCAAGGATGAATTGGTGTATCGTGAACTTCCAGAGTCCTTAGAAGCCTTAATAAATCTCTGTATCAGTCTCGACGCCAGGTTTCGTGAACGCCAACAAGAAAAGGATAGAACACAGAGGACTTCAACTCGAACTCCTTTTCGTTTAGCTCCTCGTTTTTCTAACCCAGTCACTCCAGCCTCTCCTACTACTGATCAGGCTGAACCCATGGAAGTAGGAAGTATAAAATTAACTGAGACTGAACGCTTGAGAAGACGGACTCTTGGCTTATGTCTGTACTGTGGCCTTAAAGGGCATTTATTAAGGGATTGTCCTACTAGGCCAGTAAAAGCCAGGGCTTAACTCTAGTCCAGGGAACTGAGTTAAGCCAAAATAGTGGTCATTCCCTATACAAGAAACTCTTTGTTCCAGTAACTCTTCTAATTGGACATAAGAAGATCTATACCCAAGCTCTAATTGATTCTGGTGCTGGAGGTGTGTTCATTGACTCTACATTTGTTTCAACTCATTCTATACCCTTACTAAAGAAGGAGTATTCCATTTCAGTCTCTACGGTCAGTGGAGATCCTTTGGGTTCTGGATACATTCAGTTTTCTACTCAACCCTTACTCCTCACCGTAGGAATACTTCATTCTGAGACAATTTGTTTCGATGTCATTCCCACTCCGCAATTTCCCATTATCTTGGGATTACCCTGGCTCCAGATTCACAATCCCATTTTTTCTTGGACTTTCGGTGAACTCACTTCCTGGGGATCTACATGCCAGACTAAATGTCTTCAAAAGATTACTAAGTTACCACTCACTATTGCTCTCACAGTTGAAACTCCGGAATCCTTACCTATGCATTACCATGACTTTGTGGATGTCTTCTCCAAAAAAGAAGCTGAACGTCTTCCTCCTCATCGCCCTTTTGATTGTCCCATTGATCTCCTTCCTGGGGCTGCCTATCCTCGAGGCAAGACATATCCACTTTCTAAACCAGAAAACATGGCTCTGGAAGAATATATAAAAGACAATCTGGCTAGAGGATTTATTCGACCCTCCTCTTCCCCTGTAGGGGCTGGTTTCTTTTTTGTGGGAAAAAAGGATGGCGGATTAAGACCCTGTATTGATTATCGTGGATTGAATCAGATTACCATCAAGAACAGTTATCCTCTGCCCCTTATTCCTGAACTTTTTACTTATCTTCAGGGAGCCACCATTTTCACCAAACTCGACCTACGTGGTGCATACAACTTGATCCGTATACGCAAAGGAGATGAGTGGAAGACTGCCTTTAACACTCGATTTGGGCATTATGAATATTTGGTCATGCCCTTCGGGCTATGCAATGCTCCGGCGGTTTTCCAGCATTTTGTAAACGAGATCTTTCGTGATTTTTTGAATATTTTTGTTATCATATACCTGGACGACATCTTAATTTTTTCTCAGAACCACCAAGATCATGTGCACCACGTCAAGAAGGTACTTCAACGTCTAAGAGAATTCCATCTGTTTGCTAAACTGGAGAAATGTTCTTTCCATCAAAAATCCATACCCTTTCTGGGTTATGTAATATCGGCATCTGGATTCGAAATGGACCCTACTAAACTTTCTGCCATTTTGGATTGGCCTAGACCTGATTCTTTGAAGGCTTTACAACGTTTCCTAGGCTTCGCCAATTATTACAGAAAGTTCATCAAGAATTTTGCTACTATTACTTCTCCTCTTACTTCTCTCACAAGAAAAGGACAAAATTGTAAGGTATGGCCGTCTGAGGCTATAGAAGCTTTTGAATCTCTCAAAGAAGCTTTTTCCTCAGCTCCTATCCTTCGTCATCCAAATCCTGAGTTTCAATTTATTCTGGAGGTGGATGCTTCCTCTGTTGCTGCTGGAGCTGTTCTGTCTCAACGAATACCAGAGACTGGAAGGATTCATCCTGTTGCTTTTTTCTCTAAAAAATTCACTCCTTCCGAATTTAACTATGACGTAGGGAATAAAGAGTTGCTTGCCATCAAAATGGCATTGGATGAATGGAGACATTGGCTGGAAGGTACTTCTTTGCCATTTACTATACTTACTGATCATAAGAACCTTCAGTATCTTCAAACAGCCAAACGATTAAATTCCAGGCAAGCACGCTGGTCATTATTCTTCTCTCGGTTTCACTATAATTTGTCTTACATACCTGGTTCAAAAAATATTAAAGCAGACGCACTTTCCAGACAATTTCAAGATACCCCAGTTCCTGAGTCTGGTACCATTCTCCAACCTCATGAAGTCATTGCCCAGTTAACAACTTCTTGGTTACAAGAATTACAGTCCGCTCAAGAGCATCTTCCTTTGTCCTGTAAACCTCCCGATGGTTTACTCTTTGTTCCTGAACGCCTTCGTTCCAAGATTTTATTTTGGGCTCATGATAGTCCCCTTTCTGGACATCCTGGCATCAGTATTACCACTCGAAACCTCAAACAACATGTCTGGTGGCCTACACTCTCTCAAGATGTGAAGGATTACGTCTCAGTATGCACACAATGTGCCATGAACAAAACTCCACGCCAACTTCCTTCAGGATTACTCCAACCATTGCCTATACCTCACCAGCCTTGGACTCATGTATCCATGGACTTTATTACCGATCTTCCCTTGTCCACTGGGAACAATACTATCTGGGTGGTGGTCGACAGGTTCACTAAGACGGCTCATTTTGTACCCTTGCCAGGATTACCATCTGCCAAAAGACTCTACAATTATTCTACATATTGTAAGAATCCATGGATTTCCTCTAGATATTGTTTCAGATAGAGGGGTACAATTCGTTTCTCGATTTTGGAGGTCACTTTGTAAACATTTTGGTACTACTATATCTCTCTCTACTTCTCACCACCCACAATCGAATGGTCAGACTGAAAGAGTAAACCAGTGTCTTGAAACTTATCTTAGACATTATGTGGATCATTATCACTCTAACTGGACTTCTTACCTTCCTTTGGCTGAATTGGCTCATAATGCCCGGTACAATTCCTCCCTTCAGACTTCTCCTTTTCATGCAGCTTACGGATATCAGCCTAGGACATTCCCTTTGCATACTTCCTCCACAGTGAATCCTGCTTCTGATCTTACAGCCCGAAGATTAACTCGACATTGGCAGAAGATACATCGTATTCTTTCTGTAACTTCTAGACGTTACAAGTTCTTTTCGGATCTTCGACGGAAGAAGGCTCCCAAATATCGCCCTGGTGATAAAGTTTGGATTTCCTCTCGATTTCTTCGCCTGAAACAACCTTCTAACAAATTGGGACCACGATATGTGGGTCCTTTCCGAATACTGGGTCAGGTATGTTCCACTGCTTATCGGGTAGCTTTACCCAAGTCTCTCAAAGTCCATCCGGTATTCCATGTTTCTCTTTTAAAACCTGTGATGATTAACAGGTATTCTAAGCCTTTTTCTAAACCTCCACCGTTATTGGTGCATGGACATCCTGAGTTTGAGATCAGCCATATTCTAGATTCCAAGTGGCGGGGCAAGAAATTGTATTATCTCATTCATTGGAAGGGTTATCCAGTCACGGAACGTTCTTGGGAACCTGCTCATCAAGTAAATGCTCCTATTTTGGTCAAGACCTTCCACAAGACTCATCCTGATAGACCTGGTCCTGTCCCCCGGAGGGGTCCTTGAGGAGGGGGTGCTGTCATGATTGCTTCTGTTCATCGCCGTGTCGCCGCGGCTCCCGGAACTTCTCTGTGTGTCTGACGTCATGTTGCTTAGCAACATGACGCTTTCTCTCACACCCCTCTGATGACGGTTACGCTCCTGCCCTTTAAATCACGGCGGGAGATCTGAATCTGGGCCCGTTTGTTTGTTTCCCTGGATTGTGAGTACCATATCAATTTTGTGCTTTTGTGTACCGACTTCTGCCTGCCTGACCAAGCCTCTTGCCTAATCCCTACTTGCTGATATTTGGATATTGACTTCTGCCTGCCTGACCTTGCCTGTAGCTTTTACCCTTTTGCTGATACTTGGATGCCGACTTCTGCTTGCCTGACCTTGTCTTTTGCCTATACCTTTTGCTGATATTTGGATGCTGACTTCTGCCTGCCTGACCTTGCTTTTGCCTTTACCTTTAAACCTTTTCTTTGATAAACAAAACCTGCTTAAAGGGACATTTTACTTTTACAAGCTGCAAAAGAGAACTTTGCCTTTCTGTTTGTTATACACCTGCTTAAAAGGGACATTTACTTCTACAAGCTGCAAAAGAGAACTTTGCCTTTCTGTTTGTTATAAACCTGCTTAAAGGGACATTATACTTTTACAAGCTGTACAAGAAACTGTGCTATTCTGTTTGTTCTAAACCTGTTAAAAAGGGGACATTTACTTTTACAAGCTGCAAAAGAGAACTTTGCCTTTCTGTTTGTTATACACCTGTTTAAAAGGGACATTTACTTTTACAAGCTGCAAAAGAGAACTTTACCTTTCTGTTTGTTATACACCTGCTTAAAAGGAACTTTTACTTTTACAAGCTGCAAAAGAGAACTTTTCCTTTGTTTTACAAGCCTGCTAAAGAGGACCTTTTTCAGAAGCTTCAAGTAAGAGCATTTCCTTTTTGTTCTTTGTACTACTTAAAGGGACGTTTTATCCTTTGTGGCTTTCCTGCATTCTGGAACAATATTCATTTTTGTTATCTTCTAATCTGCTTCCTGAGTGGGTCACGTCCTGGATATTTCTCAGTGTGCTAGCGTGTGCTTTCAATTCACGCTAGCAGTTGGGTTACATCCCGGATTGATTCCAGAGCGGCTGACACACAGTTTTGATTCTAACCAGGGCCTGACAAAAGGATTGAACATCTGGCACATCCGCCAGACGCTTATGTAAAAGAATAGATAGTGCAGAAATCTGACCTTTCAGAGAACTGACTGACAACCCTTTCTCCAGACCATCCTGAAGAAAAGACAAAATTCTAGGAATCCTGACCCTACTCCAAGAGTAGCCCTTTGATTCACACCAATAAAGGTATTTACGTCATACCTTATGGTAAATCTTACGACTAACAGGCTTGTGAGCCTGAATCATAGTATCAATGACTGACTCAGAAAACCCACACTTAGCCAGAACTAAGCACTCAATATCCATGCAGTAAGCTTTAGAGAAACGAGATTTGGATGGAGGAAAGGACCCTGAGTTAGAAGGTCCTTCCTCAGAGGTAACCTCCAAGGTGGAAGAGATGACATCTTCACTAGGTCCGCAAACCAGATCCTGCGAGGCCATGCAGGAGTCATTAGAATTACAGACGCTCTCTCCTGTTTGATACGAGGAATGACTTGTGGAAGGAGAGCAAATAGAGGAAACAGGTATGCTAGACCAAAATCCCAAGGAACCACCAAAGCATCTACCAGGGCGGCCTGAGGATCTCTTGACCTTGAACCGTACCTTGGAAGCTTGGCGTTCTGATGAGACGCCATCAGATCCAACTCCGGCAACCCCCACTTGAGGGTTAACCTGGAGAACACCTCCGGATGGAGAGCCGTTCCCCAGGATGAAAGGAAATCCGCCTCCCAGTTGTCCACTCCTCGAATGTGGATGGCAGATAGAAGACAATTGTGAGCTTCCGCCCACTGCAGAATGAGAGTTACCTCCTTCATGGCAAAGGAACTCTGAGTTCCTCCCTGGTGGTTGATGTAAGCCACTGAGGTGATGTTGTCCGACTGGAACCTGATAAACCAGGCTAAAGACAACTGAGGCCAAGCCATCAGGGCATTGAAGATCGCTCTCAACTCCAAGATGTTTGGGAGAGAAGACTCCTCCCGAGACCATAGGCCCTGAGCCTTTAACAAGTCCCAGACTGCTCCACAGCCCAGCAGGCTGGCATCCGTGGTCACAATCACCCAGGAGGGTCTCTAGAAGCATGTGCCCTGAGACAGATGATCCTGAGAAATCCACCATGATAGAATCTCTTGTCAACTGGCCTAGATCTATCCTCTGAGACAGATCCGAATGATCTCCATTCCATTGTCTGAGCATGCATGATTGCAGAGCTCTCAAATGGAATGGAGCAAAGAAAATGATGTCCATGGAAGCGACCATCAGACCAATTACCTCCATACATTGAACTACTGATGGCTGAACAGTAGACTGAAGAGAGATGCAAGAAGTGAGAAGCTTGGATCTTCTGACCTCCGTCAAAAAAAAATTCATAGATAGGGAATCGATGATGGTCCCTAAGAAAACTACCCTTGTAGCTGGAACAAGGGAACTCTTCTCGAGATTCACTTTCCATCCGTGGGAACGTAGAAAAGACAACAAGATCTCTGTATGAGAGTTTGCTTGTTGAAAAGATGGCGCCCAAACCAATATGTCGTCCAGGTAAGGTGCCATCGCAATTCCCTGGGACCTTTGAGAAGATTCTGGGATCTGTGGCAAGGCCAAACGGAAGAGCAAAAAACTGAAAGTGCTTGTCTAGAAAAGCAAATCTCAGAAACTGTTGACGATCCCTGTGGATGGGAACATGAAGATACGCGTCCTTCAGGTCTATGGTTGTCATGAACTGACCCTCTTGGACCAAAGGAAGAATGGAACGAATGGTTTGTATTTTGAAGGATGAATCCCTAAAAACTTGTTGAGACACTTTAGGTATAAAATGGGTCTAAAAGTTGGAACCACAAACAGATTTGAATAAAATCCTAGACCCTGTTCTCTTACTGGAACTGGAACAATCACTCCCATGGAGGAAAGGTCTTGAACGCACCTTAAGAATGCCTCTTTTTTTACCTGATCCCCAGACAACCTTGAGAGGAGAAATCTGCCCTTGGGGTGACAAGATTTGAACTCTATTTTGTACCCTTGAAGTTGCGAAAAGGAACAAAAATTACTCTGAAATTCTTTACATCTATTCTTCTTGTCTTGTGGTAGAAAGGACCCCTTCCCACCTTTAATTTCAGAGATTATTTCCGCCAGACCAGGACCAAACAGGGTCTTGTAAGGTAGCGATAGGACCTTGGACTTGGAGGTAACATCAGCTCACCATGATTTTAGCCACATAGACTGATTAGGTCTATTAACAAGGCTCTATTTATACCAAAGACAAAAATTAAAGGGACAGTCAAGTCCAAAAAAAACTTTCATGATTCAGATAGGGCATGTAATTTTAAACAACTTTCCAATTTACTTTTAGCATCAATTTTGCTTTTTTCTCTTGGTATTTTTAGTTGAAAGCTAAACCTCGGAGGTTCCTATGCTAATTTCCTAGACCTTGAAGGCCGCCTCTAATCTAAATGCATTTTGACAATTTTTTTACCACTGGAGGGCGTTAGTTCATGTGTTTCATATAGATAACATTGAGCTCATGCACGTGAATTTACTGAGGAGTGAGCACTGATTAGCTAAATTGCAAATCTGTCAAAAGAACTGAAAAAAGGGGGCAGTTTGCAGAGGCTTAGATACAAGGTATTTACAGAGGTAAAACGTGTATTATTATAACTGTGTTGGTTATGCAAAACTGGGGAATGGGTAAATAAGGGATTATCTATCTTTTAAAACAACAAATATTCTGGTGTTGACTGTCCCTTAACCCTTAATAGACCAAATTTAAAAATACACATACAACGTGAACAAATAAAAAGCAAATATGCTACTAATTAAAATCACAGTGGAGTTCATTGCAGATACAAAGAAAAAACAAACACAATTTATGCTTACCTGATAAATTTATTTCTCTAGTGGTGTATCCAGTCCACGGATCATCCATTACTTATGGGATATTCTCACTCCCAACAGGAAGTTGCAAGAGGACCCACAGCAAAGCTGTTATATAGCTCCTCCCCTCACCACCATATCCAGTCATTCGACCGAAAACAAGCAGAGAAAGGAGAAACCATAGGGTGCAGTGGTGACTGTAGTTTAAATTTAAAAATAACCTGCCTTAAAATGACAGGGCGGGCCGTGGACTGGATACACCACTAGAGAAATAAATTTATCAGGTAAGCATAAATTGTGTTTTCTCTAGTAAGGCGTATCCAGTCCACGGATCATCCATTACTTATGGGATACCAATACCAAAGCTAAAGTACACGGATGAAGGGAGGGACAAGGCAGGTACTTAAACGGAAGGTACCGCTGCCTGTAAAACCTTTCTCCCAAAAATAGCCTCCGAAGAAGCAAAAGTATCAAATTTGTAGAATTTTGAAAAAGTATGAAGCGAAGACCAAGTCGCCGCCTTGCAAATCTGTTCAACAGAAGCCTCATTTTTAAAGGCCCAAGTGGAAGCCACAGCTCTAGTAGAATGAGCTGTAATCCTTTCAGGGGGCTGCTGTCTAGCAGTCTCATAGGCTAAGCGTATTATGCTTCTTAGCCAAAAAGAAAGAGAGGTTGCCGAAGCCTTTTAACCACTCCTCTGTCCAGAGTAAACAACAAACAAAGCAAATGTTTGTCGAAAATCCTTAGTAGCTTGTAAGTAAAACTTTAAAGCACGAACCACGTCTAGATTGTGTAATAGACGTTCCTTCTTTGAAGAAGGATTGGGACACAAGGGTGGAACAACAATCTCTTGATTGATATTCTTGTTAGATACCACCTTAGGTAAAAACCCAGGCTTGGTACGTAGAACTACCTTATCAGAATAAAAAATCAGATAAGGAGAATCACATTGTAAGGCAGATAGCTCAGATACTCTACGAGCCGAGGAAATAGCTACCAAAAAAAGGACTTTCCAAGATAAAAGCTTTATATCTATGGAATGAAGAGGTTCAAACGGAACTCCTTGAAGAACCTTAAGAACCAAATTTAAGCTCCATGGTGGAGCAACAGGTTTGAACACAGGCTTCATTCTGACTAAAGCCTGACAAAAGGCCTGAACGTCTGGAACATCTGCCTGTGCAAAAGAATAGACAGAGCAGAAATCTGTCCCTTTAAGGAACTAGCTGACAAACCCTTTTCCAAGCCTTCTTGGAGAAAGGATAATATCCTGGGAATCCTAACCTTACTCCATGAGTAACCCTTGGATTCGCACCAATAAAGATATTCACGCCATATTTTATGGTAAATTCTCCTAGTGACAGGCTTTCGTGCCTGTATTAAGGTATCAATGACTGACTCGGAGAAGCCACGCTTTGATAAAATCAAGCGTTCAATCTCCATGCAGTCAGTCTCAGAGAAATTAGATTTGGATGGAGGAAGGGACCCTGAAGTAGAAGGTCCTGTCTCAGAGGCAGAGTCCATGGTGGCAATGATGACATGCCCACTAGATCTGCATACCAGGTCCTGCGTGGCCACGCAGGTGCTATTAGAATCACCAATGCTCTCCCCTGCTTGATCTTGGCAATCAGACGAGGGAGCAGAGGAAACGGTGGAAACACATAAGCCAGGTTGAATGACCAGGGCGCTGCTAGAGCGTCTATCAGCGTCGCTCTGGGGTCCCTGGACCTGGATCCGTAACAAGGAAGCTTGGCGTTCTGTCGAGACGCCATGAGATCCAGTTCTGGTTTGCCCGAGCGATGAATCACTTGTGCAAACACCTCCGGATGGAGCTCCCACTCCCCCGGATGAAAAGTCTGTTGACTTAGAAAATCCGCCTCCCAGTTCTCTACACCTGGGATATGGATAGCTGATAGATGGCAAGAGTGTACCTCTGCCCAATGAATAATCTTTGAGACTTCCAACATCGCTTGGGAACTTCTTGTTCCCCCTTGATGGTTGATGTAAGCCACAGTCGTGATGTTGTCAGACTGAAATCTGATGTACCTCAGAGTTGCCAACTGAGGCCAAGCCTGAAGAGCATTGAATATCGCTCTTAGCTCCAGAATATTTATTGGAAGGAGAGACTCCTCCTGAGTCCACAATCCCTGAGCCTTCAGGGAGTTCCAGACTGCACCCCAACCTAGAAGGCTGGCATCTGTTGTTACAATTGTCCAATCTGGCCTGCGAAAGGTCATACTTTTGGACAGATGGACTCGAGATAGCCACCAGAGAAGAGAATCCCTGGTCACTTGGTCCAGATTCAGTTGAGGAGACAAATCTGTGTAATCCCCGTTCCACTGACTGAGCATGCATAGTTGCAGCGGTCTGAGATGTAAGCGGGCAAACGGCACTATGTCCATTGCCACTACCATTAAGCCGATTACTTCCATACACTGAGCCACCGAAGGGCGCGGAATGGAATGAAGAATCCGGCAGGAACTTAGAAGCTTTGATAACCTGGACTCTGTCAGGTAAACCTTCATTTCTACAGAATCTATCAGAGTCCCTAGAAAGGAAACTCTTGTGAGTGGGGATAGAGAACTCTTTTCCTCGTTCACTTTCCACCCATGCGACCTCAGAAATGCCAGTACTATGTCTGTATGAGATCTGGCAATTTGGAAGTTTGACGCCTGTATCAGGATGTCGTCTAAATAAGGGGCTACTGCTATGCCCCGCGGCCTTAGGACCGCCAGAAGGGACCCTAAAACCTTCGTGAAGATTCTTGGGGCTGTAGCTAATCCAAAAGGAAGAGCTACAAACTGGTAATGCCTGTCTAGAAAGGCAAACCTGAGAAACCGATGATGATCTTTGTGTATCGGAATGTGAAGGTAAGCATCCTTTAGATCCACTGTAGTCATATATTGACCCTCCTGGATCATAGGTAGGATGGTACGAATAGTTTCCATCTTGAATGATGGAACTCTGAGTAATTTGTTTAAGATCTTTAGATCCAGAATTGGTCTGAATGTTCCCTCTTTCTTGGAAACCACAAACAGATTTGAGTAAAAACCCTGTCCCTGTTCCTCTTTTGGAACTGGATGGATCACTCCCATAACTAGGAGGTCTCTTACACAGTGTAAGAGTGCCTCTCTCTTTATCTGGTTTGCAGATAATTGTGAAAGGTGAAATCTCCCTATGGGGGGGAAGCTTTGAAGTCCAAAAGATACCCCTGGGATATAATTTCCAACGCCCAGGGATCCTGAACATCTCTTGCCCACGCCTGGGCAAAGAGAGAAAGTCTGCCCCCCACTAGATCCGTTACCGGACAGGGGGCCGTTCCTTCATGCTGTCTTAGAGGCAGCAGCAGGTTTTTTAGCCTGCTTACCTTTGTTCCAGGTCTGGTTTGGCCTCCAGACCGCCTTGGACTGAGCAACAGTTCCCTCTTGTCTTGCATTAGAGGAGGTTGATGCTGTACTTGCCTTGAAGTTTCGAAAGGCACGAAAATTAGACTGTTTGGCCCTGGATTTGGACCTGTCCTGAGGAAGGGCATGACCTTTACCCCCAGTAATATCAGCAATAATCTCCTTCAAACCAGGCCTGAATAAGGTCTGCCCCTTGAAGGGAATGTTAAGCAGCTTGGATTTTGAAGTCACGTCAGCTGACCATGATTTAAGCCATAGCGCTCTGCGCGCCTGTATAGCAAAACCAGAATTCTTAGCCGTTAGTTTAGTTAAATGAACAATGGCATCAGAGACAAAAGAATTGGCTAGCTTAAGTGCCCTAAGTTTGCCAAGTATGTCATCCAATGGAGTCGCTACCTGTAAGGCCTCTTCCAGAGACTCAAACCAGAACGCCGCAGCAGCAGTGACAGGGGCAATGCATGCAAGGGGCTGTAGGATAAAACCTTGTTGACAAAATATTTTCTTAAGGTAACCTTCTAATTTTTTATCCATTGGATCTGCAAAAGCACAACTGTCCTCTACAGGGATAGTAGTACGCTTTGCTAAAGTAGAAACTGCTCCCTCCACCTTAGGGACTGTCTGCCATAAGTCCCGTGTGGTGGCGTCAATCGGAAACATTTTTCTAAAAATAGGAGGGGGGGAAAACGGCACACCGGGTCTATCCCACTCCTTATTAATAATTTCTGTAAACCTTTTAGGTATTGGAAAAACATCAGTACACACCGGCACTGCATAGTATTTATCCAATCTACACAATTTCTTTGGCACTGCAATTGTGTCACAGTCATTCAGAGCAGCTAAAACCTCTTTAAGTAATACACGGAGGTGTTCAAGCTTAAATTTAAATGTAGAAATATCAGAATCAGGGATTCTCCCTGAATCAGAAACATCACCCACAGACTGAAGTTCCCCTTCTTCAGCTTCAGCATATTGTGAGGCAGTATCAGACATGGTTCTTGAAGCGTCAGTATGCTCTGTATTTAGTCTAACCCCAGAGTTATCTCGCTTTCCTCTAAATTCAGGTAGTCTGGCTAATACCGCTGACAGTGTATTATCCATGACCGCCACAATGTCTTGTAAAGTAAACGCTATGGGTGCCCTTGATGTACTTGGCGCTAATTCAGCGTGAGTCCCTTGAGCGGGGGTCTAAGAATCTGACACGTGGGGAGAGTTAGTCGGCATAACTTCCCCCTCGTTAGATTCCTCTGGTGATACATTTTTTAAAGACATAATATGATCTATATTACTTAGAGTGAAATCAGTACAATTGGTACACATTCTAAGAGGGGGTTCCACCATGGCCTCTAAACATAATGAACAAGGAGTTTCCTCTATGTCAGACATGTTTATACAGACTAGCAATGAGACTAGCAAGCTTGGAAAACACTTTAATTCAAGTTAACAAGCAATATAAAAAAACGGTACTGTGCCTTTAAGAGAAACAAATTTTGTCAAAATTTGAAAAACAATGAAAAAAGCCAGTTACACAAACGAAATTTTTACAGTGTATGTAATAGGCTAACAGAGCATTGCACCCACTTGCAAATGGATGATTAACCCCTTACTTCAAAAAACGGATCAAAAAAACGACATAGACGTTTTTTAACAGTCCCAGCAAAGTGCCACAGCTTTACTGTGGCTCCTACCTTCCCCAATAAACGATTTTAGGCTCTTTAGAGATGTCCTGTAGCATTCAGGGGACTCCTGAGGAAAACTGGATGTCTCAGTCTGTAATTTTAACTGCGCAAAAAAGCGCTAAAATAGGCCCCTCCCACTCATATCACAACAGTGGAAAGCCTCAGGAAACTGTTTGTAGGCAAAAATACAGCCAGCCATGTGGAAAAAACTAGGCCCCAATAAGTTTTTATCACCAAGCATATATAAAAAACGATTAAACATGCCAGCAAACGTTTTATATAGCATATCTATAAGGGTATTACCCCTGAGAGTAAGCATGATACCAGTCGTTATTAAATAACTGTATTCAGGCTTAACTTACATTTATCAGGATTCAGCAGCATTTTCTAGCATTTCCAATCCTAGAAAAAATCATAACTGCACATACCTGATAGCAGAATAAACTGCACGCCATTCTCCCTCTGATGTTACCTCACTCCTCAGACATGTGTGAGAACAGCAATGGATCTTAGTTACAACCTGCTAAGATCATAGAAAAACTCAGGCAAATTCTTCTTCTATCTTTGCCTGAGAAAAAATAGCACAACTCCGGTACTATTTAAAATAACAAACTTTTGATTGAAGTTAATAAACTAACTATTTTTCACCACTCTCCTCTTACTACCTCCATGCGCGTTGAGAGTTGCAAGAGAATGACTGGATATGGTGGTGAGGGGAGGAGCTATATAACAGCTTTGCTGTGGGTCCTCTTGCAACTTCCTGTTGGGAGTGAGAATATCCCATAAGTAATGGATGATTCGTGGACTGGATACACCTTACTAGAGAAAATAATATATATATATATATATATACATATATATATGCATACAATCGGCTAGATTTAGAGTTTTTTCGGTAACGACCCGTGTAGATAACGCTGGCTTTTTTCCCCCACACCTTTTAAATACCGCTGGTATTTAGAGTTCACAGAAGGAGCTGGGTTAGGCTCCAAAAAGGGAGCGTAGAGCATAATTTACCGCCACTGCAACTCTCAATACCAGCGGTGCTTACGGACACGGCCAGCTTCAAATACGTGCTCGTGCACGATTCCCCCATAGGAAACAATGGGGCAGTTTGAGCTGAAAAAAAACCTAACACCTGCAAAAAAGGAGCGTTCAGCTCCTAACGCAGCCCCATTGTTTCCTATGGGGAAACACTTCCTAAGTCTGCACCTAACACCCTAACATGAACCCCGAGTCTAAACACCCCTAACCTTACACTTATTAACCTCTAATCTGCCGCCCCCGCTATCGCTGACACCTGCATATTTTTTTAACCCCTAATCTGTCACTCCGTACACCGCCGCAACCTACATTATCCCTATGTACCCCTAATCTGCTGCCCCTAACACCGCCAACCCCTATATTATATTTATTAACCCCTAATCTACCGCCCCCAACGTCGCCTCCATGTACCTACAATTATTAACCCCTAATCTGCCGACCGGATCTCACCGCTACTCTAATAAATGTATTAACCCCTAAAGCTAAGTCTAACCCTAACACCCCCCTAAGTTAAATATAATTTAAATCTAACAAAATAAATTAACTCTTATTAAATAAATTATTCCTATTTAAAGCTAAATACTTACCTGTAAAATAAATCCTAATATAGCTACAATATAAATTATAATTATATTGTAGCTATTTTAGGATTAATATTTATTTTACAGGCAACTTTGTATTTATTTTAACCAGGTACAATAGCTATTAAATAGTTAATAACTATTTAATAGTTACCTAGTTAAAATAATTACAAAATTACCTGTAAAATAAATCCTAACCTAAGTTACAATTAAACCTAACACTACACTATCAATAAATTAATTAAATAAAATACCTACAATTATTAAAATACAAATAGAAAAGCTCTTGTACCTTACCAGCCCTTAAAAGGGCCTTTTGCGGGGCATGCCCCAAAGAATTCAGCTCTTTTGCCTGTAAAAAAAACAAACAATAACCGCCCCCAACATTACAACCCACATACCCCTAATTTAATCCAAACCCCCCTTAAATAAACCTAACACTAAGCCCCTGAAGATCTTCCTACCTTATCTTCACCACGCCCGGTATCACCGATCAGTCCAGGCTCCGAAGTCTTCATCCAAGCCCAAGCGGGGGCTGAAGACGTCCATCCTCCGGCTGAAGTCTTGATCCAAGCGGCAGCTGAAGAGGTCCATCATCGGGGCTGAAGTCTTCATCCTATCTGGGCAGAAGAGGAGATCCGGACCGGTAGACATCTTCATCCAAGCGGCATCTTCTATCTTCTTCCATCCGTCGATGAGCGGCTCCATCTTCAAGACCTCCGGCGCGGATCCATCCTCTTCTTCCGACGTCCTAATACAGAATGAAGGTTCCTTTAAGGGAGGTCATCCAAGATGGCGTCCCTCGAATTCCGATTGGCTGATAGGATTCTATCAGCCAATCGGAATTAAGGTAGGAAGATTCTGATTGGCTGATGGAATCAGCCAATCAGATTCAAGTTCAATCCGATTGGGAGCTCAATCTGATTGGATCAGCCAATCGGATTGAACTTGAATCTGATTGGTTGATTCCATCAGCCAATCAGAATTTTCCTACCTTAATTTCCGATTGGCTGATAGAATCCTATCAGCCAATCGGAATTCGAGGGACGCTATCTTGGATGATGTCCCTTAAAGGAACCTTCATTCTGTGTTAGGACGTCGGAAGAAGAGGATGGATCCGCGCCGGAGGTCTTGAAAATGGAGCCGCTCGTCGTCGGATGGAAGAAGATAGAAGATGCCGCTTGGATGAAGATGTCTACCGGTCCGGATCTCCTCTTCTGCCCGGATAGGATGAAGACTTCAGCCCCGATGATGGACCTCTTCAGCCGCCGCTTGGATCAAGACTTCAGCCGGAGGATGGACGTCTTCAGCCCCCGCTTGGGCTTGGATGAATACTTCGGAGCCTGGACCGATCGGTGATACCCGGCATGGTGAAGATAAGGTAGGAAGATCTTCAGGGGCTTAGTGTTAGGTTTATTTAAGGGGGGTTTGGGTTAGATTAGGGGTATGTGGGTGGTGGGATGTAATGTTGGGGGGTATTGTATGTTTTTTTTTACAGGCAAAAGAGCTGAATTCTTTGGGGCATGCCCCGCAAAAGGCCCTTTTAAGGGCTGGTAAGGTACAAGAGCTTTTCTATTTGTATTTTAGAATAGGGTAGGGCATTTTTTTATTTTGGGGGGCTTTGTTATTTTATTAGGGGGCTTAGAGTAGGTGTAATTAGCTTAAAATTGTTGTAATATTTTTATAATGTTTGTAAATTTTTTTTATTTTTTGTAACTTAGTTCTTTTTTTATTTTTTGTACTATAGTTAGTTTATTTAATTGTATTTATTTGTAGGTATTGTATTTAATTAATTTATTGATAGTGTAGTGTTAGGTTTAATTGTAGATAATTGTAGGTATTTTATTTAATTAATTTAATGATAGTGTAGTGTTAGGTTTAATTGTAACTTAGGTTAGGATTTATTTTCCAGGTAATTTTGTAATTATTTTAACTAGGTAACTATTAAATAGTTATTAACTATTTAATAGCTATTGTACCTGGTTAAAATAAATACAAAGTTGCCTGTAAAATAAATATTAATCCTAAAATAGCTACAATATAATTATAATTTATATTGTAGCTATATTAGGATTTATTTTACAGGTAAGTATTTAGCTTTAAATAGGAATAATTTATTTAATAAGAGTTAATTTATTTCGTTAGATTTAAATTATATTTAACTTAGGGGGGTGTTAGCGTTAGGATTAGACTTAGCTTTAGGGGTTAATACATTTATTAGAGTAGCGGTGAGGTCCGGTCGGCAGATTAGGGGTTAATAATTGTAGGTAGGTGGAGGCGACTTTGGGGGCGGCAGATTAGGGGTTAATAAATATAATATAGGGGTCGGCGGTGTTAGGGGCAGCAGATTAGGGGTTCATAGGGATAACGTAGGTGGCGGCGGTGTGCGGTCGGCAGATTAGGGGTTAAAATTTTAATAGAGTGGCGGCGATGTGGGGGGACCTCGGTTTAGGGGTACATAGGTAGTTTATGGGTGTTAGTGTACTTTAGAGCACAGTAGTTAAGAGCTTTATGAACCGGCGTTAGCCCAGAAAGCTCTTAACTCCTGGCTTTTTGCTGCGGCTGGAGTTTTGTCGTTAGATTTCTAACGCTCACTTCAGCCACGACTCTAAATACCAGCGTTAGAAAGATCCCATTGAAAAGATAGGATACGCAATTGACGTAAGGGGATCTGCGGTATGGAAAAGTCGCGGCTGCAAAGTGAGCGTTAGACCCTTTCCTGACTGACTCTAAATACCAGCCCCTAACGCTGGTTTTGACGGCTAACGCCAAACTCTAAATCTAGCCGAATATTTCTTAGATATAAATAAGACTGGCTATATTACAAAATATGAATCTAAGAAGAGTACATACTTCATTTGTGATTGACCCTATATGAGTAAGCATTGTTTCCTTATAGTAAAAATGCTTAATCTTAGGTACTCTATACAGTTTCATGACAGTTAACTTTGAAAATTACACTAGACAGAGACATTTAGATAAGGGAAACTTACATAGTTAAATAGACCATCCAAATAGGTATGTATATATGTATAGATGTAGTATATGGTTTATGTTTGTTTATATTACTAAACAATTAGGAATGGCGAATATCAATTGTCTATAAAATAGCTGATATTGCATTCTCTATTTATTCCTAAAGGCAATCTTGTTTTTAGCTTAAGAATCCAAAAATATAATTTATGCTTACCTGATAAATTCATTTCTCCTGTAGTGTAGTCAGTCCACGGGTCATCCATTACTTATGGGATTATAACTCCTCCCTAACAGGAAGTGCAAGAGGATCACCCAAGCAGAGCTGCTATATAGCTCCTCCCCTCTACGTCATATCCAGTCCAGAAACCATACGAGAAAGGAGAAACTATAGGGTGCAGTGGTGACTGGAGTTTAATTAAAATTTAGACCTGCCGTAAAAAACAGGGCGGGCCGTGGACTGACTACACTACAGGAGAAATGAATTTATCAGGTAAGCATAAATTATATTTTCTCCTGTTAAGTGTAGTCAGTCCACGAGTCATCCATTACTTATGGGATACCAATACCAAAGCTAAAAGTACACGGATGACGGGAGGGACAGGCAGGATCTTTACACGGAAGGAACCACTGCCTGTAGAACCTTTCTCCCAAAAACAGCCTCCGAAGAAGCAAAAGTGTCAAATTTGTAAAATTTTGAAAACGTGTGAAGTGAAGACCAAGTTGCAGCCTTGCAAATCTGTTCAACAGAGGCCTCATTCTTAAAGGCCCAAGTGGAAGCCACAGCTCTAGTAGAATGAGCTGTAATCCTTTCAGGAGGCTGCTGTCCAGCAGTCTCATAGGCTAAACGTATTATGCTACGAAGCCAAAAAGAGAGAGAGGTAGCCGAAGCTTTTTGACCTCTCCTCTGTCCAGAATAAACGACAAACAGGGAAGAAGTTTGACGAAAATCTTTAGTTGCCTGCAAATAAAATTTCAGGGCACGGACGACGTCCAGATTGTGCAAAAGTCGTTCCTTCTTTGAAGAAGGGTTAGGGCACAATGATGGAACAACAATCTCTTGATTGATATTCTTGTTAGTGACTACCTTAGGTAAGAACCCAGGTTTAGTACGCAGAACTACCTTGTTAAGAACGTTAAGAACTAAGTTTAAGCTCCACGGCGGAGCAACAGTCTTAAACACAGGCTTAATCCTAGCCAAAGCCTGACAAAAAGCCTGAACGTCTGGAACTTCTGCCAGACGTTTGTGTAAAAGGATAGACAGAGCTGAAATCTGTCCCTTTAACGAACTAGCAGATAAACCCTTTTCTGAACCTTCTTGTAGAAAAGACAATATCCTAGGAATCCTAACCTTACTCCATGAGTAACTCTTGGATTCGCACCAATATAAGTATTTACGCCATATTTTATGGTAAATTTTCCTGGTAACAGGTTTCCTAGCCTGTATTAAGGTATCAATCACTGACTCCGAGAATCCACGCTTTGATAGAATTAAGCGTTCAATCTCCATGCAGTCAGCCTCAGAGAAATTAGATTTGGATGTTTGAAAGGACCCTGAATCAGAAGGTCCTGTCTCAGAGGCAGAAACCATGGTGGACAGGACGACATGTCCACTAGATCTGCATACCAGGTCCTGCGTGGCCACGCAGGCGCTATTAGAATCACCGATGCTCTCTCCTGTTTGATCCTGGCAATCAATCGAGGAAGCATCGGGAAAGGTGGAAACACATAAGCCATGTTGAAGACCCAAGGTGCTGTCAGAGCATCTATCAGCACCGCTCCCGGGTCCCTGGACCTGGATCCGTAACAAGGAAGCTTGGCGTTCTGGCGAGACGCCATGAGATCCAGATCTGGTTTGCCCCAATGATGAAGCAGTTGGGCAAACACCTCCGGATGAAGTTCCCACTCCCCCGGATGAAAGGTCTGGCGACTTAGAAAATCCACCTCCCAGTTCTCCACGCCTGGGATGTGGATCGCTGACAGGTGGCAAGAGTGAGACTCTGCCCAGCAAATTATCTTTGAGACTTCCATCATCGCTAGGGAACTCCTTGTTCCTCCTTGATGGTTGATGTAAGCCACAGTCGTGATGTTGTCCGACTGAAACCTGATGAACCTCAGAGTTGCTAACTGAGGCCAAGCCAGAAAAGCATTGAAAATTGCTCTTAATTCCAGAATGTTTATTGGAAGGAGTCTCTCCTCCTGAGTCCATGATCCCTGAGCCTTCAGGGAATTCCAGACTGCGCCCCAACCTAGAAGGCTGGCGTCTGTTGTTACAATCGTCCAATCTGGCCTGCGGAAGGGCATCCCCTTGGACAGATGTGGCCGAGAAAGCCACCATAGAAGAGAATCTCTGGTCTCTTGATCCAGATTTAGCAGAGGGGACAAATCTGAGTAATCCCCATTCCACTGACTTAGCATGCACAATTGCAGCGGTCTGAGATGCAGGCACGCATATGGTACTATGTCCATTGCCGCTACCATTAAGCCGATTACCTCCATGCACTGAGCCACTGACGGGTGTTGAATGGAATGAAGGACACGGCAAGCATTTAGAAGTTTTGATAACCTGTCCTCCGTCAGGTAAATTTTCATTTCTACAGAATCTATAAGAGTCCCTAGAAAGGGAACTCTTGTGAGTGGCAATAGAGAACTCTTTTCTACGTTCACCTTCCACCCATGCGACCTTAGAAATGCCAGAACTAACTCTGTATGAGACTTGGCAGTTTGGAAACTTGACGCTTGTATCAGAATGTCGTCTAGGTACGGAGCTACCGCTATGCCTCGCGGTCTTAGTACCGCCAGAAGAGAGCCCAGAACCTTTGTAAAGATTCTTGGAGCCGTAGCTAACCCGAAGGGAAGAGCTACAAACTGGTAATGCCTGTTTAGGAAGGCAAATCTTAGATATCGGTAATGATCCTTGTGAATCGGTATGTGAAGGTAGGCATCCTTTAAATCCACTGTGGTCATGTACTGACCCTCTTGGATCATGGGTAAGATGGTTTGAATAGTTTCCATTTTGAACGATGGAACTCTTAGGAATTTGTTTAGGATCTTTAAGTCCAAGATTGGTCTGAAGGTTCCCTCTTTTTTGGGAACCACAAACAGATTTGAATAGAATCCTTGCCCGTGTTCCGACCGCGGAACTGGGTGGATCACTCCCATTAGTAAGAGGTCTTGTACACAGCGTAGAAACGCCTCTTTCTTTATCTGGTTTGCTGATAACCTTGAAAGATGAAATCTCCCTTGTGGAGGAGAAGCTTTGAAGTCCAGAAGATATCCCTGAGATATGATCTCCAACGCCCAGGGATCCTGGACATCTCTTGCCCAAGCCTGGGCGAAGAGAGAAAGTCTGCCCCCCACTAGATCCGTTTCCGGATCGGGGGCCCTCACTTCATGCTGTCTTAGGGGCAGCAGCAGGTTTTCTGGCCTGCTTGCCCTTGTTCCAGGACTGGTTAGGTTTCCAGCCCTGTCTGTAGCGAGCAACAGTTCCTTCCTGTCTTGGAGCGGAGGAAGTTGATGCTGCTCCTGCCTTGAAGTTACGAAAGGCACGAAAATTAGACTGTTTAGCCTTTGGTTTGGCCCTGTCTTGAGGCAGGGCATGGCCCTTACCTCCAGTAATGTCAGCGATAATTTCTTTCAAGCCGGGCCCGAATAATGTCTGCCCTTTGAAAGGAATATTAAGCAATTTAGATTTAGAAGTCACATCAGCTGACCAGGATTTAAGCCACAGCGCTCTACGCGCTTGAATGGTGAATCCGGAGTTCTTAGCCGTAAGTTTGGTTAAATGTACTACGGCATCAGAAATAAATGAATTAGCTAGCTTAAGGGCTTTAAGCTTGTTCATAATCTCATCCAATGGAGCTGTGCTAAGGGTCTCTTCCAGAGACTCAAACCAGAATGCCGCCGCAGCAGTGACAGGCGCGATGCATGCAAGGGGTTGTAATATAAAACCTTGCTGAACAAACATTTTCTTAAGGTAACCCTCTAACTTTTTATCCATTGGATCTGAAAAAGCACAGCTATCCTCCACCGGGATAGTGGTGCACTTATCCAGAGTAGAAACTGCTCCCTCCGCCATAGGTCCCGTGTGGTGGCGTCTATTGGAAACATTTTTCTAAATATAGGAGGGGGTGAAAAGGGCACACCGGGTCTATCCCACTCCTTGTTAACAATTTCTGTAAGCCTTTTAGGTATAGGAAAAACGTCAGTACACGCCGGTACCGCAAAATATTTATCCAGCCTACATACTTTCTCTGCAATTGCAACCGTGTTACAATCATTCAGAGCCGCTAATACCTCCCCTAGTAATACACGGAGGTTCTCAAGCTTAAATTTAAAATTTGAAATCTCTGAATCCAGTTTACTTGGATCAGATCCGTCACCCACAGAATGAAGCTCTCCGTCCTCATGTTCTGCAAATTGTGACGCAGTATCAGACATGGCTCTATTATTATCAGCGCACTCTGTTCTTACCCCAGAGTGATCGCGTTTACCTCTTAATTCTGGTAATTTAGATAGTACTTCAGTCATAACATTAGCCATGTCTTGCAAAGTGATCTGTATGGGCCGCCCTGATGTACTTGGCGCCACAATATCACGCACCTCCTGAGCGGGAGGCGAAGGTACTGACACGTGAGGAGAGTTAGTCGGCATATCTTCCCCCTCGTTGTCTGGTGATATTTTTTTAACATATAAAGTTTGACTTTTATTCAAAGTAACATCTATACATTGAGTGCACAAATTTCTATTGGGCTCCACATTGGCCTTTAAACATAGTGAACAAACAGATTCATCTGTGTCAGACATGTTTAAACAGACTAGCAATAACACTAGCAAGCTTGGAAAAAACTTTTAAATAAATTTACAAGCTATATAAAAAACGCTACTGCGCCTTTAAGAAACATAAAAATGTGACACAGTTGAATTAACAATGAACCAAATATGTTAAAACAGCCAAATTTTAACAGAAAATGTATAAAGTTAGCAGAGGATTGCACCCACCAGCAAAAGGATGATTAACCCCTTAATACCCAAAACGGATAACAGTTGAAATAATAAACGTTTTTATCACAGTCAAACACACTGTCACAGGTCTGCTGTGACTGATTACCTCCCTCAAAACTAGTTTTGGAGACCCCTGGGCTCTGTAGAGACGTCCTGGATCATGGAGGAAGAAATAGGAAGACTGTGACTAAATTTTTACTGCGCAATAAAGCGCTAAAATAGGCCCCTCCCACTCATATTACAACAGTGGGGAAGCTCAGTAAACTGTTTTTATTCAGAAAAAAATGACAGCCATGTGGTAAAAATCATGCCCATAAAGTTTTATCACCAAGTACCTCAGAAAAAACGATTAACATGCCAGTAAACGTTTTAAAAATTGAAAATTATGAAGTGTTATTAATAAGCCTGCTGCTAGTCGCTTTCACTGCAGTGCAGGCTCAAATATTACTTTAATATTGACAGTATTTTCTTAGTGAAATTCCATTCCCCAGAAATACCTCAGAGTATACATACATACATATCAGCCTGATACCAGTCGCTACTACTGCATTTAAGGCTGCACTTACATTACATCGGTATTAGCAGTATTTTCTCAGTCAATTCCATTCCTTAGAAAATAATTTACTGCACATACCTCCTTGCAGGTGGGCCCTGCATGCTATCCCCTGTTCTGAAGTTACCTCACTCCTCAGAATGGCCGAGAACAGCAAGTGGATCTTAGTTACGACCGCTAAGATCATAGACAAACTCAGGCAGATTCTTCTTCTAATGCTGCCTGAGAACAAACAACACACTCCGGTGCCGTTTAAAATAACAAACTTTTGATTGAAGAAATAAAAACTAAGTTTAACACACCACAGTCCTCTCACACGTCCTATCTTTAGTTAGGTGCAAGAGAATGACTGGATATGACGTAGAGGGGAGGAGCTATATAGCAGCTCTGCTTGGGTGATCCTCTTGCACTTCCTGTTAGGGAGGAATTATAATCCCATAAGTAATGGATGACCCGTGGACTGACTACACTTAACAGGAGAAATAATTATTTTTTATCTAAGATTTTTCCTTTATTTCCTCCCCTCTGGGGTACTCTAGCCAAGTCTATAACTTTAACAGATATATCAGCTGTATCAGTAAAGTGTATGCCATTAAAATGGCTTACTACTGCCGATTCTTTAACATAGTTTTTGACATCTCTAATATGTTCTCCTACTCTTTTTCTGATCTCTCTAGAGGTTTTTCCCACGTATTGAGGAATAAACAAGAAAAAGGTGACAGTACCTCAGCACTCAAAGTGTTAATATTATCAGAAAAGTAATGGTATCAGGGCAGTGGTAGATGCCAGACAGTGGGCATATATTAAAACATAACTTTTACTAGTATCATTCTAAAAGGTAAAAAGAGTGTGAGCAACGTGATAAAACACGTTTTATCACGTTGCTTAGCCCTGACCTCCGGTTACAGTATTGCATAGTTGAGAATAATTGTTGTGGGGTCAATCCCCCTTTTTCTAGATAGTCTTACTGCAATCCGTTAACCGTGAGGGCCTGGAGCTGGGCTCTATTATAATTTGTTTATTCCTGACCACAATTGATTTTTTGAGGTTTTGAGGTCACACACACTTTTTGTATATACTCTTTTAACCTAAGTTTTAAATGTTTGTATCACCACACACACTTCATGTGTCACACTCTTTTTACCTTTTAGAATGATACTAGTAAAAGTTATGTTTTAATATATGCCCACTGTCTGGCATCTACCACTGCCCTGATCCATTACTTTTCTGATAATATTAACCCTTTGAGTGCTGAGGTACTGTCACCTTTTTCTTGTTTATTCCTCTATATACTCGACAGTCAGCACCCCCCTACATACTTACAATTATATAATTGAGTACTTGTAGTGTATTAGCACTATTTGTTATAATTACAATTGGAGACTATACTGTTAGGGGCTCTTATTTGTTTCACTACACTATTTCTCATTATTATACAAGTTTTCCCACGTATTGGCTTTGGCACAAATTGCAAGTCAACATGTAAACAACCCATCGGGTGCTGCAATTTGCGTAAAAATCAATCTCAAATCTCTGATTGGTTACACTTAAAAAAATTTACCTCTTAGAATAGTGGCACAAGTGTGGCAGTTTCTACTTCCACATCTAAAATTTTCCTTGCTAGTAACCCATGTGGTTTCTTCACGAGGAATTTTATTCTTAACTAAACTGGGAGACAAAGACTGGGCTACAGTTCTGGGTTTCTTAGGTACAAATTTGCAATTCTTTACCAAAGGTTTTAAAACACTATCACCCAATAAAAGGTGCATATGTTTTCTTAGGATTTTAACAATTGTTTCATACTGCAAAGTGTATTCTGTGGTAAAAAACATAAATTATACTTACCAGATCATTTCATTTCTTTCTGTATAAGGAGAGTCCACAGCTTCATTCCTTACTGTTGGTAATACTGAACCTGGCCAATTGAGTGTACACGAGCAGAATTGCTGAAAAATCAACAGAAGGTAGACACTGAGCAACGTATGACTTTTGTAACTACATATACACCTGCTACTGATGTGTTGGCAAGATCAGTGAGGGAACACTGGGGACTCCTGACATCTGATTCATCACTGCCCTTTCAGAATACTGAACCCCCAAGAGTGGGATATAAGAGAGGAGATGATCTACAGGATATACTGATGATTACTGACCCTAAACATGCTTATACAAAAAAATAATGGCTACAGACACAGAAACCAGGATGCTTCAGATGTGTCAGCTGCACAACTTCTAATTCAATGATCCAAAGTACCTAATTTCACCATCCACATTCCAACCATAGGTTTAAGATCCAATCTTACCTGCTCTACCAAGTACGTAGTCTACCTACTTAATTCCATATGTGGAAAGTATTATGTAGGAAAAATGGACATAGGGGCCTTAAGAAAGGATGGGAACCATAGGAGTGACATTAGAACAGCTTTAGATAAAAAGAAGACAGACCAACCGGTAGCGAGGCACTTCCAGGAACCATACAGTAATGTATCTTCGTTTCATGTTAATCGAACCTCAGCTAGGACGTGGTGGGGACAGGAAGAAAAAGCTTCTACAGTTGGAAGCAAAATGGATATATACCCAGGGGACAGTATACCAAGGTGGACTCAATGCTAGTGTTGATTAGCACTGTTTTTTATGACTGGAAATTTAATTACCATACTCTGTTTGGCATGAAGATAGAAGGTAGAATATGATTAGGTAGTAGTCAATGTGACACTGTTATAAGTTTCCTAAATGTCATTGATTACCCCTATGCATAATGATTCTGGTGTGGATCTAACCTCTCTTATTGTATATAGGCGTTCTTAATTATATATATGAGTTTTTTTATTTATCCTATACTGACAGCTGTATTGTAGCATATTGAGGTTTATCTATCATAATGTTTTGATACATATGTAGCTTGTCATTCTAAGTATAGGGGATTTATGTGTAAAATCTATTCTCAGAGTGGTAAGGACATGATAGTAACTTCATGGAAATAGGTGAATGCTCTACAGGAGTATCTGTCTACTATACAGTTTTTACATCTCCATACCCCTGTTAAAATGTAGTGACTATCTAGATCAGAGATACAAAAAAGGGGAATGCTCTATAGATATATCTGTCTGCTATACAGTTTTACATCTCCACACATATATCACAACGTAGTGACCATTTGGATGTGAGGTACACTGTGACATTCTGTGGATATGCAGCTAATTGGCTGTTATGACATATGAGCATAATTAAGTATTGTGATCACCCCCCCCTAGTTGCGATTTCATCTCTTACCACTCTTGCTATATATGTGGCTGTGTTACACTGTATCTGCATTAGTCACCTATTATAGAACAGCAGTAATAAATATTGTCCTTTACGTAAATAGGATATGGTGATTTGGCTTACTGTTGTAGATCGTAAACTCTCAAACCCCCCCACAAAAGGTTTTAGGCCTTTTTTTCCCTTAATATTTTTTTGGGTCAGTGTGTTAAATGTTTTTTTTTTTCATAACAATTCAAAAGAAAATGGACTAGCAAAACACTTGCATACAGGTGGGTTGAATTGCATGCATCTCATAACATCTTCTCCCTGAGAGAAGGGAGAGAAAAGAAGGGAAGGGAGGGAAAGAGAGAGAGAAGAGAAAAGTGGGGGGAAAGGAGAATAGAGGGACGGAAAGAAGGGAGGGAAAGAAAGGAGTGAAAGAGGGGAGCAAGGGAGGGAGTTGAAAGAAAGAAGGGAGGGAGGGAAAGAAAAAAGGGAGGGATTTGAGGGAGGGAGTTGAGGGAGGAAGGTAGTTGAGGTAGGAAAGGAGGGAGAAATGGAAAGAAGAAAGAGAAGAGGAAGGGAGGGAAAGAAGAATACACTACATCAACATACAGTAATTACTATCATTCAAGTAATGAAACATTAAGTGTCCGTTTACTATTTACTTTGTGGGTTAATAAATGCATAGAAAGCTAGCTATTATAGTATAATAATATAATACCCACTGCGCTCGCAGACTCACCACAGCTGGCAATGCGGGGAGGCAGCATATTGGCACAAGAGCCTCTCCTCCAGCCTTACCTTGTAAGCATATCCCCGGGCAAGTTTTTCACCAAGAACGCTTCCACTGCAAAAATTCAGGTGGCTCTAAATGAATCAACGGTTTAAAGGAGCACTGCCTGTGAAGAGCAACCTTAATGAGCGCACGTGCCTTGTCTTCTCTGTAAAAAACTGCACTTTAAAGCTCACTGTACTGTGTGCTGGCTTTTAGAGGGAGGATGGGGCAGATATGCTGTCCCTCCCAAATCTGCTGCCCTAGGCACCGGCCTTGTTGGCCTAGGCCATAATACGCCTAGACCATAATGGGCAGTGATAGATCGTACTGAACAGATTTAAATAGTGTAGGATTGGCTCCACAGCGTGAGACCGGTATCAGGGAGCGTGCGTTGATGGCGTCAGCGCTGCACGCCTCCAGAGCCGACACAGCCCTAGGCAAGGAGCAAGGAAGAAGACGCTGCGCCCCTAGTAACTGCTGGGGCGGCGTGGCATGACAAGAACATTGGAATGTTAAATATTTATAGTAAAACACATTATTAAATATTAAAATTCATTAATAACAGAATTTATGCTTAGATGATAAATTACTTTCTCTTACGGTGTATCCAGTCCACGGATTCATCCTTACTTGTGGGATATTCTCATTCCCTACAGGAAGTGGCAAAGAGAGCACACAGCAGAGCTGTCCATATAGCTCCCCCTCAGGCTCCGCCCCCCCAGTCATTCGACCAAAGTCATTTGAACCTGACTTAATTGCCAGGGCGGGCCGTGGACTGGATACACCGTAAGAGAAAGTAATTTATCAGGTAAGCATAAATTCTGTTTTCTCTTACATGGTGTATCCAGTCCACGGATTCATCCTTACTTGTGGGATACCAATACCAAAGCTTTAGGACACGGATGAAGGGAGGGAACAAGTCAGGTAACCTAAACGGAAGGCACCACTGCTTGCAAAACCTTTCTCCCAAAAATAGCCTCCGAAGAAGCAAAAGTATCGAATTTGTAAAATTTGCCAAAAGTATGCAGTGAAGAACAAGTAGCTGCCTTACAAATCTGTTCAACAGAAGCCTCATTCTTGAAAGCCCATGAGGAAGCCACAGCTCTGGTGGAATGAGCTTTAATTCGTTCAGGAGGCTGCTGTCCAGCAGTCTCATAAGCCAATCGGATGATGCTTTTCAGCCAAAAGGAAAGAGAGGTAGCAGTCACCTTCTGACCTCTCCTCTTACCAGAATAGACAACAAACAAGGATGATGTTTGTCTGAACTCTTTAGTTGCTTTTAAATAGAATTTTAAAGCACGAACCACATCAAGATTGTGTAAAAGTCGTTCCTTCTTAGAAACTTGATTAGGACACAGAGAAGGAACAATGATTTCCTGGTTAATATTCTTATTAGAAACCACCTTTGGAAGGAAACCGGGTTTGGTACGCAAAACAACCTTATCTGCATGGAACACCAGATAGGGTGAATTACACTGCAAAGCTGAAACTCTTCGAGCAGAAGAAATAGCTACCAAAAACAAAACATTCCAAGATAATAACTTAATATCTATGGAATGTAAAGGTTCAAACGGAACCCCTTGAAGAACTGAAAGAACTAAATTTAGACTCCATGGAGGAGCCACAGGTTTATAGACAGGCTTAATTCTAACTAGAGCCTGTGCAAACGCCTGAACATCTGGTACTGCTGCTAGACGCTTGTGTAACAGGATAGACAGATCATATATCTGTCCTTTTAAGGAACTAGCTGACAATCCTTTCTCCAATCCTTCTTGAAGAAAAGACAATATCCTTGGAATCCTAATCCTACTCCACGAGTAACCCTTGGATTTGCACCAACATAGATATTTCCGCCATATCTTATGGTAAATTTTCCTGGTGACAGGCTTTCTGGCCTGGATCAAAGGATCTATAACTGATTCAGAGAACCCACGCTTAGCTAGAATTAAGCGTTCAATCTCCAAGCAGTCAGTTGCAGAGAAACTAGATTTGGATGCTTGAATGGACCCTGTATTAGAAGATCCTGCCTCGATGGCAGCTTCCATGGTGGAACAGATGACATGTCCACTAGGTCTGCATACCAAGTCCTGCGTGGCCATGCAGGCGCTATCAGAATTACCGAAGCCTTCTCCTGTTTGATTCTGGCTACTAGCCGAGGGAGAAGAGGAAACGGTGGAAAGACATAAGCTAGACTGAAGGACCAAGGCGCTACTAGAGCATCTATCAATGCCGCCTTGGGGTCCCTGGACCTGGATCCGTAAAGGGGAAGTTTGGTGTTCTGACGGGACGCCATCAGATCTAATTCTGGAATGCCCCATAGCTGGGTCAGCTAAGCAAAAACCTCCGGGTGGAGTTCCCACTCCCCCGGGTGAAAAGTCTGACGACTCAGAAAATCCGCCTCCCAGTTGTCTACTCCTGGGATGTGAATTGCGGATAGGTGGCAGGAGTGTTCGTCCGCCCATTTGATGATCTTGGTTACTTCCTTCATGGCTAGGGAACTCTTTGTTCCCCCCTGATGATTGATGTACGCTACAGTCGTGATGTTGTCCGACTGAAATCTGATGAATTTGGCCTCCGCTAGCTGAGGCCATGCCTGGAGCGTGTTGAATATCGCTCTCAGTTCCAAAATGTTTATCGGGAGAAGAGATTCTTCCAGAGACCATAGGCCCTGGGCTTTCAGGGAGTCCCAGACCGCACCCCAGCCTAACAGACTGGCATCGGTCGTGACAATGATCCACTCAGGTCTTCGGAAAGCACATTCCCTGAGACAGGTGATCCTGAGACAACCACCAGGGAAGAGAATCTCTGGTTTTCTGGGCCATTTGTATTTGAGGAGACAAATCTGCATAATCCCCATTCCACTGTTTGAGCATGCACAGTTGCAGTGGTCTGAGATGAATTCGGGCAAAAGGGACAACGTCCATTGCCGCAACCATTAATTCGATTACCTCCATGCACTGAGCTACAGAAGGCCGAGGAATGGAATTAAGAACTCGGCAAGTAGTTAAAAGCTTTGACTTCCTGACCTCTGTCAGAAATATTTTCATTTCTACCTATTAGTGTTCCCAGGAAGGGAACCTTTGTGAGTGGGGACAGAGAACTTTTTTCTACGTTCACCTTCCACCCGTGAGACCTTAGAAAGGCCAGAACAATGTCCGTATGAGCCTTGGCTCTGTGAAAGGACGACGCCTGTATTAAGGTAAGGTGCTACTGCAATGCCCCGCGGTCTTAGTACCGCTAGAAGGGACCCTAGCACCTTTGTGAAAATTCTGGGAGGGGTGGCCAACCCGAAAGGAAGGGCCACAAACTGGTAATGCATGTCCAGAAAGGCGAACCTTAGGAACTGATGATGATCTTTGTGGATAGGAATATGTAGGTAGGCATCCTTTAGATCCACGGTAGTCATATATTGACCTTCCTGGATCATCGGTAAGATTGTCCGAATGGTTTCGATTTTGAATGATGGAACTCTGAGGAATTTGTTTAGAATTTTTAGATCCAGGATTTTGGGAACTACAAACAGGTTTGAGTAAAAGCCCAGTCCTTGTTCTGCAATTGGAACTGGGTGTATCACTCCCATCTTTAGAAGATCTTCTACACAGCGTAAGAACGCCTGTTTCTTTGTCTGGTCTGAAGACAAACGAGAAATGTGGAACCTTCCCCTTGGAGGAGAGTCCTTGAATTCTAGAAGATACCCCTGAGCAACAATTTCTAATGCCCAGGGATCTGGAACATCTCTTGCCCAAGCCTGAGCAAAGAGAGAAAGTCTGCCCCCTAATAGATCCGGTCCCGGATCGGGGGCTACCCCTTCATGCTGTCTTGGTAGCAGCCGCAGGCTTCTTGGCCTGTTTACCCTTGTTCCAGCCCTGCAAAGGTTTCCAGGTTGCTTTGGGCTGTGAAGTATTACCCTCTTGCTTTGTGGATGCAGAGGTGGAAGCAGGTCCGCTCCTGAAGTTGCGAAAGGAGCGAAAATTAGCCTTGTTTTTGGCCTTAAACGGTCTATCTTGCGGAAGGGCATGGCCCTTTCCCCCAGTGATATCCGAAATAATTTCTTTCAACTCGGGGCCGAAAAGGGTCTTTCCCTTGAAAGGAATATTTAGTAATTTTGTTTTGGACGACACGTCAGCCGACCACGATTTGAGCCAAAGCGCTCTTTGCGCCATAATGGCAAAACCAGAATTTTTCGCAGCTAACTTAGCTAATTGTAAAGCGGCATCTGTGATAAAAGAATTAGCCAGCTTTAGAGCATGAATTCTATCCATGACTTCGTCATATGAAGTCTCCCTCTGGAGCGACTCCTCCAGCTCCTCAAACCAAAAAGTCGCTGCAGTAGTTACAGGAATAATGCAGGCAATCGGTTGAAGAAGGAAACCTTGTTGAACAAATATTTTCTTTAGTAAACCTTCTAATTTTTTATCCATAGGATCTTTGAAAGCACAACTGTCTTCTATTGGTATGGTTGTGCGTTTAGCTAGAGTTGAAACTGCTCCCTCTACCTTTGGGACCGTCTGCCACACGTCCCGCCTGGGGTCAGTTATGGGGAACATTTTCTTAAAGATAGGGGGGGGGGAACAAAAGGTACAACTGGTCTCTCCCACTCCCTAGTCACAATATCCGCCACCCTCTTCGGGATCAGAAACGCATCAGTGTATACAGGGACTTCTAGAAACGTGTCCATTTTACACAATTTTTCTGGGACCACCATGGGGTCGCAATCATCCAGCGTAGCTAAAACCTCCTTAAGCAGTACGCGGAGGTGTTCCAGCTTAAATTTAAACGCTAAGGAATCTGATTCTGCCCGCTGAGAAACCTTTCCTGTGTCAGAAATTTCTCCCTCGGACAGCCCATCCCTCACTGCCACTTCAGAGTGTTGTGAGGGTACAACGAATAAATCATCTAAAGCTTCTGATTGCTCATCCTCTGTTCTTAAAACTGACTTATCACACTTTTTAGGGAAAACTGGCAGTTTGGATAGAAAGGCCGCAAGGGAATTATCCATGACTGCTGCTAATTGTTGTAATGTAATAGGGCCCAATGCACTAGAGGTACTAGGCATCGTTTGCGCGGGCGTAACTGGTGTCGACACATGGGGAGAGGAAGGAGGACTATCCTCGTTACCTTCCATCAAAGAATCATCTTGGGCTACATTTTTAAGTGTCACTGCATGGTCTTTAAAATGTTTAGATACCTTAGTACACTTTAAACACAAATGTAAAGGGGATTACGCCATGGCTATTAAACACATAGAACAAGGTCTATCTGTAGGCTCAGACATGTTAAACAGAATTAGACAGCACTCAAATACAGTAAAATACAATTTTTGAAAAAATGGTACTGTGCCTTTAAATAATAAAAAGCGCACACTTTTTTACTAAATCTCCAAAAATCATCCAATCTTTATGAAATTTTCACCATATGATCCTAATGCTTTGAAATGATTGCACAGTAAATTTCAAGTCAATTAACCCCTTACTGCCCAAACCAGAGCAAATTAAAGCTTACAACCGGTTAGCAAATTACAGCACCATGCCACAGCCTCTGCTGTGGCCCTACCTTCCTTGGGGATTAGTTTTGATCGAAAATAAGCCTCTCTGAAGTCCTCAAGTAATCGTTAGACTCTTCACATGGAGCTGCATGAAGCTGTCTGCAAAATCAACTGTGCAACTGAGGCGCGAATTTCAGGCCCCCTCCCTCCTCACTCTGGAGTTGTGGGGCCTTCCCAAGCCAAAATAGGTGTCTAAACATATGCCATGCGGATTAAACCCCAAAAAAGCGTTTCAAATGTAATATAAACTTGCACAATTATCAGATTTTTGTAAAAAAATAATCGATTGCCCCTTAACAGTGTCCACCAGTGTTTAGAGCCCTTTTTAATAAAGCCTTCCTTCTATACTAAGTCTCAGAATATGGCTTACCTTCCCCACATGGGGATTCTTGTCAGTCTTCTAGCATTACTAAGTCTTGACTAGAAAAATATGACTGAACATACCTTATAGCAGTTAAGCCTGCAAACTGTTCCCCCCAACTGAAGTTTTCTGGTGCTCAACAGTCCTGTGTGGGAACAGCAATGGATTTTAGTTACAACATGCTAAAATCGTTTTCCTCTCAGCAGAAATCTTCATCACTTTCTGCCACAGAGTAAATAGTACAAACCGGCACTATTTTAAAATAACAAACTTTTGATTGAAGAAATAAAAACTACAATCTAACACCACATTCACTTTACCCTCCCGTGGAGATGCTACTTGTTAGAGAATGACTGGGGGGGGCGGAGCCTGAGTGGGAGCTATATGGACAGCTCTGCTGTGTGCTCTCTTTGCCACTTCCTGTAGGGAATGAGAATGTCCCACAAGTAAGGATGAATCCGTGGACTGGATACACCATGTAAGAGAAAATGATTTTTTAATTGTTAAGGAATTTGAGTGGAAAGGGCTTCAAAGTGTATATATAAGTGTATATATGTTTATACATGTGTATATATATGTATATTATACATATATACACATGTATAATCATATATACACTTATATATATACGCTTTGAAGCCCTTTCCACTCAAATTCCTTAACAATTAAAAAATCATTTTTAATGAATTTTAATATTTAATAATGTGTTTTACTATAAATATTTAACATTCCAATGTTCTTGTCATGCCACGCCGCCCCAGCAGTTACTAGGGGCGCAGCGTCTTCTTCCTTGCTCCTTGCCTAGGGCTGTGTCGGCTCTGGAGGCGTGCAGCGCTGACGTCATCAACGCATGCTCCCTGATACCGGTCTCACGCTGTGGCACCAATCCTACACTATTTAAATCTATTCAGTACGATCTATCACTGCCCAAGTATAGGTGATACTTTATGTGCTCCTGGGTGTGATAGATCTACTATAATTGCTAGATTACTTATTGCTGCTGAACTCTGCCTATCTGACTACTCTGCCTCTTAAACCCTATAATTGCTGGATTGATTTTTGCTGCTGAACTTTGTCTGTCTTACTACTCTGCCTCTTAACCCTTTAATTGCAGGACTGCTTTACTGTTGCCAAATCCTGCCTGCCTGACCATTCTAGTGGTGTGCCCTTACACTGCTTTACTGTTGCAGAATCCTGCCTGACCATTCTATTGGTGTGCCCTTGGACTGCTTTACTGTTGCAGAATCCTGCCTGCCTGACCATTCTAGTGGTGTGCCCTTGGACTGCTTTACTGTTGCCAAATCCTGCCTGCCTGACCATTCTACTAGTTTGCCTTGGACTGCTCTGCCGTTGTCACTGGGGACAGTCCTGCCTGTGGTGAGTGCCGCCTACCTCATCTTACTTTCTCTGCTCTGGGATATTACCTATCTTTCTGGCTCGACGCCAGAATAACAAGACTACTGTCCGAGTTCGGTCTGATAGAGGAATATCCCACGAGCATTACAGTTCTTCACTTAAAAGAAAATGTTCTAAGTAGTTTTAAAAATGCACTTCTACATATATATATATATATATATATATATATATATATATATATATATATACACCTATATATTCATATAAATACTGTATATAGGTATGGATATATGTTACATAAAATAATCTGATATATAAATATATATTTAAAAATAAAAATAACATTTTCGTTTATGTGAAGAACATTGGAATGTGAAATATTCATAACGACCTTCAGGTTTAGCGCTGTAGGTCTAATGCGGTGTTGGGTTAGCATGAGTGTGATAAGGATTAGGTTTCTGTGCACCCATGGAAGTCTATGGGGGAAAGAAGTTAACACAGTCACGATATCTGAAGTCCTGAAATTAGCGTGCATTTGGTTTTGCATGCAAGCTAACAATTTTACTTTCAACTTGTAATATGCATGCTAACCCACTCACATTAGCATGTCACTTTGTTATCTAGCCCTTTTTTGGTTATACATATAAAGCAGTCATAATAATCACTCAATGATTGAATGATTTGTCATATTTCAGTTATTGCATTTAGTCACGTATCTCCTACTTCTTTGAAGATCTCTGAAAGTCCTTGAGCGAGAAGATTGAAAATCATGGGATAGAACAGTTCTTTAGATAGACTGCAACACCTTATTATGTTTATATAAAATGTTAATTATGCATTGTGGTGTGGGATGGTTAGGAGGGAGGCGGGTGGGCGGCCCATCGGTGGAGGGGGGAGGAAGTGGCGGGAATTACGAGTGGAGCGCAAATATTTCTTCTCCACTCAATAATACAGGTGCACGCAAATGTTAAGTGCCAATGAGACCACCGACCTTATGTTTGCATTGCCTGGAAGCTTTGCGCTCACTAGAGCGTGCTTCCATAGGCTCCAATGGGAGCCTCGTTCTGATGTTACAGTCAACGGCAAAGAACCTAGCGTAGCGCAGGTGGTAAGTTTAAAATATCTATGTATATGAATATATACATATATATTTATGTGTTTATATACACATAATAACACAAATATATATGTATATAAGCATATACATATATATTTGCAGCCTAAAACACAGTCACCGTAGACTGCTATGTAAAGTCACTCAGCCACTTGTAATGGCTGGTTATTTAACATGCGCCCATAAATGAGCAAATTTGCCCATTTATGGGCGCACAGTAAAATATTGCTCCACTTGTAATCCAGGCAAAGTTGGAAGTGAGGCTGCTGAGTGCTTTATAGGTTAGGGTTAATACTTTGAATCATATTCTAAAGTGTATGGGTAGCCCCGTGGTAAAGACTGACAGAGTGGAGCAGCTAATGTAGATTTGCGACTTAGGTGGAGGAGTCAAAATTGAAGCATTCATTGATAGATTAGAGGGGGGAGAAGCAGTTTTTGGGAAGACCATTAGAAGTAGATTGCAGTAGTCAATGCGTGACTAATGAAGGAGTTAATATTCTTTTTGTATTTTTTGAGTAAGGAAAGGTTGAATTCTGGAAATGTTGTGTAGGTGTGTACAGCAGGATTTGGTAAGACGTTGAATATGTGGAGAGAATGTGATTTCCGAGAAAGCTGTGACCTCAATTCAGTGGACCTGGGGAGAGGTTTGCTGAGGGATTTACTCTCTCAACCTGTATGAGAAATGTCAGGTGTTGGATGTCTTGTAGAGGGGGAATAAGAAGCAGCTCAGTTTTAGACAAATTGAGTTGAAGGTAGTGTGAAGATATCGAAGAGGAAATTGCAGAGAGAGAGTTGGTAATCCAGTTGTTTTAAAAAAGGAGAGATATTAAGAGAGGAAAGATATATTTGGGTATAATCAGCATATAAGTGGACTGTAGGCAAAAGGATAGACATTTTCCAAGGTAGGCTGTATAGGTACTTCAGATATATTTTTATTTATATGCTTTCAAGGATATCTAGTGAGTAGTTTCTTTTGATTTGGGCTATGGTTTGAAGACATACTTCACCATAACAGCTTGATTGCTCGTGTTACAGACAGAACTTGGAGTTCATTTACTCGAAATGAAAATCCCTGGATGATGTCTTCTGGATTTACGAAAGTAGTTTGATAGTGCCAGCCCTCTAAAAACCTGCTAGTGAACGCCTGGGACTGCGCGTAAGCCAAGACTCGCGTATGCATGGTATTCAAGGTTGCACTAAGAAGAGCCTGAGGCTGCGCTATTTAAGAAGAGTTTTAACGTGATTAATAGCCCTGGTGTGTTTGCTTCTTTGAAGGATGCAACTGTAGAGGAGCATATACATACTTCTAATTACTAAGCCTGTGTGACTTGCCCTAAGGTAGCACTATTTTTGCTAATAATGTTGGAAGCACCGTGGTAATGGATTTAGTGCCAAGACCAGCATAGGAGATGTTAAAAGGCCCTTTGTGACGTCAATTTAGTGCTTGGTAATTTCTTCATGAAAGCCTGGTGTTACAATTTCTCATCTGTCCTGGTTCTAGACCCTGTAAATGCTCGTGGGATATTCCACTAAACAGACCGAACTTGACCAGTAGTCATGTTATCCCTGGCGTCGTGCCGGAATGATAGGGAATATCCCAGAGCAGAGAAAGTCTGCAAGATGAGGTAAGGCAACCTCACCACAGGCAGGATAGTATTCGGCGGTAACCAGGCAAGGAAATCAGGGATAGACCACCCAGAAAGGTCAGGCAGGCAGGGGTTCAGGAACAGCAAAGCAGTTCCAGAGGTAAACCCACTAGGATGGTTAGGCAGGCAGGGTTTGGTAACAGTAAGGTAGTCCAAGCAATAGGGGTTAAACAAGCAGAGTAGTCAGACAGGCAGAGTTAAGCAGCAGTAAATCAATCCAACAGTTAAGGGTTAAACAGGCAGAGTGATTAAACAAGCTGAGTTCAGCAACGATATACAGTCAGCATATAGCAACAATAACACCCAGGAGAACAGAAAGTAACACCTTATACTTGGCACAGGTGAATGTAAGTGAAGTACTTACATAAGCCACAGGGTTCGCGGCCACATGAGGAATCCAGACCAGCATCAGGAAGGAAGTGAATGTCCGGCGATGACGTCACCGCTGCACGCAGACAGGAGTCGTCTTCCCCCAGGCAACTTACAGCAGCACTGCATCCCTAGCAACAGCTAGAGCGGCGCGACAGACCCCAGCCTGTACTTAGAAACTGTGTGCCTTGAGATCTGCTGTAGACTTCTGGAACAGTACTTTGGTTTACATCTTTGCTTGCCCCTTCTGTTTGATGTTTTAAATACTATTTAATAGTACAGTAACTGATTCTGGCTTGTCTCCTGACTACTCTTCTGCATATACCTTGAATTCTGATATTTCTTTCTGCTTTCCTGGTGACTACTTCGGCCTGCTCTTGACTTCTGCTGCAAAGCATCTCCTGGAAGATTGGTTCAAATCTACTAATCAAAGTAAACTATTTAATATCTTATAGAAATGTTTTGGAGCTCTTTCTCCTGAATTTGACGGTAATCCTATAGATTGTGACAGATACCAAGAAACCTGATTCTCTCTAAATATATTTTATATTTATAAAGGCCCTAGAGAAAGCTTCATTCAGTGAAACGTGTGTCAGTTAAGATATATTTGGGATAACATGTAATAGTTCATTTGGTAATTAGATTTTTAAAATGTTGTTTACTGCATAGCTAATTACTAGATACAGTGTTAAGCATACTTCAATGGTCCAGCATATTAGGAGTTCTTTCAATTATAGCCTCCCCATGAGGAGGCAAAACCTTGATACACACACTTACCATAGGATTGTAAAATAGATTGGAATTCAGTAGTCAATGGGTTCCATTTATTAGCAGCGTATGCAGCTTCGGAGGCCCATCATTTCATGCTAGCCTAAAACGGAAGTTAAGAGGCAGTGGTCATAAGAAACCCAGAAATGCTTGAGCAATGATGCAGTAATGAGGAAAGCGTAAGCTGTCTGCATTAAGCAATGTCGAGCAGACATGATTTGCTATAGCGATTCATGTCCGCTGGGGCATTTAATAAATCTCATTGAGTTATGAATAGGCAGACGAGTAAAGGTAGCAGCGTTCTTTAGACGCTGCTTCTTAAATCCTGTTTCCGGCGTTGCACAAAATAAGCAGCATCCGCTGCTTGATAAATGTACCCATAATCTGTATTGCCCTATAATATAGTGCCCATAATAGATATGAAATTATGTTATTTTGATATTAATGTGAGTGCCTTAAGGATGTTTATTTTTTTTTTATGTCTTTTAGATCATTATTCGGGACTAATACCCATGTCTGACCCTGGCCTGCACTTGCCTTCTTGATGTCATGTTAGCTATACTTTATAACTCCAGAATGGAACGAGGAATTCTATTACATCCCTTTCGGTATCTGCTCTATTGTCTCAAGAAGTAAAACCTTACATAAAAGAGCCCCAATCCAGGGTCTTTGGGTCAATTTCTTTAAATATCCAACCACTTCATGGGTCCTACACTAGAACTGAAACATTGAGCAATGTTATAATGACATTTGTTTTCGGTAAGGAAGGCACTGCTACATGTCCTGGGAGCACTAGACTGCCCCATGTGGTGCTTAGGGCACCCATATATCACTAACTTTGTGGGATCCTTAAAGTATTTCTCTCAATTGTACAAATGCTGCAAAATCATTTCTTGCACACAGTGAATAAATGTTTTTTTATACATTTGCAAGTACACTAGATGGCAGCAGTGACTAAATACAACAGTTTCCATACATTTCTCCATCTAAATCACAGACATAAGTTCTCTTGTTTCACTAAATCATTTTCATAGACACATTATTGTTTAAGAAATCTGATGCATAATTAGTCAATATATATATATATATATATATATATATTATATATTTTTATATATATCTATATCTATATCTATATCTATATATATATATATGTTGTTTTTACAATTGTAAATTGTTATATGGATATATTTCAAATAAAACCTGTACTAGATATTTGTTGTGTATTTTCTAGTACCTAAATATTCCAGAGAAAAAGAAAAATCAATGAGTGGAATTGCCTGTGCCTAGAAAGTTCCCACAGAGTAAATATTTTCTCCTGTTATGAATAGTTTTGTGCTGATGTTTCTCCTTGTGGATTGAAGAAAATCTGCATAAGCTGAACTGAACTTGTCATCTGCTTGCTATTGTCCTAGAAGACAGTGAATACTAAAGATCAGTGTCATTTAAATGGAGAATGTGGCAGTCAGTTTTTATGTTTTGAGCACGTAACATTTTGAACACTTACTATGGAGAAAGTTATTAAGCCATATGATCCAGTCTACCATTATGTAAGCCATATTATGCAACAAGAGATTCAAGCTATAAAAAAGAGGGCTTCAAGTGTTGCCAATCAGCCAATCAGATTGAGCTCGCATTCTATGGCTGTTCCGATCAGCCAATAGAATGCAAGCTCAATCTGATTGGCTGATCGGATCAGCCAATCAGATTAAACTTGAATCTGATTGGCTGATTCCATCAGCCAATCAGAATTTTCCTACCTTAATCTCGATTGGCTGATAGAATCCATTCGAGGAACGCCATCTTGGATGACGTCCCTTAAAGGAACCGTCATTCGTCGGGTAAGTCGTCGTGTGAAGATGGATGCTCTGCGTCGGCGGGATGAACTACATGGATCTGGAAGAAAGAAGATTGAAGATGCCCCTTGATAGAAGACTTCAGCCGGATCATGGACCTCTTCCAGCTCCCGCTTGGAATGAAGACTTCAGCCGCATCATGGACATCCTTCAGCCCCCCGCTTGGGCTTGGATCAAGACATCGGAGGCTCTTCTGGATCGATCAGTGAACACGGCGTGGTGAAGACAAGTAGGGAGATCTTCAGGGGCTTAGTGTTAGGTTTATTTAAGGGGGGTTTGGGTTAGATTAGGGTATATGGGTGGTGGGTTGTAATGTTGGGGGGGGGTATTGTATGTTTTTTTTTACAGACAAAAGAGCTGAATTCTTTGGGGCATGCCCCGCAAAGGGCCCTTTTAAGGGCTGGTAAGGTAAAAGAGCTTTTCTATTTTAATTTTAGAATAGGGTAGGGCATTATTTTATTTTGGGGGGCTTTGTTATTTTTATTAGGGGGCTTAGAGTAGGTGTAATTAGTTTAAATGTTGTAATATTTTTCTAATGTTTGTAAATATTTTTTTATTTTTTGTAACTTAGTTCTTTTTTATTTTTTGTACTTTAGTTAGTTTATTTCATTGTATTTATTTGTAGGTATAGTATTTAATTAATGTATTGATAGTGTAGTGTTAATTGTAGATAATTGTAGGTAGTTATTTAATTTATTTCTTGATAGTGTAGTGTTAGGTTTAATGTAACTTAGGTTAGGATTTATTTTACAGGTAATTTTGTAATTATTTTAAACTAGGTAACTAGTAAATAGCTTCTTAACTTTTTAATAGCTATTGTACCTGGTTAAAAATAATTACAAAGTTGCCTGTAAAATAAATATTAATCCTAAAATAGCTACAATATAATTATAATTTATATTGTAGCTATATTAGGGTTTATTTTACAGTAAGTATTTAGCTTTAAATAGGAATTAATTTATTTAATAAGAGTTAATTTATTTCGTTAGATTTTTAATTATATTTAACTTAGGGGGGTTGATAGTGTTAGGGTTAGACCTTAGCTTTAGGGGTTAATACATTTATTATAGTAGCAGTGTGGTCCGGTCGGCAGATTAGGGGTTAATAAGTGTAGGTAGGTGGAGGCGACGTTGGGGGCGGCAGATTAGGGGTTACTAAATATAATATAGGGGTCGGCGGTGTTAGGGGCAGCAGATTAGGGGTACATAGGGATAACGTAGGTTGTACGGAGCGGCAGATTAGGGTTAATAATAATAGGCAGGGGTCAGCGATAGCGGGGTCGGCAGATTAGGAGTTATTAAACGTGTAAGGTTAGGGGTGTTTAGACTCGGCGGTACATGTTAGAGTGTTAGGTGCAGACTTAGGAAGTGTTTCCCATAGGAAACAATGGAGCTGCGTTAGGAGCTGAAACGCTGCTTTTTTTGCAGGTGTTAGATTTTTTTTCAGCTCAAACGGCCTCATTGTTTCCTATGGGGGAATCGTGCACGAGCACGTTTTTTGAAGCTGGCCGCGTCCGTAAGCACCGATGGTTATTTAGAGTTGCAGTGGCGGTAAATATGCCTCTACGCTCCCTTTTTGGAGCCTAACACACTGAATACGCAGCCCTTCTGTGACCTTAATACTAGCGGTATTAAAAAGGTGGGGGGGGGGAAAGCATGTGTAGCTAAACCGCACCCCTTTGGCCGCAGAACTCTAAATCTAGCAGTTATTGTGCTTTCTATGTCTTGTTTGACTATTAGGAAGAGGAATTCGTCCATTTTCCAAATGTAGGGCCTGATTGGCATATTTGGCCAGACCAAGGAGATTCTAACAGAGGCATGATCAGACCATGTGATTGGCAATATCTCTGAGTCATTAACTAAAGCAGTCTTGATTAGCAAAGAAAAAGTCAATTCTCATGTATACCAGTGGGGGTGCAACTAGAAAGTGTAATCTCAGCCCTGTTGGATTGAGGGTCCACCACAAATCATGTACCACCACATTGCGGGTATAAGTATAAAAGCTTTTAAGATACTATGGCCTCTATTTAATCAAGCCGTCAACCGCCAATACGCTTGAATTCCGCAGCGTATTTGTGGTGAGGCTGATTCGCCATAGTATCAAGCCCTACAGACCGGCAAAAGTAGAATTTAGTGACGTAACATACGATCCGCCGGCCTCAGTCGACACAGATTGATGCTTACGTCCATCCAGATGTTCCGAACGCAAGTTCGGCACAATCTGACTACTTTGGTAGTTATCAAAGAAGAACCAGGTACTCTCACCACTATTCCGGCCCAGCGTACCTTGTTTCAATCCGCCGCCCTAGAGGCGGTGGATCCCATAGGAATCAATGGAGTCTCACAGCAGCGAAAGCTTATGTTCGCTGCCTGCCCGATATCCCATTGATTCCTATGGGAAGTGTCTGCACCTAACACCCTAACATGTACCCCCGAGTCTAAACACCCCTAATCTGCCCCCCCCCTACACGCCGCCCCCCTACATTAAAGTTATTAACCCCTATCCTGCCCCTCCTACACCGCCGCCACCTACATTAAAGTTATTAACCCCTATCCTGCCCCCCCTACACCGCCGCCACTATATTAAAGTTATTAACCCCTATCCTACCCCCCCTACACCGACGCCACTATATTAAAGTTATTAACCCCTATCCTGCCCCCTACACTGCCGCCACTATATTAAAGTAATTTAACCCCTAAACCTAAGTAATTAACCCCTATAAACCTAATCTAAATAAAATTACTATTATTAACTAAATTATTCCTATTAAATTCTTACTGTAAAATAAACCCTAAGATAGCTACAAAAAACAGGAGAAAATGACAGCGCTACACTGAATCAGGTGGGGCACCGGTAGAACTTCCCCTTTAAAAAAATAATCAAAAAGTAAAAACGGGGTGTATCTAATATCTGTTTCTCAGAAGACACACAACCCACTCCCCTATAGTATAAACATATGGGACATAAATACAATCACCGACGTAACAACAGATATGTGAAAATACAACAGTCCCAAATTAAAACAGTCCCAAAACCGTAGCTGGTTTAAGTCACACAAAAAGCATATAGACTGATTGTAGCAGGATTGGTGTGTTAACTTAGCTGAACCAGATGGAGGCAAAGTTTGTTCAGTAAATGTGCATACACAGCAAATCCGACGTGGTAATGTCCAGTTTGGTCTGATGGAATATATGCTGAAGGATCCTTACAGGAGCAAGCTGATGAATCACGGAACTCCAGCTATGTGTATCCCCGTTTGCAGCAAGCTGTATAAGAAATGACAAGAAGAAAACAGCGCATCCACGAATCACAGCAGCGTTTATTCAGGTAAATGACACACACAGAAAATTGCCCACTTACAAGATGACAGTAATGTATGAGCGGTAATGCCCTCTGGCTAGTTATCTTTCGCCTGTAGCAAATCTCAGCGGGAACACCTCAGACGCCGACCAGCAGCACCAAGGACCCACTTCCTGTCACATACGGCAGGTGCCAAAGAGAAACTCAAAAGAGCAGCAGTCCTAAACACTTTGATGGTAGGAGTTAGTTACCCTACGCGTTTCCTCTGCACACGGGCAGACTTCTTCAGGGGTATATGAAAATACAAGCCCTGAATAAACGCTGCTGTGATTCGTGGATGCGCTGTTTTCTTCTTGTCATTTCTAAGATAGCTAACAATATAACTACATTGTTACATTGTAGCTATTTTAGGGTTTATTTTCATTTTACAGGCAAGTTTGTATTTATTTTAACTAGGTACAATAGTTATTAAATAGTTAATAACTATTTTATAGCTACCTAGTTAAAATAAATACAAATTTACCTGTAAAATAAATCCTAACCTAAGTTACAATTACTAAATACACACAGAGAGAAATGCACTCACAGGAACGAACAACCAGCTCAATACCATTGTTAGCCTGTTCTATGGCGATTTACCACCTGGGTGCAACTTCTTTTAGCCCAGCAATGCTTTTCACAGAGTAGAATTCTCCTGTAGTATATCAGTCTCATCCCGCCTATTACGGTCAGTCCAGCGCCGAAATACCAGGCAATTCCTCTCTGAACAAGGAACAAAGCAACCCCAGACGATCGTTTCGGCCTTCATTGGGCCTCGTCAGTGAGGTGTAGCAGATATTCCTCTAAGCACACTGAGCAAGGAGTCCACGTCTGGTTTCCCCTTTTTTCCATAGGGAGACTAAATACACACAGAGAGAAATGCACTCACAGGAACGAACAACCAGCTCAATACCATTGTTAGCCTGTTCTATGGCGATTTACCACCTGGGTGCAACTTCTTTTAGCCCAGCAATGCTTTTCACAGAGTAGAATTTTCCTGTAGTATATCAGTCTGATCCCGCCTATTACGGTCAGTCCAGCGCCGAAATACCAGGCAATTCCTCTCTGAACAAGGAACAAAGCAACCCCAGACGATCGTTACAATTACACCTAACACTATACTACAATTACATTAAATAAAAATAAATTAAATACAATTACCTACAATTAAATAAAATGAACTAAAATTACAAAAAAAAAACATAATTTATGCTTACCTGATAATTTATTTCTCTTGTAGTGTATTCAGTCCATGGGTCATCCATTACTTATGGGATATATTCCTCTTCCCAACAGGAAGTTGCAAGAGATCACCCAAACAGAGCTGCTATATAGCTCCTCCCCTCACATGTCATATCCAGTGATTCGACCGAAACAAGACAAGAAAGGAGAAACCATAGGGTGCAGTGGTGACTGGAGTTTTAATTAAAATTTAGATCTGCCTCAAAAAAGACAGGGCGGGCCGTGGACTGAATACACTACAAGAGAAATAAATTTATCAGGTAAGCATAAATTATGTTTTCTCTTGTTAAGTGTATTCAGTCCACGGGTCATCCATTACTTATGGGATACCAATACCAAAGCTAAAGTACACAGATGATGGGAGGGACAAGGCAGGAACTTTAAACGGAAGGAACCACTGCCTGTAGAACCTTTCTCCCAAAAACAGCCTCCGAAGAAGCAAAAGTGTCAAATTTTTAAAATTTTTAAAAGGTATGAAGCGAAGACCAAGTCGCAGCCTTGCAAATCTGTTCAACAGAGGCCTCATTCTTAAAGGCCCAGGTGGAAGCCACAGCTCTAGTGGAATGAGCTGTAATTCTTTCAGGGGGCTGCTGTCCAGCAGTCTCATAGGCTAAACGTATTATGCTACGAAGCCAAAAGGAGAGAGAGGTAGCCGAAGCTTTTTGACCTCTCCTCTGTCCAAAGTAAACGACAAACAGGGAAGAAGTTTGACGAAAATCTTTAGTTGCCTGTAAATAGCACTTCAGGGCACGGACTACGTCCAGATTATGCAAAAGTCGTTCCTTCTTTGAAGAAGGGTTAGGACATAATGATGGAACAACAATCTCTTGATTGATATTCCTGTTAGAAACTACCTTAGGTAAGAACCTAGGTTTAGTACGCAGAACTACCTTGTCTGAATGGAAAATCAGATAAGGAGAATCACAATGTAAGGCAGATAACTCAGAGACTCTTCGAGCCGAGGAAATAGCCATCAAAAACAGAACTTTCAAAGACAACAGCTTAATATCAATGGAATGAAGGGGTTCAAACGGAACACCTTGAAGAACTTTAAGAACTAAGTTTAAGCTCCACGGCGGAGCAACAGTCTTAAACACAGGCTTAATCCTAGCCAAAGCCTGACAAAAAGCCTGAACGTCTGGAACCTCTGCCAGACGTTTGTGTAAAAGAATAGACAGAGCAGAAATCTGTCCCTTTAACGAACTAGCAGATAAGCCCTTTTCTAAACCCTCTTGTAGAAAAGACAATAACCTGGGAATCCTAACCTTACTCCATGAGTAACTCTTGGATTCACACCAATACAAATATTTACGCCATATCTTATGGTAAATTTTTCTGGTAACAGGTTTCCGAGCCTGTATTAAGGTATCAATAACCGACTCCGAGAAGCCACGCTTTGATAGAATAAAGCGTTCAATCTCCATGCAGTCAGCCTCAGAGAAATTAGATTTGGATGGTTGAAAGGACCCTGAATTAGAAGGTCCTGCCTCAGAGGCAGAGACCATGGTGGACAGGACGACATGTCCACTAGGTCTGCATACCAGGTCCTGCGTGGCCACGCAGGCGCTATCAGAATCACCGATGCTCTCTCCTGTTTGATCTTGGCAATCAGTCGAGGAAGCAGCGGAAATGGTGGAAACACATAAGCCATGTTGAAAACCCAAGGGGCTGCTAGAGAATCTATCAGTGCCGCTCCCGGGTCCCTGGACCTGGATCCGTAACAAGGAAGTTTGGCGTTCTGGCGAGACGCCATGAGATCCAGTTCTGGTTTGCCCCAACGATGAATCAGTTGAGCGAAGACCTCCGGATGAAGTTCCCACTCCCCCGGATGAAATGTCTGGCGACTTAGAAAGTCCGCCTCCCAGTTCTCCACGCCTGGGATGTAGATCGCTGACAGGTGGCAAGAGTGAGACTCTGCCCAGCGAATTATCTTTGAGACTTCTAACATCGCTAGGGAACTCCTGGTTCCCCCTTGATGGTTGATGTAAGCCACAGTCGTGATGTTGTCCGACTGAAATCTGATTAACCTCAGTGTTGCTAACTGAGGCCAAGCTAGAAGAGCATTGAATATTGCTCTTAATTCCAGAATATTTATTGGGAGGAGTTTCTCTCCTGAGTCCACGATCCCTGAGCCTTCAGGGAGTTCCAGACTGCGCCCCAACCTAGCAGGCTGGCATCTGTTGTTACAATCGTCCAATCTGGCCTGCGAAAGGTCATCCCTTTGGACAGATGGACCCGAGAAATCCACCAGAGAAGAGAATCTCTGGTCTCTTGATCCAGATTTAGTAGAGGGGACAAATCTGATTAATCCCCATTCCACTGACTTAGCATGCATAATTGCAGCGGTCTGAGATGCAGGCGCGCAAATGGCACTATGTCCATTGCCGCTACCATTAAGCCGATTACTTCCATGCACTGAGCTACTGACGAGCGTGGGAATGGAATGAAGGACACGGCAAGCATTTAGAAGTTTTGATAACCTGGACTCCGTCAGGTAAATTTTCATCTCTACAGAATCTATAAGAGTCCCTAGGAAGGGAACCCTTGTGAGTGGTAATAGAGAACTCTTTTCCACGTTCACCTTCCACCCATGCGACCTCAGAAATGCCAGAACTATCTCTGTATGAGACTTGGCAATTTGAAAATTCTCGGGGCCGTAGCTAACCTGAAGGGAAGAGCTACAAACTCAGCAGTGACAGGCGCAATGCATGCAAGGGGCTGTAAGATAAAACCTTGTTGAACAAACATTTTCTTAAGGTAACCTTCTAATTTTTATCCATTAGATCCGAAAAAGCACAGCTATACTCCACCGGGATAGTGGTACGCTTAGCTAAAGTAGAAACTGCTCCCTCCACCTTAGGGACCGTCTGCCATAAGTCCCGTGTAGTGGCGTCTATTGGAAACATTTTCCTAAATATAGGAGGTGGGGGAAAAGGGCACACCGGGTCTATCCCACTCTTTGCTAATAATTTCTGTAAGCCTTTTAGGTATAGGAAAAAACGTCAGTACACACCGGCACCGCATAGTATCTATCCAGCCTACACATTTTCTCTGGAATTGCAACTGTGTTACAGTCATTCAGAGCCGCTAAAATCTCTCCAAGCAATACACGGAGGTTCTCAAGCTTAAATTTAAAATTAGAGATCTCTGAATCCGGCTTCCCCGGATCAGATCCGTCACCCACAGAATGAAGCTCTCCGTCCTCATGTTCTGCAAACTGTGACGCAGTATCAGACATAGCTCTCATATCACCAGCGCGCTCTGTCCTTATTCCAGAGCTGTCGCGCTTGCCTCTTAATTCTGGCAATTTAGATAATACTTCTGTCAGGGTATTATTCATAATAGTAGCCATGTCTTCTAACGTGATTTGTATGGGCGTCACTGATGTACTTGGCGCCACAATCTCACGCGCCTCCTGAGCGGGAGGCGAAGGTACTGACACGTGAGGAGAGTTAGTCGGCATAACTTCCCCCTCGTTGTCTGGTGATAATTCCTTTACAGATAAAGACTGACTTTTATTATTTAAAGTGACATCAATACATTTAGTACACATATTTCTATGGGGCTCCACATTGGCCTTCAAACATAGTGAACAAACAGATTCATCTGTGTCAGACATGTTTAAACAGACTAGCAATGAGACTAGCAAGCTTGGAAAATGCTTTAAAATAAATTTACAAGCAATATAAAAAACGCTACTGCGCCTTTAAGAAGCACAAAAAAACTGTCACAGTTGAAATAACAATGAACTCAATCAGTTATAGCAACTAAATTGTAACAGTAAATGTATTAATTTAGCAGAGCATTGCACCCACTAGCAAATGGATGATTAACCCCTTAATACCCAAAAACGGATAATCAATATGCAAATAAACGTTTTTAACACAGTCAAACACACTGCCACAGGTCTGCTGTGACTGATTACCTCCCTCAAAATGACTTTTGAAAACCCCTGAGCTCTCCAGAGACGTCCTGGGTCATGCAGGAAGAAGCAGGAAGACTGTGACTGAATTTTTACTGCGCAAAAAAGCGCTAAAATAGGCCCCTCCCACACATTATTACAGCAGTGGGGAGCCTCAGTTAACTGTTTCTATGCAGAAATATAAGTCAGCCATGTGGAAAAATTCATGCCCCTATAAGTTTTATCACCAATGCACCTCACAAAAACGATTAAACATGCCAGTAAACGTTTTTAAAACCCCTTTTTAAAGAGTATGTATTGTTATTTATAAGCCTGCTACCAGTCGCTTCTACTGCAGTTAAGGCTCATTATATTACTTCATTATAAGCAGCATTTTCTTAGTCAAATTCCATTCCTTAGAAAATTACATTACTGCACATACATTTAATCAGCCTGATACCAGTCGCTACTACTGCATTTAAGGCTGTACTTACATTACTTCGGTATCAGCAGTATTTTCTTAGTCGATTCCATTCCTTAGAAAAATATTTTACTACACATACCTCATTTGCAGGAGACCCCGCACGCTATTCCCTTTCTGAAGTTACCTCACTCCTCAGAATGTGCGAGAACAGCCAGTGGATCTTAGTTACTTCTGCTAAGATCATAGAAAACGCAGGCAGATTCTTCTTCTAAATACTGCCTGAGAAAAAAACAGCACACTCCGGTGCCATTTAAAAATAACAAACTTTTGATTGAAGAAATAATTAAGTATAAAACACCACACTCCTCTCACGACCTCCTACTATGTTGAGGGTTGCAAGAGAATGACTGGATATGGCATGTGAGGGGAGGAGCTATATAGAAGCTCTGCTTGGGTGATCCTCTTGCAACTTCCTGTTGGGAAGGGAATATATCCCATAAGTAATGGATGACCCGTGGACTGAATACACTTAACAAGAGAAACAAACACTAAATTACAGAAAATAAAAAAAATTACAAGAATTTTAAACTAATTACACCTAATCTAAGCCCCCTAATAAAATAAAAAATCCCCCCAAAATAATAAAATTCCCGACCCTATACTAAATTACAAATAGCCCTTAAAAGGGCCTTTTACGGGGCATTGCCCCAAAGTAATCAGCTCTTTTACCTGTAAAAAAAGAAATACAACACCCCCCAACATTAAAACCCATCACTCACACACCCAACCCTACTATAAAACCCACCCAATCCCCCCTTATAAAAACCTAACACTAACCCCTTGCAGATCACCCTACCTTGAGACGTCTTCACCCAGCCGGGCACAAGTGGAACTCCAGACCGGCAGAAGTCTTCATCCTATCAAGGCAGAAGAGGACATCCAGACCGGCAGAAGGCTTCATCCAGGCGGCATCCTCTATCTTCTTCCATCCGGAACGGAGCGGGTCCATCTTCAATCCAGCCGACGCGGAGCCATCTTCTTCCATCGACGTCCTAACACTGAATGAAGGTTCCTTTAAATGGCGTCATCCAAGATGGCGTCCCTTGAATTCCGATTGGCTGATAGGATTCTATCAGCCAATAGGATTGAGCTCGCATTCTATTGGCTGATTGGAACAGCCAATAGAATGCGATGTCAATCCTATTGGCTGATTGGATCAGCCAATCGGATTGAACTTCAATCCGATTGGCTGATTGCATCAGCCAATAGGATTTTTCCTACCTTAATTCCGATTGGCTGCTAGAATTCTATCAGCCAATTGGAATTCAAGGGACGCCATCTTGGATGACATCATTTAAAGGAACCTTCATTCAGTGTTAGGACGTTGATGGAAGAAGATGGCTCCACGTCGGCTGGATTGAAGATGGACCCGCTCCGGATGGAAGAAGATAGAAGATGCCGCCTGGATGAAGCCTTCTGCCGGTCTGGATGTCCTCTTCTGCCCGGATAGGATGAAGACTTCTGCCGGTCTGGAGGTCCACTTGTGCCCAGCTGGGTGAAGACGTCTCAAAGTAGGGTGATCTTCAGGGGGTTAGTGTTAGGTTTTTTTTAAAGGGGGTTTGGGTGGGTTTTAGAGTAGGGTTGGGTGTGTGAGTGGTTGGTTTTAATGTTGGGGGGGGTTGTATTTCTTTTTTTACAGGTAAAAGAGAGGTTTACTTTGGGGCAATGCCCCGCAAAAGGCCCTTTTAAGGGTTATTTGTAATTTAGTATAGGGTAGGGAATTTTTTTATTTTGGGGGATTTTTTATTTTATTAGGGGGCCTAGATTAGGTGTAATTAGTTAATTTTTTTTATTTTCTGTAAGTTAGTGTTTTTTTTTTGTACTTTAGTTAATTTTAGTTAATTGTAATTAGTTTTATTTAATTGTAGTTAATTTATGTAATTTATTTAATGATAGTGTAGTGTTAGGTGTAATTATAACATAGGTTAGGTTTTATTTTACAGGTAATTTTGTCTTTATTTTAGCTAAGTAGTTATTAAATAGTTACTAACTATTGTACCTAGTTAAATACAAAGTTGCCTGTAAAATAAAAATTAATCCTAAAATAGCTACAATGTAATTATTAATTATATTGTAGCTATCTTAGGGTTTATTTTATAGGTAAGTATTTAGTTTTAAATAGGAATTATTTAGTTAATAATAGTAATATTTATTTAGATTTATTTTAATTATATTTAAGTTAGGGGGTGTTAGGGTTAGGGCTAATTACTTTATTATAGTGGCGGCAGTGTAGGGGGGGCAGGATAGGGGTTAATAACTTTAATGTAGGGGGCGGCGATGTGGGGGGGCAGGATAGGGGTTAATAACTTTAATGTAGGTGGCGGCGGTGTAGAGGGGGCAGGATAGGGGTTAATATATATAATGTAGGTGGCGGTGGACTCCGGGAGCGGCGGTTTAGGGGTTAAAAAATGTATTTAGTTGCGGCGGGGTCCGGGATCGGCAGGATAGGGGTTAAAAATGTTATGTTTGTGGCGGCGGTATAGGGGGCGGCAGATTAAGGGTCAATAACTTTATGTAGGTGGCGGCGGTATGGGGGCGGCAGATTAGGGGTTAATATGTATAATGTAGGAGGCGGCGGTGTCCGGGAGCGGCAGTTTAGGGGTTAATATATTTATTATAGTTGCAGCAGGGTCCGGGAGCAGCGGTTTAGGGGTTAATATCTTTATTTAGTTGCGGGGGGGCGGCTGGAGCGGCGGTATAGGGGTAAAACAGTATAGTATAGTGTGGGTGCTTAGTGACAGGCTAGCAAGAAAGCTGTAAAAAAGCCGATGAGCAGCGAGATTGATGACTGTTAGTTAACAACAGTCCGCTGCTCATCGCACCGTACTTGGTGCGTGGCTTTTTGACAGCTTTCTTGATAAATTTGGCGAACATATTCTGGTCCGCGGCGGCGATGTTAGGCGAGCTTAGGCGAGTGTATTGGGGCCGTCGAATGCAGGTAAGTAGACAGCTTGATAAATAGAGGCATATGGATTTACCTCTGGATGTGTCAACTGATGGGTCTAAGGGAGTGTTAAAGTATACGCCTATCAATAAGGTCTAGTATTTTATTGGAGAGTCTTTAAAAAAAACTCCCTTTAGGATCTTTATCATCCTGCAAAATTTTAAAAGGAATTGAGTTTTTAAAAATTATACGCACTCCATTTCTTTTATGGGAATCAGATGCAAATAATGTGACTGGAAATTAAGGGTTATGCCATTTAGACTCCCTTCCTTTTTTAAAGTGAGTTTCCTGTACGAATATTATTATGTCACCGTTAAGTTTAGACAATTCTCTTGTTACAGTAGAGCGTTTCTCAGGGGTATTTAAACCCTTTACATTAATAGTTATCACATTTAAAACCATGTAACTTCTCAAAGCATGTTCGCTTCTTCATTGTAATGTGGAGAAAAAAAAGGAGGGAGGGTGAAAGGGAAAATAGAGAGAAGAGTAGGAGTAGGGAGGAATTAGAGGGGAATAATGAAGATTCCTCCCTGAATCAGAAGTCACCAAATGCCTGTACTTAAGCTATATACTTCTATAAGTATAGATAGGTTAATAATCACTAATTATTTCAATTAACGACAATTATTAACTGAGGTGATTACTGAAACATAAATAAAATGTAGATTAGGATAGGGGTAGTATCCTTGTCAGTATCTACCATACGTTTTCTAAAGAATAATATTTTTTAATACCTAGGGTGGATCTTTCCTAATACAGGTTTATTAGGGCAAAACCAATAATACTATAATGCATTTATAGTAGTCTGTGTATATAGTTTGTAAATTCACATTAATAGAGAACCAGTTCAAGAGATCAATAATGTAGTGGAACCATTCAGTACTAAATTAAGTTTAAGAATTCTGAACAAATGATTTTAAACCAATAGTAAGTAACAATCCTAACAGCAAACTAGAGAATAACCATTATAACAATTATGGAAGCTACACTATTCTAGCTTCATTATGAGAAAGTGTAAATCTGATGATCCATCTTGTTTTGCTGTCAATCAGCGCCCACTTATCCAGGGCTATTCTCTGATCTAGGATGCTCCTTCTGAGTTTGTCTTTGCCCCTCAGGAAGAATTGAAGCTTTAGAAGGTATTTCTATTCACATCATGTTGTATAAGTCTGGTAGATTCTTATCAGATTGTAGTGTAGCTTGTTTTTTCATCCTTAATAGCGTCAATTCTGACAGGAAATCCCCATCTGTAAGGTATGTTTTTTGGTCTTAATACTTCAGTTATATATTGAAGAGCTCTCCTCTTTTGTAAGGTGGTGGGGTTAAGGTCTGGAAAAAACATAATTTATGCTTACCTGATAAATTTATTTCTCTTGTAGTGTATTCAGTCCACGGGTCATCCATTACTTATGGGATATATTCCCTTCCCAACAGGAAGTTGCAAGAGGATCACCCAAGCAGAGCTGCTATATAGCTCATCCCCTCACATGTCATATCCAGTCATTCGACCGAAACAAGACAAGAAAGGAGAAACCATAGGGTGCAGTGGTGACTGGAGTTTTAATTAAAATGTAGATCTGCCTCAAAAAAGACAGGGCGGGCCATGGACTGAAAACACTACAAGAGAAATAAATTTATCAGGTAAGCATAAATTATGTTTTCTCTTGTTAAGTGTATTCAGTCCACGGGTCATCCATTACTTATGGGATACCAATACCAAAGCTAAAGTACATGGATGATGGGAGGGACAAGGCAGGAACTTTAAACGGAAGGAACCACTGCCTGTAGAACCTTTCTCCCAAAAACAGCCTCCGAAGAAGCAAAAGTGTCAAATTTGTAAAATTTTTAAAAGGTATGAAGCGAAGACCAAGTCGCAGCCTTGCAAATCTGTTCAACAGAGGCCTCATTCTTAAAGGCCCAGGTGGAAGCCACAGCTCTAGTGGAATGAGCTGTAATTCTTTCAGGAGGCTGCTGTCCAGCAGTCTCATAGGCTAAACGTATTATGCTACGAAGCCCAAAAGGAGAGAGAGGTAGCCGAAGCTTTTTGACCTCTCCTCTGACCAGAATAAACGACAAACAGGGAAGAAGTTTGACGAAAATCTTTAGTTGCCTGTAAATAGAACTTCAGGGCACGGACTACGTCCAGATTGTGCAAAAGTCGTTCCTTCTTTGAAGAAGGATTAGGACATAATGATGGAACAACAATCTCTTGATTGATATTCCTGTTAGAAACTATCTTAGGCAAGAACCCAGGTTTAGTACGCAGAACTACCTTGTCTGAATGGAAAATCAGATAAGGAGAATCACAATGTAAGGCAGATAACTCAGAGACTCTTTGAGCCGAGGAAATAGCCATCAAAAACAGAACTTTCCAAGATAAAAGCTTAATATCAATGGAATGAAGGGGTTCAAACGGAACACCTTGAAGAACTTTAAGAACTAAGTTTAAGCTCCACGGCGGAGCAACAGTCTTAAACACAGGCTTAATCCTAGCCAAAGCCTGACAAAAAGCCTGAACGTCTGGAACTTCTGCCAGACGTTTGTGTAAAAGAATAGACAGAGCAGAAATCTGTCCCTTTAACGAACTAGCAGATAAGCCCTTTTCTAAACCCTCTTGTAGAAAAGACAATATCCTAGGAATCCTAACCTTACTCCATGAGTAACTCTTGGATTCGCACCAATATAAATATTTACGCCATATCTTATGGTAAATTTTTCTGGTAACAGGTTTTCGAGCCTGTATTAAGGTATCAATAACCGACTCCGAGAAGCCACGCTTTGATAGGATCAAGCGTTCAATCTCCATGCAGTCAGCCTCAGAGAAATTAGATTTGGATGGTTGAAAGGACCCTAAATTAGAAGGTCCTTCCTCTGAGGCAGAGACCATGGTGGACAGGACGACATGTCCACTAGGTCTGCATACCAGGTCCTGCGTGGCCACGCAGGCGCTATCAGAATCACTGATGCTCTCTCCTGTTTAATCTTGGCAATCAGTCGAGGTAGCAGCGGAAATGGTGGAAACACATAAGCCATGTTGAAAACCCAAGGGGCTGCTAGAGCATCTATCAGCGCCGCTCCCGGGTCCCTGGACCTGGATCCGTAACAAGGAAGCTTGGCGTTCTGGCGAGACGCCATGAGATCCAGTTCTGGTTTGCCCCAACGATGAATCAGTTGAGCGAAGACCTCCGGATGAAGTTCCCACTCCCCCGGATGAAAAGTCTGGCGACTTAGAAAGTCCGCCTCCCAGTTCTCCATGCCTGGGATGTAGATCGCTGACAGGTGGCAAGAGTGAGACTCTGCCCAGCAAATTATCTTTGAGACTTCTAACATCGCTAGGGAACTCCTGGTTCCCCCTTGATGGTTGATGTAAGCCACAGTCGTGATGTTGTCCGACTGAAATCTGATGAACCTCAGTATTGCTAACTGAGGCCAAGCTAGAAGAGCATTGAATATTGCTCTCAACTCCAGAATATTTATTGGGAGGAGTTTCTCCTCCTGAGTCCACAATCCCTGAGCCTTCAGGGAGTTCCAGACTGCGCCCCAACCTAGAAGGCTGGCATCTGTTGTTACAATCGTCCAATCTGGCCTGCGAAAGGTCATCCCCTTGGACAGATGGACCCGAGAAAGCCACCAGAGAAGAGAATCTCTGGTCTCTTGATCCAGATTTAGTAGAGGGGACAAATCTGAGTAATCCCCATTCCACTGACTTAGCATGCATAATTGCAGTGGTCTGAGATGCAGGCGCGCAAATGGTACTATGTCCATTGCCGCTACCATTAAGCCGATTACTTCCATGCACTGAGCTACTGACGGGCGTGGAATGGAATGAAGGACACGGCAAGCATTCAGAAGCTTTTATAACCTGGACTCCGTCAGGTAAATCTTCATCTCTATAGAATCTATAAGAGTCCCCAGGAAGGGAACTCTTGTGAGTGGTAATAGAGAACTCTTTTCCACGTTCACCTTCCACCCATGCGACCTCAGAAATGCCTGAACTATCTCTGTATGAGACTTGGCAATTTGAAAACTTGATGCTTGTATCAGAATGTCGTCTAGGTACGGAGCCACCGATATGCCTCGTGGTCTTAGCACCGCCAGAAGTGAGCCCAGAACCTTTGTAAAAATTCTTGGGGCCGTAGCTAACCCAAAGGGAAGAGCTACAAACTGGTAATGCCTGTCTAGAAAGGCAAATCTTAGGTACCGATAATGATCTTTGTGAATCAGTATGTGAAGGTAGGCATCCTTTAAGTCCACTGTGGTCATGTATTGACCCTCTTGGATCATGGGTAGGATGGTTCGAATAGTTTCCATTTTGAATGATGGAACTCTTAGGAATTTGTTTAAGATTTTTAGGTCCAAGATTGGTCTGAAGGTTCCCTCTTTCTTGGGAACCACAAACAGATTTGAGTAAAATCCTTGCCCTTGTTCCGTCCGCGGAACTGGGTGGATCACCCCCATTACTAAGAGGTCTTGTACACAGCGTAGAAATGCCTCTTTCTTTATTTGGTTTGCTGATAACCTTGAAAGATGAAATCTCCCTTGTGGAGGAGAAGCTTTGAAGTCCAGAAGATATCCCTGAGATATGATCTCCAACGCCCAGGGATCCTGGACATCTCTTGCCCAAGCCTGGGCTAAGAGAGAAAGTCTGCCCCCCACTAGATCCGTTTCCGGATAGGGGGCCCTCTCTTCATGCTGTCTTAGGGGCAGAAGTAGGTTTTCTGGCCTGCTTGCCCTTGTTCCAGGACTGGTTAGCTTTCCAGCCCTGTCTGTAACGAGCAACAGTTCCTTCCTGTTTTGGAGCGGAGGAAGTTGATGCTGCTCCTGCCTTGAAGTTACGAAAGGCACGAAAATTAGACTGTTTGGCCTTTGATTTGGCCCTGTCCTGAGGAAGAGTATGACCCTTACCTCCAGTAATGTCAGCAATAATTTCTTTCAAGCCGGGCCCGAATAAGGTCTGCCCTTTGAAAGGAATATTAAGCAATTTAGATTTAGAAGTCACGTCAGCTGACCAGGATTTAAGCCATAGCGCTCTGCGCGCCTGGATGGCGAATCCGGAGTTCTTAGCCGTTAGTTTGGTTAAATGTACAACGGCATCAGAAACAAATGCGTTAGCTAGCTTAAGTGCTTTAAGCTTGTCCATAATCTCATCCAATGGAGCTGTGCGAATGGCCTCTTCCAGAGACTCAAACCAGAATGCCGCAGCAGCAGTGACAGGCGCAATGCATGCAAGGGGCTGTAAGATAAAACCTTGTTGAACAAACATTTTCCTCCACCGGGATAGTGGTACGCTTAGCTAAAGTAGAAACTGCTCCCTCCACCTTAGGGACCGTCTGCCATAAGTCTCGTGTGGTGGCGTCTATTGGAAACATTTTCCTAAATATCGGAGGAGGGGAAAAGGGCACACCGGGTCTATCCCACTCCTTACTAATAATCTCTGTAAGCCTTTTAGGTATAGGAAAAACGTCAGTACACACCGGCACCGCATAGTATCTATCCAGCCTACATAATTTCTCTGGAATTGCAACTGTGTTACAATCATTCAGAGCCGCTAATACCTCCCCTAGCAATACACAGAGGTTCTCAAGCTTAAATTTGAAATTAGAAATCTCTGAATCCGGTCTCCCTGGATCAGATCCGTCACCCACAGAATGAAGCTCTCCGTCCTCATGTTCTGCAAATTGTGACGCAGTATCGGACATGGCTCTCACATCATCAGCGCGCTCTGTCCTTAACCCAGAGCTATCGCGCTTGCCTCTTAATTCTGGCAATTTAGATAATACCTCTGTCATAACAGTAGCCATGTCTTGCAAAGTGATTTGTATGGGCCTCTCTGATGTACTTGGCGCCACAATATCACGCGCCTCCTGAGCGGGAGGCGAAGGTACTGACACGTGAGGAGAGTTAGTCGGCATAACTTCCCCCTCGTTGTCTGGTGATAATTTCTTTACAGATAAAGACTGTCACAGTTGAAATAACAATGAACCAAATCAGTTATAGCAACCAAATTTTCACAGTAAATGTATTAAGTTAGCAAAGTATTGCACCCACTAGCAAATGGATGATTAACCCCTTAATACCCAAAACGGATAATCAATTTAACAATTAACGTTTTTATCACAGTCAAACACACTGTCACAGGTCTGCTGTGACTGATTACCTCCCTCAAAATGAATTTTGAAGACACCTGAGCCCTCTAGAGACGTCCTGGATCAAGGAGGAAGAAGCAGGAAGACTGTGACTGAATTTTTACCGCGCAAAAAGGGCTAAAATAGGCCCCTCCCACTCATATTACAACAGTGGGAAAACTCAGTTAACCGTTTCTATGCAGAAATATACGTCAGCCATGTGGAAAAAATCATGCCCCAAAAAGATTTATCAACAAAGTAACTCACAAAAATGAATAACATGCCAGTAACCGTTTTAAACATACATTTTAAAGGTTATGTAGTGTTATCAATAAGCCTGCTACCAGTCGCTTCTACTGCAGTTAAGGCTCATACATTACTTCAGTATTAACAGTATTTTCTTAGTCAAATTCCATTCCTTAGAAAATTACTTTACTGCACATACATTCATGAGCCTGATACCAGTCGCTACTACTGCATTTAAGGCTGTACTTACATTACATCGGTATCAGCAGTATTTTCTTAGTCAATTCCATTCCTTAGAAAAATATTTTACTGCACATACCTCATCTGCAGGGGACCCCGCATGCTATTCCCTTTCTGAAGTTACCCCACTCCTCAGAATGTGCGAGAACAGCCAGTGGATCTTAGTTACTTCTGCTAAGATCATAGAAAACACAGGCAGATTCTTCTTCTAAATACTGCCTGAGAGAAAAACAGCACACTCCGGTGCCATTTAAATACAAACTCCACACTCCTCTCACGACCTTCCTACTATGTTGAGAGTTGCAAGAGAATGACTGGATATGACATGTGAGGGGAGGAGCAATATAGCAGCTCTGCTTGGGTGATCCTCTTGCAACTTCCTGTTGGGAAGGGAATATATCCTATAAGTAATGGATGACCCGTGGACTTAATACACTTAACAAGAGAAATCTGGAGATCTTTGTGCTTGTATCTTAGGAGTTTAATGGTTACATCACGAGGAGGAGCTTTTGATTGAGGCTTTTCCTATGAGGAAAACGTCAAATACAGTTTAGCACTGTACGGTTTTATAGAATACATCAATATTTGACATGTAACTGTTTTCTTAGGATAGCCTTTTGCATGTCCCAGACATTTTTTCATTCTTTAACAGTCACTGTCTTTACCACCTATATTGGAAGTTTACTCCATGAATCCACAACCCTTTCTGTAAAAAAATGCTTCCTCACATTTTTCCTGAATTTTCTACCCTGTTTGGGTTTTTCTTTTTTGTGGAAAATTATTTTAGCTTCCACTTTAGTCCCTTCATATATTTTAAGGTTTGTATTATGTCATCTCTTTCCCTTCTCTCCTCTAAACTATACATATTTAAATCAAATAGTCTTTCTTTGTATTTTTTATATTTTAGACCATGTACCATTGAGACTATGGGGACTATTTATTATGTGTCTGTCCGACATGATCCGATCAGCGGATCATATCTGACAGACAACGCTGAATGCAGAGAGCAATACGCTTTCCGCGATCAGCATTGCACCAGAAGTTCTTGTGAACTGCTGGTGCAACGCCACCCCCTGCAGATTCGCAGGGGGTGTCAATCAACCCAATCGTATTCGATCGGGTTGAATTGCAGCAATGTCTGTCAGCCTCCTCAGAGCAGGCGGACAGGTTATGGAGCAGCGGTCTTTAGACCGCTGCTCCATAACTTGTGTTTCTGTAGAGTCTGAAGGCTCGCCAGAAACACGGCCCTTCAAGCTCCATACGGAGCTTGATAAATGGGCCCCCATGGGGCCAATTTATTAAGGCCCGTATTCAGCCTTATGCAGCTGTTCATGCGCGAGCCTTTAGGCTCGCCGGAAACAGGAGTTAAGAAGAAGCGGTCTTAATAAGACAGTATACACTAATTTTCATATAACTGCATGCAATAGACACTACTATACAGAATAAGATGCACAGATACTGATATAAAAATCCAGTATAAAACTGTTAAAAAACTTACTTAGAAGCTTTCAATTTAGCTCTGTTGAAAAGGTAGCTGGAAAGCCCACTGCAAGTGGAAAATAAGACACTCCCCCTCCCCCTTCTTTTGCATATGAAAATACCCTTTACACAAACAGGAGCAAGTTGGAGTATCGATCTTACAGTATTCTCATAAAACTTTGGGGCTTGGTTAGAAAAAAATGAGTGTATAATGTCCCTTTAAGACCACTGCTCCTTAACTCGTCTGCCACCTCTGAGGCGGCGGACAGCAATCAGCCCGATCGGATAGATTGACACCCCCTGCTAGCAGCCAATTGACTTCGAATCTGCAGGAGGCGGTATTGCACAAGCATTTCACAAGGAATGCTTGTGAAATGATAAATGCAGACAGCGTATGCTGTCAGCATTTATCGATGTAGGGCGGACATGATCCGCTACAGTGAATCATATCCACCCTAACATGATAAATCGGCCCCTATAATTGGTCTTTTTTGGATCCTATATGCATAATTTTGCTCTTGCTAATATTACATTTTAGATACTATTTATTTGCCCAGTTCTCTAGTTTTTTAATATCGCTGCTCATTATGCTCCATTAACTGAAACCCTCTGCCTTCTATCCTTAAAGGGACAGTATACACTCATTTTCATATAACTGTATGTAATAGACACTACTATAAAGAATAAGATGCACAGATACTGATATAAAAATCCAGTATAAAATGGTTTAAAAATGTACTTAGAAGCTTTCAGTTTAGCTCTGTTGAAAAGGTAGTTGGAAAGCCCACTGCAAGTGGGAAATAACACACTCCCCCCCCTCCCCCTTCTTTTGCATATGAAAAGACCCTTTACACAAACAGGAGCAAGCTGGAGAAGGTAGCTGACGGTATTCAAATAAAACTTTGGGGTTTGGTTAGGAGTCTGAAAATCAGAGCAATATTATTTAAAAATAAGCAAAATGATACATTTTTAAAAAAAAAAACAACTTTATGGGCTTTATAAATAGATCATCTACAAAACAGTTATGCAAAGAAAAAATGAGTGTATAATGGCCCTTTAAGCCATCATTTTGCCCACTTAAAGGGACATAATACTCATTTGCTAAATCACTTGAAAGTGATGCATCATAACTGTAAAAAGCTGACATGAGTAAGTGCTCTGTAAACAGTTATACTACAGCTGATGTAAAACTGCAAGTTGGAAAAAAAATAGCCAATCTCATGAGATTTCATAGTAAACTGAATAGAAAAATAACATGACTGTGACTGCACATGCCAGATTCACACTCCCTTGCAAGTCCGAAGACTAGAATCCTGATTGGCTGCTCAAAGTCTCTTTACAGTGGGGTGTGAATACTTAGGAAATTTAGGGGTAAACTATAATATATAGAGATGTTCAGGTGATATTTTCTAGTCGGCTTTTTACAGCTATGCTGCAACACTTTCAAGTGCTTCAGCATTTGGGTATTATGTCCCATTAACAATCATAGGATCTACTCCAAGGCAATACATTTTGGGCCAGATTACCAGTGGAGCACTAACTGTTACGCGCAACCGAAAAGGGGTTCATCGCAGGTGTTTGTGTGCATCGAGTTGTTCGCTCGTATTACAAGTTGACAGTAAACACGATTGCTTGATCGCCATTGAAGCTAACGCTCGTCGGGAAAGCACATCCTCAGAGTCTGGTAACTATTTCACAAACCAAAAAAGTGTCACAAAACACATGAAAAATACATAGTTACACACATAATAATACTATCTAATAAAAATAATTAAAAAAAATATTGCACAAAAAAGTTATAAGGGCTCATAGATATGAGGTCTCAGATGTTAGAAAAAAAAGGCAGGCAAAGGGCTTTAACAGAGATACATACATATAAATGTCTAAAAATGAATATATATATATATATATATATATGTGTGTGTACATACGTATTTATAGGCATATATACACATATAAACACACAAATACATATGTATACACATATAAACATATATATAAGTGCATTGGAGCCCTTTGCAGTTAAGCAGATGAAAACATGAAAAAGCATATTTATGCAATATTCATTTTTAATAAAGTGTTATACTGTGTATTTACTGTAATTATTTCACATTCCAATGTTATGCACATAGCAAAGTATGTTTTATGTAGTTATAGATATTTCTATATATATCTATTCTGTATATATCTATACCTATATAAAAACATATATATATATATATATATATATATATATATATGTGTGTGTGTGTATAAATATATATATATATATAGTTGTGCAAAAAAACATCAGATGTATGTAGAAATATGCATTTATGAATAAATATAACATTCTGCTATGTGAAGAGCATTGGAATGTGAAATATCCATATTTTCCTGTCGGGTTTGAGAATATGCGATCAGGTTAGACTTCAGCATTGACTTCTGTGGGAGAATACATTATCACGCGCACGATATTCTAAGTTCGTCTTTTTACGTGTGTCGGGTTAACGTGAGAGCTAAAACATTTTACTTTTCAACTTGAAATACGAGCAGTACCCAACACACACACAAAAACCTTACTTTTAGCAGAGTTAACGGTCGAGCGAGAGCATTTAATACCACTCCACTTGTAATCTGGACCTTTGTAAATAAGTTTGTTGTGTGGGACAGTGTCAAATGCTTTGCTAAAGTCTAGATACATGACATCTATTGCTCCTCCCTGGTCTATTAAATTAGTTACATGGTCAAAGAAATCAATAAGATTAGTCTGACATGATCTTCCAGCAGTGAAACCATGTTGTCCTTTGTCTTCTAAGTTGTTTGCCTGAAGATAAGACACAAGTCTTTCATTTAAAAGAGTTTCCATTAATTTCCCTGCTATTGAGGTCAAACTGAATAGCCTATAGTTATTAGAATTTTCCATACTACCCTTTTTATGAAGATGCACTACATTAGCAATTTTCCAGTTTTCTGGGACACCTCCTATTAAAAGTGACTGATTAAATAAATCAGCTAATGGAGTAGCTATCACAGATCGAAGTTCTCTTAGAACTCTTGAGTGAATATTATCTGGACCCATAGACTTATTTACTTTTATTTTTTAGAAAGCCTTTGGAACCTTTTTATCTGTAAAAAGAGGAGTACTGCCCACCTTATTATTTAAAGTAACATCCCTTAATAGAATTTCACTATGTTTACAATCTGTTGTGAAGAGTGATCAAACGTCACGATTTAGACAGTTTGCTATTTGTTTATCACCTCCCACTACTCTATCATACTTAGTCTTACTATCCCTCCCCTAGTTTTTATTTTTTCACTGATATATCTAAAGAAGGTTTTGTCTCCATTTTTTACTGATTGTGCTATTCGCTCTTCTGCATCAGCTTTAGCCTTTCTGACAGTTTTTTTTTATAGACTGTCTTAACTGCATATACTACTTTTCTTGAAAACCATATTGGTATTCTTTTGCAAACAAGCCTAATAATCGGCTAGATTTAGAGTTTGGCGTTAGCCGTCAAAACCAGCGTTAGGAGCTGGTTTTGGGCTACCGCTGGTATTTAGAGTCAGTCAGGAAAGGGTCTAACGCTCACTTTGCAGCCGCGACTTTTCCATACCGCAGATCCCCCTACGCCATTTGCGTATCCTTTCTTTTCAATGGGATCTTTCTAACGCTGGTATTTAGAGTTGTGGCTGAAGTGAGCGTTAGAAATCTAACGACAAGACTCCAGCCGCAGCAAAAAGCCAGGAGTTAAGAGCTTTCTGGGCTAACGCCGGTTCATAAAGCTCTTAACTACTGTGCTCTAAAGTACACTAACACCCATAAACTACCTATGTACCCCTAAACCGAGGTCCCCCCACATCGGTGCCACTCTATTAAATTTTTTAACCCCTAATCTGCCAACCGCACACCGCCGCCACCTACGTTATCCCTATGTACCCCTAATCTGCTGCCCCTAACACCGCCGAGACCTACATAATATTTATTAACCCCTAATCTGCCGCCCCCAACGTCGCCTCCACCTACCTACAATTATTAACCCCTAATCTGCCGACCGGACCTCACCGCTACTCTAATAAATGTATTAACCCCTACAGCTAAGTCTAACCCTAACACTAACACCTTCCTAAGTTAAATATAATTTAAATCTAACTAAATAAATTAACTCTTATTAAATAAATTATTCCTATTTAAAGCTAAATACTTACCTGTAAAATAAATCCTAATATAGCTACAATATAAATTATAATTATATTGTAGCTATTTTAGGATTAATATTTATTTTACAGGCAACTTTGTATTTATTTTAGCCAGGTACAATAGCTATTAAATAGTTAATAACTATTTAATAACTACCTAGTTAAAATAATTACAAAATTACCTGTAAAATAAATCCTAACCTAAGTTACAATTAAACCTAACACTACACTATCAATAAATTAATTAAATAAAATACCTACAATTATCTACAATTACACCTAACACTACACTATCAATAAATTAATTAAATACAATACCTACAAATAAATACAATTAAATAAACTAACTAAAGTACAAAAAATAAAAAAGAACTAAGTTACAAGAAATAAAAAAATATTTACAAACATTAGAAAAATATTACAACAATTTTAAGCTAATTACACCTACTCTAAGCCCCCTAATAAAATAACAAAGCCCCCCAAAATAAAAAAATGCCCTACCCTATTCTAGAATACAAATAGAAAAGCTCTTTTACCTTACCAGCCCTTAAAAGGGCCTTTTGCGGGGCATGCCCCAAAGAATTCAGCTCTTTTGCCTGTAAAAAAAAAACATACAATACCCCCCCAACATTACAACCCACCACCCACATACCCCTAATCTAACCCAAACCCCCCTTAAATAAACCTAACACTAAGCCCCTGAAGATCTTCCTACCTTGGGCGCGATCCGATATCGATCGCAGTTTGCGGCGCAAGCGAGGGAACCGGCGTCGCCCGCAGTTTCAGCTCGCAACTCAAGCCATCCCATATAGGTCGCCGTCAGATGCTAACGTGCCGTAAGTCTCACAAACCAGCGATGTCCAGAAATCTGCGTAAGTACAAATTTCTGGCGTCGCCAGTGACTTGCGCCACGTTAGAAACTGCCGGTGCCTATAAAACCTGACTAAAGTTTAAAACACCCGCACTGTCTAACACGCCTCCCTAACATAGCCCGCACTGTCTAACACGCCTCCCTAACATAGCCCGCACTGTCTAACCCTCTATCCGCTATCCCCCCTCACTAGCCTAACAATAAAAATGCTATTAACCCCTAAACCGCCGCTCCTTTACCCCGCCGCAACCTAATAAAATTATTAACCCCTAAACCGCCGCTCCTTTACCCCGCCGCAACCTAATAAAATTATTAACCCCTAAACCGCCGCTCCTGTACCCCGCCGCCAGCTATATTATATCTATAACCCCCTAAAGTGAGCCCCTAACACCGCCGCCATCTATATTAAAATTATTAACCCCTAATGTAAGCCCCTTACACCGCCGCCATCTCTATTAAAATGATTAACCCCTAATTTAATCTACCTACCCCGCCGCCAGCTATATTATCTATATGAACCCTAAGTATATTATAGTTAATATAGTTATTACATTATATATATTAACTATATTAACCCTAATTATATTAGGGTTAATATAGTTAATATAGTTACTATAGTATTTATATTAACTATATTAACTCTATCTAACCCTAACACCCCTAACTAAATTTATATTAAATTAATCTAATTCATTTATAAACTAAAATATTCCTATTTAAATCTAAATACTTACCTATAAAATAAACCCTAAGATAGCTACAATATAATTAATAATTACATTGTAGCTATGTTAGGGTTAATATTTATTTTACAGGTAAATTGTTAATTATTTTAACTAGGTATAATAGATATTAAATAGTTATTAACTATTTAATATCTACCTAGTTAAAATAATTACCCAATTACCTGTAAAATAAATCCTAACCTAAGTTACAAATACACCTACACTATCAATAAATTTAATAAACTACTAACATCTATCTAAAAATACAATTAAATTAACTAAACTAAATTACAAAAAATAAAAAAAAGATTACAAGATATTTAAGCTAATTACACCTATTCTAAGCCCCCTAATAAAATAATAAACCCCCAAAATAAAAAAAATTCCCTGCCCTATTCTAAATTCAACAAATTTCAAAGCTCTTTACCTTACCAGCCCTTAAAAGGGCCTTTTGTGGGGCATGCCCCAAAGAATTCAGCTCTTTTGCATACAACAAATACAATACCCCCCCCCATTACAACCCACCACCCACATACCCCTATTCTAAACCCACCCAAACCCCCCTTAAAAAAGCCTAACACTACCCCCCTGAAGATCTCCCTACCTTGTCTTCACCACACCGGGCCGAACTCCTGATCCGATCCGGGCGATGTCTTCCTCCAAGCGGCAAAGAAGAATTCTTCCTCCGGCGATGTCTTCCTCCAAGCGGCAAAGAAGAATTCTTCCTCCGGCGACGTCTTCCTCCAAGTGGCAGCAAAGTCTTCATTCTTCCGGCGGCATCTTCAATCTTCTTTCTTCGCTCCGCCGCCGCGGAGCATCCATCCCGGCCGACTGCTGAACTTGGAATGATGTACCTTTAAATGACGTCATCCAAGATGGCGTCCGCCGAATTCCGATTGGCTGATAGGATTCTATCAGCCAATCGGAATTAAGTTAAAAAAATCTGATTGGCTGATTGAATCAGCCAATCAGATTCAAGTTCAATCCGATTGGCTGATCCAATCAGCCAATCAGATTGAGCTCGCATTCTATTGGCTGTTCCGATCAGCCATGGGGGGGGGGGGGTATTGTATTTGTTGTATGCAAAAGAGCTGAATTCTTTGGGGCATGCCCCACAAAAGGCCCTTTTAAGGGCTGGTAAGGTAAAGAGCTTTGAAATTTGTTGAATTTAGAATAGGGCAGGGAATTTTTTTTATTTTGGGGGTTTATTATTTTATTAGGGGGCTTAGAATAGGTGTAATTAGCTTAAATATCTTGTAATTTTTTTTTATTTTTTGTAATTTAGTGTTTGTTTTTTTTGTAATTTAGTTTAGTTAATTTAATTGTATTTTTAGATAGATGTTAGTAGTTTATTAAATTTATTGATAGTGTAGGTGTATTTGTAACTTAGGTTAGGATTTATTTTACAGGTAATTGGGTAATTATTTTAACTAGGTAGATATTAAATAGTTAATAACTATTTAATATCTATTATACCTAGTTAAGATAATTAACAATTTACCTGTAAAATAAATATTAACCCTAACATAGCTACAATGTAATTATTAATTATATTGTAGCTATCTTAGGGTTTATTTTATAGGTAAGTATTTAGATTTAAATAGGAATATTTTAGTTTATAAATGAATTAGATTAATTTAATATAAATTTAGTTAGGGTTAGATAGAGTTAATATAGTTAATATAAATACTATAGTAACTATATTAACTATATTAACCCTAATATAATTAGGGTTAATATAGTTAATATATATAATGTAATACCTATATTAACTATAATATACTTAGGGTTAATATAGATAATATAGCTGGCGGCGGGGTAGGTAGATTAAATTAGGGGTTAATCATTTTAATAGAGATGGCGGCGGTGTAAGGGGCTTACATTAGGGGTTAATAATTTTAATATAGATGGCGGCGGTTTTAGAGGCTCACAGTAGGGGGTTAGTTTATGTAGATGGCGGCGGGGTCCGGGAGTGGCGGTTTAGGGGGTAATAACTTTATTAGGGATTTCGGGGGGGGGGGGGGATCGCGGTTGACAGGGAGATAGACATTGCGCATGCGTTAGGTGTTAGGTTTATTTTAGCAGATCGCGGTTGACAGGGAGATAGACATTGCGCATGCGTTAGGTGTTAGGTTTATTTTCTAGTTAGTTTAGGGAGTTACGGGGCTCCAATAGTCAGCGTAAGGCTTCTTACGGCTGCTTTTTGTGGCGAGGTGAAAATGGAGTAAGTTTTCTCCATTTTCGCCACGTAAGTCCTTACGCTGCATATTGGATACCAAACTGCGCGGGTTTGGTATACCTGCCTATGGCCCAAAAAACTGCGGGCGACGGCAGAAATATACGGGCGTAACTTCTAGGTTACGCCGTATATGTGATACCAAATCCGCGCAAATATTGGCGTCGCCGGCTTTTGCGGGCGACGCTTTATATCGGATCGACCCCCTTATCTTCACCACGCCGGGTATCACCGATCGGTCCAGGCTCCGAAGTCTTCATCCAAGCCCAAGCGGGGGCTGAAGACGTCCATCCTCCGGCTGAAGTCTTGATCCAAGCGGCGGCTGAAGAAGTCCATCATCGGGCAGAAGTCTTCATCCTATCCGGGCAGAAGAGGAGATCCGGACCGGTAGACATCTTCATCCAAGCGGCATCTTCTATCTTCTTCCATCCGACGACGAGCGGCTCCATCTTCAAGACCTCCGGCGCGGATCCATCCTCTTCTTCCGACGTCCTAACACAGAATGAAGGTTCCTTTAAGGGACGTCATCCAAGATGGCGTCCCTCGAATTCCGATTGGCTGATAGGATTCTATCAGCCAATTGGAATTAAGGTAGGAAAAATCTGATTGGCTGATTGAATCAGCTAATCAGATTCAAGTTCAATCCGATTGGCTGATCCGATCCGATTGGCTGATCAAATGTTTTTTTTATATTTTGTAACTTAGTTCTTTTCTTATTTTTTGTACTTTAGTTAGTTTATTTAATTGTATTTATTTGTAGGTATTGTATTTAATTAATTTATTGATAGTGTAGTGTTAGGTTTAATTGTAACTTAGGTTAGGATTTATTTTACAGGTAATTTTGTAATTATTTTAACTAGGTAACTATTAAATAGTTATTAACTATTTAATAGCTATTGTACCTGGTTAAAATAAATACAAAGTTGCCTGTAAAATAAATATTAATCCTAAAATAGCTACAATATAATTATAATTTATATTGTAGCTATATTGGGGTTTATTTTACAGGTAAGTATTTAGCTTTAAATAGGAATAATTTATTTAATAAGAGTTAATTTATTTAGTTAGATTTAAATTATATTTAACTTAGGGGGGTGTTAGTGTTAGGGTTAGACTTAGCTTTAGGGGTTAATACATTTATTAGAGTAGCGGCGAGGTCCGGTCGGCAGATTAGGGGTTAATAATTGTAGGTAGGTGGAGGCAACGTTGGGGGCGGCAGATTAGGGGTTAATAAATATAATATAGGGGTCGGCGGTGTTAGGGGCAGCAGATTAGGGGTAGATAGGGATAATGTAGGTTGCGACGGTGTACGGAGCGGCAGATTAGGGGTTAAAAAAAATATGCAGGTGTCAGCGATAGCAGGGGCGGCAGATTAGGGGTTAATAAGTGTAAGGTTAGGGGTGTTTAGACTCGGGGTACATGTTAGAGTGTTAGGTGCAGACTTAGAAACTGTTTCCCCATAGGAAACAATGGGGCTGCGTTAGGAGCTGAACGCTACTTTTTTGCAGGTGTTAGGTATTTTTTCAGCTCAAACTGCCCCATTGTTTCCTATGGGGGAATCGTGCACAAGCACGTTTTTGAAGCTGGCCGCGTCCGTAAGCACCGCTAGTATTGAGAGTTGCAGTGCTGGTAAATTATGCTCTACGCTCCTTTTTTGGAGCCTAACGCAGCCATTCTGTGAACTCTAAATACCAGCGGTATTTAAAAGGTGCAGGGGAAAAAAAGCCAGCGTTAGCTACGCGGGTGGTTACCGACAAAACTCTAAATCTAGCCGAATGTGTTTAGTTGTATCTAAAATAGCATTCTTAAAATACTCAGACTATTCCTGAGCTCCTGTAATCTGTCATCCCTTTCATAGAATAATGTAGATATTTGCCCATGTAAGAAATATCAGCCTTTTTAAAATCTAAAACTTTTTTTTACTTTGGTCGCACAATACCTTTGCCTGAATATAAAACCATCCAGACTGATGATCACTAGAGCCTTAAGATAAAATATCACTGTTTGTAAGCACTACATCTAATATAGCTGCTTTACATGTTGGTTCTTTTACCAGTTGTTCAAGAGATTCCCCTTGCAAAGATTCCAGTATACACTTCTAGTTGATTTAGCAACTGGTACCTCCCAGTCTACATCAGGCATATTAATGTCCCCACTACTATAACCTTGCCCTTCATTGCAATTTTTGTGATTTCATTAGTTAATATTTGATCTAATAATAATTCCTATGAGCAGTAGCACCTAACCTCTCTCAAAACTCCTTTTTCGTCATCTATATGTACATTTCTTAAAATCGAGTCACCTATTTACAAGTCTTACAGAAATGTATGTTTGCCGTTGTTACCTTGGTTTTTTTATTTTCAGATTCAGACACCCGAAAATCATACTTGCCTGTTACACTAAGTACTAGAAGCTGTGCTCTCTATCACAGGTGCCAGCAGTAAAAGCATCATATGAGTTTTTCAAAGGCAGAGGCACCCTTCCTGAGCCAATAGTTGTCCATCTCCCTTTTCTTAGTATCTGTGGTAGAGGGGTAATATTTATTATATAAAGGGCTGCAACCAATGATTATTCTTATAATCGATTAGTTGGCCTATTATTTTTTCGATTAATCGGATAAAAAAAAAAATAAGATTACTTAATTACTTCCTAAAGAAGTAAACAATAAAGGTATTAATGTCCTATCATCATATACAGGAGTTTATATAATGCTCCTTACAATTGATCTGACACATCTGTATATATATATATATATATATATATATATATATATATATATATACACACCGTATATATCAATATATATCAACAAACAATAGAAGGATAAGCACTAATGATAAAAAGTAAAAAAAAAAAAAGTGAATCTGAAAAAATGCACGAGACTAGGGTAAACTCCTACCTACATACCCCGAAAATAATATAAATATCAATATATGTCTCTGGACTAAAAATGAATCAATGTAAAGAGGAAATGCACTCCAAATGAATTTGCATCAAAATTTAATAAGTTTAATAGATGGACAAAACATAAATGCAAAATAAATATCCTAAATTAAATCCATAAACAAACAAAGATACAGACAAACAAACATATACAAAAAGAAAAAAACTGGGTGTCCCCAGTTACCAAAGAGCAAACAACATGTGGATGTCAGACCCTAAATCGGAGAAAATGAGCCAGTCCCATGAAATTTTAAAGAAATATCATGCAATGTAAATGAATGATTAAAGCCATGGGTATACTAAAGTAAAATGCAAGCATAGGATGATAAGCAGGATGAGGCAGTTCAAGCAATTATAGCAGTTCATGCAAATATGACAGCGTGGTTTGTAAGTTGACAGTTGAAAAGGATTTCATGTAATGACATGCAATTTATGCGTATGTAGCAACGTAAAGTTCCAAGAAATATGGATAACGTAATGATAGTTCATGCATTCAGTATTGCTCAAAACATGTGGGTATGTTAAACTTTCATCAGTGTGAAACAAGTAAATACATACTAATAGAGTACACCGGCACTCCAGGACCAAAGTCCGCCAGTGAATGACAACTATGTTGCTGTAGTGCTCTATGAGCGATCTCCCTCAATCCGTGTAGGGTCACAGGAAGCTTGATACACACTGTCAAAGGAAAACATCCAAGTGTGGCAATGTAGTGCTGCGGTCTAAGCACAACAGGTAACAGGCTGTCAGCGATTCAAACCAGCATGCTTGCATCGAACTCCGTTAGCGTCTAACGTCACATCCACAACAGCAGGCAATGCGCGTTTCGGGCTCCGCCCTTCAACTTGGCCTGAAGTAATTGGGAAAGCCTCCTCCTTTTAAGGCATAATAGATGTGTATAGTAACGCCTCCCCAGCGTCACTATTTGAATTTCAGTGGTAGATAATAAAAATACTGCAAACATGTGCATAGAACAAGCAGCTAATATTCCAGATATAAATGATAATACAATACTAGTAGTTAACATCAAGAATATATTTTTTTCATTTAATGCAGGTAATAAATGATTACACAACGTATAACTACAATATGATCTACAAGTAAGTATGATCTAACAAGAGACCTCCTTCATCGCATAATATTTACAAAATCAGCAGTAAAAAATAAAATGAAAAATAAATATAGAGGAGAGCACAAGTGGAATGCCAACATGAACAAAACATAGTTTTAAATTTCAAAGGCAATACTCCTCATGCTGGTCCTACTAACCAAATTCTCTACTACTGCAATAAATGAGTTAAAATGAGCCACAGTCCCTAGAGAAATGTACCCCAAGTAATTTCCCTATTTAAGCCATAGGGAGCCATGGAATCCAATCTTTGGATCCATAATGCTTCTTTTTCGAATAACAATTTTTGCCTATTACCACCCCTCCTTAAAGGGCCCACACCATCTACGACTTGAAATTTGAGTTGGCTTTTATTGTGAACCAAGAGTGTGAAATGGTGGGCTACAGGAGCTGAAGGGTCAAGTTTGCCTATGGCTGTTTTTTTTGTGTTTAAATAATTTTTATTAGAATAGGGTTCACTAGGTTACAACAAATCAAAATGTAAATTCTTGACATCGTAAATATGTAAGCAATAATACAGTAATATCAGAATAAGCATTGTCAAACAACAGTAAACCAGTGGCCCAGCTTTTTTGTGGGTGGCGAGGGGGGGGGAGGTAGGATATAAGAGGGATAAACAAAGAGGGAAGTATAAAGACTGTTAGGAGAGGAAGGGGGAGAAAGGGGAGACATTCTGAGTTCAATGTGTTGAGCTGGTACTGCACATCTTAGTGATTTTCTCAAGGTGGTTTATGGGGATCGGAATGTGCACTCAAGGGAGCAGGAATCTGGGGTAGGGGAGGGGAGAGAATCAGGTCATACACTGACAAGTTTGTACATGTAGAATTAATAGCTTAAAGTGATGGTTTTATGTTCTTAACTAACAGCCAATAGTTTGCGTGTTTGCTTTTAAATGTTTAATTATTAGTACTTGGTTTTTAAACCCAGTAAACGATTCAGAGTGGTTTTCTATTGGTTCCTATACTGCTCTAAGGGGTACTATGAGGCCTTTGCTCCCAGATAAATTGTACATTAGTTATCATCTCTTGTTTACCTAGGTAGCAGTAGTGCATTTTTTCTAGGAGTATCACATGATTAACCTCAGCTATCCATTGGGCTATTGTGGGAATTTCTGTTGATTTCCAAAGCCTAGGAATTAGTCTCTTGGCACATGTCAGCATTATTAAGAAGAGCTTTTTTCTATAGGCGCAAGGGAGTTTTGGAGTATGGTTAAGGAGAATGATGTGAGGGTTTAGTGTGATTTCTATGTTTAATGTTTCGTTCATCAGTTTAGCCACTTGTTGCCAAAATATGGTTAGGCTCGAGCAGGACCACCAGATATGTGTCATGGTGCCCGCCTCACCACATCTTCTCCAACAGCTAGAAGAGGCCGTCGGGTAAATAACCCGCAGGCGGTGTGGGGTCAGATACCAGCGGGCCATGATTTTGTAATTTAGTTCTGATAACAAGAGGGAGGTTGAAGAGGCGTGTATGTTACGGAAACAACGTTGCAAATCTTCATCGTCTAGGTCATATGGTATCTCCTCAGACCACCTAACTAGGTAGGAAGGGCGTGTCACAGGAAATTTATTCCTAAGGATTTTATATGCTATGGACAGGTGTGCTCTCATGATGACAGGATTGGTACATAGTTGCTCAAATGCGGTTAGTGGTCTAAGGATATCTTTCTTGTGTGGGTTGTTGTGTATAGCATGCCTAATTTGCAGGTATGCATACCAGCTATGAAAGGGGGGCCCTAGTTCTTCAGCTAGTACAGTTCTGTCTTTTATGCCCATTGGGCCTACAAAAATGTATAGAGGAAGGTTCTGCAAGTGTCTCACTGGATTAGTGTGAGTAAATCTACTGTGTTGTAGAAACAAATGATTGTGAAGTAGTGGGGTAAGTGGAGAAATTACTGTCGATATACCCTTGGTATGCGATATGATATAGTCCCACACTTCGAGTGTAGCTCTAATGTAGTCATTACGCTGCGCCAAATGTGGTCTAGTGGCTTTAGGGAGCCAGGGTAAATCTCTCATGTGTCTGGTCTGTGTTAAGTGCCCCTCTATCTGTACCCATAATTTTGCTGGAAGTGCGTGATTCCAAGAGATGATCCTTGCTAAATGTGCTGCTCTGTAGTAGTTGGTGATATTAGGAACATTGAGACCCCCGTCCTCTTTGCTAAGGTATAATGTGTTCTGTGTCACTCTTGGGCGTTTGTACGACCAGATAAATGAATTAATTAGCTTTTGTTGTGTCTTGAGGTATGAGTTTGGGAGAGCCAGTGGAAGTGTTTGGAAGATATATAGGTATTTAGGAATGATCATCATTTTAACTGTGTTAATTCTTCCAAACCAGGACAAATGTCCCTGTGAATGCCACTTTTCCAGTAAGTTCTTGGTGCGCGATTGGAGTGCGAGGAAATTGTCTGTAAAAAGCTTGTCAGTATCATATGATATAGCTAATCCTAAGTATTGAAGTTTATCAGTTATGCTAAACCTTCCTATGTGCGCTAAATTTTCAACTTCTTGTGATGTTAAGTTGATCGGCATAAGGCCAGATTTATCCATATTAATACTAAAGTTAGAGATTTGTTTATAGTTCTCCAATGTATCGAGAAGTGCTGGAAGTGTGGTCGACGGTGATTTTAAAGTGAAAATCACATCATCCGCGAACAAGAGGCATTTCTGGTCTATATCGCCTAGTTTTATGCCTTGGATATGTGGGTTATTTCTCACTTGTATTGCTAAAATCTCTACTGTTAATGCAAATAGCAAGGGTGAAAGTGGGCACCCCTGCCTTGTGCCATTCGATATAGGGAACGATTGGGAGGTGACGTCATTAATCTTAACTCTAGCGCTTGGGTTATGATATAGGGCCTGTATTCTATTAATGAACGTTTCGGAAAAGCCAAACTTCGACAGGGCGGCCCACATGAATTGCCAGTCCACCCTGTCGAAAGCCTTCTCCGCGTCAGTGGACAGTAGGAACATCGGGGTATGGTTGTCACGGGCGAATTGTAATGTATGGAGCAGTCTTATAGAGTTATCTTTGGCCTCCCGTCCTCTAATGAAGCCCACCTGGTCCGGATGAACTATTTTAGGCAATATTGTATTTATGCGGTTCGCTAGGATTTTGGCATATATCTTCATATCTATATTAATGAGTGATATTGGTCTATAGTTGCCTACAATATCTGTAGCTTTATTTGGTTTCGGGATCACAGTTATTAATGCCTCTAATAAAGTGCTAGGGAAAACTGTACCTTGGTCTATGTCTGAGAATAGTGAGCAGAGATGAGGGCTTACTTGCTCTTGGAGGAGTTGGTATAGTTTTGCGGTGATGCCATCCGGACCAGGGGACTTCCCCCCAGGTAGTGATTTGATTACCAGGATAACTTCTTTTAATGTAATAGGGGAATCTAATATTTGCCTGTCGTCATCTGTAAGGGCGGGCGTAGGAATGTTCGCTAAGAAGGAGTTCAGCTTGTGTTGTACATCTAGTCTTTTGTTATATTGTATAGGTTTGTGTAGTAGGAAATAAACTGGTTTGTGATCTCCTCAATTTTAGAAGTGTGTTTATCCGATTCTACTTTAAGAGATTTGATAAAAGTGGAGTATTTCTGCTTTTTAAGTGACCTGGCTAGCATTCGGCCTGCCTTATTGCTGTCCGCAAAAAATCTAGATTTAGTTGTGAGGGCTCTCATATGTGCTCTTTGTGTTAGAAATTTGTTTAGGTTTTCTCTTGCTTCATTTAAGTCAGCTAGCTTAGCGGTGGACTTTGGATCAGCTTTATGCAAAGTTTCTTGCACGGTCAATGCAGAGGTTAGCGCGGAAAATTGAGTCGTATATAATTTCTTCTGCTTGGCATTGTGTTTTATTAGGATGCCACGTATGTAGCATTTGTATGCCTCCCAGTTGTTCGCGGACGACGTGTCCTCTGGTTTGTTCAGGGAGAAGAACTCCTCTGATGTCGCTCTGAGCTCATCTACAATCTCCTGGCTAGTAAGCAAGGAGTCATTAAGTCTCCAATTTAATGTGTTGCGAGTCCTACCTGTCCATTGGAATGTTGTGATAACCATACTATGGTCGGACCAAGTTGTGTGGGTTATTTTGGAGTGTATCATGTTCGAAAGGAGAGCTTGACTACTCAGAATGTAATCTAGTCGAGAATATGAGTGTTGGGGGTGGGAAAAAAAGGTATAGTCCCTCTTGGTTGGGTGTGCTATTCTCCAGGTATCAAAGAGGTTTATGGATTGTAGGGCCGTATAGTTGTTCCTTAGGGTGTTTTTACGTAAGTATGATCTTCCTGTTGAGGTGTCTAATGCAGGTTGCATGGGGAAGTTGAAGTCTCCTCCAAGTATAATCGGGCCCTTAGCATTGTCTATAAGAATGTTAATTACTGATTTATAAAAGTGAATGGTAGGTTTGTTTGGGGCGTATATGTTGGCAAAAGTTATCGGGGTTCCGTAGCAAAGTCCTACCAGGACAAGTATCCTGCCTTTCTTATCTACGTACCGCTGCAAGAGTTCAAAGGGAGTATTGCGTCTAAATGAGATGCACACTCCATTTTTTCTATTTGGGCCTGAGTTACAATAGTGTTGGTCAAAGTATCTCTTGGATAAGGTGGGTTCTTTGTGTCTAGTGAAATGGGTTTCTTGGGTCATTACTATGTCTATTTTCCTTTTGTAAAAGTCATGGAAAGCTATGGAGCGTTTCTCAGCCGAGAGGAACCCCTTAACATTTTGAGTTGCAATTTGGAGTGTGCCCACTCTGTTGTTAAGCATTTGGGCCATATCGTGGTAAGAACAATGTACTATGATACTAAAAAGGAGTTAATCTAGTCTGGTCAGTGTATTGGCTTGAGTTAGAGCAATAAAGGTGTGCTGTATAAGAGTGTGGGTAATGGTAAAAGGGGTGTAGGGGGGAAGACAGCTGTGGGAGAGTTCGGGATTGAAATACAAAAGAAGTGAGGGGAGTCTAGGGGGTGGAAATGCTGGGGTAGAACCTGCAGTTCAGAGTCCGCAATCTGAGCTCCAAAGTGCAGGGATTAACAATTAAGGTATGCGGTTGTAAGTTCTAAGTTGGGGGCTTTTTTACAGACCGGGTGTCTAGATGTTTTTATTAAAGTTCGGTAATGCGGCTATTGCTTAGTGGGGAGTATTTAGCTTAACGTGAAGCTAGCTAGTGCAGTATTTTAATCATAGCCCTCTGACGCTTTTTGGGTACTGTAGGGGAGTGGGACGTCATAATGACGTATCTTGCTCCGTAGGGCAACGAGAACAATTTTAAGATGTTTGGTTATATATAATTAGTGCATAGAGGATTATAATAACAGATATAACAGTTAGGTGATTATAGCAAACAAAGGCAACAACAATATAACAGAGTGAGATAACAACGTCTCCTTAGTGAAAACTTTTGTTTTTTTCCCTTTTTTTTTGTTTTTTAAAAAAACTAGAATTCTATAAATAGAAAAACATGTAATAATTCAACATAAGAGAACCAACATTCAATTCAGACCCCATTATTAAATAATACATTTATACCATGTGAGGGATCTAAATGTTAAGGCAGATTAGTTGGGTCTAAGATCATTTTAAGAACTACTTAACTGTGGTGGATATCTATATGAGCTAGGCTAGTAGGCTAATAGGTCGCCCTTCCAGCAGCTGTATATATACTCGGCCTAGGGACTCTATATATACATAAAAGTCTCTTATTGGGCAGTTCAGCCTTTCATGTCATAAGAGCAGCATGGCTAGAAGCACAAATGGGTAATCAAAAGTACTTATCCAATTGAGTCTGTGTCCATTATATCAGCCTCCGTCTGTAGTAGTTGTCTTCTTTTGTTCTGTTTATTTAGCGGGTCAGGGTTTGGGCGCCTTTGTGATTTAGGGCTGCCCTGAATTTTCTGATTTTCTTTTTGTGAATGGGAGTCTGCTGTAGGGGGCTGTGGAATGTTCATCATGTTGCAGAATCTGTTTATTTCTGATATAGAGGTACACTCTATCTTCTTGCCATTCTTCATTGATATTACTGACGTGGGGAAACCCCATCTGTAAGGGATACGCAGTGATCTTAAATGGGATGTAAGAATTTGAAAGTCCCTTCGTTTTTGTAATGTTCTCACTGATAGGTCTTGGTAAACCTGGATTTTGTGGCCCTGGAAACTTATAGCTTGTCGTTTTCTAGTTACGTTGTAGAGCTCTTCTTTTTGTCTGTAGTTCTGAAAATGCACTACAATGTCTCTAGGCGGGGAGTCATCTGGGGGTTTCGGACGAAGAGCACGGTGTGCTCGATCAAGTGGGATAATGGAATCTTCTGAGGTCTCCTCTCCCAATATCTCTGCAAACAGGGCCTGTAGATAATCTTGGAGTTCGTTGTTTAGTACTGACTCTGGGACCCCTCTAAAGCGCAAATTACCTCTTCTTGAACGATTTTCCAAATCGTCAATTTTGTCTTCTAATTCATTTATGTGTTGGGAATGATGTGTTTGATGTGCTGCAATTTTTGCTATTTTTTGCGCCATCACATATTCGTGCTCCTCTAATGAGTCGACTCTGTGGCCAAGATCATTTATTTCCTTCTTCAAGTCAGCGCATTCGTCTCTGATGCACGACTTTACTTGCTCGATCAGGGCCACTATAGCCTTGTAAGTAATAGGGGGGCCATTTTCTAGCTCTTGCTCTGTAGGTGGTAAGCAGACAGGGGCAACCAAGGTGTCAATGTGATCGCTAGTGGTGGGAGTTTGTGGTGCGTTCACTGCTGTTTTTTGTACTGTCTGATCCATTTGTTTAAAGAACTCATGTACCGCTCCCTGAGTGACCTGTGAAGGTTTAAGAGCCTTATCCTGCCTGGTGTTTTTCCTTTGCGACATGTTGTCTTGCTGTTGTTTGTGAAAAGTCCTCTCTAAGCGGCCAGAGACCTCTATACCCCCCGGGGAATTTACCCTCACAGGGTGATCACGGAGAAGGAGAGCTGGGTATGACCCGTCACCACACCGTGTGACGGGAAAAGGAGTGGGGGTACAGGGTATAGATAGATACGTGGCCAACTCTAATAAGGCCTAGAAGGCTGCAAGAATCCGTTTTAGAACCATTCTATAAGTTAGGCAGAGACTTTGTGAGAAGAGGTGTTTCTTGCTTATTGCGTGACTGAAAGCAAGCAGATTCCAGACACTGTAGTGTTTCAAGATGATTCGGTCGGTGTCGGTATTAAGTGTATCTCCTTATGTAGCTTTAGTAGTGTGCTAACATAGTCCCAGTGTAACTATTGCGCCATTTTACTTCGATCAGTCACTTTCAATTCGCCCAGAAAAAGTTTCTGCTATGCAGGTCTAAGCACTTCTCCAGCTTGGTGAAATGTCTCTACCAGTAAGGCAATGTGGTATTCACAGTGGGCCCATGTGTTCATGTAAACAGAGCGTTACTTATCCCCATAAACTTTATGTATGTTGCATATTTTACATACGTTACCGCCACCGGTAGTCTCCGTGCATCAGCGATGTGTCATAGCTATCTCCTTGGGAGACTGTGAGTCTGCTGCCTGCTGCCGATAGTGACCCCGTCTAGGGGATGAAAAGCTTGTGAGTTCAGCTCGGAATCATCCGCAGGCATGCACAGTAGTTCAGCTTGTGTCCCACGTGGCAAGTGTCATGCTCTCCGTGTTGGGCCGCAGTTCCTTCTGGTTGTGCCGGGGTTCAGTGTTTTACTCAGCTGTTTGAAGGGTCACGCTGCGATGTCGGCAGAGGGTTCCGACTAAATTCTCCGTTGTGTTCTTGTCGAATAAAGCATTTTGTGCCGCTTTTAGTGTCGAAGGCACCCAGTCTGTACACGGAGCCTCAGTGCAGTGCGGCCATCTTAGTCGGCCGTTCGCTCCGCCCTCTGCCTATGGCTGTTTTATGTTGTTTGATCCTTTCTTTGATGGATTTGGTGGTCTCTCCGACATAGGCTAGATCACATGAACATTTAATTACATAGACCACAAATTGTGATTCACATGTAAATGCCCTCTGATGGACAAACGTTTACCAGATCTAGGATGTGTGATAGTATCTCCAGATTTTATTGAATTGCATTGTGCACAATTATTGCACGGAAAAGTGCCGTTCAAGACTTCACTATTGATTACTCTATTCTGTCCAGATCCCACATCAGCCTTCACTAAGGTATCTCTCAGATTCTGATTCCTTTCGTAGGAGAATAAAGGAAAATCCTTAAAAGAGTTTGCTAGAATTTTGTCTTCTGACAATAAAGACCAATGTTTTCTGAATATCCTTTTTAAAGGGACAGTACACTGTAAAATTGTTTTTATATTAATGGTTTTTCAATGACTTGCTATACCAGCTGCAGAGTATAAAATTTATGAGTAATTGCATTTTCAGGTTTATTTGTGTATATGAAGTAGCTGGTTTTGTGCTTTTAAACCACAGCCCATTGCAATGGGTTGATTTTCAGGTAATATCATATCTCATTATGTTATCAGTTTGCGTACACAGGCTTGCTTTCTTATCTTAAATTTGTCTGGAAAACTAAAGCTCAATACACAGAGAGAACAATGAAAATGATCATTTTAATACTTAACTATCCTGCACCCCACTATGAGTGTCATTTATTCCGCTGGCTGTATTTACTTAGGCTATTCAATAGCTGATACTCCAGTTTCAAAACTTTCAGTATAGGTTGGGAAGCTTTTTAAAAGGCCAAAATAGGGATAAAGGAGCTACTTGTAAACAATTTAATACACTCCAGCAGGTAAAATGGATCATTGGGAACAATTTAAATGGGAGACATTTTTTTGGTGAACTGTCCCTTTAAGGGTGGAATATGCTATCCATATGGTACCACAAAAGAAATCCTATCATTAAGTGTTCTCCTAGTGGCTTTTTTTCTGAATTAAGTTTGCTCAAGGGATTAGATCCACTTTAAGCTTATGGGCTTGTAATAAGTCAACTGGATAACCCCTATTTTCAAAAATACAAAAGAAATCCTGAAATTGTGCATTTAAACGCGTCTCATTGTTAATAATCCTCTTAGCTCGTAAAAGTTGGCTAAAAGGAAGGCTCTTAATCGTTTGTGGGGGATGAAAGCTGGAAAAAAATAAAAGATTATTCCTATCTGTGTCTTTCCTGAACACATCTGTTGACAAGGAACCATCTCTCAATGAAACAGTAAAGTCTAAAAAATTTTGAGTATGTAAATCATATTCCATGGTTAATTGAAGATTTGGATCAAATGTATTAAGCTCTTCAAAAAAAGTTAATAAGGAGGTATTGTCTCCTGACCAAATCATAAAGACATCATCAATGTATCTCTTCCAAAATTTACAATGTCTGTTAAAGCTTTCATTAGTGTAGAGATAGTTATTCTCAAATTCATGTACATATAAGGTTGCATATGAGGGGGCCATATTGGCCCCCATAGAAAATAAAATGAGTCTTCAAAGAGAAAATAGTTCCTTGTCAACACTGCCTCAAGCAAATACATAATGAACATCCGTTCCCTGGGTGAATAGAGGGCCATCCTATTCAATTGCTCACCTGTACATTTTAAACCCTCTTGATGTGGTATAGATGTGTATAGAGATTTAATGTCAAAAGTTACAAGGATAGAATCCCTGTCAATTTGTAAATTTTCAATATTCCTCAAAAAATCTAAAGTGTCTTCTAAGTACGAAGGTACATTATCTAATAGAGGTCGTAATAATTTGTCAAGAAAAATTGAAATTGGTTGAAAAATTGAATTTGTGCTGGCCACAATTGGCCTGCCCGGGGGATTATTGAGACATTTATATATTTTGGGTAAACAATAGATAACTGGTATAACAGGGTCTTTCTAAATCAAAAAGTCAGCTTGTTTTTTAGTGATGATGCAATGATCTAAAGCCATATCAAATATAGAGTGTATGTATGTCTGGAATTTCGCAGTGGGATTAAAAGTTAATTTTAAATAATTATTTTCAACACTCAGCTGATTGTGAATTTTCTGTCCATAATGACCAAAGCCCGCCTTTGTCTGCAGGTTTAATAACTAAATCACTTCTAGATTTTAATGTATCAAGAGTCCTCCTTTCAGCCAAAGTGAGATTGGGGATACCCAGTTTTACTCCCTTATTCTTTAACTTTCAAAGTCTCTCTTAACTAATGTGATGAAGGATTCCACCGTATTGTTAGCATGCGCCGTGCTCTTAGTTCTTAAACTCTGGATTTGTGTGTGAAATTGATTAAGAGTATCTACAAAGTCCTCGTGTCTACTTTCTTGGGGATGAGAGACAAAAAAGGCCTTAAATCTAAGATTCCTAAAGAATCTTTGTAGATCAGCTTCAATTTAAAAAAAATTGGGACTTACTGTTGGAATGAAAGATAACCCTTTCTGTAAAACTGAGATGGTCAAAGGATCTAATTTAATTGAGGAAATGTTAATAACCAGGTCATCAGCTACTTTTTGCTGTGTCTTGTTTGCATGCGATTGCCTGTTCCTCTTCCCCCCTATGTGTACTCTCTTTTTTCTTTGGGTTTGTGTTTGTGTGTATTTTGGCCTAAAGGGGAGGGACTTCTAGAATCTTGGTCTGAGGATGAATCAACAGAATTGTCAGTTGTATATCTAGGTGCTCTTCTACGCTCTCGTCTAAATTGGATTTCTCCCCTTATAGACTTTATTGCTAGAGTAGTCCGTTGAATCTCTTTGAAATTTGTGTGCCTTTTTAGTTTCTACTTCTTTCTTAAATTTATTAATTAACTCCAAAATGTCACTTTTAAGTTTTTTATAATCTGCTTCCAGTTTAAAGATTTAAGTTGAGTCTCAATCCTTTCAATGTCAGCCTATACTTTTGGTATTTCCTTCTGAATATATTTGGGGCTTTGGTCATTATGGTCAAACATCAGTATAATGACAGAAATTCACAATCAGCTGAGTGTTGAAAATAATTATTTAAATTTAACTTTTTTTTTTTTTATTATTATTTTTATTGAGGACACAAAGCATACATAACACAATAGGATAAAGTAAGTTGAATATTCAGTACATATCTGATCTGAAATAGATGTTAAAAGTCCTCATTTTTCATTTTTTCTTCCCCTTCTAACCATATGTGAGGCCACTTTTGGACCTATGTAGCAATATAAGTCCAAGGGGGTTGTAATTTAAACATGAAAGAAAATAAACATTTAAAGAAAAGGGGCATCTAAACAAATATTATTGCTAATGTTGCTAAACATTCTAGGTATCAAGATGCACCTGCCCGAGGCAGACATTGTAATAATGCGAGGAACAAAGTTATGTAAAAAGCAATAACACAGACATCTTATACCTACCACGGATAATACATTGAGGAGAGAAAAATATGTTAATCTATTGTATTCTACAGGGGTAATCTGGTTATGGCACAGGATCTTACTATTGGTACTTTGAGCTTGTATAATCTACATCATAATATTCTTATGCTCTGAAACCCCATAGTCTAAAGTTCGAGACAGATATTGACTCCTGGTTTAGCTGTCAGAACATAATTCACCATCATGGCCCCGGCCGCAGGCCACAACTGCGACTCCCATCTAAGATACAGAGTTCCAGTGGTCATTAGTTATAGTAATATTATTAATATATATAATAATAATAATATTAGCATATATTATATATAATATATAATAATAATATAATATATAATATATAATAATAATATAATAATAATAATATTAGTAATAGTTTTAGACTTTAGGACGGCAGATTTTTCATTAATGGGAGAATACCTAAAAAACTATTTAAAGGGGAAAACTCTTATTACAGGGGTTCAAGAACAGTGGGAATTTGTGAAAGGTGCCATTTTAGATGCAACCGCACACTGCATTAGACATGTCTGTAAAAGTAAAAGAAAGCGGAAACCAATTTGGTTTTCCAAAGAAGTAGCACATGCTGTAAAGACAAAAAAGATAGCTTATAAAAATTACAGACACACACAAGCAGATGATGATATGAAAATATGGAGACTCCAACAAAAAAAGACTAAGCAGTTAATTAGGAAGGTTAAAGCTCATGCAGAAGAGAAGATAGCACAGTCAGTAAAACATGGGGACAAAACATTCTTTAGATATATCAGTGAAAGAAGAAAAAATAAGGTAGGAATAGTAAAATTTAAATCACTTGATGGTAGAATAATAGAAGGAGATAAGCAGATTGCAGACGGTCTCAATGATTACTTCTGTTCTGTTTTCACTAAAGATTGTGAAGATACAATGTCTACATTAAGGGATGCTACGCAAAATAGAAACAAGCTTAACAGTAATCTTTTTACAGAGGATGAGGTTTTGTTAGCATTATCAAAAATAAATGTTAATATTCACCCAAGGGTTTTAAAAGAACTTCGATCAGTGCTAACTGTCCCATTAACTGATCTGTTTAATCAGTCACTATTAACAGGAGCTGTCCCAGATGATTGGAGAATAGCAAATGTAATACCTCTTCATAAAAAGGGCAGTAGAGAAGAATCTGGCAACTACAGGCCAGTTAGTTTAACTTCAGTAGTAGGGAAATTAATGGAAAGCCTCTTAAAAGAAAGAATTATGACTTACATAAAGACAAACAATTTAGAGGACCAAAATCAGCATGGTTTTACTTCAGGGAGATCATGTCAGACTAATCTAATTGACTTCTTTGATTATGTAACAAAAGTATTAGACAAGGGAGGAGCAGTTGATGTAGCATATCTAGATTTTAGCAAAGCATTTGACACCGTCCCACACAATAAACTTATTCACAAACTATATCTCCTTGGTCTAGATTCAAAAATTGTGAACTGGGTGGAATGCTGGCTTAAGGACAGAAAACAAAGTGTTTTCATTCAGCAGAGGGGGCTGTTACTAGTGGTGTTCCTCAGGGGTCAGTTCTGGGGCCTGTTTTGTTTAACATATTTATCTGCGATATCAGCAAAGGGCTACAGGGGAAAGTATGTCTCTTTGCAGATGATACAAAAATTTGCAACAGAGTGGATGTTCCAGGGGGGGTAGACAAAATGAGAAGTGATATACAACAATTGGAGGATTGGACAAACGACTGGGATCTAAAGTTTAACACAGCAAAGTGTAAAATAATGCATTTAGGGAAGAAAAATCCAAATGTTAATTACAGACTCAATGACACTTTACTGACTGTTACAGACGAGGAACAGGACTTGGGAATTATTATTTCAGATGATTTAAAATTTAGTAAACAATGTAGTAATGCAGCGAGTAAGGCTAGCAGAATGCTTGGATGTATTGGTAGAGGTATTTGCAGCAGAAATAGTAAGGTTCTTATGCCACTTTATAGATCATTAGTTAGGCCTCATCTTGAGTATTGTGTGCAGTTCTGGAGGCCATATCTTCAGAAGGATATTAACAAACTTGAATCTGTGCAAAGGAGGGCTACCAAAATGGTACATGGTCTAAAAAATAAAACTTACCAGGATAGGCTCAATGACCTAAATATGTATAGCTTAGAGGAGAGAAGGGAAAGAGGTGATATGATAGCAACTTTCAAGTACATTAAAGGGTTTAGTAAAACTGAGGCTGTGGGTATTTTACATAAAATGGAAAATTCAAGAACAAGGGGTCATGAGCTCAAGCTAAAGGGTAGTAGATTCAGGAGTAATTTGAGGAAGCACTTCTTTACAGAAAGAGTGATTAATTTATGGAATAAACTTCCTCAAGAGGTAGTAGCAACAAACACTGTGGGGGACTTTAAAAATGCATGGGACAAGCATAGGGCTATCCTACGAACTAGATAAGTTTATACTGTTAGGTAAGGTCGGGCAGACTTGCTGGGCCTATGGCTCTTATCTGCCGTCAATATCTATGTTTCTATTGTAATATATAAGGTACATGCACCTATCTATTATAAATTCCCGTACATTATAAGACCCACTTCTTTGTGGCATTTTAGTAGAGATTTGATTTGTATGGGTTTTCATACCAGTAAGCATTAGGCGTCAATTTTTCATACACCAAATAACCAGCAGTGACACTATTAAGGGTAACATAAGGATTAATTTTGAGCAATGGGGTTTCCTTACAATTTAATAATACTCTATGCAGTGGTATACAAACAAATGTCATGTAATTATTAGCTTAACTACTATTATCTACTAAGACTGCTGGAATGGACCTGTGAACAAAAGAAAACAAGGTAACACACAGTAAACTGCCAAAAACAAGAATAGCCAGATTGGAACTTCTACAAACCAACAGGGTGTTTCGTTACTTAATAAAAAGAAAAGCTGTGAGTTAGCCCTCTCCGATTGTAGGAAAAAGAACAGTAGATTTTGAGTAGGGCTGCGTGAAGATCGAGCGCTCCCTTTCATGTAAGTGACAAATGGGGCTCAATAGTGCATTGGCAGGGAATTGTGCAAGCTGTTGTATTTCTGGACTCTGAGGCAAGGCTGCTTTGACTCCCAGGTGTTTATCATAGACTCGGCCCTCAGCATATGTAGGTGGGTTTGAATACAGCATATAGGAAACATGGGGACCGGCCAAGGGTGTACTGACAAGCATAGTATGTGTCGTGCTGATGTGTGCACTGGTGCGGGAGTCCCCCCCAAGCCCCTGCAAGGGCACAGTACCTGTGGAATTCTTAATAGTCGGTAGAATTCCCATGTCCGCATGAGACCACACAAGCAATGATGTAGCCGCATATGTGTCTATTATGGGTGCGTGCAGTCTCATATTTTCATGTGAGTTCTGTTGAATCGATGAGATGTGCTCTTTATCCTGGGAAGTAGTAGCCATAAGAGTGTCTTTACCACTCTGTGATGTCTCCCCGCAGCATGAATGCTTCTGGTCAGCTAAAGGGATTTTTCCCTGCGGCAAATCTTTCTGGCAGAGAGGCTTGGCGGGAGCGCTCATGACCGCCTCCCCCCCACCTTCAGAAACCACAACAGGGTCCGCAATGACCACCCTCTTCACCAAGTAATCCCAGGGTGCTTTGTTGAGGAGATTCAATAAAAGATCTTCAAGCCGTTCCAAGTAACGGTCTATGCGAACTAGAGGGCCTTCTGTTTGTTCGGTCGACATCTTTGACATGCAGTAGCGTGTTTGTAGACTGCGTTTATCCCCCTTTGTTCAATCATTTTTCCCCTCTTCTGTGGTTATAAAGTTCTGCAAGATTGTATTGTATTGTAGTATTATTGCCGTTGTGTCTGGCTCAGGCAATTTATAAGGCACATGCACCTATTATAAATTCCCGTACATTATAAGACCCACTTCTTTGTGGCATTTTAGTAGATATTTGATTTGTATGGGTTTTCATACCAGTAAGCATTAGGCGTCAATTTTTCATACACCAAATAACCAGCAGTGACACTATTAAGGGTAACATAAGGATTAATTTTGAGCAATGGGGTTTCCTTACAATTTAATAATACTCTATGCATTGGTATACAAACAAATGTCATGTAATTATTAGCTTAACTACTATTATCTACTAAGATTGCTGGAATGGACCTGTGAACAAAAGAAAACAAGGTAACAACACACTAAACTGCCAAAAACAAGAATAGCCAGATTGGAACTTCTACAAACCAACAGGGTGTTTCGTTACTTAATAAAAAGAAAAGCTGTGAGTTAGCCCTCTCCGATTGTAGGAAAAAGAACAGTAGATTTTGAGTAGGGCTGCGTGAAGATCGAGAGCTCCCTTTCATGTAAGTGACAAATGGGGCTCAGTAGTGCATTGGCAGGGAATTGTGCAAGCTGTTGTATTTCTGGACTCAGAGGCAAGGCTGCTTTGACTCCCAGGTGTTTATCATAGACTCGGCCCTCAGCATATGTAAATGGGTTTGAATACAGCATATAGGAAACATGGGGACCGGCCAAGGGTGTACTGACAAGCATAGTATGTGTCGTGCTGATGTGTACACTGGTGCGGGAGTCCCCCCCAAGCCCCCGCAAGGGCACAGTACCTGTGGAATTCTTTTTTTTTTTTTTTTTTTTTTTTTGGTTTTCAAATGCTTTATTGAAAATTAAATCTGATGATACATATAATTGGAGACGCAGCTCCTCATGGTAACATTTCAATCCCGTTATCATATTAAATTCTACAATTGTCTGATTCCACAAATTGTATTATACCAGTTTTAAACTAACACAGCATTCTTGAAAACCACTTTAAAACAAGGAAAAAAAACATAAAAACAAAGAGAAACAACCATAAATCAAATCAAATGTCTTTTACAGCGAGTGGCCAGACCTCGGCAAAAATACCTAAGCTTATCATGACAAATTCAGAACCTAACCTACTTAAAGCCACGCTTGTAAAAATAAAAAAAAAAAAATACATAACAACCATATTCATTCTACATCTCCTATAAATACGTATTTTCTTATTCAGTTTTTCTCTTAACCCTGAAATGAAAAGCCAATCTATTATGGCACCCTCTGGTGTCTCGGAAACTTCCACCCTTGCTCATATGCGAGAGTGAGACACTAATTCCTAGTTTACATACAAAATTTCTACCTGGCGTTCCTCTCTCCATCTTATCAAAAGATGTTGATATTCCAAGTTATCCACTAACTCTCTCCTACTTTTCCTTCCAAAATCAACATTCAACCTACCTTTCTATCTTTCCTTTTTCTTTTTTACTACTATGTGCGGGAGTGTCGGAGGCCGAGGGGGGGGGGGGGGAAACATAAACGAAGACAAAAAAAAAAAAAATTCTTCTATTCATATCCAGTATGGATGTATTGCCTTATCTCGTCACCCAATGTGTCGGCAGGATTCCTGCGACTACTAGATTTAGAAAAGGCACTGAGCTCTGTAACGGTTCCAGAAACTGCAACTGTAACTCCCTTGGCCAGTCTACAATATATTTTTCCCATTTGCGGAAGTATCTTTTGTAGTATTTCTCCCTACTTTTTAGATCCTGTCTTTCCACTATCATTTGAAATTTCATGTTGTTTATAAACTCCTTCATGTTCGGCACCTCCCTATGTTTCCATTTCTGGAATATGAGACTGCGTGTTGCCAGGATGGCCAAATTTGTAAGATTTTTATCTCCTATATTTTCCGTCTGATACAAAAAAAATATCTGTATTGCTTCCAAGTTTATTTTAACCGTTAAATATTTGTTGAGCCAGAACTGAATTTTTCTCCAGAATTGCTGTACTTTCGGACAGCTCCATAAACAATGCATCAGATCTGCTTTTACGTGATTACATTTATAGCAGCTTATTGGAGTTGTTCTATCCCAGCCACTATTTCTCTCTGGCGTCAAATAAAAATTATTTATCAATTTTGCATGCGACTCCCGCCAACTAATTCTCTCCGTGGCTTCCTCCGCCCTTTTAATACTATCCACTATATTCTCACTTTGTATGGAAGGGAAATATCTGAGAAATTTTTCCGTATTCAAATTTATTTGTCTGATTCCTAATCTCTGTATTATATTCTGATACCATATAGCTATGGACCGTTTTCCTGCTTGATATAGCTTTAAGCCTGGCTCGGTCACTGGCTGGCTCCAGTCCGCACCATATCTCTTGATATAAGTATCTACATAGTGTCTTATCTGAAGATATGTGTAGAAATGTTTAGCGGGTAAATTATATTCTATCGCCAAGCTCTCGAAGGTTCGTGTTGATCCCTCTGGTCCCAATATTATTTGTGAGAAGTATTTCAATCCCATGCTGTGCCATTCATGAAAGATCCTATTATTTAGCCCCGGTGAAAAATCTACGCACCCAACAATCGGTAGAAATGCTGACACTTGATATTCTTGGCCCACTATATCACAATATTTTTGCCATGCCCAAACTATACTGGTGAATGTTACTAAATCCGCCACATTACTTGGTAAATTCCTACATGGGCAGTGCAATATTGCTTTCAGATTAAATGGTTTGACTATCTCTGTTTCTAATTTATTATAGGTAATGTATTCTGCCTCGGTCAACCAGTCTATTCCAAATTTAATCAAAGTTACATAATTGTAATACCTGATATTAGGAAAGGCGAATCCGCCATGTTTTTTTGCGTAAGACAGTCTTTCAGTTGATATGCGAGCCTTCTGTTTGCCCCAGATAAATAATGAACACGCTCTATTATATTTGTCAATATCCTTCTTTTTAATCACTAATGGTAAATTTTGCATGCGAAATAATATCTTTGGAAAGAAGATTGTTTTTATCAGTATGATACGTGCAGATAATGACAGATAATACATATTCCACTTTCCTATTTCTGATTCCATATTATCGAATAGTTCTCTATAATTCAACTGGTACCATTCACCTGGGTTCCGTGAAATTTTGATCCCTAAATAACTGATATTCTGGACCTCTTTAAAAATTGTATTATGACTCGTCTTAGTTTTATTTATCCATAAAATTTCAGATTTCGCAGGGTTTATTTTGTAGCCGGTAAATGAGCTGAATACCTTGATAATCTGTAGGAGTTGTGGGATACAGGTACTTGTGTCATACAAAAAAAGTAAAATGTCGTCCGCATAGAGCGAGATCATCATTTTCTCTGCCCCTATCTTCAGTGGGGCTACTTTATGTCTGATGTATATGGCCAATGGTTCGAGTGCAATATCGAACAATAAGGGGGAAAGTGGGCACCCTTGACGCGTCCCCCTTTCAAGAGTTATTGGTTTGGATAGTTCCCCGTTAATTAGCAGCTGTGATTTCGGTGTCTTATAGATCAGTTTAATCAGGTCGAGCAGGGCACCGGTAAGGCCAAATTTCTCCAGAGCCTCAAAGAGGTGGTCCCATCCTATAGAATCAAATGCCTTTTCGGCGTCTATTGTTACTAATGCAATATCTTTATCTCCCCGTTCCCTTCTCTGCCTCGCGGTGCCCTGCCCGGCCCAAAAAAAAATGCTCCACCGTTGTTAATACCCGTCTCATATTACGTACAGAATTCCTTCCTGGTACGAACCCGACCTGATCTGAATGTATTAGATCTGGTATTACTTTTTTCAATCTATCCGCTATTATAGACATTAATATCTTGTAGTCATGATTTAACAATGAGATAGGGCGGTATGATGATAAATTTGTAGCATCTTTCCCTTTTTTCAATATTAATGATATAATTGCATCCGAAAAATAAGGTGATTTCATTTCTTTCTTAATAAAATAGCCGTTATATAACTTAGTTATCGTCCCTACTATTATTTCTGAAGTCATCTTATAGAATTCGGCCGAGAGGCCATCCGGCCCAGGAGCTTTTCCTGATTTGGCTTTTTGAATGGCTCTTACCACCTCTCCTTCCAAAATTGGGGAATTAATCTGTTGTAGTGCCTCTGATGTTACTCTAGGAATTTTTATCTGCTCCCAAAATTGTTGCTTCATTTCTGTGTTTATTTCCTCCTTCGAGTATAGCTTTTGGTAGAATTGAAAAAATGCTTCTTTAATTGCTGTAGGGCTAGTATATATATTCTTATTTTCCTTAATTGTGGAAATTATATTTTGTTTCTTGCGAAACTTAGTTATCTTAGCTAAATGTTTTGCCGAAACTCCCTGCAACCCTTGGAATCTCGCCCTACATTTTGCCTCTTCCTGTGCCCATTTTTCTTTCATAAATTGTTCCCTTTCTGTTTTTGCATATGCATATTTTTCCCAATTAACCCGGCTGGGGCCATTCAAATACCTCACATATGCTCTCCTAACTTGATTTGCTAACTGGATTTCTCTCGCCTTATTTTTACGGTTTAAGTTGACCATATATGCCTTTATCTCGCCGCGTATGACCGCTTTACCTGCCTCCCACAAGATCTCCAGCTTATCTGTATAGTCTCTATTGAATACGATATAGTCTTTCCACTTGTTTGCAACCCAGTTACTGAATTTTGAATTGTCTGACATATACCCCGGAAATCTGAAAGTGTTTGTCCTGAAGCTCAACCTATCATGGAGTGATATCCGAAAACTAATTATTGAATGATCCGATAATATTATTTCTTCTATGTGCGTCCGGATTTCGTGTTTTAGAAGATGTTCATCTATCAAGAACATATCTATTCTAGAAAAGCATCTATGTGCCTTAGATTCGCACGTATAGGATCGTTCATCTGGGTGTTGCAAGCGCCATATATCGTGTACTTTAATAGTTTTTAAGAAATTACGAAAAATTCTTGCCTCCCGATGATATGCCTGTCTACGACCCACCTTAGATCTGTCGCTATCAGGATATGTCGTTGTGTTCATGTCGCCTGCTATTATCAGATTCTGGCCTAAATACGGTGTCAGTTCCTTTATTATCTGTTGCCAAAAATTTGCTTCAAATGTGTTGGGTGCGTATATATTACACAGAGTCCATATTTTCTCATCAATTTTAATTTGCATAATAATGAATCTACCCTGAGGATCCAATTTTGAATTTAATATCTCATAATCTAAACTTCTATTCAATAATATGGCTACCCCACATTTCCGTGACACGCATGGGGTTGCAATGACCTCTGCCAGCCAATTAGTTCTTAATTTATCTATTTCAGCCGCTTTTAAGTGCAATTCTTGCAGGAATATGATGTCAGGCTTTTGCTTTTTCAGTAGTTTAAAAATGTTCTTACGCTTAATGGGGGAGGTTATCCCTCCCACATTCCATGATACACAATTAATTGTCATGCTCATCCTTTCCTATTCTAGTAGATGTCAGAAAAGAAAAAAAAAAAAAAAAAAAAATATATATAAGTGTAATCCCCGCCCCCAGACCTCCCACTCCCCCATCCTCCACTTCTTCAACTGTTTCTCTATTCCACAGTATCTTCTTTCTATATTCGTGCTGAACAATTGATACTCTATACTTCTATATTATTTTCAGCACAAAAAGCTTTTGCTTCGTCTACCGTGTTAAGTGCTGTAACTCCGTCCATCCCCAGCACTGTGATTTTAGCTGGGTATCTCATAGAGGCTCTCAGTCCAGCTTTTATCAGTGCTGAGCAGTACGGTGCCATAGCACGCTGTTTCCCTGATGTCTCCACTGAGAAATCCTGAAAAATCAGGATTGGTTTGTCCCCTATAAGAAGTGTTCTGGTCTTTCTGTAATGATACATTATGCTGGCCTTATCCTGAAAATTCAAATATTTAATGATGAGCACTCTTGGCCTGGTGTTACTCTCTCTAGGTTGTCTTAGTGCTCCGATCCTGTGTGCTCTCTCTACCAACAAACCCCCATTTACTGGTTGCATACCTAGCAGGTTGGGTAATGTCACTGCACCAAAGGTCAGTAGGTCTTCCTGTCCGTTAGTTTCGGGCAGCCCAACTACACGGATATTGCTCCGCCGTGACCTGTCCTCCAGATCTTCTAACTTTACCTGTAATGCATTAATTTTTTCTGTGTGTTTATCCATTGTTAGCCCTTGAGTGTTTAACTTGTCTTCTGCATCTGACACCCTATTTTCTACCTCCGTTAATCTGATCGAAAATTGTCCGATTTCCTGGGATAGCTCTGAGATCTCTTTTTTAACAATTTCAAATTGGGGCAATATAAGGTCTGCCAATTGATTTATTGTGAGCTGTGTTTCTAAATTTCTCTCTGGGCTCTGAACATTTGATTCTATATTACTAATTTCACTCTGCGCTTTCTGCTTTTTATCCCTTCTTGGTGGCATTGCTGGTGATTTGTTCTTCACGTTTGTGACATATTTTTCCATTTGTGCTATTAATTTGCTTTCCCCCTTGCACCTTCTTGTTTCTCACTTCCCTTTAAGAAAACTCACACCTGCTGACAGGTTGTACTGTCACACTCTATTGTGTTATTTCCTCTCTATCTGTTCCCTTTCCTTATGATCTGGTGCCCTGTTGGATACTAGTGTTACTTCATACAGTCATGCATTTGTGCTATTAATCTGCACACAATCTTATACAAAAAAAAAAAAAAAAAAAAAGTATGAACTGTATTTCAGCCTTCAACTATAATCAATAACTGTTCAAGCTATTAAATGCTATACAAGGTTATATACATATATATACATATATAGCAATGATAATTTTCACTTCTTTACACCTTTTTTCAGAATTCAGATACCTTAATCTATAGACAGAGTCATAATCCGATTTGCAGTGTTACTTTTACCTAGACATACCCATCCTCATACTCTGCATACCATCTTACACAGAATACCTAATAGTTTATAACATCAACAGTATAAAATGCCTTTCTGTATTAAGCTATGTCCAAGGACTATTCAATATATCAAATGTTATTAGACTCTATTTCTGCGTTATAATTTTAGCTGAGCACTACAGCTACTGTGTCTGCTTTCCAAGCTGCACTTTACGCTTATGGAGTTAATCTTGTGCTGCACATGTAATCCCTTTACAGATATAGCAGTTATAGTTTTCACTTGTATGCAATTCCCTTTTTTTTTTTTTTTCCCCCTTTCCTTCCCCTTTTTTTTTTTTTTTTTTCTCCCTTTTCTTTCAATGCAAGTACTTACTGTCTCATTGTATGTGTAGCAATTTTAACTTTCGTTTACCTGCACCTTTTACAATTGTCAGATATCAGATATCCTAGAGGGTAGAAATAATACCCGGACAATCTACTACAGTACTTTTGCCAGAAGTTCCCCTCAATGCAGATTACTTAGGGTCTGTCCTCTGATTTCTTATCTTAATTAGACACTACTGTTACCTAGTTTCTTCCCAGCCTATTCTTTACATCTACTGTCTGTCACAGTAGCGCACTAAATCAGTTAGAGTCTGTACCTTGATTCTTTGTTATACCTAAACACTACTACTTCTGTAAACAAATACCTATAATTACCTTGCACATAAAACAATTGTAATTTTCATTTTGCATGCACCTTTTGCAGTTCAGAAATAACTTCAAAAATAGCAACATTAATCAGACATTCTACTCCAAATACTTTTAGCAGAATTTGAGCTTGCCCTTCCTAACAATATAGTCACAATATTACAGAAAGCCTTAGCTGGTTAACTGTCCTGATTTAGGCAATATGTTTCAGCTATGCACAATAAGCGTCCATCAGCCAGATAGAGGTTTTTCCTTTTCCCCCTTATTCTTTCCCTTTTTTCCTTTTTTTTTTTTTTTTTTTTTAACTAAGCAGAACTACAGTCCTTTTCTGCTAACTCCTTTTAAAAAGCACCATATAGTTCATCCAAGGTAGAGATGCTACGTTAAATTCCACCTCCTCCTATCACCCTCATATTCCTTATATTTCTTTGAAAAATTCACACACCAGGCACAATACAGTCTATAGTGAGTACCCCCAGTATTTCCTATTAGTGCTGCTGTAACTTGTCTCAGGACACTTCTGCCTCAGTGTTCACGCTTTGCTCTGCTGAAATGTGGACCCCAGACTTTTGCTATTGTGGTAACTGTGCTTTTCAAAAAAAGTCTAAGGAGGGGAGGTACTCTGTATGGGTATACATATTGGAGATATCTACTGATTCCAACGTTCCAGGAACTGCCGTTATGCACTTAATTGTATTTCCTTAAGAAGCTACTGCCACCAGTCTAACCCTGGTTGATATAAAGTTCTGGGCCTCCCTTCTGCTCTGCTTGTCGTAGATGGCTCCCTAGGCCTTGACACACGCCAAATTCAGCTTTTCCATTTTCAACAGACTTTCATATATACAGACTTTTGCGTACTTACCCCCCCATTGCTTCGCGGCCGGTCACTGGATGACTCTGTCTGGCACTTTGCCCCACCAGGGGGGTCTTTGGTATGAGTCCTCTGGAAGTTTTCCCTTCAAGCAGTGCAGCTTTCACCCACACTCTCGCTCGGTTGTTCCTCACTTCTGCGCCGTCAAGCCGCTATGACGTCATCATACCTGGCCGGCTTACCGGTATGGGGGGGAATTGAAGTCGCTGACCAGTCTGCGTTGCAGGCGGCGACCAAGACAGTCTCCTGACCCGGATCCTCCACTGCACCTCGGATCTCCACCTCTCGGTACTCAGGTCGGCCCAGAGTTGTCACCACGAACTATGCTGGCGGCAGCTTGCAGCTGTTCTCCAATTAGGTTTGTGTGAGCTATTTAGAGCTCCCTCTTGGCAGGTATACTATGCCCAATTTGTTCTTAAGGGTGTAATGGCTTCCTACTACCACGCTTTTCTGTCCCCCAGGCCGGGTAAATCTTTCGCCCCGGCAATAGGGCTTTCGTGGCGTGGGTATCAGGTGTTTGAATTAGCTCCGGATTCAAGGGAGCTCAGAGCAAGCACACCTTCCTCCTTGCTCCTCCCACAGGAAGTCCCATCTGAACACTGTATTATCTCGTGGAATTCTTAACAGTCGGTAGAATTCCCATGTCCGTACGAGACCACACAAGCAATGATGTAGCCGCATATGTGTCTATTACGGGTGCGTGCAGTCTCATATTTTCATGAGAGTTCTGTTGAATCGATGAGATGTGCTCTTTATCCTGGGAAGCGCAGCATGAATGCTTCTGTTCAGCTAAAGGGATTTTTCCCTGCGGCGAATCTTTCTGGCAGAGAGGCTTGGCGGGATCGCTCATGACCGCCTCCCCCCCACCTTCAGAAACCACAACAGGGTCCGCAATGACCGCCCTCTTCACCAAGTAATCCCAGGGTGATTTGTTGAGGAGATTCAATAAAAGATCCTCAAGCCGTTCCAAGTAACGGTCTATGCGAACTAGAGGGCCTCCTGTTTGTTCGGTCACCATCTTTGACATGCAGTAGCGTGTTTGTAGACTGCGTTTATCCCCCTTTGTTCAATAATTTTTCCCCTCTTCTGTTATTATAAAGTTCTGCAAGATTGTATTGTATTATTATTGCCGTTGTGTCTGGCTCAGGCAATTTACCTCGGTTTCCCAAGGGGGGGTAACGCCGCCTGTTGTGAGCCGCCTCTCCAGGCCTTAATCGTCCGATCTTATTACACCAGCGTCAGGAATACAGCAAATAAACGGATGGGAAAAGTGCTTCTGTGTATCTTTGTTATACAGGTCGAATATAATGAAATTTCACTGTAAGATGCTTCCGATATTGGCGGAATATTGGATAATCAGCTGGAGCTCTAAGGGAATGCGACCTCTCAGGACATGCCCCCTTAAAATTAACTTTTAATCCCACTGCGAAATTCCAGACATACACTCTATAGTTTATATGGCTTTAGATCATTGCATCATCACTAAAAAACAAGCAGACTTTTTGATTCAGAAAGACCCTGTTATACCAGTTATCTATTGTTTGCCCAAAATACATAAATGTCTCAATAATCCCCCGGGCAGGCCAATTGTGGCCAGCACAAATTAAATTTTTTAACCAATTTCAATTTTTCTTGACAAATTATTACGACCTCTATTAGATAATGTACCTTCGTACTTAGAAGACACTTCAGATTTTTTGAGGAATATTGAAAATTTACAAATTGACAGGGATTCTATCCTTGTAACTTTTGACATTAAATCTCTATACACATCTATACCACATCAAGATGGTTTGAAATGTATAGGTGAGCAATTGAATAGGATGGCCCTCTATTCACCCAGGGAACGGATGTTCATTATGGATTTGCTTGAGGCAGTGTTGACAAGGAACTATTTTCTCTTTGAAGACTCATTTTATTTGCAAAGAAAGGGTACGGCTATGGGGGCCAATATGGCCCCCTCATATGCAACCTTATAAGTACATGAATTTGAGAATAACTATCTCTACGCTAATGAAAACTTTAACAGACATTGTAAAGTTTGGAAGAGATACATTGATGATGTCTTTATGATTTGGTCAGGAGACAATACCTCCTTATTAACTTTTTTTGAAGAGCTTAATACATTTGATCCAAATCTTCAATTCACCATGGAATATGATTTAAATACTAAATTTTTTTTAGACATTATTGTTTCATTGAGAGATGGTTCCTTGTCAACAGATGTGTTCAGGAAAGACACAGATAGGAATAATCTTTTATTTTTTTCCAACTTTCATCCCCCACAAACAATTAAGAGCCTTCCTTTTAGCCAACTTTTACGAGCTAAGAGGATTATTAACAATGAGACGCGTTTAAATGCACAATTTCAGGATTTCTTTTATAGGTTTGAAAGTAGGGGTTATCCAGTTGACTTATTACAAGCCCATAAGCTTAAAATGGATTTAATCCCTCAAGCAAACTTAATTCAGAAATATTCCACCCTTAAAAAGGATATTCAGAAAACATTGGTCTTTATTATCAAAAGACAAAATTCTAGCAAACTCTTTTAAGGATTTTCCTTTATTCTCCTACAAAAGGAATCGGAATCTGAGAGATACTTTAGTGAAGGCTGATGTGGGATCTGGACAGAATAGAGTAATCAATAGTGAAGTCTTGAATGGCACTTTTCCATGCAATAATTGTGCACAATGCAATTCAATCCAATCTGGAGATACTATCACACATCCTAGATCTGGTAAATGTTTGTCCATCATAGGGCATTTTACATGTGAATCACAATTTGTGGTCTATGTAATTAAATGTCCATGTGGTCTAGCCTATGTCAGAGAGACCACCAAATCCATCAAAGAATGGATCAAACAACATAAAACAGCCATAGGCAAACTTGACCCTTCAGCTCCTGTAGCCGACCATTTCACACTCTTGGGTCACAAAAGCCAACTCAAATTTCAAGTTGTAGATGGTGTGGGCCCTTTAAGGAGGGGTGGTAATAGGCAAAAATTGTTATTCGAAAAAGAAGCATTATGGATCCAAAGATTGGATTCCATGGCTCCCTATGGCTTAAATAGGGAAATTACTTGGGGTACATTTCTCTAGGGACTGTGGCTCATCTTAACTCATTTATTGCAGTAGTAGAGATTTTGGTTAGTAGGACCAGCATGAGGAGTATTGCTTTTGAAATTTAAAACTATGTTTTGTTCATGTTGGCATTCCACTTGTGCTCTCCTCTATATTTATTTTTCATTTTATTTTTTACTGCTGATTTTGTAAATATTATGCGATGAAGGAGGTCTCTTGTTAGATCATACATGCTTGTAGATCATATTGTAGTTATACATTGTGTAATCATTTATTACCTGCATTAAATGAAAAAAATATATTCTTGATGTTAACTACTAGTATTGTATTATCGTTTATATCTGGAATATCAGCTGGTTGTTCTATGCACATGTTTGCAGTATTTTCATTATTTTCCACTGAAATTCAAATAGTGATGCTGGGGAGGCGTTACTATACACATCTATTATGCCTTAAAAGGAGAAGGCTTTCCCAATTACTTCAGGCCAAGTTGAAGGGCGGAGCCCGAAACGCGCGTTGCCTGCTGTTGTGGATGTGACGCCAGACGCTAACGGAGTTTGATGCAAGCATGCTGGTTCGAATCGCTAACAGCCTGTTACCTGTTGTGCTTAGACCGCAGCACTACATTGCCACGCTTGGATGTTTTCCTTTGACAGTGTGTATCAAGCTTCTCTCTTAACCTATTCATCATTTCAATGAATCATTTTAATTTTATTCCAGCATCAATACCTTATTGAATTCAGCCTCTCTCTCCGTTTTTTGAATCTCCTTCTTTGAGTGGCATCTGTTTGAGCCAACCAAATCCTCACCATGTGCCCCATGTAAATATCTATTTCCACGCTCCCGTGCTCTGAACTCTGTCATTGTATTGTAATGCGCATGCTCTACAACTTACGCTAATTGCGCATCAGAAGTGACTTAGCTGATCCGCTAACAGTGAATAAACCGTGAAAGATAATTTACTGCTTCTGATGCGCAATAAAAAAATAAATATATATATATATTTATTTCATTACCTGGTTGATCCTGCCTCTCTCTCTCTCTAAATATATATATATATATATATATATATATATATATATATATATATACACACACACAACTAACTATAAGAAAAGAGTTTGGAACATGTAAATTAATTAACCATATGAAAGATAGGGAATCAAGCACTCTTCTGAAAATAAAACATCAAAAATTTGTTATTCAAAGTGTAGGGAATCAATCTCTGACCAGAATACTCTTTGAAAAAATAAACAATATTTATTATGCAAAATATGGGAGATCAATTATAGATATAGTACCTTATTACTCCCAAGGAACATAGGTGTATATTACCACAAAAACATGTGACACAAGAAGATGTGACAGTATATTACCCTGAAGATGTGCACACCTTATAATTATATATGATAAATAACATGTATATCATTCAATGGTTGAAAAAAGACAAAGTCTGGAGCTGCAGTTAAAACTTTCTTTGCTTTATTAATCCTTTAAAAGCGGTACATGTACAGACACAAACAAACATGCCCTTAGTGTCCAAAGCTTACGCGTTTCGGCTGAACTGCCGTACTCATAGCTTCCTGACCACCCTCTCACTAATGGGCTATTTAAGAGGAGTAAAAACATTTGATTCGCTAGGGTTCCATGTTTAAAGTTAACTGTTTCATTGCTGTCCCGTTTAGCTAGGATGTTAATTGACTTTTTAGCTCTTCATTCCAAACTCAGCTAAACAGAGGACCTTAGCAATTTACATGACACGCTATAACAATAATTGCAACATATTGAATTTACATTTGATAGAAATAGCTACTATCAGTAATATAAGACATAACTTATATACAATTGTGGTTTTATGATACTTCAACAACCCCATAACACTGTTAACAAAACTAAGAAAGTGGCATATCTACTCACTTATACAAGAGAAATTTTATTTATTAATCATCAAGCAATTAATTTTTGCTATATTTCACCCTAGTCAAACACAGTATGGACCATTAAAACATGTGGACCTAAACTTACAGGCTGCTTGGTTAAATTTCAAAAGTAATTTCTTAAATACATCAACTGCAAAATCCCAAAAATAATGGGGTATAATTATATACCGCAGTTGGAAACATACTTTTCATTTGTTAATTTATTTCAGTGTTATTCCATACACTGTAGCTTAATCTAATTAAATTGTATCCTAGAATTGAGGTGAGAGTACTCAGGTATCCAATACTATTAAATTAATGATTCCAACTCTAAACTATATACTAACAGGCGAATATTTCAAATACAATCCTGTCTATACTTAATAGGGATCATGAACCTAAGATGTCTCTCAGGAATTTTGGCATTGGTGCATAACTAGAGTATCCCACTCTAAGCTGTCTATTTCTGATGTGACATATTAATTCCAAAAATTAATGAGATCGTAAGATGAGTTCAGGCCTTTCGGGTGCCTGGTCTGGAGATGAAAAATCCAGAACACCTCCCTCTTGGCCAGTGCCTGATCTCTATCCCCCCCTCTCTGATTAGTACTATTTCAATAATAGTCCATTTAAAACTATCCACTTGCTTATTATGGACCATATTGAAGTGTTGCACCAGGGGGTGGTCAGGACACCGGTTTTGATATCCGAGAGGTGTTCCCTAATGCGTACACGTGTCTCTCTAGATGTCATACCTACGTATTGTAGGTGACAATCTCCACAGCCTGCTAAATAAATGGTATATTTGCTTCTACAATTCATACACCTACTGTGTCTATATGTTTTATTGGTTACTTCACTTTTAAAACCTTCACCTATTGTCACATGCTCACAGGAGAGATTATTACATCTGTAAACCCCTTTAAAGCGTAACCATGAGCTCTGATCACCCATTTGAATGTCTTTAAGCTGTGTAGGTGCCAAAATATTGCCCAGTGAAACTCCTTTTCTGAAGAAGCATTTACATCCCTTCTTAACTGTTTCTTCTAAAGCCCCATCTGCTGCCAATAGTCTGAAATTTTTCTGCACTATATGACAGATTTGATGGTATTGCATACTATAATCTGTAGTAAAGAAAATTCCTCTATTAGCTTGTTTGTTAACTGCAGATTTTTCTAACAATGTCTGACTTTCAACAGTAGAGACTTCCTGTCTTGTTTTTGCAACAACATGATGATTATAGCCCCTACTAAGTAGGCGTTCAGTTAATTGATTGGCATGTGTCTCATATTTTAGAGGATTACTGCAGTTCCTCTTAAGTCTTGAGAACTGTCCTTTTGCCACTGACCTGAAAACTTGTTTTGGATGGCTGTTCCTGGCATGGAGAAGTATGTTGCCTGTTATAGGTTTTCTATAAACCTCAGTTTCAATTCCTACCTTAGGTATGCCAATCAAGGTCAGGTCCAAAAAGTTAATTCTGGTCTTATTGAGTTCAAAAGTGAACTCTAAGCCTATATCATTGGTATTTAGCCAGACAACAAATTCCATTGCCAGTTCTTCTGTACTTCTCCATACCAGGAGCAGATCATCTATGTAGCGTTTGTAAAAACGTATAGACTGTCGGAAGGGGTTTTCACCTCCATAGATGCGGGACAGCTCCCACTACCCCATGTATAGGTTGGCGAAAGAGGGCGCAAATTTCGCGCCCATGGCTGTCCCGCACCTCTGGAGGTAAAAAACCCCTTCAAAGGAGAAATAGTTGTGTGTCAACAAAATTTGAGTATCCTCAAAACATATTGTACATACTCATCCATATAGCCAGTTCTTACTAAGAACAATTCAATAGCCTCTAGGCCTTTATCATGGGGTATCGAGGTATAAAGTGCATTGACGTCAATTGTGAGCCACATATCAGATTCTTCCCAATCAAGGTCTTTCATAAGATTTAAAACATGGGTGGTATCCTGGAGAAAACTGGTTAGACCAATCACCAGTGGCTGTAATATACTATCCAGCCATTGGGAAGTTCTCTCTAATAATAGATCTGCCCTGAGAAAGCCCCGTCTATTACATGGCATTGTGGGTGAAACGATCAGGATCGTAGGCATTGGATCATCTGTGCATGTGACATACCCGGAAGAGAACACGCAGCTGATACACGCAATGCTTTCTCGGCGTACACGGCACAGTAAAGTGTAGCAGCCTCCAATAAAGGATACAACGGAAAGCTCTTATATAACGAGCAATCAAGCATCCCTGCAGCAGACACCGGATGACTACAGTGAATGTTACTCCTGGATTCAGATAAGTGCACTGAACTTTTTTGCAATACCGCATCATGTAGAGGGTCAGCTTGGTCTGACTTTGTTTGCACAACATGCTATTTTGCTGCTTTGAGAACTGCCTGCTCTGTTGCTACCGTTTATTACATCTGCTTGCTTTTGCATGTCATGCATCAATGCTGCTTATGGCAATACCGCTTTACGTGGAGGGTCAACCTGGAATGACTCTGTTTGCATAACACTATGTTTAGCAGCTTTGAGATTTGCCTTTCCGTTTAATACTAACATTATTTTCCTGGGTTTTGCATATATTGTCTTGTGGCTGCTCGTATGTATTTGCATTCAATTAATTTTGCTTATTCATAGTACCTCATAATACTTAGATCCCTGCTACTTACCTGTCCGGTAATGATCCCTTGTATACACTTGGGTACCGTGTACAGTTTGGGTGTAGTATGTGTAAGGTACCATTGAATGATATACATGTTATTTATCATATATAATTATTATAAGGTGTGCACATCTTCAGGGTAATATACTGTCACATGTTCTTGTGTCACATGTTTTTGTGGTAATATACACCTATGTTCCTTGGGAGTAATAAGGTACTATATCTATAATTGATCTCCTATATTTTGCATAATAAATATTGTTTATTTTTTCAAAGAGTATTCTGGTCACAGATTGATTCCCTACACTTTGAATAACAAATTTTTGATGTTTTATTTTCAGAAGAGTGCTTGATTCCCTATCTTTCATATGGTTAATTAATTTACATGTTCCAAACTCTTTTCTAATAGTTAGTTGTGTATATAATTTGTTATAGGGTCTGCACCACTTAATTAATGAATTATGTCAATGCCAGCTAATTGGTAATTGGTATTGTATTACACATTTATATTGACCATTTGTCCTGTACCTCTTTTGGTTTTATATATATATATATATATATATATATATATATATATTCTCTTTCTTCTGTTTATTAAAAGTGTAGCCTTTTCATTGCATCGGCTCACTAAAATGATAATCTTCTCTACTACATTAGCTTTTCAATGCAAGACAGCAAGTTTATCAGAGCAGCTCTAAAGTGTGTAACCTACGCAAAAATTATTATAACGTTAGTTTAGAAGACGATCCAAGGATGACAAAATACAATCTATATTATCCTAATATGTGCATTTATTTTTCTTCCAGGTCCTACAGTAAGTGGCAATTAGACAAAATGACAAACGTTTAAAGCAAACACTGGTCGCTCCTCATCTCAGCCACCTGCACTTGGTGATTTTTCAACAAATTCCTTGACCTTAAAGCCCATCGCTAGAGCTTAGTGGCCGATGTATCGTGCAGGAACTACGGCTGTGATGTAGGAAGCAATAAACACACTGATCCCCGTAATCACCACTTTTTTGTTAAACTCACCATGTGAAGAGCTTCCTTCTCAGCGAAAGAGTATTTCCTCTAGCCCAGCTTTGGCAGGGGGCTGCCCCTGAGATAGTTGAGCAGCTTCTGTCCCATTCATTGTCTGATCTGACTTGGACATCCGAGCACTGGAGCTGCCACCTGCTTCCGGCTGAGAGCTGCTGCAGATCTGTACGAAATGATCCAGACGGCCTGGGCGGTGACGTGACAGGCACCGAGTGCTGCTTATATTCATTACTTTCCCTGTGTGGCACCGGGCACTGATCCCCACTACACGGCACAGGGTTTATATGTAGGGAAATCTTGGGACACAAGAGCATGGTGACGCATCCTGTAATGTTATTACATTAGTCTCCGCCAGTTATCACTGTGTCCTGAAACTCTCACACACACATCGCAGCGCCGAACAGAACAGTGTGCGTGTCAAACTGACTCAGAGAACAACCAATCGATAACCAACTAATCGAAAATGAAAATCGCTCACAACAATTTTTATTATCGATTTTATCAATTAGTTGTTGCAGCCCTAATTATATACAGGGTGGATAAAAATCAATGACAAACAAAACAAAAAAATGGGATTTTTTATTTTTAAAATTTAAATTAGATTTTTTTTTAATTTAAAATAGGATTTTTTTTCAAAATACAATGCATTTTGAGGAAAAAGCTATTTAAAGATAGTTTATATTTAAGATACTGTACATTAAAATCTAAAGGTTATCCATCCTGAAATATAGATTAGTTTTAGTTATATAGCAAGATGCTGGTTATTCATGGCTGTAATGTTTAATTGTTTGGGTAAAATTATTCTATTAATCTATTCACAAAGTCATGCAATCCCAGAGGTTTCTGTCAGATTATTTTGAGCAATTTTTCTATCTTGAAGATATTTTTTTTACATATTATTGGTTTTATAGTTTCAAATCTGTGGATTTATGTTTACAGAAATAGCATGCACTTTCTTCACAGCAAAAATGTTATAAAATAAAAAGTTGAGAAATAGACCTTAAAGAGACATAATCATAAATACTTTTTGGTTTCAGGAATAGCATAAAATTTCCAAACTTGTCTTCATTTTTCTTGTTGAAAGAGAGCAATGCTCTACTGGGGTCTAGATGAGCACAATGGGTGAGACAATGATTAGCAGTTAGCTCACAGTAGTACATTGCTTCTAAGCCTACCTTTGTTTGCTATTCAACAATGGATACCAAGAGAACAAAGCAAATTAGATAAGAAATGTAAAGGGGAAAGTTGTAAAAAATGTCATGTTCATTCTGAATTATGAAAGCTACATTTTGGCTTTACTGTTTCTTTAATGCCATTGCCCCCCTGTAAATCTATGTACACAGAATCAACCCATACCTAGTCTGAAGAAGCTCACTGAATAGAAAATTGTTTGTGGAATAGTGGAATAGATCTGCACAAGGACCTAAGTATGAGAAGGGAGGGGCAAGCAATAAAAGTAAATATAATATAATTGTTTTAGTTAAATAAAACTATTTAAATAGTTATTAATAAGATAATGTGTCATATTTATCAAAGCATCAATCACGGTGCATTCGCCGGTGTCAATACACTCACCAGACATCACGGACGCGGATCCACATACGATCCTTACCTTATTTATTTTAAAAAAACTCAAAAACACGCGCGTCAAGTACGGCGCGATGAGCATCAGACTGTTGTTAACTAACAGTCATCGATCACACGTTTATTCAGGTTTTTCCCAACTTTATTTATACCATTTCATTACTGTCCAAGAACAAGCACATTTCTCTAAAGCTAATCTTTTATTTTTCATCTGTTAATGTCCAAGAATTAGATAGATTTATACCTCAACAAACAATATCTCATAGAAAGTTATTTTTTATATTTATTTGTTATACGATACTTTCACATAAATTAATGTGTATTTGTATTTCTAGAAGTCATTATATGCTTTTATCTCATGTTTTTTTTATTAATGATTATTAATGCTAAAATTTGTACATACTTGTGTATATATATATATATATATATATATGTTTGTGTGTGCGTGTGTGTGTTATGTCAGAAATCTTTTGCAAACATATTTACATGTCCCTAAGTTCCTTTTTTTGTTCTAAACAATGTTGTCTGTCATATCTCTGTGTTTATTTATACCACTATATGTATATAGTGTATATTTATTAGTATTCTGAGCAAGAATGATTGTGAATATAGCATGTAATCTGGGTATCATATGTATATATTTGCAATCAATGGATATTTTAAGAGCTGGGACAGTTTTCTTTCTGTACCTGTGTAACCCCTCCTGATTGCAATCTAGTTTTAAAAACCACTTATACACAGGTGTTATAAAATGGGATGTCATATAAAATGACATTTCTAAATGAAAAAGAAATTCAAGAGAAGGAAGAAATACACTGAAAATAGCATGACAGTAAAGAGGTGATTTTTTTAATTTCTGCTGTGTCTGAATCATGACAGTTTAATGTTATGTGGACTGTCCCTTTGAGCTATCAGTTTAAGATTATATTGAATCAAACATCAATTCGAATTTTAAAATCTTTATCTAAAATATTACACTGTGTGTCCTAATGTCAGCATCAATGTTTATATTTAATACTAATCTCACATATACATACTTTCAAAGTATAATACATAATGTAACAATTGGCATTTACAAGGTCTGATGAGTGATCAATGACACAAGTATTGAGCAATTATATAGTTTAAAATGTATATTTGAATCATATTGGCTGATGTCATAAATCATGTGATTATGCATATTCCAATCAAAAGTGGTTGAAAAAATCACTAGTGTGTGGGTTGTTTAAGAGTTTGCGTCATAATTGGTGTGAAAAGTGTTGCGTCAAAATTGGTGTAGAGTGGGACTTGTATTACATGGCTTAAACATGGTGCACATAGATTTTTCACAAAAAAATAAAAAGGAAGTTAGCTATATTATGTTGTGTATTTAATTTTTATCTCTATATCTATTAGTGCAACAAGTTTGGGGCAAAAAATTTCAACAAATTTGGAGAAATAATATTGTCCCCTTGCTTTGTAATGAGAGACAAATTTGTAACATAATCCATAAGTAGTAATGTAATTTTCATTTTATTTTTTTTAAATTATTTTATTGAGGATTTTCAAAAAGGTACAACAAATAATAACTACCAAGTTACAAGTGGCATATAATCATACACAGACTGACATAGAAATACATTTACAAAGTATACCAAAATGAATTAATACTATAGAGAGTAACATGGCATAAGCTTATGAATCCTCCATTTTACAATAATAAACTCTCCACAGGTCACTAGAGGTCGCTTTTGAACCCACGACCAACATAAATATCAGCGAGGAGAGCTGAGAAAATATAAATAGAGCAATGATATAGGTGTGTGTTATATTGTTAATAGCTTTCATAAGTGACTAAGTATCCGGCCTTATAAGGGCCATCTGCAATAGATCAAACTGGCACATTGAGATAGTCAAATCAAAGGCCCTATGGTGTCTAATTACACCAAGGGGTTATAAGTTTAACAGCGGGTAAGCACCGCTCATAGCCGAGCTATAGGGGGGGGGGGGAAGCGGAGAAGAGAATGTTGAGAGCCAAAGGGAGCTGACAGTGTTAATATTCTATCTTGAGGTGGTATTGCAACTCTTAGGTTATAATAGTGTAGAGATTAAGGGGCGGGCTAAGTATAAAAGAGTACTGTAAGCTATGAGGTGGTAGTGATATTATTGCACAATCCCCTCCTATAAAGCCACAAATACAGAATGAAGGATGCTAAAGTGTGTAAGGTATTAAATCCGTTTCACTCCATTTAAAACTTCCACCTGTCGCCCATCCTCCTCCCCGCCGGCTGAGGGGGGAAGACAGGAGCCATAACTATTTGTGTAACTAGGAGAAACTAATATATTTCAATGTATCTTAACACTAGAAAAGATCTATAAACCAAGTATGAGGGGCTCTACATCAAAAAGAGCATGAAAGGTTCTATGACTAAGAACATGCAGATAAACTTAAGCACACAACATTATGAGAGGTAAAAAGGGAGGGGACAGACATGTATTCACATTGCTATAGCAGAATAGCTTGAGTTGAAGAGGTGTGCATACATAACACAGATAAATAACTAGAGGTTTGTCACAGTATAGAATATATATTTGCAGTAATAAATTACAGACTGCTATAAGCGTCACATATCATCCACCATCACAACAAAAAGATATACTCTCCTTTTGCTGTGGTTCAGTTTTGTTGGTGCCTAATACGTCAGTCTCACCAGTCGTCATACTATAGGGCATAGAGAACTGAGTCGCTGGATCAGTCAACTCCTCACCTTTGTGACTGTGGGGTTACAGGATCTACAAGTATTATAGCCAACAATATTTATTATCTGTTTGGATAAAACAATTAAATAACTGGAGATACTAATGAGAAATAGATCCCAAACACAAATTTTTTTGAAAACATTCACAGCGGATAATATGTAAGCTGTGGGAAGGGGCTGGTCTCCATTTAACTTACTATGGGATAGGTGATTTTCTGTTTGCCTATGATTGCTATAAGCTAGTCACAATAGTCCCCACCTTCTCGGCCGCCGACAGATGGGTTGCAAGTTTTAGTTTTAACTAAGTATAGCGTATCAAATAGAACCTCAAACTTAATATTCAAGATCTAGATTAAGCGTCTAATAGGGAAACCTAAACATGTGTATACACAACTAAAATCCAATGAAGTGATATAAGGAGCGTCTGCAATACAGAATTAATAACAACACTGACATAGTAAGAATGTTAGGGAGATATAGGTTAGTGATTACTTATTGTTACAGAATAAGTTACCATAGTACTGTAGCCTGGTGTGTGAGTACTAAATCCATTTATCCTCTAGCATTTGTGAGGAGTGTACATCCTAATGTAAGGAAGACATATAATACCCATTTTGAAATGTATAGTATATTTAGTGAGTTATGATGTGTCGGGGAGTTTTCACCTCATGGCGTATTGAATGTGAACATCTTACTATAGAGGAGTTACATTTGGTATAACTTTTAACTCAAAAACACAAATAGCTAGATATAGGTATCATCCTTATAACACAGATAGCTAATAACTACATGAGTAGTGAGATAGTATACAGAATGTACATGCAGAAGTACTCTTGCCTCATGGACATAGGTAGCAAGACGCAAGCATCAGCTACATAACGCAGAGTCCTGTATTCCCCAAACCAGGTCCGGCATCATGAAAGCTAAATTAAAAGTATCTTAAAATAAGAGCTGTTAGTTTTGTGTTAGATTGGGGCTGTCAAAGATGAATACTGTGGGGATATGGAGCTATCTGGGAAGTAAGAAAAAAAACAAAGAGACAAAGGAAAACCAAACTGATTGAACCAAATAACATAATGTTAACTATTTTGAAAGTTAATATACTGAATGTAACCAGGGCTTCATCCTACACCTCTCTTCAATCCTTTACTGCAGATGAACCATGGTGTAGGTTGTGGTGTTTGCTCCTGAATTTCTAGAGGGAGCAAAGATGTTTCAAAGAGATCCTGCTTGTTCCAGAGTGAGTAAGGGAGCTCAAGTAAGATCTGGAACCCGCTGACAAGGCGAGCGATAACAAGGCTCTGATAAGTCTGAAAACTACTCAGGTTAACGGCTATGTATTTAAAATCTCCCTGGGCTGGTAGGTTGGATATTTGGGATTGTTAAGTTCGGCCTCACAAGAGACTTCAGGTCTGTATGACAGGCTCCCTGTACAATCCTGACTACGTTGAGCGGTATCCGCAGATCACTATCCTTCTCCATCAGATGTGTAGTGCTGTTAGCATCAGCAGCAGATTCCATAACAGCCGAGAACAGTTCAGGGCCAGAAATCCAGCTCTCCGTATGAGGGTGTAAACCACTTGCAAGCGGAAAGGTGCTGACGAACTGCGGTGTTTCGTCTATGAGGCTCGTCCCTTTTCCAAACAAAGCCTGTAAGATAGAGCTCCTCTCCACTACGAAACTCGCCACTACACTCAGAGAAGCATCAAGTGTAGAAGATTTTGTGTGGGTTTGTGGTGTTTCTAGCACTGACATTGATGTTCTTAGGTTAAGCTGGGAGGTCTTGTCGTTCTTGGTAAGATCTAAAGAAGCCGCCATTTTGGGTATTGGGTTGACCTCTTCCCCACACTGATCTCTGACTATAAGTAGTAGGTCATGGAAGCAGCAATCCATCTTCTCCTCCAATTTGTCAAGTGATGCTTGCATCTGTTCATAGAGGTCTGCCATATTTATTTGGGTAGTAATGTTAGGAATTGTTAGCATTACCAACGCCATCTTGTTTTTAGTTGCCATTTTGTCTTAGGCATCCATCTTGTCTAAAGAAACATTTTATTATAGCAGTTATTATGTAGTGAGAAATATGCTGTTAGTAAGAATTGTATAAGTTTTATTGGCCTTGTAAATGTTCCTGGCAATGCGCCTGGAAGTTCGTTATCTAGGTAAGATGGCCAAACGGCCTTGCTTTGGGCTGAGCTATGCGCACAGATGTATTTTTGTTATTGTTATAAGAAATACTCCTTCATACTCCTCTTTCACTCAATTATTGCAATAAGCTTCTTTTGTTCATGAAATATGGTATGATATGATGTAGTTATGAATACATCACTTGTTAACCCTATATGCTGTAACTGTCGCCTATAAGACGTGCTTTTCATCTTTTAATAAACAGAATCGTTTTTAGACTCATTGCTGCGTGGTCTGATTTCTGTTCTCTGGGATATCCTGATTATCAAATACATTCATTTCCAGCTGATACAGTGTGTTCCAGGCCAAGCCCTGACTGACGCTCTCCCCCTCTGAAAACAACACCTAACAATTCTGGTGTCAGCTCGTGGGATTCGCACTGGGTAAGTAGATGATTTTTCCGCTACTTTTCCCTCTGTGAATCTGAACCTAAATTTAGTTTTATAATAGGTGTTGGTTATATATGATAAAGGGTTAAGTGGTTCCTGCAGTAAAAGGGCAGTTTTTTTTTTTGCGGAGGTTACAGGCCTGTCGGCATTTGTATTAACCCCTCTAGACAGGTTAAAGTCCTGTGCTAGTTTAGACAGGTGTGCAGTCCTGTCTGGTGAAGCGCGCAAGAGATAAAAAACAAAATTTATGCTTACCTGATAAATTTATTTCTCTTGTGGTGTATCCAGTCCACGGATTCATCCATTACTTGTGGGATATTCTCCTTCCCAACAGGAAGCTGCAAGAGGATCACCCACAGCAGAGCTATCCATATAGCTCCTCCCCTAACTGCCACCTCCAGTCATTCGACCGAAGACAAGCAAGAGAAAGGAGAAACTATAGGGTGTAGTGGTGACTGTAGTTTAAAAATAAAAAACACCTGCCTTAAAATGACAGGGCGGGCCGTGGACTGGATACACCACAAGAGAAATACATTTATCAGGTAAGCATAAATTTTGTTTTCTCTTGTAAGGTGTATCCAGTCCACGGATTCATCCATTACTTGTGGGATACCAATACCAAAGCTATAGGACATGGATGAAGGGAGGGACAAGGCAGGCGCTTAAACGGAAGGCACCACTGCCTGTAAGACTTTTCTCCCAAAAATAGCCTCCGAAGAAGCAAACGTATCAAATTTGTAGAATTTAGAAAAAGTATGAAGCGAAGACCAAGTCGCCGCCTTACAAATCTGTTCAACAGAAGCCTCATTTTTAAAAGCCCATGTGGAAGCCACCGCTCTAGTGGAATGAGCTGTAATTCTTTCAGGAAGCTGCTGGCCAGCAGTCTCATAAGCTAAGCAGATTATACTTCTTAACCAAAAAGGAAAGAGAAGTTGCTGAAGCCTTTTGGCCTTTCCTCTGTCCAGAGTAGACAACAAACAATGCAGATGTTTGACGAAAATCTATAGTAGCTTGTAAATAAAACTTTAAAGCACGAACCACGTCAAGATTGTGTAATAGACGTTCATTCTTTGAAGAAGGATTAGGACACAGTGACGGAACAACAATCTCCTGATTGATATTCTTATTAGATACCACCTTAGGAAGAAACCCAGGTTTGGTACGCAAAACTACCTTATCTGCATGGAAGATCAGATAAGGGGAATCACACTGCAAGGCAGATAACTCTGAAACTCTTCGAGCCGAAGAGATAGCTACCAAAAACAGAACTTTCCAAGATAAAAGCTTGATATCTATGGAATGCAGAGGTTCAAACGGAACCCCTTGAAGAACTTTAACAACTAAATTTAAACTCCATGGCGGAGCAACAGGTTTAAACACAGGCTTGATTCTAACTAAAGCCTGACAAAACGCCTGAACGTCTGGAACATCTGCCAGACGCTTGTGCAAAAGAATAGACAGAGCAGAAATCTGTCCCTTTAAGGAACTAGCTGACAATCCCTTCTCCAAACCTTCTTGGAGAAAAGATAATATCCTGGGAATCCTGACTTTACTCCATGAGTAACCCTTGGATTCACACCAATGAAGATATTTTTGATAGATTTTCCTGGTGACAGGCTTTCGAGCCTGAATTAAGGTATCAATAACCGATTTGGAGAAACCACGTTTTGATAAAATCAAGCGTTCAATCTCCAAGCAGTCAGATGCAGAGAAATTAGATTTGGATGGTTGAAAGGACCCTGAAGTAGAAGGTCCTGCCTCAGCGGTAGAGTCCATGGTGGAAGGGATGACATGTCCACCAGATCTGCCTACCAAGTCCTGCGTGGCCAAGCAGGTGCTATCAAAATCACTGAAGCTCTCTCCTGCTTGATCTTGGCAATCAGACGAGGGAGCAGAGGAAACGGTGGAAACACATAAGCCAGGTTGAAAGACCAAGGCGCTGCTAGAGCATCTATCAGCGCTGCCTTGGGATCCCTGGACCTGGATCCGTAACAAGGAAGCTTGGCGTTCTGACGAGACGCCATGAGATCCAGTTCTGGTTTGCCCCAAAGTTGAATCATGGAGTTCCCACTCCCCCGGATGAAAAGTCTGTCTGTTAGAAAATCCGCCTCCCAGTTCTCTACTCCTGGGATATGGATAGCTGATAGATGGCAAGAGTGAACCTCTGCCCATAGAATAATTTTTGAAACCTCCAACATTGCTAGGGAACTCCTTGTTCCCCCTTGATGGTTGATGTAGGCTACAGTTGTGATGTTGTCCGACTGAAATCTGATGAACCTGACCGCAGCTAGCTTAGGCCAAGCCTGAAGAGCATTGAATATCGTTCTTAGTTCCAGAATGTTTATCGGAAGGAGTGTCTCCTCCTGAGTCCACAAGCCCTGAGCCTTCAGGGAGTTCCAGACTGCACCCCAGCCCAGAAGGCTGGCATCTGTTGTTACTATTGTCCAATCTGGCCTGCGGAAGGTCATACCCTTGGACAGAGCAGAGAATCCCTGGTCTCTTGATCCAGATTTAGTAGAGGGGACAAATCTGTGTAATCCCCATTCCACTGACTGAGCATGCAGAGTTGCAGCGGAGATGTAGGTGGGCAAACGGCACTATGTCCATTGCCGGTACCATTAAGCCGATTACTTCCATAAACTGAGCCACTGAAGGGCGAGAAGTAGAATAAAGAACACGGCAGGAATTTAGAAGTTTTGACAACCTGGCCTCTGTCAGGTAAATCTTAATTTCTACAAAATCTATCAGAGTTCCTAGGAAGGAAACTCTTGTGAGAGGGGATAGAGAACTTTTTTCTTCGTTCACTTTCCACCCATGCGACCTCAGAAATGCCAGAACAATGTCTGTATGGGACCTGGCGATTTGAAAATTCGACGCCTGTATTAGAATGTCGTCTAGGTAAGGGGCTACTGCTATATCCCGCGGCCTTAGGACCGCTAGGAGTGACCCCAGAACCTTCGTAAAGATTCTTGGTGCCGTAGCTAACCCAAAGGGAAGAGCCACAAACTGGTAATGACTGTCTAGGAAGGCGAACCTGAGAAACCGATGATGATCTCTGTGTATCGGAATGTGCAGATAAGCATCCTTTAATTCCACGGTAGTCATATATTGACCCTCCTGGATCATATGTAGGATGGTTCGAATAGTCTCCATCTTGAAGGATGGGACCCTGAGAAATTTGTTTAGGATCTTGAGATCTAAGATTGGTCTGAAGGTTCCCTCTTTCTTGGGAACCACAAACAGATTTGAATAGAAGCCTTGCCCCTGTTCCTCCTTTGGAACTGGGTGGATCACTCCCATAACTAGGAGGTCTTGAACACAATGTAAGAATGTCTCTCTCTTTATCTGGTTTGCAGATAATTGTGAGAGATGAAATTTTCCTTTTGGGGAAGAAGCTTTGAAGTCCAGAAGATATCCCTGGGACACAATTTCCAACGCCCAGGGATCCTGGACATCTCTTGCCCAAGCCTGGGCGAAGAGAGAAAGTCTGCCCCCTACTAGATCCGTTACCGGATCGGGGGCTGATCTTTCATGCTGTCTTAGAAGCAGCAGCAGGTTTTTTGGCCTGCTTTCCTTTGTTCCAAGCCTGGTTAGGTCTCCAGACCGGCTTGGACTGGGCAAAATTTCCCTCTTGTTTTGTATTAGAGGAAGTTGAAGCTGTGCCACTCTTCAAGTTTCGAAAGGCACGAAAATTAGGCTGTTTGGTCCTTAATTTGTTGGACCTCTTAGGTATTGGAAAAACATCAGTGTAAACAGGCACTGCGTAGTATTTATCCAATTTACACAATTTCTCTGGGACTACAATAGCGTCACAGTCATCCAGAGTTGCTAAAACCTCCCTGAGCAACATGCGGAGGTGTTCAAGCTTAAATTTAAATGTAGACATATCAGAATCAGGTTGAAGTATCTTCCCTGAGTCAGAAAAATCACCCACAGATAGAAGCTCTCCTTCTTCGGCTTCTGCACATTGTGAGGGTATATCGGACATAGCTACTAAAGCGTCAGAGAGCTCTGTATTTTTTCTAGCCCCAAAGCTGTCTCGCTTTCCTTGTAACCCTGGCAGTTTGGACAATACTTCTGTAAGAGTATGATTCATAACTGCCGCCATGTCTTGTAAAGTATACGCAATGGGCGCGCTAGATGTACTTGGCGCCCCTTGAGCGGGAGTTAAAGGCTCTGACACGTGGGGAGAGTTAGTCGGCATAACTTCCCCCTTGTCAATTTCCTCTGGTGATAAATCTTTTAAAGCCAGAATATGGTCTTTATAACTTATAGTAAGATCAGTGAATTTGGTACACATTCTAAGAGGGGGTTCCACAATGGCTTCTAAACATAATGAACAAGGAGTTTCCTCTATGTCAGACATGTTTAACAGACTAGTAATGAGACCAGCAAGCTTTCAAAACACTTTAATTAATGTGAAAAAGCAGAATATAAAAAACGGTACTGTGCCTTTAAGGGAAAAAAAAACAAACACAAAAACTGCAAAATAGTGAAAAAAGCAGTTAACTCTACAAAATTTTTACAGTGTATATAATAGACTAAAATAGCATTGCACCCACTTGCAAATGGATGATTAACCCCTCAGGTTCAAAAACGAATAAAAAAAATGGTAAAAAACGTTATAACAGTCACAAGCAAACTGCCACAGCTCTACTGTGGCTCCTACCTTCCCGTAAAACGACTTTTGTAGGCACAAAAACCCTTTACAGAGGTCCAATATGTCAGGGGACTCCTTCAGGGAAACTGGATGTCTCAGAATGTAAAAAACAACTGCGCAATTAGAGCGCGAAAATAGGCCCCTCCAACCATGCACTCAAAGTCAGAGGGCCTTAAAAAACTATTCCTAGGAGTAAAATAACAGCCATGTGGAAAACTAGGCCCCAAATAAAGATTTATCACCTCAGTAAAAAACGTTCATTATATATATATATATATATATATATAACGTTTTACATACTAAGCCATAATAGAAAGTAATATGAAAATCACCCATTACTGCAAGCATGATGCCAGTTGTTATTAAATCACTGCAATCAGGCTTACCTTAACTATATCAGGTACTGTCAGCATTTTCTAGTTCTTATCATCCTCTAGAAAAAAATATACTGAACATACCTCAGGGTAGTTAATTCTGCAGGCCGTTCTCCCAGCTGAAGTTTCCCCATACTCTTCAGTTATGTGTGAGAACAGCAGTGGACCTTAGTTACAACCTGCTAAGATCATCAAAAACCTCAGACAAATTCTTCTTCTAATTTCTGCCTGAGGTAAAAAAACAGTACAATGCCGGCCCCGTTTAAAAATAACAAACTTTTGATTGAAGATAAACTACACTAATTCACCACATCTCTCTAGCTACTTCCCTTGTCGAGAGCTGCAAGAGAATGACTGGGGGTGGCAGTTAGGGGAGGAGCTATATGGACAGCTCTGCTGTGGGTGATCCCCTTGCAGCTTCCTGTTGGGAAGGAGAATATCCCACAAGTAATGGATGAATCCGTGGACTGGATACACCTTACAAGAGAAAGTTAGCATGCATTTGACGGGAGGTTTAAGTCCCCCGGGCAAGTTGGCAACGCTGTGATGTGGTGAGTTTGAGTCTCATCTGTGTTGAAGTTGTCCCTATACATTCCTATAGTAGAGTTTTGTTACCTATCACTGGATTTAAATTGGTATTTGGTGCTGCTTTTGATTGCTTGCTTTTACTGCCATATGATTGTGCTGTGCTTAGAAGATATTAAGTGACTGTGCATTTTATCATTGCTGCTGTTATTTTGCTGCTATTATTGTGTTGTAAAAAAATGGGGTCTGCTCATAGCAAAATATTGATAATAAGGCATAGAGAAAAGGAGAATGCTATTGCATTTTTTTATGTCTACAAAGGGTTAACAGTTTCATTTCAAATGAGCTGTGCATGCTGAAGTTTTCTCCTGCATTCAGAAAATTTATGAGTAGAGAAAGGGGGGGGGCAGTGCTGTGTAATGAGTGTTGGTCTGTCGGTTCTCACTGTGTCTTGTATGATGTGTAAAAGATTTACTCTAAACCAAAAGAGAATGTATTATCCTGTTTGAAATTTGTTTGTCTCAATCTGTTGGGAAAATGGCCATTCCTTGCAAATTCGGAAACTTTCAGATACATTTTAAATTTGGTGGAAAGTTAATCTTATTATTCTTAAATGTCTTTGGTATGTTATGAAATATATATATTTTCCTGAAAGAAAGAGACTGTTAATGTGTTTTCTGTCACTAAAGGTTTGATGTATGTTGAAATTGCTTTAGAATAAATGTTGGGAGTGAATTTATGGTATGCAAGTTGATATGAGCTTGTGTGTGTATCGCTGTAAAAATGACCTTGGTGCATTTTTCTTTCAGAATGGCAATTATTCAGGCTAGTTTCTTAGCTGAGAAATCAGACGTCGAGGTATTTTGAAGTTTTATTGTTGTAACTTTATTTTAAAGTCATATGTATGTTCTTAATTATGTGTGTTATTAAAAGCAGTTTTTAATTTTAAGTGATATTTGTTGTATGCAAATAAAGACTGTCCACCTGTTGAGGCATATAAATATATTGTTTTTGCAAGTGAACTAATTAAGGGATTTGTAAATGTGTGGATGATTGTGTGACTTTCGGTAACGTTCTGGTAAATGATAAAAAAGATTAACAGGTTGATTCAAGTATGTTGTGGAAGTAAGATTCATGCAAGGAGTTAAAACAGGAGAATAGAAAAGACTATACGCCGTATGTTATCTAAAAGTATTTGGGTCTGTTTCTGTTTTCCTAATCATGGCTAGGGTATACATATGTAATATACATGTTATAAATGGTTAGTCCTTAAAGGGACAGTATACTGTAACATAGTTTTTATATTAATGTATTTTCAATGACTTGTGATACAAGCTGAATAGTATAAAATGTAGGAGAAATTGCATTTGCAAGTTTATTTGTACATATGAAGTAGCTGGTTTTGTGCTTTCAAAACACAGTTTATTGCAATGGGTTGAATTTCGGATAATAAGCATATCTCATTGTGTTCCTTATCTTATATTTGTCTGTAAAACCGGAGCTCAGGGCTTAGACAGAGCAATGGAAAATTGTCATTTAAACTTAAAGGACCAGTTCACTCATGTGAAAGGAGTTCATGAGCAGCAATAACACTGTATTATTTCTCCACAGCCAGTTTTTACTAGGGCGACCTGGTTTCCGGCCGTGTTTCAGATTCATACACTCCTTCCAGGATCACCTACACTGAAAGGCTATTAAGGATTGTTTGGTGTAACTTTACAACAGAGGAATTACAATTATGTGAAGGGAGGATACAAAGACTTGTTTGTTTTTGTTATTTCACAGAGTACGGGACTTACAAATTAATCCTGTGGACGAATTTGTGGATCAGCTCTCTCTTAAGTCCGATGGCTAACGCTATTGATTATGTGGACATTTCAAGATAAGTATTTTTCTTATTGTTGCTATTATTGTTTACTGAAAATTTATGGATATTGGCTGTGAGTTACCATTATCTGTTGTGCTTATCCACCTCCTTGTATGTTATTTGGTGCGTATTTGGTAGGATATGTTTTTTATCCACCGAATCATTATGATGACAATATTAGTTTTATGTTAACTGTGCACAGAAGGATGATTATAGTGTATGTGAACTATAATATCATAGTAAAGAGTTAAACTGACCAAGAGTGCTGTTATAAGGTATCTTTTATTTTCTTATTATTAACTCATTAATATTTTTCTACCTTAGCATCGATATTACCATATATCTATAGTCTTAAACTTTTATTGACCTGAGCAAGGTAAAATTTGTGAGTACATAACACTGTATTAACAAGTAAAGGAGATAAAACATAAATGTAGTTTGCAAAATATATTTTTAGAGACCTTTCCTTGTATATATTATATAAAATCTGCCGTTTAGATAGCAGACATTTACGCAGTGTAACTCAATTCTCTCTGAAAGGCAAACTGAACTGATGACGGCTGCCTGCAACCTTTGTGTTGCAATCTGTGAAACTAGCGAGAGAGAAAAAAAAAGAAGAGAAAATATTTAAAAGGGTACAGGCAAACTGATATAAAATCTGAGATTTTAAAGAAATATTTACAGAGAAAGAAATGAGGTTTATAGTAAGCCAAACACTAGTATATTTAACTATGTCAGCAGTTTCAATTCAAGATATTTTTTAATTTGGGTCAAATGTCCCTTTAACTATCCTGCAGCCCACTGTGAGTGTGTGTGTGTGTTTTTTTTTATGCTGGCTGTGTTTGCTTAGGCTATTCAATGGACGTCAGTATACATTTTTTATTATAAGTGAGGACAGTGGATCATTGGGAACAATTTAAAGGGGAAATTTTTGGACAAGCTGTCCTTTTAATCTATTAGTGTAAATTGTTATTATTATTCTTTTAGAAAGCTCATTTTATTGTATACCATTGTTATATTTAGTTAGAGAGCTGCAAAATGGTGAATATCAAATTATAAAAAACATAAAATAAATAATTGTGTATTTATTAAAATTTTGGTTATGTAAAAGTATAGACTGGATTCCAGAACTTTTCACAAATTATTTGTGCCACACATGATTTATTTAACAGTGGATTTGCACTGTGCATGTGAGCAGGGGTTATATAGAACAGTGGCTGTACCATTATTATCTGATCTTTCCCACAATATGGTACTTAGGTGTTTGTGTGTTCCTTTGTAAATTTATGGTTAGGGATTTTATTTGTAAATATGCAACTGGAGTTTATGGATCTTCTGAAGGGATTGCATTATTAGTATGATCTCATAGTATTGTGCATGGTAGAATTTGCAGAACCAGAGCATAGACGGTTGTTATAGGATTTTAATTATTTGTAGTGTTTTGCAAGTGCTGCTTTCAGTAATGTGTAAGTATATGTATTGAATTTCAGGTTAATTGTGGTTGTTAAAAGTTTGTGCTGGCTGTTAATGTTTTGTTTTGTGTAATGGACAGTTGGTTTTAAGTGTTGTCTCAGAGAATGTTATGTTTTTATTTTTAGTGAATGCGTGTGGTAGGGTGCTGTATGAATGGAATATGGAATATTGAGGTGTATTTGACTTTGCCTGATGTTAAGAATAGTATACTACGGAGTGCATGAATTGTCTTTTAGTTTGCTGTTATCTTGTGTTTGCGTGACACATGGGGTGTTTCACGCAAACAAAGGGGGAAGTATTGATGAGTATTGCTGAGTATCTTTATGTGATTTGGGTGATTGTTTTAAGTAAGAACATGAACCTAAAAATGTTTTTTGTTATTAACACAATATTTGTATTTGCAGGATGAGATAATGAAGCTGTATCCAGAGAGTAAAAAACACTAACTGAATTATTTTTGAGTTTTTCATATTTAGGTAAAATCTGTACAGATAGAATTCCATAATGCACTCTCCAAAAGATTGAATGCAAGTAAACCTTTTAAACAAAAGAAATGCCTGGTGCCTAGGTGAAGAAAAGAAAAAAGAAGATAAAAGACCTTTTGTCAAGTTGGTTTTAACCACCATACTGCAGTAAAAGTTGCTGAACTATCTTTGGATCCATTCTTTGCTTTGCATGCTGGTACCAGCCCCAGAACTGGACTCTGGGTAATCTATGACTGTTTCCTATGATGTGTGTCTTCAGAACATAAAGACTATCCTTCTCTGGACTGTGCCTTGACTGTTGGAATTGAGTACAACATTGTAGTTTATGTACTTAACAAAGTAACCCTCTAGATAAGTGTAACTCTAAACCTTGCAGTATTGTGACCTATCGAATGGCCCACTGAGTATAGAAAATATGTTTGCACCTTTATAGTTTAAAGAAAATGCTGCAATATATCAGAATATTTTAGACCCTTCACCCTTGTGGAACATAGTGAGGACACGTCTCAGCTAGAAATTTATATTAATTAAACAGCCTATATTTGTTTAGGGAGTAGCATAATTATAGTTATATTGATGGTATATTTTCTACCTACAATGGCTCTTATTGGAGCTGTGTTATGAAAGCAAATGTATTTTTCCCTTTTATTAACTGGTATGGTATCTGCAATTTGAGTTTTGTAATTCCAGATGTTTGTCAATTAAAGGAATTATCTTACCATAAGGATGTGTTTACCTTTAAAAGATTTTGTAGTTTTAAATAATGTTATGATTGTATTCTTTTCAAATACAGGAGTACGAGAGAATAGAGGTTGCATGAAATAATTAGTAAACTAGTAGTGTTTATATCAGATGAGACTGCTGACTATTAAGATCATAGTTGGAAAATTATAAACATTACAGATAGTAGCTTTGCAGAATAAAGCAACACTATGTTCTTTTATTTTAAGTAGTTCCAAGAAAAAAAAAAAAAAGTGTGAAGAAATTACTTTTAAAGAAAATTTTTTTATTGACTGTTTTATTTTTCATTGCAGGGCAGGCCTTAGCATAAGTTACTTAGCATAGCCATTCAGCCTCTTGATGAAGTCTAGCAGTTTTTACTTGCTTAGTATTCATGACGTATGATTTAAATTGTATAGAGAAGCTGTGAGTTATTCTCTGTAAAAGTTTCAATATATCCACAATATATCCACAATGTTTTTCTGGCTTTAAATGACATAGGATAAGTTAAGCTAACGGAATGGTGATGCTTACAAAAAAAGGTGAAAGAAGTTTTATTTGGACATAATTGTGACTGCATCGGGGTGTGTGCTCATCTTGTGCTGTTTTGTTTCCCTCTTAGACTCCTTCTGACTCGAGTGTCTGCTTGCTATGGGGATCCACTGGCTTTCCTTGTCTACCCCATGAACAAACCATCGGACTTCCAGCATCTACCTGCAGAAGAACACTGGATAAGCACCCCTATTGCAAATGGACTATGGTATTGAAGCAGAGTGTCTGAAAAAGGTGGAGCTCTAAGAGGACAAAGACTGTTCTTAAAGTGATCAGAGGCCACCCAGAGACTTGTGCTGTTCCCATGTCAGGCTTCACTGTGGAGAATTTACAGAGCAAGAGACTGTCGGAAATATTGGGGGGTGCTAGCAATACAGGTGGAGAAATATAGATGCAGCGTTGTTTAAGGGTAGATAGGGGGCTGGTTGGGTCTTTGTGCAGAAAGACCAGTAGTTTGAGGATGCTGGGAGGTGGACGGATGGTATTGGAGAGGCCGCACCTTTGTGCAGTGACAAATTGTGCCCTATTAGCCTATAAAATTATAGCACTACATGTGAATACATTTCTCTACAGTATTCTCACATAGATTCATGTTACCGAAGTATTAGGCATATATTGTTGTTAAAGGATTTACTAATTTTCGGTGCTTTTCTATTTTATGTTATTCTGTTAGAATAAAAGGGTGGTATGTTAGGAATTGTTAGCATTGTCATGGATACTGGGCTGCAAGGGTTAAATCCATACCCCCTACAACCTCACCCCTGTTGTTTCTCAGTGGAAGCTTTGGTTTGCTTGTTTATGAAGAGCTGGGGTATGATCAGGAAAACCCTCCTAGGCTGGCCGGGCTCCTAGAACTCCCGGTCGGCCGTCCCACCACGGACACCCACCTAACCCCTCTCAGACTGTCCAGGCTCCTGGAACTCCCGGTCGACCACAGGACAGCAGGACACCCGCTAACTTTACCCCTGGTCGCTCCAGCAACCATGTGCCCCAGAGCTCCGCTCTTTTGGGGATTAGTAGCCCCTAGGGAGGACAAGAGGTGGGGGAATTACTGGAGGGGAGCTCCTTTGGGAACCGGGGGTTTTGGACACCCCTAACCCCATAACTTCAACGGACTGTAACTCCAGTCCCCAGTAACGAATCATGCTGATTTTTGGACTGTGAAATCTGGGGACTAAGAGCTTTAAAATGACACCCGGGATCACCTCGAAACCGTCACCACTAGGTATTGAGATTATGTGGGACTGTGGCTCCTATGGAGGCGCCAGTCAGTCTGGAGGGGCGGGAATGGCGGGAAAATAGTGGGAATGTCCAGGGTCTTATCAAGATGGCTGTCCTGGCAGATCAGTACACAGATGCCCACCGCCAAGTTCGCTCTGCCCCACAATCGACTCCCCGCACAGCTTCGGTGGTAGTCCAACCCCCAGCGGCTACCAATAAGCCTCTGGGCCGTCCGGCCTTTGTCCCTCCGGCCGGATTCAGGGACTCACAGGCATGTTTTTCCTGCAGACACCCCGGCCACCTCAGGCGGGAATGCCCAAGTCGGGTCTGACAACAGCCAGCCACTCAGCCAAGACACCTCCAGCCCACAGCTTGGGTGAGAGCTCCTGCCCCAACCTACCCAGCCGCTGCCCACTATGCTTATGCACCGGCTGACTATCCTGAATGGGCTGAAGAGGAGGTTGGCACCCTACAAGAAGCCTACCTGGCGTCCACAGACAACTGTCAGCACCACTGCCAGATCGTTTGGGTCAATAGAAAGGCGGCTCAGGGATTACGGGACACTGGATCCCCCATTACCCTGATCCAGCCTCATCTGGCATCCACTTCTACTGCTACTGGGAGAACTCTTGCTGTTCGAGTGGCCGGAGGTGCCACGATACGAGTCCCTATGGCCTGTGTCCATCTGGCTTGGGGCGCCGGAGCCCGCACTGTGGATGTGGCCATTATGCCATATCTTCCCGCAGATGTTGTACTAGGAAACGACCTCGGCCTACTTGTTTCCACCTTTTTTGGGGGATACTCCCCTGGACACCTGTCCAGTAACCACCCGCAGGCAAGCTCAGCGGCAAGCCAACAGACCACAGCTGGGGACCCAGGTAAGACCCCCCACCCCAACTCCTTTCCTTCCCCGACGGCCTACCCTCACGCCCCAACGCCCAACCCCGCTCCCTGCCCTCCTTCCCGACCAACTATCCTGGGCCTCCTCTTCTGAATTTGCCCAAGAGACTCTGAGCGACCCGACCCTTACCCCCTTCCGAGACCGAGTAGGGACTGATCCCCAGGGCCCCGGGGAAGAACAGTTCCAATGGGAAAACGGCCTGTGTATCGGGTCTCCCGGCGGAAGAAAGGGCCAGTGCCCAAACGTCAGCTGGTGGTACAGAAAAAATATCGGTCCAACCTGCTGCGAATAGGGCACGATATCCCCTTGGCTGGGCATTTAGGCAACTCCTGAACACACCATCGCCTTACTCAGATCTTTTTCTGGCCCAGAATCAAGCGAGAAATTAAGGAATATTGTAGGACCTGCATAGTGTGTCAGAAGGTAGGGAAGACCGGGGACCATACGAAAGCCCCCCTTAACCCTCTCCCCGTTACTGATGAACCCTTTAGCAGAATCACTGTGGATATAGTAGGGCCCCTATGTAGACCTAGTCCCTCCGGGAAAAATTACATACTCACGGTAGTAGACTATGCTACTAGGTATCCAGAGGCCATACCTCTAGCGAATATCCAGGTGGAGACGGTGGCCAGTGCGTTGCCCTGGGTATTCACCAGGGTAGGCTTCTCCCGAGAAATGGTCTCTGACCAGGGGACCCAGTTTACAGCGGAGGTCACCCAAAAGTTATGGGAACTGTGTGGGATAAAACCCCTGTACAGTGCCCCCTATCACCCCCTGACCAATGGGCTTTGTGAACGGTTTAACGGGACACTGAAACAATTGCTTCGGACGTTCTCGGCTACTCACAAAGACTGGGAAAAATTCCTGCCGCACCTCCTATTTGCCTAGAGAGGTGCCCCAGGAATCCACCGGGTTTTCACCCTTAAACGGCTGTATGGCCGGAAAATAAGGGGGCCCCTAGACTTGTTGCGAGCCCACTGGGAGGGATCAGCAGGTGAGGAAGGAGCCTCCGTTGTGGAGTACGTCCTGAAGTTCAGGGATCGGCTGAAGGACCTCACTGCCATGTTGCGGGAGAACCTGCAGGGCGCCCAAAGGAGACAGAAATGGTGGTACGACCGTAATGCTCGTAGCCGAATTCTCACAGTAGGGCAGAGGGTTCTTGCCTTGAAACCTGTCAAAACGAACAAGTTACAGGCTTCCTGGCAAGGGCCCTACCGGGTGGTGGAACAGTTGAATAACACCACCTACCTTGTAGTAAAATGCTCCGATGATCGGGTCCAACGGACCTTTCATGTGAACATGCTCAAGGAGTATGTAGAAAGACCCCAAGATGTAGCCACTATCTTTGCCCTGGCTATGGAAGACTCGGAGAGAGCCTTCCCATGCCAGATCTCCCTGGGCCGGATGAGACCCATCAAGGAGTAGCCAACATAATCCTGGATGAGAGGTTAGCAGCTGGACAGAGACAGCAGATCCGGCATTTACTAGAGGACCGCCAGGAGATGTTCTCCAATGTCCCTGGGTACACCACAGTGGCTGTGCACCGAGTGGAAACCCTGGGACAAGCTCCCCTGAGACAGGCAGCTTACAGAGTACCTGAAGCTGTCAGAGACAGTATGCACCGGGAGCTCCGAGGAATGTTGGACCTCGGTGTTGCTGAACCGTCCAACAGTCCCTGGGCCTCCCCGGTGGTGCTGGTCCCCAAGAAAGATGGTACTACCCGGTTCTGCATTGACTACCGTAAGCTCAATGACAGAACCACAACCGACGCCTATCCCATGCCCCGCGTCGATGACCTCTTAGATAGAATCACCAGGGGTCACTTCCTAACTACCCTTGACCTCTGCAAGGGGTATTGGCAGATCCCACTAGACCCTGACTCCGTTCCCAAGTCCGCCTTTATCACCCCTTTCGGCCTCTACCAGTTTAAGGTCATGCCGTTTGGGATGAAGAACGCTCCAGCCACCTTTCCGAGGATGGTGGATCGCCTGCTGGATGGCCTCCACGACTATGCCTGTGCCAACTTGGACGACATCGCCATCTTTAGCGACACCTGGGAGGATTATTTGATCCACCTGGGCATCGTTCTAGATCACCTCAGAACCGCCGGGCTGACCCTGAAACCCGACAAATGCACCATAAGCCGCTCGGAAGTCCAGTACCTGGGCCACCGAGTAGGCTGTGGGCAGCAGCGGCCAGAGCCCGCCAAGGTTGAGGCAGTGGCAAACTGGCCCACTCCTTGAACTAAGACCCAGGTCTTAGCCTTCCTAGGAACTGCCGGCTATTACCGAAGGTTCGTCCCCAATTATAGCACCCTAACCAAATCCCTGACCGACCTGACTCGTAAAAGACTGCCCCGACAGGTACTGTGGTCCTCAGAATGTGAAATCGCCTTTCAGAGCCTCAAGTCTGCCTTGATCTCTGCCCCAGTCCTAACCCCACCAAAAGTTTTTGTGTCCACACAGATGCCTCCATGTTTGGATTGGGAGCAGTACTAAGCCAGCTAGATGAAGAAGGACAAGACCACCCCATAGCCTACATCAGTAGGAAGCTGCTGCCCAGGGAGGTAGGCTATGCGGCGGTGGAGAAGGAATGCCTGGCACTGGTATGGGCCCTCAAGAAATTACAACCGTACCTCTATGGAAGACCCTTCACTGTTCTCACTGATGACAACCCCCTGGTGTGGCTTAATTGAGTGTCGGGAGATAATGGACGTCTACTAAGATGGAGTTTAGCCCTGCAGCCCTTTAACTTTAACGTTCAGTATAGGCCGGGAAAGAGCAATGGGAATGCTGATGGACTTTCCCGGCAGACTGAAATAGACTGCTCCTCGGACATCCCCCAGTAGACCCGTGGGGATCTAGCCAGGTCTGCCGACCTGGAAGGGGGGAGTTGTCACGGATACTGGGCTGCAAGGGTTAAATCCATACCCCCTACAACCTCACCCCTGTTTTTTCTCAGTGGAAGCTTTGGTTTGCTTGTTTATGAAGAGCTGGGGTATGACCAGGAAAACCCTCCTAGGCTGGCCGGGCTCCTGGAACTCCCGGTCGGCCGTCCCACCACGGACACCCACCTAACCCCTCTCAGACTGTCCAGGCTCCTGGAACTCCCGGGCGGCCACAGGACAGCAGGAAACCCACTAACTTTACCCCTGGTCGCTCCAGCAACCATGTGCCCCAGAGCTCCGCTCTTTTGGGGATTAGTAGCCCCTAGGGAGGACAAGAGGTGGGGGAATTACTGGAGGGGAGCTCCTTTGGGAACCGGGGGTTTTGGACACCCCTCCCCAGTAACGAATCATGCTGATTTTTGGACTGTGAAATCTGAGGACTAAGAGCTTTAAAATGACACCCTGGAAGTGTACTCCACCGGGATCACCCCGAAACCGCAACCACTAGGTATTGAGATTATGTGGGACTGTGGCTCCTATGGAGGCGCCGGTCAGTCTGGAGGGGCAGGAATGTCCAGGGTCTTATCAAGATGAGCTGTCTGTATAAAAGGAGTGTGTGTTTTCAATAAAATCAGTTCCTGTTTAACCTGAATGCTAGTGTGTCTAGTTATTTGGGTTGGCTCCAGCTAAAATCACTTTCCTGGGCTACATAGCAGCCTGTTGCAGGCAAAGGAAGGACCCTCTGGCAGAGCTACTCAGTCGGGGTAGCTGGAGTCTGCCACAGGGTGGGACCCTGAGTACTGGTGCTGTCGGGCATCAGGGGTGGCTACAGGCTGTGGTCACTTGCCAGCTACATAGCTGCAGTCGGCAGGAAGGAAGCAGGACCCGTTTGGCAGAGCTACCCAGTCGGGGTAGCCGGGGTATCCGTCACAAGCATTACCGATGCCATCTTGTTTTTAGTTGCCATTTTGTCTTAGGCATCCATCTTGTCTAAAGAAACATTTTATTATAGCAGTTATTATGTAGTGACAAATATGCTGATGTTAGTAAGAATTGTATAAGTTTTATTGGCCTTGTGAATGTTCCTGGCAATGCGCCTGGAAGTCCGTTATCTAGGTAAGATGGCCAAACGGCCTTGCTTTGGGCTGAGCTATGCGCACAGATGTATTTTTGTTATTGTTATAAGAAATACTCCTTCATACGCCTCTTTCACTCAATTATTGCAATAAGCTTCTTTTGTTCATGAAATATGGTATGATATGATGTAGTTATGAATACGTCACTTGTTAACCCTATATGCTGTAACTGTCGTTTATAAGACGTGTTTTTCATATTTCAATAAACAGAATAGTTTTTAGACTCATTGCTGTGTGGTCTGATTTCTGTTCTCTGGGATATCCTGATTATCAAATACATTCATTTTCATCTGATACGGTGTGTTCCAGGCCAAGCCCTGACTGACACTCTCCCCTTCTGAAAACAACTCCTAACAATTCATCACTTCTGCCTCGTGGTTATACTAGTCGACGTGTCTCCAAACAGGTGTCGTAGTAGATGTTTAAAGTTTCGTTAGATAAGGCTTTTAAAAGGTTGTTTCCCCCTTACATGAGTGCAAAACCAGAACTGAGTTAGAAAATATAAATTATACGCTCCATTAAGCTTAATGTTTGTTGATTTTGCCGGAGCTCATGAGTTGCATGTCTTGTCTCTTCTGTTGTTAGCTCCGCCCCCTGTATTTTTCATTTTTATCCCTATATCTACTAGTGCACCAAATGTGGAGCAATAATATTGTGTGATTTAGAAAGGGTATACAATTTTAATAGAGTTTCTAATTACTTTTATAATGTAATATACTTCATTCTCATGCAGCATCGAACATAAGCTTTCTGTGTTTTAAAACTCCCATTGATTTCTATGGCATCCGTGGCCTCAAAGGTGGTGGATTAAAAACTAGGTACGCTGCGTCAGAATAGATGCGAGCGTACCTGTTAAATGTTTGATAAATTTGGAAAAGGGTCAAATAGAGTCCAATCTGAGTTTGAAACATCTGTAATGACGCAAGCATCGATCTGCGTCGGATTGAGATCGCGGGAGAGTATATCATCACACATTTCAACATTTGACGATCTTGATGCTTTGTTAACTACGGCGGATCAATCTCGCAACAAATACGACGCGGGATTCAATGGTGTTTTCAGTTGACGCTTTGATAAATATGCCCCAATGTATATTTTTCTTTACATAAATAAAACAATTTAAATTATCATTATTAAGGTAATCATTAGTTTTCTCCTTCCAATAAAGGGCGAAAAGTTGATTAAATAGGAATGATTAACCAATTAAACGGGATATAGTTCACCTCCCAATAATTTAATTAATTTCAATGATCTAGCTATGCATTTCTAAAAATACAGGTATACCTCACTTTACAGCACTTCGCTAATACAGCGCTTTGTGGAGCTGAAGTTCAACCTCCAAGGAATTTGAAACAGTGCTGTAATCATCGAGAGTTTGCGAGAAAAGTGACAGGCACCATTTTGTTATGCGCAGTTCATTCTGTATACAGCATTACAGTGCAATCTGTGTCTCAGTGCTATAGTCTGGCAAATTTTACTACAGTAATTGTCACTATTTTACAGTTAACAGTTTTTATTGAATACTAATTAAATACTGTGCTGTGCTAGTGTTAAACTAAACGTAGCACTATTGCACCCCTAATATATGTTAGTTTAAACATGTTTTCAAGCTTTTAAACACACTAGCAAGTGAAAAGAAAGCTAAAACTGCCTTGTTTTACTTTAAGGCGGTTTTCACTTTACAGCTGTATGAGCGGGGTATACCTGTATATAACAAATTAGTAATGGTCTGATATAACCAGAAACATAATGTGAATAGTTATTATTGTAAAAATGAAAATGATGATTTAAAATCAGTCTTACTGAATAGTGATTTCAATAGTTATTTAAATCAAGATTTAAAGCAAATCCACCCTGAATATATATATATATATATATATATATATATATATAGTACTGTGCAAAAGTCTTAGGCCACCATTAGATTTGTTGTTTTACCAAAGTTTTGATGATCATCCACATTTATTTTTCGGTCTCTTTATTAAGATACAAACAGAAAATATAGGAAATATGTACACAAAATATAAAAAACATGTTTAGAAAAAAATGGCTTCTTCAGGCAAAAGTCAGTATTTAGTGTGACCTCCCTTGGCACTAAGCACATTTTGAACTCTTTTGGGGAGACTGTCCTGATGTTTTCTGAAGTAATCCTCTGGTATATTATACCAGGCTTCTTTCAGCACTTCCCAGAGTTCTTTAGATTTAGGCTGTCTTATTTATTTCTCTGTCTGTACTTTTTAGCATTCTCTGTCTAGATGATCCAATACTGCCTCTATAATATTCAGGTTTGGACTCTGTGGAGGCCAGTGCATGACTGTCAGTATTTTATCAGCTGCTTTTCTCTCCAAATGCATTAACAGGGTGCTTTGAAATGTTATCATGCTGAAAAATAAAACCATTACCAATCAGGTGCTTTCCAGAATGAATGGCATGATGAATTAAAACCTGTCTGTACTTTTCAGCATTCATGATCCCATCAATTCGGACAATATCACCAACACCACTGGCAGAAATGCAGCCCCAAACCAGGACAGACCCTCCACCATGTTTCACTGAAGGCCGCAAGCACTCATTCTTCCATCTCTCGCCAACTCTTTTATCATATATTGTCGAAGATTAGACCCAAAAATTTCAAACTTGGATTTGTCACTCAATAATACTCTTTTTCACTGATCTGCATTCCGATGTTTGTTAGCTTTAGCATTTAGTATATCTGAGCCTTTTCACTCTGCTCCCCTTCTAAAAAAGTGGTTTCTTGGCTGCTACCCTTCCACAAAGACCATTCCTGAGCTTGTTCAAACTGTAGAAGGGTCAAAGTGGCATCCAGATGAAGCTGCCAGGTGCTGAGCCAGGTCCTTGCTGGACTTCTTCCGGTCTCCCAAAGAAGAAACTCTGAGAAACTTCTCATCAGATATGGATTTTTTTTTTTTGTCCTTCCAGTTCTTTTTTTGTCCTTGACCTCCCCTGATTCTTTAAATGTATTTATAACAGCTTTAATACTACATCTTGAGTATCCATTTTATTTGCTGATTTCCCTTTGAGAGTGGTCTTGCTGATGCAAAAGTATGATTTTATGTCTGTCGAATTCTGGGATCTTTGGCATTTTGAATAGAATTATGTGATTGAAAGTTGGTCTTATTAGCAATGAATTAAACTCATACCACATGTGTATGTAATGCTCAAGCATGTCTTGCACAAACCATTTAGGTTTACGAGAGCCAGGTTCCTGCTATTGCTCAAGTGTAAGGGGAGGTCACACTAAATACTTGACACTTTAACTTATAAGAGCTGTTTTTCTGATTTTTGGTTTTTACTACTGCATACAAATATCCAGTATTTTCCTGTTGTAGTCTAATAAAGAGACTGAGAATGAATTATATACAGTTGTTATACCATTGCTAAAACAACAAATGTAATGGTGGCCTAAGTCTTTTGCACAACCCCAATTTCGAAAAAGTTGGGACAGTATGGAAAATGCAAAAAAAACAAATAAAGAGAGTCATTTGAAAATTCAATTCACCTCATACTATATTGAAAACACATAATTAATACATTATTTGATGTTTTACTTAGTGAATTTAATGTATTTTTGAAAATATACACTCATTTCAAATCTGATGACTGCAACATGTTCCAAAAAGTTGGGACGGGGCAATTTAGGACTAATAGCAATGTGAGAAGTTGAAATAAGTTGATGTGAAACAGGTGAGGCAATCGTGTAATCATAGTATATAAGGAGCCTCCAAAAAAGGCCTAGTCCTTCAAGAGCAAGGATGGGTCAAGGCTCACCAATCTGCCAACAGATGCATCAGTAAATAATCCAACAATTTAAGAACAACATTTCCCAAAGACAAATTGGTAGAATTTTGGGCATTTCGCCTTCTACAGTGCACAATATAATTAAAAGATTCAAGGAATCCGGTCAAATCTCAATGCATAAAGGGCAAGGCCAAAAACCACTTCTTATGGAGCGTGATCTCCGATCCTTCAGACATCACTGTCTCAAAAACCATCATGAGTCTGTAATGGATATCCTGACATGGGCTTGGGAATACTTTGGTAAACCTTTGTCAGTCAACACCATTCACCACTGCATCCACAGATGAAAGTTAAGGCTTTACTATGCAAAGCAGAAGCCATACATCAACACTGTCCAGAAGGGCCGCCGACTTCTCTGAGGTCGGTATCATCTGAGATGGACAGTAGCACAGTGGAATCGTATTTTGAGGTCCGACGAGCCAAAATTTCAAATAGTTTTTGGAAAAAACAGACATCGTGTACTCCGGGCCAAAGAGGAAAAGGACCCTCCAAGCTCTTATCAGTGACAGGTACAAAAGCCAGCGTCTGTCATGGTAACTTGCACATCTGTGAGGGCACCATTAATGCAGAAAGATATGAATACATTTTGGAGCAACATATGCTGCCATCCAGTTGTCTTTTCCATGGACGTCCCTGCATTTCCAGAAAGACAATGCCAAACCACATTCTGCCCGGATTACAAGCACATGGTTGTGTAATCAGGGAGTGTGGGTGCTAGCATGTCCTGTGTGCAGTACTGACCGATCTCCGATAGAGAATGTGTGACACATTATGAAGCGCAAAATAAGGCAACGAAGGCCCCGTACAGTTGTGCAGCTGATGACATGCATAATGGATGAATGAGGGAAAATGTAGCTTGCTAAAATTAACCAACTGATGTCTTCAGTGCCCAATTATAATAAGTGTTATTAAAAGAAAAGGTGATGTTACACAGTAGTAAACAGTCGACTGTCCCAACTTTTTTGGAGTGTGTTGCAGTCATCACATTTGAAATTATTGTACATTTTCAAAAATACATTAAATTCACAAAGTAAAACATACATATTTAGACATGTATATGTATCTCAATGTTAAAGCTCTTAGTCTGCCTTTTTTTCCCCCTAACATCTGAGACCTCATATTTTTGAGCCCTGATAACTTTTTTGTATAATATTTTTTAAAATAATTTTTATTAAACGGTGTTATTATGAATGTAACTTTACTTTGTAATGTATTTTTGATGTGTTTTATTACACTTTTTTGTTTTGCGAAACAGTTAACTAGAGCTCTGAGGACAGGGTAATCATTCTAATGTAAATTCGCAATTGTTTTCAAGCAATCGATTTTACTTTCACACCCGCAATAAACCCCTATTCGCTTACGCTTAAATGTTAATGTGCCACTCATAAATCTGGCCCTATGTGTGTGGTGTGCAGCTGCAATTATCGGTCTTCTAATTACCATAAAGCAATGGCAAAGACATGCATGTCTGCTATTTCTGAACAAAGTGGATCCCATAGAAGCTTTTACAACCATTTTTGTCATGATTGCTCAAGCAGTATGTAAATAATAGCATCCTTGGGTATATATAGGAGCACCAGGAGCAAGTAAGATTGAGCTTGAAAAAGGAGGTTCCTCAGAAACGCGTTGCTCAACAGACCTAAAGTTTGTCTCTAAAAGGCACCTGCAGCAGAAATAAGTGGGGAATGGCTTTGTATGAACTAACTGGAAATTGTCTGACTGTCAAGAGTGCTGATCACATAAGGAGCATAATACTATGAACCACGGTGTAAGTAGTAAAATACACATCATATCTGATACATTGTTGCCGTCTGTAACAGGATACTTTCCTCTGTGTTTCCAGGATCACTGCATTTTGTATTTCTTCACGCAAAAAACGCTATTTGGGACTCTATTGACTTGATATGATTTGGATTTTATTATCTGTATGTTGTGAGTGTGTATATTGTTTGTGCACTACATGGTTTATGTAATATTAGGAATATGTATCCTTGGATATGGTAACTTATTTTACTTTTCTGGAATTATAGTACAAATTGGAAGTAATATTAAACGTCTTTACATTTTATTTTTCATTTATTAGCTTGTGTTTATAATTTCTCAACAAATTTGTATATATTTTCTAATTGTTTTCAAGTTATTGTTTACATTTTTTGTTATATTCAAAATTTCTCCTAATGCTATTGTTTTTTTGTGTGTGCTCATTTATATGTTTACTGTAATTTATTGAATTTGTTTTATTTTCCTTGTTCACAATTTACGTCTTGTGTGTTACCTTTTACTCTTCATAATAATTCTCCATTTACCTAGTTAAATCCTGATGCCTTGTGCTCATTGGTAACCTCCCATTCATTACCTCTCTCTACTCATTTCTTTGCCTCTCTGGTCACTTCTTTTTACTTTACTTTTCCTCACTTTACATCCGGGTTTTTTCCCTAGGCAATGGAAGCCGTATCACACCCCGTTCCTTAGGCAAAGTGAAATAAATTCGCTGCACCGACAAGTCAAATAGTCCACTCTTTCTTTCGTCTTTTCCCCCTTTCCACCTCCTCGAATACCCTCCTTCTTCACACAAAACTATAGGTTCTCCATATAGCGGAATTCGTTGAACCCATTCCCGAGTTGACTTATTTACCTTTTCCAGTACACTCGATATTTACTCATCACACCCCCTCTCTTTCTCTCCCTCCGCTAGCCGGGCCGCTCGGGCCCTTTTACTTTTCTACGTCACAGGGACTTGTGAGTGCGCGCCCTCGACACCCCTCCCTGCTTAGTTTACAGGACCCCGCGAGTACGCGCATGAGTGAGAAGGGGGTGCGCGGCGGAGGGATTCGGCTTCGGGTGCACTGAGGCTCGGGGAGGGAGAGAGTTTTTCTTCTTTTGCCATCACTTTATCTTTAATTATTTATTTGCCCCCACCCCCTTCACTCTATCGTGGGTAGTTGTTTAAGACCCTCACTTTTTCCCTTTACTCCTAACCCTTCCCCTTTCTATCGTTTTTGAGCTCCCCGTTGATTTGTGTTTCTCTTGGTAGTGTAGGGGGGTTGCCCCCCAGCTGATTTCCCCCTAGCCTGGTGGCAGGGCAGGGGGCATAGAGAGAAGATGTGGCGGTGACAGTCTCTACCACCTCCCCTGAGACAAGAGGAGGAAGAAAGGAAGAAGAAAGGAGGAGGAGCGGCCCTGCAGCAGGTGTGGGGAGAACGGGCCGGGAGCTGTGGGGTGAGGGCCGGCAGGGTGGGGGGGTAGAAGTTGGAGAGAGAGAGGGAAGTGAGGCTGAGCAGGCCTGGGAGCCAGAGAGAAGGGGGGTGAAGGTATCTCTGTGTGTGACAAAGTGACACTGTGAGAGGCTGATAGTGTGTGACGCTGAGAGTAGCATAATAAGAGAACGGCAGTATGAGACACTAAGTTTGAGTGACAGGGTTAGATAGACTGAAAGAATGCGAGACTGGCAGCGAGATATAAAGCGTTAATGTTACAGAACTGAGAGCAAAGAGCTGTTAGGGTAAGTGTGACGGGGGCACTGGAAATTTGAATGACCGAGATTGCAATGATTTATCAGTCACTTAGTTTGTTACTTCTGCAGAGACTGGTAATATGTTATCAGAGGCAGATAGTGGGATAAATCCTGACCAGAACGTGAGACTTGTACACAAGTTTGGTGCTGATGGGACAGCAGCTGGGTAGGTGACACTGTTTTAGATTCAAATAAATATCCTTGGAGACAACAAATCACTCGTTGTGATTTACTAAATCATTAAATGTCTCCAAACCACATTAAACCAGTTCCAAGAAATAACACTGTGAAGAAACTTAAATAAGATGATGTTGTATGAGTGAGGCTGGTGGAGACTTATTAAGTGACACAGGGGACCTTGATAGTGTAGGAGTGTCATTGTTGCATAGTGTAAGATCAACTCGGCAACAATGGTACTGAGGACAGCAGGTTGAATTAATAAGATATAGTAGATTGTTAAAGGTAAGTGCTGAACAATTGACATACAGACTGAAAATATGACAGTCCAGATTTATTCTAAGATATAGGTAGTGGAATGTTTAGAATCAGCGTCTTTGTGAGAGTGTGACAGAGACACAAGTGTTGTAGTGCTGAAAGGACAGCAGCAGAAGAATAAAGTAAGTGACAGTGTGTAAGGGAGACACAGTAATAATTTTAACAGAATATCTGCTATGTGACAAAACCAAAGTGATTTAGTTGGAGATGTACAGAATTGGTGAAACTGAAAGGAAGAGCAGTGCTGAGATGAGTCCTAGTATCTGTATGACACAGTGAGTGTAGACATCAAAATATAGCAGTACTGAGCAAAAAGTGGCAGTGTGTAAGAATGTGAGCTTTTGTGTCTTGATGAGAACATAACTTTAGATAGTGTGTGACATTGAGTGTTGTGACTTAGAAATATGCAAATACTTTGAATTTTGTTTGACCCTGACATTTTATTTTAGCCCAGATGCATATTGTTTGTTTGTATGTATATGACACTTGATGAGTCACATAGTGTTGCACTGAGTGATGCAGAGTTGTGGGAATGAATGTCCTGTTTTTAAAGGTAATCAAAGGTCATAAACCTAGGCCTTGGCATATCTTGGGAGCCGTGTTGCCATTGCTCCTACAATTTCACTTTTTACTTCTGTTTTATATAATCCTACAAATTTCTATAGATAAAACATTGTGCCTGGCTTTTAACTGTGTATATGGCTCCTATGTTTGACATTATTTTGTCCAACCTGAACCAGACTGTGAGGAGAGTAATATTGTTTTTGTGTGTAAAATGTTGAACACATAGGAAACAAAATGCTTGTGATTAACAAGAAACTTTTCGTACTTTTTGCCATATATTTGTTATATATGCTTATATACAATACACAAAGGTCAACATTCCAGTCCATAATATTTTGACTTTAATGTCCCTAACATGACTTTTTGTTGAATTTTTAAATTCAAAGTCAATTGAAATCATTAGAAAACCCAGTGAAAACCATTAACATTTGAAATGCTACTAAGGAGTCATAACACCTTCCATGAAAATAACGTATTTGAAGCTATCAGAAAACACTTTTTTTTTCTATCAGCTTTCTCTAGCAATAGCCTCGACCTCTTGATAAAGATTTTGGCTTCTTAAAGGGACAGTCTACCCCAGAATTTTTATTGTTTAAAAATATTGATAATCCCTTTTATTACCCATTCCCCAGTTTTGCAGAACCAACACAGTTATATTGATACACTTTTAATCCCTGTGCTTATCTTGTATTTTAACTTCTGCAGACTTTCCCCTTATCTCAGTTCTTTTCACAGACTTGCATTTTAGCCAATCAGAGCTAACTCCTAGGTAACTCCACAGGAGTGAGCACAATGTTATCTATATGACACACATGAACTAGTGCTGTCTAGCTGTAAAAACCTGTCAAAATGCACCAAAATAAGAGGTGGCCTTTAGGGGCTTTGAAACAAAGCAAATGTGATAGCCCTTTCTGAATCATGAAAGTTTAATTTTGACTAGACTTTCCCTTAAACTATATATCTTGGCTGTTCACATGCTTTGTTTTCTTTTTTTTTGTCACAAGTTCATTTTATTTGTAAAGGGACATATTGCAATATAATGCTCTAATACCAGTCTATGTATTTAACTCCTAGAAAAGGTTTACACATATTTAATCAGACAGTAAACATCTTGTAATTAGATTTTTCTGCAGTCTTGCAATAAATTAACATGCCAGGTGATCGTGAACATTTTCATATAAATAATATAATACCTTGTTTTTCAGTGGTCAAACTCCACCCACTACTTGCGTTATTTGAATGAGCCAATCAGGACTTGTTACTGACTTAGCAATTGTCATTTTTCAACATACTGCAAAGAAATCCAAGTTTTGCTACCTTATAACCCCTACTGAGACAAATTAAGGGCACATATGGATCTGTGTTATGTTTGTGGGGCCTGCATTTTGCACTTCCAATTCTTAAAATTTGAAAACCCACAATGTCAGTTAAATTGCAGAAAATGACAAAATGGATAATGAAAGTATACTGCAAAGTTATTTTACTATGTATAAATATTTTAATATTACATTATCACAGGGCTCGACAAATTTGCTCAAAATCTACGATAAATTTAGGAGCCTTTAATTTAGGCATCTTCTTCTAATTGTTATGGTTCCCAATTGGGAATTATCATGGATTAAAATGGAGGGCTATAATATGAAACACCATTATGTGAAAAGTGTTTGTAATATAGGTAGATGTTTAATTATATGAGAAGCAATGTCAATACGAAATCAAAGTGTTTGTGTTAGACAACATTGAGAGTTTTGAGATGAGACGAAGTGTGTGTAGCTTTGTGGTAAGGTGCTGTGAGATTACGAGTGTTGATAATGTTGTTTTTTTGTTTTTTCTTCTAAATTTATCTAAGCATCTGGCACTTGAATGTGCCAATATGGTTTGATAATTGTTCAGCAAAGCCGATAGTGAGCAATGTGTAGTTCTCAAATGCTTTTCTTGTGACCCATTTCTATGCTCTAAGAAGCATAAGATCGCCCCATTTTAGTAGAAATGTTACCCCCCCTCTACTTTATACACTCTACACACTGGCTTTTACCCTTAAAGGGACAGGAACCCCCCCCCCCGAAATTTTTTTTTCTTCATGATTCCAATAGAACACACAATTTCAAACAACTTTACAATTTACTTCTATTATCAAATTTGCTTCATTCTGTTATCCATTGCGGAATGACCAGCATTGCACTGCTGGCAGCTAGCTAAACGCAGTTAGCCAATCACAAGAAACAAATGTGTGCAGGCACCAATCAGCAGCTAGTGAATTTAAAAGTGTCTTAAAATTACTTGCTCTATCTGAATCATGCAAGTTTAATTTTGATATCCCTTTAACTCTTCACCCCTTTAATCAACTCACTTCACTCTGTATGTGTGTATATAATTTTTTTTTTTTTTATGTGATTAAATGGCCTTAAATATTAAGGACCTGGTGTTATTTTGCAGGTACATGGGGTAGGACCAATTGCCATAATGCCCCTTGTCAAATGCATATTCCATTAGTTGAAAACTGCATAGTAGGTCAATATGGTTTGGATACTTATTATCACAAGTTTTTTTTTTTATGTGTTTTTTTTTTGCAACCAGTGTTTAAGCCTTATCTCGATTCCCCCAAAAAATGTTAGTGTCTACTGCAAAAAAACCCCAAACATTATAAATTGCTTAAAGCCGGGAAAAAGTAAAAAGAAGAAAATAAAACAAAAAATAAATTGCTACCCACCTGGCTGTAATGGGCATTAAAGTTAATGTAAATTTGAATGAATGAGTGCTGGTTTTTTAAAAAATACTATTAAAAACAGGGGCACTTTCATTCATTAAAATTTACATTGAAGCGTTTTTTTTTTTTTTTTTTTAAATACTTGCTCTTTTCTTTAGGAAACCCAGACCGGAGATCCTCTGCCCGCAGTTCCTCTATACTTAGCATATCGATGACGGATCCGGTCTTCCTCCAATCGTTGCATGGCCTCACGAGCTGGACGCCTTGGGGTGCTCGCAATTATTGGAGGAAGCCGGTTTCCTCATTGCGGTGCTAAGTACAGAGGAGCTGCGGATGGAGGATCCCACCGGTCTGGTTTTCCTAAAGAAAAAGTTTTTTTTTTTTAAAAAAATGCTTCATTATAAATTTTAATGAATGCAATTGAATGCCCCTGTTTTTTAAAGGGCCAGTAAACCTAAAAAAAATGTTATATAATTCTGTACATAGTGCACAATTATATAACATATTAGCAGCAGCTTTATACAACCTAATATTCCCTGTGAATTTTTATTAAAAAAAGACTGTTTTTCAGACCCGCTCTCTGTGCTCTTCTGAGCGGGTCTGTTTTTATCCCAGAGCGCATCTGGCCAGCTGTATAGTCAGTCCGGCCCGACCGTGCTATTACACTCAGTGCAGCTCGCTCCTGCTCTGTCTGACAGCGGGAGCGAGCTGCACTGAGTATAATGGCGTGGTCAGGCCGGGCTGTGACTAGACAGCTGGCCAGATGCGCTCTGTGATAAAAACAGACCCGCTCAGAAGAGCACAGAGAGCGGGTCTGAAAAACAGTCTTTTTTTTTTTTTTTTTTTTTTTTTTTTTAAATAAAAATTCACAGGGAATATTAGGTTGTATAAAGCTGCTGCTAATATAATGTCATATAATTGTACACTATGTGCAGAATTATTTAGGTTTACTGGCCCTTTAATAGTATTTTTAAAAACCGGGCACTTATTCATTCAAATTTACATTCACTTTAAGGAATCTATGTCTGCAAAATAATTATTTTGCAAATAAATATTATTTAGTAAGTTTCTGCCAAGCAACACATATTATTTTTTTTTGTCTGAGCATTGTAGCATACTTGTGTGAGCTAGTAACTGAGAAAAGATGGTACTGTATGCCAGGCTGCTGCTGAGCGGGACTTTCTGTTATGTTAGCATGTTTCTTAAACTGAGGCTTGCTGTTTTGCTGTGTGGTGGTGTTTTTTTGTTGTCGTTTCCTTTAACATTATGAAAGTGTTTGAACTCCTTGTTGTGTATTGGGCTTTTTTTTTTTTAAATACTATTACATTGCTTGATTTTGTTTTTTAAATGTTTTCCTTTTATTTAGGAACTTGTATGCTGGATGATATAGTTTCTTTCTGTTGAACATAATCACATCAGATGTCTCACATCAAATTTGATTTGTGGCCCAGAAACATTGTGCTGTTTTCCAGTTTTGGCTAAAATAAATAGGTTGATGTGTACTCTTTCAAAATAATACCACCTCTTCAACTGCAAGTATTTTCCACATTTAATATATTAGATGCCTGTGCTGCAGATCATGCATAGTTGCTAACTGTATAGTCCTTATTAAGTCTCCTTATCTTTGTCTTTACAAGACATCAGCATCTATAACAATACTATTAGAAATTCAGATATTAATAGTGTCCATTATTGGGAACCTATTAACCAGACCACCAGCACCAACCCACAACTAATCAGTTATTTAACTGAAATAAGTATCTGCTGACATTTTAGTTTTAATTATACCCATTTTTTTTTAAATACGTTCTAATAAAGATATATTTTTAACTTATGTGATCTTCCGTTCTCTAGTATAAATTTATTGCTGAGTTCTCATGAGTGCTTTGTTAGTATCCTTTTTGTTCAATATTCTTTATTGAATATAAGTTTGACATCAGCAAAGCCATGGCCCTCAAAAGCATAGAACTGAGCTATCTTTGTTCCCCCATCATTTTTCTATGGATGTACCACAGTCTCACTTTTAAAGGGCTATTTTGTGCATCCCATAGCCACTTCCATTGCAGATTCAGCTGACTGCTACTATTTTAATTACTATTTAAATGTGATATGTAAAATCATGTGGCACACTTCTAGATTTTTGACACATTTGGAGAGCACTAAACAAGTATGCTTCAAGTTAAACTTTTTTGTAAATAAACTATTTAGAAGAAGCTAATTATAAACAGGTTTCGCAAGTTCTAATGATAAATAATAAAAAAAAAAAGTAAACTTTTTTTTAAACAAAATAATAACATACAAACAATTCTACAAATAATATTCAAAAGTGTAATTTATCTTGAATTTAACATCCTTGTATGGCAGGCTTAATGAGTATGGGGATAATCGGCAACTAGAAAATTGGCCCTGGTGCTGAGGAAAGTACCATGACCAAACTATAGTTTGTAGATGCCAGACTAACAGCTGCAACTCTCCACCCAGCTGATGCTTGCACTGGCAGCAGCTTGGCCCAGTGCTGTCTTCCTTTTTTGCTGTCTGTCAGCAGAAGCATCAGCAACACAGAAATCTTTCAGGACACGGCCATACCTTCAGAAGGATGTGCTCTGCTGGCATGTTAAGCATTAAAGGCAACTGTCTTCATTGCTGACAGGAATACTCCAGTATTAGTGAAACATAATCTCAAAGCTAAATGAAAGCCAAAATTAAACTTTCACATTTTAGATAGAGCATGCCATTTTAACTGACTTTTCAGTTTATTTCTATTGGTACCTTTGTTGAAAACCATACCTTGGTAGGCTTTATAAGCAGGGCATTGGCTCCCCAGATGTGTTTAGCTAGGTCCCAGTAGCGCATTGCTGTTCTTGAGCTGAGTTTAACTATGTGTTTAACCCATTTTGAAGTGGCGATAACGCACAAGATCTTTGCACTTTTATATCTCTTTAAGTAATGTTTGAGTAAAACAGTGCATTGTTGTCGAGGTTAAATGTAAGTCAGTTCTGACTCAATCAAGAAAAACAAAACAAAATTCCCTTTCACCTTTTCGTTTTTTGTGTGTCCACTTTAAAGCAGGGTGGAATTGATTTAAATCACTAGTCGTTAAAACTGATTTTAAATTGATTTAAATCATGGTTTTCATTTTTAGAATAACTTTTCAGATTATTTTTTCCAGTTACATCAGACCATTACTAGATATGCATAGATCATTGAGATGAATGAAATTATTCGGAGGTGAACTATATCCCGTTTAATTGGTTAGTTTTATAGGTTATTCATGTTTGATCAGATTTTTAGCTGTGCTTTATTGGAAGGATACACATTACCTTAAAGGGACACTGAACCCAATTTTTTTCTTTTGTGATTCAGATAGAGCATGCAATTTTAACCAACTTTCTAATTTACTCCTATTATCAAATTTTCTTCTTTCTCTTGGTATCTTTATTTGAAATGCAAGAATGTAAGCTTAGATGCCAGCCCATTTTTTTATCAACACACTGTGTTGTTCTTGCTGGTTGGTGGATAAATTCACCCACCAATAAACAAGTGCATTCCATGGTCCTGAACCAAAAAATTGCTTTGATGCCTTTTTCAAATAAAGAAAGCAAGAGAACGAAGAAATTGATAATAGGAGTAAATTTAGAAAGTTGCTTAAATTTGAATGCTCTCTCTGAATCATGAAAGAACAAATTTGGGTTCAGTGACCCTTTAATAACAAATGAAATAGTTTTATTTAACTAAAGAAAAATAACCACTACCTTAATAATAATTTCAAGTTTTATTTAACTAAAACAATAAAATATTTCCTTTTAACGTCTTGCCCCTCCCTCCCCACACTTAGGTCCTTGTGTAGATCTATTCCACTCCAAACAATCTTCTACTCATTGAGCTTCTTAGAACTTAGTTTGGGTTGATTCTGTGTACCTAGATCTGTAGGGGAACGATGGCATTAAAGTGACAAAGTCAAAATTAAACTTTCATGATTTAAAAAGAACATGCAATTTATTTAGTTTTCCAACTTACTTCTCTTATCTAATTTGCTTTGTTTCTTGGTATCCATTGTTGAAAATTATGCAAAGGTAGGCTCAGAAGCAATGCACTACTGTGAGCTTGCTGTTTGTCACTGTCAAATGCAATGCATTCAGCTAGACCCCAGTATAGTATTGCGCTCCTTCTACAAAGGATACCAAAAGAATAGAGCAAATTTGATAATAAAAGTAATACCTGAAAATTGTATGCTACATCTGAAGTCCCAAAGTTTTCATTCATGTTTATGTCCCTTTTAAGGTCTATTTCTCAACTTTAAATGTTTATTCTTTAGAAGGTTTGCTGGGAAGAAGGGGAATTTTATTTCTGCAGACACAAATTTACTATTGCCCAAAATAATCTCACCTAAACCTCTGGGAGAGCATGACATTTTCAACGAATAAATGGAATTAATTTGCCAATTTTTTTTTTTAACATTACAGCCATGAATAAACTGCATCTAGCTATATAAATTAATAATAAATCTATATTTCAGGATGGATAACCTTTAGATTATAATGTATTTTAAATAGAAACTAATCTTTAGATAGATTTTTCCTCAAAAAGCATTTTATTTAAAAAAATATTTAAATAAAAAAAAAAATCTGATTTAAAATTATTTTTTTTTTGTATTTTTTTTTTTTTTTTAAAATCATTGATTTTTATCCACCCTGCTGGTAAACTTTCATCTTTTTATAAACAGGTCCGGAATGTTAGCTATATTTTAAATGGCGTTTAATTCATCATTTGTAATGAAGATATGCTATAACTTTCTGCTCCGGACGGCCACTCTAGCTATATGGTACTCACACAATTTTCTTGCGTGGCTAGAGCACAGATTGAAGATCAGTTCAAACCATTAAATCAATTTGAATTTCAGCGCTGCTTAAAAAAAGTTAGTTAGTGTATCTTCCTTACAGCTGATGGAGTTTAATTCATCTAAAATATTGCTAACATTACGGATCTGTTTATAAAAAGGGGAAAGTTTACCATCACTTTAATGATTCTTTATAATATATGTTTTAGTTTATGAATATTATCAATTTAAATCATGCAATTAATGATGCAGTGTATAGCATTGTTAAAAGTATACTTTCAAAATTGTTACCATATATTGCTCTTGAGCCCAGCCACCTGCTTTTCAACAATCCATTGTTTATTATTATATAATTTTTTTAAAAATATTTTTTGTCGTGTGGGAGCTTCTAAAGTGTACACCTTTTTGTATGTGAAAAATATTTTGTATATGGTATATTTTGCTTCTTAAAAAGTTGAGAAGCACTAGTTGATGGTGCTCATATTTTTTTTTTTTTTTTTTTAATCTCTGATGAAGCGCATTGAGCATGCACAAAACGCATCAGATCAGTATCACCTAACCTTGTACACCACTGTGTGATTCACCACCCAAGCCTGAATAAACCCACTTGGTTGTAACGATCCTGTTGGTCCTCGTTCCTTTGTCTTTTTATATATATTTTTTTTTTATTCAAGTTTATGGATGTCTTGTTGATTTTGGTCTCCCTCGGCATCTCCATAGTTCAGCTTAGAAGCTAATAGCAAATACCTGCCTGTTCTTCTTAGATTAAAATGATTTAATCCATTGTGTTGGGTAAAAGCACATGAGAAGCTCCAAGAAGGAATTTAATTCAAGAGGAAAACCCGATTCCTGCTCTCTGTAAGATTGATGTACCTTAAAGGTTGAATTGCTACTAAAATGTGTGTGTGTATATATGTATGTATATATACAGTGGATATAAAAAGTCTACACACCCCTGTTTCTGTGATGTAAAAAAATGAGACAAAGATAAATGATTTCAGAACTTTTTCCACCTTTAATGTGACCTATAAACTGTACAACTCAATTGAAAAACAAACTGAAATCTTTTAGGTAAAGGGAAATAAAAATAAAAAAAAATAAAAAATAAAGTGGTTGCATAAGTGTCAACACCCTTTTATAACTGGGCATGCAGCTGTGTTCAGAATAAAGCAATCACATTCAAAATCATGTTAAGTACGATCATGTTAAGTACGAGTCAGTACACACCTGTCATCATTTAAAGTGCCTCTGATTAACCCCAAATAAAGTTCAGCTGTTTATAGTAGGTCTTTCCTGACATTTTGTTAGTCGCATCCTACAGCAAAAGCCATGGTCCGCAGAGAGCTTCTAAAGCATCAGAGGGATCTCATTGTTAAAAGGTATTAGTCAGGAGAAGGGTACAAAAGAATTTCCAAGGCATTAGATATACCATGGAACACAGGGAACACAGTGAAGAAAGTCAATATCAAGTAGAGAAAATATGGTGCAACAGTGACATTACCAAGAACTGGATGTCCCTCCAAAATTGATGAAAAGATGAGAAGAAAACTGGTCTGGGAGGCTGCCAAGAGGCCTACAGCAACATTAAAGGAGCTGTAGGAATATCTGGCAAGTACTGGCTGTGTGGTACATGTGACAAAAATCGCCCGTATTCTTCATATGTCTGGGCTATGGGGTAGAGTGGCAAGACGGAAGGCTTTTCTTACAAAAAAAAACAAGTCCGGCTAAATTTAGCAAAAACAAAATTTATGCTTACCTGATAAATTTCTTTCTCTTGTGGTGTATCCAGTCCACGGGTTCATCCATTACTTGTGGGATATTCTCCTTCCCAACAGGAAGCTGCAAGAGGACACCCACAGCAGAGCTGTCTATATAGCTCCTCCCCTAACTGCCACCCCCAGTCATTCGACCGAAGACAAGCAAGAAAAAGGAGAAACTATAGGGTGCAGTGGTGACTTTAGTTTAAAAATAAAAAACACCTGCCTTAAAGTGACAGGGCGGGCCGTGGACTGGATACACCACAAGAGAAATACATTTATCAGGTAAGCATAAATTTTGTTTTCTCTTGTAAGGTGTATCCAATCTACGGGTTCATCCATTACTTGTGAGATACTAATACCAAAGCTTTAGGACACGGATGAATGGAGGGACAAGGCAGGCACTTAAACGGAAGGCATCACTGCCTGCAAGACCTTTCTCCCAAAAATAGCCTCCAAGGAAGCAAAAGTATAAAATTTGTAGAATTTAGAAAAAGTATGAAGCAAAGACCAAGTCGCCGCCTTACAAATCTGTTCAACAGAGGCCTCATGTTTAAAAGCCCATGTGGAAGCTACCGCACTCTCTCTAAACGGATTATGCTTCTCAGGCAAAAAGAAAGAGAAGTTGCCGAAGCCTTTTGGCCTCTCCTCTTTCCAGAGTAGACGACAAACAATGCAGATGTTTGACGAAAATCCTTAGTAGCTTGCAAATAAAACTTTAAAGCACGAACCACGTCAAGATTGTGTAACAGACGTTCCTTCTTTTGAAGAAGGATTAGGACACAGTGACGGAACAACAATTTCCTGATTGATATTCCTATTAGATACTACCTTAGGAAGAAACCCAGGTTTGGTATGCAAAACTACCTTATCTGCATGGAAGATCAGATAAGAGGAATCACACGGCAAGGCAGATAACTCTGAAACTCTTCGAGCCGAAGAGATAGCTACTAAGAACAGAACTTTCCAAGATAAAAGCTTGATATCTAAGGAATGCAAGGGTTCAAACGGAAACCCCTTGAAGAACCTTAAGAACTAAATTTAAACTCCATGGCGGAGCAACAGGTTTAAACACAGGCCTGATTCTAACCAAAGCCTGACAAAACGTCTGGAACATCAGCCAGGCGCTTGTGCAAAAGAATAGACAGAGCAGAAATCTGTCCCTTTAAGGAACTAGCCGATAATCCTAGGAATCCTGACCTTACTCGACGAGTAACCCTTGGATTCACACCAATGAAGATATTTCCACCATATCTTATGATAGATTTTCCTGGTGACAGGCTTTCGAGCCTGAATCAAGGTATCAATGACCGACTCGGAGAAACCACGTTTTGATAAAATCAAGCGTTCAATCTCCAAGCAGTAAGACGCAGATAAATTAGATTTGGATGTTTGAATGGACCTTGGAGTAGAAGGTCCTGCCTCAGCGGCAGAGTCCATGGTGGAGAGGATGACATGTCCACCAGATCCGCATACCAAGTCCTGCGTGGCCACGCAGGCGCTATCAAAATCACTGAAGCTCTCTCCTGCTTGATCTTGGCAATCAGACGAGGGAGGAGAGGAAATGGTGGAAACACATAAGCCAGGTTGAAGGACCAGGGCACTGCTAGAGCATCTATCAGCCCTTGTAAAGTCACTTACTATGTGAGCACCAAACAACTAAAGTCCACGTTGTAGGATATGGTTATAATATGTTATTATCTTGATGTGATCACTGTTCAATATAAATATGTGAACAAGAAAGTTCCTACTCACTCACCCAGCTGTCCTTTGGCTCCCGGTATTGCTGCCAAGATGATTCAGTGTCGGAGTCGGCATGTCCACGGGGGGTACCCTTTTGTGGAAGCAAATACTTCGCCGGTTAAACCGGAACCTTTTGCGTGCCTCCTGCCCGGTACCTTCTCCCCTCCTGGGTCCTCTCCTCGTTCCGCTGTTTGGCGTCTGACGTACCCTGTGAGCACCTGACAGCTGGCCACACCTCTCCTCCTCGGATCCTCCTGCCTTCACAGGTGGGTGATAGTGAGTGCGTTCACAAGGTATGGGTTGTGCTGTATGATTCTCCGTGCCTGCTCGATCTCCTTGCAATCAGTGACAATGTGTAATAAGCGGCACCGGAGACAGTTTGCACTTAAAAACAGCGGCTTTATTTTGGCAAATGGATCCTTAACAAAGCATATACTGTGTGACAATATGTGCCATAGAATTACACTCCATGAACTATTGCTATAGTTGTATATTGCGATAGGGTGTATCGGACACAGGCATTAAAGCGTCAGAAAGCTCTGTATTAGTTCTAGCCCCAGAGCTGTCTCGCTTTCCTTGTAACCCTGGCAGTTTTGAAAATACCTCTTTGAGGGTAGCATTCATAACTGCCGCCATGTCGTGTAAGGTAAAAGAATTAGACGCGCTAGATGTACTTGGCGTCACTTGAGCGGGAGTTATAGGTTCTGACACATGGGGAGAGCTAGATGGCATTATCTCCCTTTTTTCAGTCAGAGAATCCCCTGGAGATAAATCTTTAAGCGCCATAATATGGTCTTTATAGTTTATAGAAATTTCAGTACATTTGGTACACATTCTAAGAGGGGGTTCCACCATGACTTCTAAACATATTGAACAAGGAGTTTCCTCTATGTCAGATATGTTTAACAGACTAGTAATGAGACAAACAAGCTTGGAAAACACATTAATAAAGGTGAAACAGCAATTAAACAAAAACGTTACTGTGCCTTTAAGAGAATAAAACTAACACTTAAACTGCAAAACAGTGAAAAAATATAGTAAAGTCTTTGAAATTTTTACAGTTTGTGTAAGGGACTAAAGCAACATTGCAACCACATATCTCTTGATACTTCCTATCTTCTCGACAGCTGCAAGAGAATGACTGGGGGTGGCAGTTAGGGGAGGAGCTATATAGACAGCTCTGCTGTGGGTGTCCTCTTGCAGCTTCCTGTTGGGAAGGAGAATATCCCACAAGTAATGGATGAACCCGTGGATACACCTTACAAGAGAAAACACATCTGAAGTTTCCCAAAAGCATTTTGCGAAAGGTGTTCTGGTCTGATGAAACCAAAGTTGAACTTTTTGGCCATAATTCCAAAAGATATGTTTGGCGCAAAAACACTGCATATCACCAAAAGAACACCATACCCACAGTGAAGCATGGTGGTGTTAGCATCATGCTTTGGGGCTGTTTTTCTTCAGCTGGAACTGGGGCCTTAGTCAAGGTAGAGGGAATAATGAACAATTCCAAATACCAGACAATATTGGTACAGAAACTTCAGGCTTCTGCTAGAAAGTTGAACATGAAGAGGAACTTCATCTTTCAGCATGACGACCCAAAGCATACATCCAAATCAACAAAGGAATGGCTTCACCAGAAGAAGATTAACGTTTTAGGATGGCCCAGCCAGAGCCCAGACCTGAATCCAATTCAAAATCTGTGGGGTGATCTGAAGAGGGCTGTGCACAGGAGATGCCAACGCATTCTGACAGATTTAGAGTGTTTTTGCAAAGAAGAGTGGGCAAATCTTGCCAAGTAAAGATGTGCCATGCTGAAAAACTCGTACCCAAAAATACTGAGTGCTGTAATAAAATCAAAAGGTGCTTTAATAAAGTATTAGTTTTTGGGTGTTCACACTTATGCAACCATATTATTTTTTTTTTTTATTTACCTAAAAGATTTTAGTTTGTTTTTCAATTGAGTTGTACAGTTTATAGGTCACATTAAAGGGGGAAAAAGTTCTGAAATGATTTATCTTTGTCTCATTTTTTTACACCAGAGAAACCTGACATTTTAACAGGGGTGTGTAGACTTTTTATATCCACTTGTGTGTGTATATATGTATGTATGTATGTATGTGTGTGTGTGTGTGTGTGTGTATGTGTGTATATATATATCTCCCGAACATTGGTGTGTCCGGTCCACGGCATCATCCATAACTTGTGGGAATATCTCTTCCCCCAACAGGAAATGGCAAAGAGTACAGCAAAAGCTGTCCATATAGTCCCTCCTAGGCTCCGCCCACCCCAGTCATTCTCTTTGCCATTGCACAGGCAACATCTCCACGGAGATGGTGAAGAGTATGTGGTGTTTAGTTATAGTTTTTTATTCTACTATCAAGAGTTTTTGTCATTTTAAAATAGTGCTGGTATGTACTATTTACTCTGAAACAGAAAAAGATGAAGAGTTCTGTTTGTGAGAGGAATATGATTTTAGCAGCAGTAACTAAAATCGTTTGCTGTTTCCACATAGGACTGTTGAGATGAAATAACTTCAGTTGGGGGAAACAGTTAGCAGACTTTTCTGCTTAAGGTATGACTAGCCATTTTTCTAACAAGACTGTGTAATGCTGGAAGGCTGTCATTTCCCCTCATGGGGACCGGTAAGCCATTTTCTTAGTCTAAAACAAACAGAATAAAGGGCTTAATGTGGGCTATAAAACTGGTAGACACTTTTATGGGCAAGATCGATTGCTTTATTTGGGCATTTTATAAAGCTTGATGTTGATATTCACACTTATAAAGTTTGGGGAACGTTTTTTTTAACGTCAGGCACTGGTTTAGACACCTTTTCAGTCAGGAAGGGCCTTCCCTGTAGTAGGCTGAGCCTCATTTTCGCGCCATTACTGCGCAGTTACTTTTGAGAGCAGGACATGCAGCTGCAGTACTGCCACAGATAGTAAAGTTGCCCAAGATGATTCATCAGATGAAGGGAGTAGACATAGTTCTACATCATCTCCTTCTGTGTCTACACCAGTTTTGCCCAAAATTGGAGGGTTTGCTTAAAAAGATTTTTGTACAGCAAGGTTACCTCCTGCAACCTATTTCGTGCATTATTCCTGTCACTACAGCAGCGTGGTTCTGGTTCGAAGAAGTAGAGAGACTCCGTATGAGGAGGTTATGGACAGGGTTCACGCACTTAAGTTAGCTAATTCCTTTATTTTAGATGCCGCTTTGCAGTTAGCTAGAATAGCGGCGAAAAATTCTGGGTTTGCAATTGTGGCACGCAGAGCGCTCTGGCTAAAGTCTTGGTCAGCGGATGTATCTTCCAAGACAAAATTGCTTAATATCCCTTTCAAGGGTAAAACTCTTTTTGGGCCAGAATTGAAAGAGATTATCTCAGACATCACTGGGGGTAAGGGCCACGCCCTCCCACAAGATAGGCCTTTCAAAGCCAAGAATAAGTCTAATTTTCGTTCCTTTCGCAATTTCAGGAACGGACCGGCCTCCAACTCTGCAGCCTCTAGACAAGAGGGTAATGCTTCGCAAACCAAACCAGCTTGGAAACAGATGCAAGGCTGGAACAAGGGTAAGCAGGCCAAGAAACCTGCTGCTGCTAAAAAAACAGCATGAAGGAGTAGCCCCCGATCCGGGACCGGATCTAGTAGGGGGCAGACTCTCTCTCTTCGCTCAGGCTTGGGCAAGAGATGTTCAGGATCTCTGGGCACTAGAAATAGTTTCTCAGGGTTATCTTCTGGAATTCAAGGAACTACCCCCAAGGGGAAGGTTCCACATGTCTCACTTATCTTCAAACCAAATAAAGAGACAGGCATTCTTACATTGTGTAGAAGACCTGTTAAAAATGGGAGTGATACACCCAGTTCCAACCGTGGAACAAGGAATGGGGTTTTACTCAAATCTGTTTGTGGTTCCCAAAAAAGATTGAACTTTCAGACCAATTCTGGATTTAAAGATCCTAAACAAATTTCTCGGTGCCATCGTTCAAGATGGAAACCATTCGAACGATTTTACCTACAATCCAGGAGGGTCAATTTATGACTACCGTGGATCTAAAGGATGCGTATCTACATATTCCTATCCACAAAGATCATCATCAGTTCCTAAGGTTCGCCTTTCTGGACAAACATTACCAGTTTGTGGCTCTCCCATTCGGGCTAGCCACTGCTCCAAGGATTTTCACAAAGGTACTCGGGTCCCTTCTAGCGGTTCTAAGACCAAGGGGCATTGCAGTGGCACCTTACTTGGACGACATTCTGATACAAGCGTCATCTCTTTCAAAGGCAAAGGCTCACACAGACATCGTTCTGGCCTTTCTCAGATCTCACGGATGGAAAGTGAACATAGAAAAAAGTTCCCTGTCTCCGTCGACAAGAGTTCCTTTCTTGGGGACAATAATAGATTCTTTAGAAATGAAGATTTTCCTGACAGATGTCAGAAAGTCAAAGCTTCTAAACGCTTGTCAAGTTCTTCACTCTATTCTACGGCCTTCCATAGCTCAGTGCATGGAAGTAGTAGGGTTGATGGTTGCAGCAATGGACATAGTTCCTTTTGCTCGAATTCATCTAAGACCATTACAACTGTGCATGCTCAAACAGTGGAATGGGGACTATACAGACTTGTCCCCAGTGATTCAAGTAGATCAGAAGACCAGAGACTCACTCCGTTGGTGGCTGACCCAGGATCACCTGTCCCAGGGAATGAGCTTCCGCAGACCAGAGTGGGTCATCGTCACGACCGACGCCAGTCTATTAGGCTGGGGCGCGGTCTGGGACTCCCTGAAAGCTCAGGGCCTATGGTCTCGGGAAGAGTCTCTTCTCCCGATAAACATTCTGGAACTGAAAGCGATATTCAATGCTCTCCAGGCTTGGCCTCAACTAGCAAAGGCCAGATTCATAAGATTCCAATCAGACAACATGACGACGGTTGCTTACATCAACCATCAGGGGGGAACAAGGAGTTCCCTGGCGATGAGAGAAGTGACCAAAATCATAAAATGGGCGGAGGATCACTCCTGCCACCTATCTGCGATCCACATCCCAGGAGTGGAAAACTGGGAGGCGGATTATCTGAGTCGTCAGACATTCCATCCAGGGGAGTGTGAACTCCACCCGGAGATCTTTGCCCAGTTGACTCAATTGTGGGGCATTCCAGACATGGATCTAATGGCGTCTCGTCAGAACTTCAAGGTTCCTTGCTACGGGTCCAGATCCAGGGATCCCAAGGCGACTCTAGTGGATGCATTAGTAGCGCCTTGGACCTTCAACCTAGCTTATGTGTTTCCACCGTTTCCTCTCATTCCCAGGCTGGTAGCCAGGATCAAGCAGGAGAGGGCCTCCGGTGATCTTGATAGCTCCTGCGTGGCACGCAGGACTTGGTATGCAGACCTGGTGAATATGTCATCGGCTCCACCATGGAAGCTACCTTTGAGACAGGATCTTCTAGTGCAAAGTCAATTCGAACATCCAAATCTAGTTTCCCTTCAGCTAACGGCTTGGAAATTGAACGCTTGATTTTATCTAAGCGTGGGTTTTCGGATTCTGTAATAGATACTCTGATACAAGCCAGAAAACCTGTAACTAGGAAGATTTACCATAAAATATGGAAAAGATATATCTGTTGCTGTGAATCCAAGGGATTCTCATGGAGTAAGATCAAAATTCCTAGGATCCTTTCTTTTCTCCAAGAAGGTTTGGATAAGGGATTATCAGCGAGTTCTCTAAAGGGACAGATTTCTGCTTTATCTGTCTTATTACACAAACGACTGGCAGCTGTGCCTGATGTTCAAGCTTTTGTTCAGGCTTTGGTCAGGATCAAGCCTGTTTACAGACCTTTGACTCCTCCCTGGAGTCTGAATTTAGTTCTTTCAGTTCTTCAAGGGGTTCCGTTTGAACCTCTACATTCCATAGATATCAAGATGTTATCTTGGAAAGTTCTGTTTTTGGTTGCTATCTCTTCTGCTAGAAGAGTTTCTGAGTTATCTGCTCTGCAGTGTAATCCGCCCTATCTGGTGTTCCATTCAGATAAGGTTGTTTTGCGTACTAAACCTGGTTTCCTTCCAAAGGTTGTTTCCAACAAGAATATTAACCAGGAAATAGTTGTGCCTTCTTTGTGTCCGAATCCAGTTTCAAAGAAGGAACGTTTGTTACACAATCTAGATGTAGTTCGTGCTTTAAAGTTCTATTTAGAAGCTACAAAGGATTTCAGACAAACGTCTTCTCTGTTTGTCGTTTATTCTGGCAAGAGGAGAGGTCAAAAAGCTACTGCTACCTCTCTTTCCTTTTGGCTGAAAAGCATCATCCGATTGGCTTACGAGACTGCCGGACGGCAGCCTCCTGAACGCATCACAGCTCACTCTACTAGGGCTGTGGCTTCCACATGGGCCTTCAAGAACGAGGCTTCTGTTGATCAGATATGTAAGGCAGCGACTTGGTCTTCCCTGCACACTTTTGCCAAATTCTACAAATTTAATACTTTTGCTTCTTCGGAGGCTATTTTTGGGAGAAAGGTTTTGCAAGCCGTGGTGCCTTCCGTTTAGGCAACCTGATTGGCTCCCTCCCTTCATCCGTGTCCTAAAGCGTTGGTATTGGTTCCCACAAGTTATGGATGACGCCGTGGACCGGACACACCAATGTTGGAGAAAACAGAATTTATGCTTACCTGATAAATTACTTTCTCCAACGGTGTGTCCGGTCCACGGCCCGCCCTGGTTTTTTAATCAGGTTTGATGAATTTATTTCTTTAACTACAGTCACCACGGCACCTTATAGTTTCTCCTTTTTTTCTCCTGTCCGTCGGTCGAATTACTGGGGTGGGCGGAGCCTAGGAGGGACTATATGGACAGCTTTTGCTGTACTCTTTGCCATTTCCTGTTGGGGAAGAGATATTCCCACAAGTTATGGATGACGCCGTGGACCGGACACACCGTTGGAGAAAGTAATTTATCAGGTAAGCATAAATTCTGTTATTAGGGTTGCACCGATACTAGTATTGGTACCGATACCAAGTATTTGCATGAGTACTTGTACTCGTGCAAATGCACCGATACTTATACCGATACCTCCACTTCCTACCCATATGCTATCTTGTGGCGTTTTTTCAAACTGCATGTTCCCATTCCATTTTAAGCTGAAGTGGAGACTAAACTAAAAATTGTTTACTACTGTTCTGCCAATACAAATTGCTGCTATTTGTATTATTGTAGGAGAGATCACTGTACCTCGTTCTGGCAAACCCCTGAAGTACTGGTCAGTTAATAAACCGAGATTTCCAGCTCTGGGTAAAATGGTCCAAAAATATCTTTCTGCCACATGCAGTAGTGTGGAAAGTGAAAGACTGTTCAACTTAGAGTTAAACCTCCTTACTGATAGCAAAAACAGACTTATAGCAGAACATGCAGAGAGGCTTCTGTTCTGTTCCTTAAAAAGAACTTGCCACTAACTTTTTTGAAAAATTATTCTAATTGCTAAATTGCCTTTTTTACTGCTAGTTCTCATCTTGCACAATGATATTCAAAACATACTGTACTCTGAGGAACATCCATAGGTTAGCTTATATAATTGCAGGAAGAGTACTCATGGCAAAAATTAAGTTAATTCCAATGAGCACTCATCCTGCAATTATAGGACTAGATTTAGATTACATTTGATTGGTAAGCTTTATCAATGCTTTGTTCACATTTCCAACTCCATAGACTTTAGCATAGCATTGGTAAAACTTACCAGTCAAATGTAATTTAGCCCATAGTGTTGTTCCCCATGATTAAACAGTGCACTGTTCTATTTTTACTATTTTTCTATTTTTTACTGTATTGCACTTTTGGTTGGTTGTGATTTTATATTTATTTGTTGTTATTATTAATATATTTTATTGTAATATTTTTATTTATAAACATGATCTGTAAACTTTATGACAAATAAAACTGTTTTATTTCATGTCTTTTAAGTTACAGTCCTTCATAATAAATATATATATATATATATATATATATATATATATATATATATATATATATACATACATACATACAGTGTGTGTATATGTGTGTATGTATGTGATATATATATATATATATATATATATATATATGTGTGTGTGTGTGTGTATATATATATATATATATATATATATATATATATATATATATATATATATATATATATATATATTTTTTTATATATATGTATATATAATATAAACAATTGTTCTGCACAGAAGGATTAAAGATTATACTTTAGACGTTGATTAGGTGATATAATTGATTAAAAGAAAAATCAGCGCAGTTTTATTTTTTCACACACAGGTCTGGTTTTACTGTATTTCTGTAGAAATCCCAGTATGGATAAAAGGTCAATTACATCTGCTTTAGATGTTAGAAATAAATGCAGGCAGAACTCTTACTCTGTTGCTGCAGCTAAATCACTCACACCATGAGTAAACCACTTGCTGGAGAGAAGTACAAGGCATGTACGAGTCGAATAGGTTGCATCTCTACCAACCTTCTTAATACATTTCTGTGCATGGACAAACTTGATGCCTGTGATCAAAGTGTAAGGGAAGCGTCAGGAGTTTGCTGCTTGCATAAACATAATGTTCACCCATGGTCTTTGGATGGAGGCTGGATTTTATTTAGTTATTTGTGGCAGAATTATAAATTTCAGTGGAAAATATTTGTCTTCTCTTGCAGTTGATATGTGAGATATAAAATTTGCACTATATTTTAAGAAAAAAACAAACTAATGATGGGCTTGATAGTCTGTGCTGCTGCACTATTTTTTCTTGTTGGGACTCTGCTTGTGGCCTGGAAGAACATCACTAGACCACAGATAATGCAGGAGTTGATCTTTTTCTAGCAGTTATAAGAGATATTTTTGCCATTTTTATTCTCAGGAACACAGGTATGTGATTTTAATTTACTTTGTTTCAATATGGTTTGCAGGTTTTTGTCTGGTAGTGTAGGAATGAATGTCATGCTTTTTCGCTTTTGTTTTCGTTTAGTAATTACAGGATTTTCTGTGTGTGTCTAGAAGATAATTCCTATATTATCGTGATGAAGTTTTTCATGGTAAACTGATAAAACAACCTGTTAACTCAGTGCCCATAAAAAATATACTGTCTGTTTAAACATGGTATTTTTATTTTCGTCTCCTGGATACTTAAAGCAACATTTTGGTGAAAATGTAAATGCACATAGATTAATTAAGTCTTTTGAATAGAAACATTTTTGCAATATACATGTGTTGGCAAAAATGCTTCTAGTAAAACTTATTGCTGTTTTAGTGTTAGCATTTTTCTGTGCATGTGAAACATAGCTAGATATTCTCAGTGCACCAGCATTTTAAATACTGCAGTTGCTCAGAGTGCTAGTGGGGCTTGTATCATGTCAGCAATTAACAAATACTACCAGATAGTACAAGCACCTTAGGCTCTCTGTGCCAGTGCTGTGTTTAAAATGCTGTTGCATGGTTCATACTTAAATACACGTTTGAAAAAGCTATAGCTTTAATTAAAAGCATTTTCTCTTGCAAGGTGTATCCAGTCCACAGATTCATCCTTTACTTGTGGGATATTCTCATTCCCTACAGGAAGTAGCAAAGAGAGCACACAGCAAAGCTGTCCATATAGCTCCCCCTCTAGCTCCACCCCCCAGTCATTCTCTTTGCTGGCTCTAAGCACTAGGGTCTCTCTCAGGAGTGTAAAGTGAATGTGGTGTTAGAATTGTAGTTTTATTAAGGATTTCAGACAAACATCTTCCTTGTTTGTTATCTATTCTGGTAAGAGGAGAGGTCAGAAAGCGACTGCTACCTCTCTTTCCTTTTGGCTGAAAAGCTTCATCCGTTTGGCCTATGAGACTGCTGGCCAGCAGCCTCCTGAAAGAATTACTGCTCATTCTACCAGAGCAGTGGCTTCCACATGGGCTTTCAAAAATGAGACTTCTGTTGAACAGATTTGTAAGGCAGCGACTTGGTCTTCACTGCATACTTTTGCCAAATTTTACAAATTCGATACTTTTGCTTCTTCGGAGGCTATTTTTGGGAGAAAGGTTTTGCAAGCAGTGGTGGCTTCCGTTTAAGGTACCTGTCTTGTTCCCTCCCTTCATCCGTGTCCTAAAGCTTTGGTATTGGTATCCCACAAGTAAAGGATGAATCCGTGGACTGGATACACCTTGCAAGAGAAAACAGAATTTATGCTTACCTGATAAATTACTTTCTCTTGCGGTGTATCCAGTCCACGGCCCGCCCTGGCATTTAAGTCAGGTAAAAATTTTTTTTTGTTTAAACTACAGTCACCACTGCACCCTATGGTTTCTCCTTTTTCTTCCTAACCTTTGGTCGAATGACTGGGGGGTGGAGCTAGAGGGGGAGCTATATGGACAGCTTTGCTGTGTGCTCTCTTTGCTACTTCCTGTAGGGAATGAGAATATCCCACAAGTAAAGGATGAATCCGTGGACTGGATACACCGCAAGAGAAAGTAATTTATCAGGTAAGCATAAATTCTGTTTTCTCTTGTTAAGTGTAGTCAGTCCACGGGTCATCCATTACTTATGGGATTATATCTCTTCCCCAACAGGAAGTTGCAAGAGGATTACCCAAGCAGAGCTGCTATATAGCTCCTCCCCTCACATGTCATATCCAGTCATTCTCTTGCAACCTAACTAAAGATAGGTCGTTGTGAGAGGTCTGTGGTGTTTTTAAACTTAGTTTATTTCTTCAATCAAAAGTTTATTTTAAATGGCACCGGAGTGTGCTGTTTGTTCTCAGGCAGCATTAGAAGAAGAATCTGCCTGCGTTTTCTATGATCTTAGCAGACGTAACTAAGATCCACTGGCTGTTCTCGCACATTCTGAGGAGTGAGGTAACTTCAGAAAAAGGGAATAGCATGCAGGGCCCCCCTGCAAACGAGGTATGTGCAGTAAATTATTTTTCTAAGCAATGGAATTGACTGAGAAAATACTGCTGATACCAATGTAATGTAAGTTCAGTCTTAAATGCAGTGGTAGCGACTGGTATTAGGCTGATGAGTGTGTGTACACTGAAGTATTCTTCTAGGGAATGGAATTTGACTCAGAAAATACTGTTAATACTGAAGTAATGTATGAGCCTTAACTGCAGTAAAAGCGACTGGTAGCAGGCTTATTAATAACACTTCATAACTTTTAAAATGTATGTTCAAAACGTTTACTGGCATGTTAATCGTTTTTTGTGAGGTACTTGGTGATAAAACTTATTGGGGCATGATTTTTACCACATGGCTAACTTTTGTTTCTGCATAGAAACAGTTAACTGAGCTTCCCCACTGTTGTAATATGAGTGGGAGGGGCCTATTTTAGCGCTTTTTTGCGCAGTAAAAATTCAGTCACAATCTTCCTACTTCATCCTCCATGATCCAGGACGTCTCTAGAGAGCTCAGGGGTCTTCAAAATTCATTTTGAGGGAGGTAATCAGTCACAGCAGACCTGTGACAGTGTGTTTGACTGTGATAAAAACGTTAATTATTAAATTGTTATCCGTTTTTTGGGTATTAAGGGGTTAATCATCCATTTGCTGGTGGGTGCAATCCTTTGCTAACTTAATACATTTACTGTGAAAATTTGGTTGCTATAACTAATTTGGTTCATTGTTATTTCAACTGTGACAGCTTTTTTGTGCTTCTTAAAGGCACAGTAGCGTTTTTTTATATTGCTTGTAAATTTATTTGAAAAGTATTTTCCAAGCTTGCTAGTCTCATTGCTAGTCTGTTTAAACATGTCTGACACAGATGAATCTGTTTGTTCACTATGTATGAAGGCCAATGTGGAACCCAACAGAAATATGTGTACCAATTGTATTGATATTACTTTAAATAAAAGTCAGTCTTTACATGTAAAGAAATTATCACCAGACAACGAGGGGGAAGTTATGCCGACTAACTCTCCTCACGTGTCAGTACCTTCGCCTCCCGCTCAGGAGGTGCGTGATTTTGTGGCGCCAAGTACATCAGGGAGGCCCTTACAAATCACTTTGCAAGACATGGCTACTGTTATGACAGAAGTATTATCTAAATTGCCAGAATTAAGAGGCAAGCGTGATAGCTCTGGGTTAAGGACAGAGCGCGCTGATGATGTGAGAGCCATGTCCGATACTGCGTCACAATTTGCAGAACATGAAGACGGAGAGCTTCATTCTGTGGGTGACGGATCTGATCCAGGGAGACTGGATTCAGAGATTTCTAATTTTAAATTTAAGCTTGAGAACCTCCGCATATTGCTAGGGGAGGTATTAGCGGCTCTGAATGATTGTAACACGGTTGCAATTCCAGAAAAATTATGTAGGTTGGATAGATACTATGCGGTACCGGTGTGTACTGACGTGTTTCCTATACCTAAAAGGCTTACAGAGATTATTAGCAAGGAGTGGGATAGACCCGGTGTGCCTTTTTCCCCTCCTCCCATATTTTAGAAAAATGTTTCCTATAGACGCCACCACACGAGACTTATGGCAGACGGTCCCTAAGGTGGAGGGAGCAGTTTCTACTTTAGCTAAGCGTACCACTATCCCGGTGGAGGATAGCTGTCCCTTTTCAGATCCAATGGATAAAAAATTAGAAGGTTACCTTAAGAAAATGTTTGTTCAACAAGGTTTTATCTTACAGCCCCTTGCATGCATTGCGCCTGTCACTGCTGCGGCGGCATTCTGGTTTGAGTCTCTGGAAGAGGCCATTCGCACAGCTCCATTGGATGAGATTATGAACAAGCTTAAAGCACTTAAGCTAGCTAATGCATTTGTTTCTGATGCCGTCGTACATTTAACCAAACTTACGGCTAAGAACTCCGGATTCGCCATCCAAGCGCGCAGAGCGCTATGGCTTAAATCCTGGTCAGCTGACGTGACTTCTAAATCTAAATTGCTTAATATTCCTTTCAAAGGGCAGACCTTATTCGGGCCCGGCTTGAAAGAAATTATCGCTGACATTACGGGAGGTAAGGGCCATGCTCTGCCTCAGGACAGGGCCAAATCAAAGGCTAAACAGTCTAATTTTCGCGCCTTTCGTAACCTCAAGGCAGGAGCAGCATCAACTTCCTCCGCACCAAAACAGGAAGGAGCTGTTGCTCGTTACAGACAGGGCTGGAAAACTAACCAGTCCTGGAACAAGGGCAAGCAGGCCAGAAAACCTGCTGCTGCCCCTAAGACAGCATGAAGAGAGGGCCCCCTATCCGGAAACGGATCTAGTGGGGGGCAGACTTTCTCTCTTCGCCCAGGCTTGGGCAAGAGATGTCCAGGATCCCTGGGCGTTGGAGATCATATCTCAGGGATATCTTCTGGACTTCAAAGCTTCTCCTCCACAAGGGAGATTTCATCTTTCAAGGTTATCAGCAAACCAAACAAAGAAAGAGGCATTTCTACACTGTGTACATGACCTCTTACTAATGGGGGTGATCCACCCAGTTCCGCGGACGGAACACGGACAAGGATTCTATTCAAATCTGTTTGTGGTTCCCAAGAAAGAGGGAACCTTCAGACCAATCTTGGACTTAAAAATCCTAAACAAATTCCTAAGAGTTCCATCATTCAAAATGGAAACTATTCGAACCATCCTACCCATGATCCAAGAGGGTCAGTACATGACCACAGTGGACTTAAAGGATGCCTACCTTCACATACCGATTCACAAGGATCATTATCGGTACCTAAGATTTGCCTTCCTAGACAGGCATTACCAGTTTGTAGCTCTTCCCTTCGGGTTAGCTACGGCTCCAAGAATCTTTACAAAGGTTCTGGGCTCACTTCTGGCGGTACTAAGACCGCGAGGCATAGCGGTGGCTCCGTACCTAGACGACATTCTGATACAAGCGTCAAGTTTTCAAACTGCCAAGTCTCATACAGAGATAGTTCTGGCATTTCTGAGGTCGCATGGGTGGAAGGTGAACGTGAAAAAAAGTTCTCTATTACCACTCACAAGGGTTCCCTTCCTAGGGACTCTTATAGATTCTGTAGAGATGAAAATTTACCTGACGGAGGCCAGGTTATCAAAACTTCTAAATGCTTGCCGTGCCCTTCATTCTGGATCAAGAGACCAGAGATTCTCTTTTATGGTGGCTTTCTCGGCCCCACCTGTCCAAGGGGATGACCTTTCGCAGGCCAGCTTGGACGATTGTAACAGACGCCAGCCTTCTAGGTTGGGGCGCAGTCTGGAATTCCCTGAAGGCTCAGGGATCATGGACTCAGGAGGAGAAACTCCTCCCAATAAATATTCTGGAGTTAAGAGCAATATTCAATGCTCTTCTAACTTGGCCTCAGTTAGCAACTCTGAGGTTCATCAGATTTCAGTCGGACAACATCACGACTGTGGCTTACATCAATCATCAAGGGGGAACCAGGAGTTCCCTAGCGATGTTGGAAGTCTCAAAGATAATTCGCTGGGCAGAGTCTCACTCTTGCCACCTGTCAGCGATCTACATCCCAGGCGTGGAGAACTGGGAGGCGGATTTCCTAAGTCGCCAGACTTTTCATCCGGGGGAGTGGGAACTTCATCTGGAGGTCTTCGCTCAACTGATTCATCGTTGGGGCAAACCAGATCTGGATCTCATGGCATCTCACCAGAACGCCAAGCTTCCTTGTTACGGATCCAGGTCCAGGGACCTGGGAGCGGTGCTGATAGATGCTCTGACAGCCCCTTGGGTTTTCAACATGGCTTATGTGTTTCCACCATTTCCGATGCTTCCTCGACTGATTGCCAAGATCAAACAGGAGAGAGCATCGGTGATTCTGATGGCGCCTGCGTGGCCACGCAGGACCTGGTATGCAGACCTAGTGGACATGTCGTCCTGTCCACCATGGTCTCTGCCTCTGAGGCAGGACCTTCTAATTCAGGGTACTTTCAACCATCCAAATCTAATTTCTCTGAGGCTGACTGCATGGAGATTGAACGCTTGATTCTATCAAAGCGTGGCTTCTCGGAGAGTCGGTTATTGATACCTTAATACAGGCTAGGAAACCTGTGACCAGAAGAATTTACCATAAGATATGGCGTAAATATTTATATTGGTGCGAATCCAACAGTTACTCATGGAGTAAGGTTAGGATTCCTAGGATATTGTCTTTTCTACAAGAGGGTTTAGAAAAGGGCTTATCCGCTAGTTCGTTAAAGGGACAGATTTCTGCTCTGTCCATTCTTCTACACAAGCGTCTGGCAGAAGTTCCAGACGTTCAGGCTTTTTGTCAGGCTTTGGCTAGGATTAAGCCTGTGTTAAGACTGTTGCTCCGCCGTGGAGCTTAAACTTATTTCTTAACGTTCTGCAAGGCGTTCCGTTTGAACCCCTTCATTCCATTGATATCAAGCTGTTATCTTGTAAAGTTCTGTTTTTGATGGCTATTTCCTCGGCTCGAAGAGTCTCTGAGTTATCTGCCTTACATTGTGATTCTCCTTATCTGATCTTTCATTCAGACAAGGTAGTTCTGCGTACTAAACCTGGGTTTTTACCTAAGGTTGTTTCTAACAGGAATATCAATCAAGAGATTGTTGTTCCATCATTATGTCCTAATCCTTCTTCAAAGAAGGAACGTCTTTTGCATAATTTAGACGTAGTCCGTGCCCTGAAGTTCTACTTACAGGCAACTAAAGATTTTCGGCAAACTTCTTCTCTGTTTGTCGTTTACTCTGGACAGAGGAGAGGTCAAAAGGCTTCGGCTACCTCTCTCTCCTTTTGGCTTCGTAGCATAATACGTTTAGCCTATGAGACTGCTGGACAGCAGCCTCCTGAAAGGATTACAGCTCATTCTACTAGATCTGTGGCTTCCACCTGGGCCTTTAAAAATGAGGCCTCTGTTGAACAGATTTGCAAGGCTGCGACTTGGTCTTCACTTCACACTTTTTCAAAATTTTACAAATTTGACACTTTTGCTTCTTCGGAGGCTATTTTTGGGAGAAAGGTACTTCAGGCAGTGGTTCCCTCCGTTTAAAGTTCCTGCCTTGTCCCTCCCTTCATCCGTGTACTTTAGCTTTGGTATTGGTATCCCATAAGTAATGGATGACCCGTGGACTGACTACACTTAACAAGAGAAAACATAATTTATGCTTACCTGATAAATTTATTTCTCTTGTAGTGTATTCAGTCCACGGCCCGCCCTGTCTTTTAAGGCAGGTTCTAAATTTTAATTAAACTCCAGTCACCACTGCACCCTATGGTTTCTCCTTTCTCGTCTTGTTTCGGTCGAATGACTGGATATGACATGTGAGGGGAGGAGCTATATAGCAGCTCTGCTTGGGTAATCCTCTTGCAACTTCCTGTTGGGGAAGAGATATAATCCCATAAGTAATGGATGACCCGTGGACTGACTACACTACAAGAGAAATAAATTTATCAGGTAAGCATAAATTATGTTTTTGCTAATATATGTATACAGGTATTAGAAAAATGCTTCTATTCAAAACTGAAATGCATCCATGTGGTTTCCAATTTTATCTGGAATAAGGAGACATGGATGGTATGCATTCATTTTATACACCCCTTCCAATCCAGTGTATTTATTTTAATAGATCAGTGTTCTTAAAACTTTTCCATTGCCCAGTGCAGTCATATTACATACCTTCATCACCAGGGTGGATTAGATTTAAATCATGATTTAACCCCTTAATGACAACTGACGTACCAGGTACGTCATGCATTAACAAGCAGTTAATGACAATGGACGTACCTGGTACGTCAGTTGTCTAACAGAGTGCTGGAAGTGATCACAATCACTTCCAGCAGCTCTGAGGGTATTGCAGTGATGCCTCGATATGGAGGCATCCTGCAATACCCCTTTACAAGCCTCCGATGCAGAGAGAGCCACTCTGTGGCCCTCTCTGCACCGGTAGTGATGGTGCCGATGGTGCCTTTGTCCGGTGGGAGGAGGGAGCGTGTGCGCGCGTGTGCACGATGCACGTGCGCGCATTAGCCACACTGACACCAATGAAGGAAGGGGGAAAAAAAAAGTAAAAAAAAAAAGTTGTTATAAATTTTTTTTTTAACATATAAAAGGATCTGGGAGGGGGAGGGGGTGGGGGTATTGTGGGGGGGCTGCTACACTACAGAAATAATTAAAAATACAAATAAAAGTTATAAATAAAATTTAAATAGTTTGGTTTGTGGGGCCAAACTGGGTACTGGCAGACAGCTGCCAGTACCCAAGATGGCGGTAATTAGGTAGGGGAGAGGGTTAGAGAGCTGGAGGGGGGATCAGGGAGGTTGGTGCTAAGGCAGGGGTCCATCACAACTAAAATATTTTATAATTTTTATTTAAAAAAAAAAAAAAAACCTCTTATTTAGTACTGGCAGACTTTCTGCCAGTACTTAAGATGGCGGTAACAATTGTGGGGTGGGGGAGGGAAGAGAGCTGTTTGGGAGGGATCAGGGGGTGGGATGTGTCAGGTGGGAGGCTGATCCTTAAAATTAACCCTGCAAGCTCCCTAAAAGCTACCTAATTTAACCCCTTCACTGCTGGGCATAATTCACGTGTGGTGCGCAGCAGCATTTAGCGGCCTTCTAATTACCAAAAAGCAACGCCAAAGCCATATAAGTCTGCTATTTCTGAACAAAGGGGATCCCAGAGAAGCTTTTTCAACAATTTCTGCCATAATAGCACAAGCTGTTTGTAAATAATTTCAGTGAGAAACCTAAAATTGTGAAAAATGTAAAGTTTTTTTTTTATTTGCTCGCATTTGGCGGTGAAATGGTGGCATAAAATATACCAAAATGGGCCTAGATCAATACTTGGGGTTGTCTACTACACTACACTAAAGCTAAAATTAACCCTACAAGCTCCCTAATTAACCCCTTCACTCCTGGGCATAAAACATGTGTGGTGCGCAGCGGCATTTAGCGGCCTTCTAATTACCAAAACGCAACCACAAAGCCATATGAGTCTGTTATTTCTGAAAAAGGGGATCCCAGAGAAGCATTTACAACCATTTGTGCCATAATTGCAGAAGCTGTTTGTAAATAATTTCAGTGGGAAACCTAAAGTTTTTGACAAAATTTGTGAAAAAGTGAACTTTTTTTTTTTTTTTTTAATCGCATTTGGCGGTGAAATGGTGGCATGAAATATACCAAAATGGGCCTAGATCAATACTTTGGGATGTCTTCTAAAACAAAATATATACATGTCAAGGGATATTCAGGGATTCCTGACAGATATCAGGGTTCCAAAGTAACTACCGCTCATTTTGAAAAAAAGTGGTTTGGAAATAGCAAAGTGCTACTTGTATTTATTGCCCCATAAATTGCAAAAAAAGCAAAGAACATGTAAACATTGGGTATTTCTAAACTCAGGACAAAATTTAGAAACTATTTAGCATGGTTTTTTTTTTGGTGGTTGTAGATGTGTAACAGATTTTGGGGGTCAAAGTTAGAAAAAGTGTGTTTTTTTCCATTTTTTCCTCATATTTTATCTTTTTTTTTTTTTTTTTTTAGTAAATTATAAGATATGATGAAAATAATGGTATCTTTAGAAAGTCCATTTAATGACGAGAAAAACGGTATATAATATGTGTGGGTACAGTAAACGAGTAAGAGGAAAATTACAGCTAAAAGCAAACACTGCAGAAATGTAAAAATAGCCATTGTCATTAAGGGTAAGAAAATTGAAAAATGGTCCGGTCTTCAGTAAACTCCATTTAAATTATGTTGTTGTTTTATTTTTTTACATAAAGTTTTCATTCTTAGAATAATAACTTTTCAGATTGTTTTCCCCCAGCTACAATTACTGATTAAATATATATTATTAGAAATACATAGATAATTATGAAATTATTGGGATGTGAATTGTCTGCAGTTTAATAGGTTATTCATATTTGATCAACTTTTCAGCTATACTTTATTAGAAGAAAAAAATAATCATTACCTTCATTATAACATTTAAATTGTTGTATTTCACTAAAGCATTAACATCATAGGTTTCACTTTCATTTTTACTGCTTGCCCTTCCTTCCTCACCCTTAGATCATTTTGCAGATCTAGTCCACTCAAAACAATCTTTTATTTATTATAGAGATTGAAGCTGTTTACGTAGATTTGCAGGGGAACGATGAGATTAAAGGGACAGTAAAATCAAAATTAAACTTCCACAACTTCCACAAAGCATCAGTGATCTTGATAGCGCCTGCGTGGCCACGCAGGACCTGGTATGCAGACCTAGTGGACATGTCATCCTTTCCACCATGGACCCTGCCTCTGAGACAAGACCTTCTACTACAAGGTCCTTTCAATCATCCAAATCTAATTTCTCTGAGACTGACTGCATGGAGATTGAACGCTTGATTTTATCAAAGCGTGGCTTCTCCGAGTCAGTCATTGATACCCTTATACAGGCACGAAAGCCTGTCACCAGGAAAATCTACCATAAGATATGGCGTAAATACCTTTATTGGTGTGAATCCAAGAATTACTCATGGAGTAAGGTTAGGATTCCTAGGATATTGTCCTTTCTCCAAGAGGGTTTGGAAAAAGGATTATCAGCTAGTTCTTTAAAGGGACAGATTTCTGCTCTGTCTATTCTTTTGCACAAGCGTCTTTCAGAAGTTCCAGACGTTCAAGCTTTTTGTCAGGCTTTGGTTAGAATTAAGCCTGTGTTTAAACCTGTTGCTCCCCCATGGAGCTTAAACTTGGTTCTTAAAGTTCTTCAAGGGGTTCCGTTTGAACCCCTTCATTCCATTGATATCAAACTTTTATCTTGGAAAGTTCTGTTTTTGATGGCTATTTCCTCGGCTCGGAGAGTCTCTGAATTATCTGCCTTACAATGTGATTCTCCTTATCTGATTTTCCATTCAGATAAAGTAGTTCTGCGTACAAAACCTGTTTTTTTACCTAAGGTAGTTTCTAACAAGAATATCAATCAAGAGATTGTTGTTCCATCATTGTGTCCTAATCCTTCTTCAAAGAAGGAACACCTTTTACATAGTCTGGACGTGGTCCGTGCTTTAAAGTTTTACTTACAAGCTACTAAAGATTTTCGCCAAACATCTACACTGTTTGTTGTTTACTCTGGACAGAAGAGAGGTCAAAAAGCTTCAGCAACCTCTCTTTCTTTTTGGCTTCGGAGCGTAATACGCTTAGCCTATGAGACTGCTGGACAGCAGCCCCCTGAAAGGATTACATCTCATTCTACTAGAGCTGTGGCTTCCATCTGGGCCTTTAAAAATGAGGCTTCTGTTGAACAGATTTGCAAGGCGGCGACTTGGTCTTCGCTTCATACCTTTTCAAAATTTTACAAATTTGATACTTTTGCTTCTTCGGAGGCTATTTTTGGGAGAAAGGTTCTACAGGCAGTGGTTCCTTCCATTTAAGCCTGCCTTGTCCCTCCCTTCATCCGTGTACTTTAGCTTTGGTATTGGTATCCCACAAGTAATGGATGATCCGTGGACTGGATACACCTTACAAGAGAAAACATAATTTATGCTTACCTGATAAATTTATTTCTCTTGTAGTGTGTTCAGTCCACGGCCCGCCCTGTCTTTTTAAGGCAGGTCTAAATTTTAATTTAAACTACAGTCACCACTGCACCCTATGGTTTCTCCTTTCTCGGCTTGTTTCGGTCGCATGACTGGATATGGCAGTTAGGGGAGGAGCTGTATAGCAGCTCTGCTGTGGGTGATCCTCTTGCAACTTCCTGTTGGGAAGGAGAATATCCCACAAGTAATGGATGAACCCGTGGACTGGATACACAACAAGAGAAATAAATTTATCAGGTAAGCATAAATTTTGTTTTCTTGCTTGTCTTCAGTCGAATGACTGGGGGTGGCAGTTAGGGGAGGAGCTATATAGACAGCTCTGCTGTGGGTGTCCTCTTGCAACTTTCTGTTGGGAAGGAGAATATCCCACAAGTAATGGATGAACCCGTGGACTGGATACACCACAAGAGAAATAAATTTATCAGGTAAGCATAAATTTTGTTTTTTTTAGTCACCAGCTCCTACTGAGCATGTGCAGGAATTCACAGAATATATCTATATGCATTTGCGATTGGCTTATGGCTGTTACGTGATACAGGAGGCGTGGAAATAGACAGACATAACTTTGAAATTTGTCGGAAAAAAAAAGCTTGTCACTTATTTAAAGTTCAGACTAAGTGCTATTGCATTGTTTTTTTATCATGTATTTGTTGATAATGCAAATTTACTATATTTACTGTCCTTTAAAAAAAACTAAGTTCCCCAGAACATGAGAGCTTTAACCAGAAACATGGCGCTAGCAAACTTGTTTTTAAAGCGATAGTTAAAGTGAAGGTCAATTTACTAATAGTGCCCCACGGCATTGCATAGACGGTTAAAAATTAACAAGGGTTTAAAGGGACAGTAAAGTCACAAAAAATCTCATGATTTAAATGGGGCATGTAATTTTAAACAACTTTCCAATTTACTTTTATTACCAATTTTGCTTTGTTCTCTTGGTATTCTTAGTTGAAAGCTAAATCTAGGAGGTTCATGTGCTAATTTCTTAGACCTTGAAGACTGCCTCTAATCGGAAAGCATTTTGACAGTTTTTCACCACTAGAGGACTTAGTTCATGTGTTTCATATAGATAACATTGAGCTCCGGCATGTGAAGCCCCTAAGAGCAAGCACTGATTGGCTAAACTGCAAGTCTGTCAAAAGAACTGAAATAAGAGGGCAATTTGCAGAGGCATAGATACAAGGTAATCACAGAGGTAAAAAGTATATTATTATAACTGTGTTGGTTATGCAAAATTGGGGAATGGTTAATAAAGGGATTATCTACATTTTTAAACAACAATAATTCTGGTGTTTACTGTCCCTTTAATTCATGAAATGTTTTTTTTTTATATATATATATATATATATATATATATATATATATATATATATATATGAATTTTTACCTATTTACCGCTGCGACAATAAGCGCAGCTCTCCGTTCGCCATTTTGTCAATTTAATTGACAGATGGCGATTCGTAAAAGAACCAATCCTTGTTTCCCCCCGGGCCAGTGACGTTTATGCAAAGGGGCTGAGCGCCCCGGGGGAGAAACAAGGATTTGTTATTTTACAAATCGTCATCTGTCAATCATTTTGACAATACGGCGGGCGGGAGAGCTGCGCTTATCGTTGCAGCGTTAAATAGGTACAAATTCTACTAAATATATACATATGAAACATTTCATGAATTAAACCCTTGTTAATTTTTAAACGTCTATGCAATGCCGTGGGGCAGTATTAGTAACCTGACTTTCACTTTAAAGGGATATGAAACCCAATTTTTTTCTTTCATGATTTAGAAAGAGCATGACATTTTAAACTTCCCAATTTATTTCTATTGTCTAATTTGCTTTATTCTCTTGATATTCTTTGCTGAAAGCATATCTAGATCGGCTCAGTAACTGCTGATTGGTGGCTGCACATAGATGCCTCGTGTAATTGGCTCACCCATGTTCATTGCTATCTCTTCAACAAAGGATATCTAAAAAATGAATCATGAAAGAACCATGAAAGAAAAATGTTGAGTTTAGTGTCACTTTAAGTCAACATTAAACCTGCATGATTCAGACAGAGCATGTAATTTTAAGACATTTTTAAATTAATTTCTATTTTCAAATGTGTTTTGATATCTTAGTATCCCTTGTTGAAAAAGAATACGCACATATCCTATACTAGTGGGAGCTAACTGCCAATGTTCCTTCAGCAAAGGATAACAAGAGACAGAAGCAAATGTAATATAAGTAACTTGGAAAGTTGATTTCAATTGTATGTTCTATTAGAAGATTTTGGGTTTTTCTGTCCATTTTTTAAATTTGCTACTACCACTTGCAGGGTGAGGAAAGAAGAAAGCTGAATCTATTTGGAACACTGGTTGCTACCAACTTTTCTTTCATCTTTCAGATTTAGTTTACATTTTTTTTTTTTTTTTTTTTTTTAATATCCAATTTACTTATTTTATCTCCTCTTGGTATACTATTCTTGTAGAGCGTATCTAGGTAGGCTCAGGAACATGCACCTATCTAAAGGACTATATAGTAGGTGTTTTGCAACAATAACTTTAACAGTGTTATACTCTTTAGCACTAGATGGCAGCAGTGTTTTCACATTTTTCAACATTGTTAACAGTATTATTTCAAATCTGTCTGTGTAGTGATGGGTGAATTTTATATTTTTGACCTTCAAATTAAATAATAGAAATTCCACTTAACATGTTTCTACCAATACCTTTTTTTATGTATATTTTCCTATTATAAATTTAACCTTTTAGTTAAAGGTACAGTCTACTTGAGATTTTTTTAGTGTTTTAAAAGATAGATAATCCCTCTATTACCCATTCCCCAGTTTTGCATAACCAACACAGTTATATTAATACACTTTTTTCCTCTGTGATTACCTTGTATCTAAGCCTCTGCAGGTAACTCCACGGGAGTGGGCACAATGTTATCAATTGGACACACGTGAACTAACGCTGTCTAGCTGTAAAAAAAACGGTCAAATTAGCATATGAGCCTACCTAGTTTAGTTTTCGACAAAGAATACCAAGAGAGCAAAGCAAATTTGATGGTAAAAGTAAATTGTAAAGTTGTATATGTGAATCATGAGAGTTTTAATTTTGACTAGACTGTCCCTTTAAAGAAACATTCAGACTTTGAACATTTACTTCTTTCATAACAAAAAATGCAGAGAGAGATAAAGTAGCACTTTAAGCGATAGTAAACTCCAAATTAAACTTTCATGATTCAGATAGGGCATGTGATTTTAAACAACTTTCTAATTTACCTTTATTATCAAATTTTCTTTGTTCTCTTGTTGTTCTCAGTTGAAAGCTAAACCTAGGTAGGCTCATGCTAATTTTTAAGCCCTTGAAGGCCGCCTCTTATCTGAATGCATTTGACAGTTTTTTTTACAACTAGAGGGCGTTAGTTCATGTGTTTCATATAGATAAAAAACTTCACGTGCGTGAGCACAATGTTGAGTCAGCACTAATTGCCTGAAATGCAAGTCTCTAAAAAGATCTGAGATAAGGAGGCAGTTTGCTGAAGCTTAGATACATGGTAATTACAGAGGTAAAAATTATATTTCGATAACAGTGTTGGTTATGCAAAACTGGGAAATTGTAAATAAAGGGATTATCTATCTTTTTAAACAGTAACATTTTTGGTGTTTACTATCTCTTTAAGAGTGATCACAAGTATATTATATAATGAACTGATCGTAGTGTGTACTATGCATTGATGGCAACTATTGTATGGCCGACTAATCAAGCATGTCTTGTCTTTTCTGTGAGAACAAATCATTTTAAGAATTTAACTAATGAATACTTCTTATTTTGAAGAACTTATAAGGTTTGTCTCAAACATTATTCTTTTAAAATAATTAGATTGAACTATTTCATGAATAGGAAAGAGCATCATTTAAACATGTTTAAAATATTTGGATGAAAAGTCGTTAAAACTGGAAGTGCTCACTGGTTATTATTGCCCATTCTTCTTAGAGGACATTTGCTACAACATCATGTGGCAATAGAACTTAAGTCCTGTATTGGCAGCGCTCTTATCTAGCTTCAGGCAGTGACTACACTGAGAATTTTTAAGTGCTGATTTAGCAAGAAAACTATCTTTCTCCAACATTGGTGTTTCCGGTCCACGGCGTCATCCATTACTTGTGGGAAATGTTCTCCCCCACAGGGAAAGGCAAGGAGAGCACACAGCAAGAGCTGTCCATATAGCTCCCCCTCTGGCTCCGCCCCCCAGTCATTCTCCTTGCCGCTCTGAACAAGTAGCATCTACCACGGGGATGGCGAGGAGTTTGTGGTGTTAGTTGTAGTTTTTTATTCTTCTATCAAGAGTTTGTTATTTTAAAATAGTGCTGGCTTGTACTATTTACTCTATAACAGAAAAGTGATGAAGATTTCTGTTTAAGAGGGCTATGATTTTAGCACAAGTAACTAAAATCCATTACTGTTACCACGCAGGACTGTTGAAACAAGAGAACTTCAGTTGGGGGTAACAGTTTGCAGACTCATCTGCTTCAGGTATGACTAGTCTCCTTCTAACAACACAGGCTAATGCTAGATGACAGTCATTTTTCCCCTCAGGGGAAACGGTAAGCCATTTTTCTTTCACCTCAGCAAAAAAGATAACAGGCTTCCCCTTTTTGTTTTTTATGCTGGTAGACACTGTTAGGGGCTAAATCGATTGGTTTTTATTACAATATTATACCATTTGAAATATTTTATAAGCTCACATACACTTGGGAACGTTGTTTTATTGATCTGGCTTGTTTTAGACACCTAAATCTAGTCAGGAAGGCCCCTTCACTCTAGTGTGCTGAGGGAGGAAGCCTCATTTTGGCACTTCAGCTGTGCAGTTGAATTTCAAGGCAGTGCATGCAGATTCATGTGAGAGGGTCCTGTGGTTCAGAAAGTGACTCCAAAAGGCTTTTTTCTGTGAATGGTGACCCCTAAGGAAGGTAAAAAGCTGCAGCAAGGCTGTAGCTGGGATTGTGGTGTGTAAAAACGGTTAAATCCAACAATTAGCTCCGGTTTGCTTGTTTTAAGAGCTAGAGTCTCCATATTTGCTGTGCAATACTTTCTAAGCATTGACACTGGGGTCCAAATTTCAGAAAAATCGGATATTGCCTTCATAGTTTTTTGAACATTCAGAAATAAGTGTCATTTTATTATTTAAAGAGACGGTAACGTTTTTGTTTAAAATCGTTTTTATTGCATTGTTTGCCTGCCTAAATCTGTTTAACATGTCTGTTCCATCAGATAACCTATGTTCTGTGTGTATAGAGACAAATGTGGTTCCCCCTTCGAGTGTTTGTGATAATTGCGTCATAGCGTCCAAACAAAATCAGGACAGCTCTGTTATTTTTCATAATGTTACCCAAAATGATTTATCTAATGAAGGTAGTGGGGATAGCTCTACATCCTCTGTGTCTACACCAGCTTTGCCCGCGCAGGCGACGCCTAGCGCGCCAGTGCTTATTTCTATGCAACAATTATCAGCAGTAGTGGATAATTCTATAGCAAATCTTTTATCCAAACTGCCAGTTTTTCAGAGAAAGCGTGATTGTTCAGTTTTAAATACAGATAAAAAGGATGAACAATCAGACGCTGACGATGCCTTATCTATTTTACCCTCACATCAATCGGAATTGGCTGTGAGGGAAGGGCTGTCTGAGGGTGAAATTTCAGACTCAGGAAAAATTTCTCAACAGGCAGAACCTGATCTAGTGGCATTTAAGTTTAAGCTAGAACATCTCCGCACTTTGCTTAAGGAGGTATTAGCTACTCTGGATGACTGTGATTCCATGGTAGTACCAGAGAAGTTGTGCAAATTGGACAAATTTTTAGAGGTCCCAGTGCACGACAACGCTTTTCCAATACCTAAGAGGGTAGCAAACATAGTGGAAAAGGAGTGGGAGAAGCCAGGTGTACCCTTTGCCCCACCTCCTATATTTAAGAAAATGTTTCCCATAGTAGACCCTAGAAGGGACGCATTGGCAAACGGTCCCGAAGGTTGAGGGATCTGTTTCAACACTAGCGAAGCGCACAACTATTCCTATAGAGGACAGCTGCGCTTTCAAAGATCCTATGGATAAAAAATTGGAAGGATTGCTTAAAAAGATTTTTGTTCAGCAAGGGTTCATCCTTCAACCAGCTACGTGTGTTATTACTGTCACTTCAGCGGCGTCCTTTTGGTTTGAAGAACTAGAAAGGTCGCTCCAGAAAGAGACTTCCTATGAAGAAGTCATGGACAGAATTCACGCATTAAAGTTAGCTAATTCCTTTATATTGGATGCCGCCTTTCAAATAACGAAATTGGCGGCGAAAAACTCAGGTTTTGCTATAGTAGCGCGGAGGGCGCTTTGGCTAAAATCCTGGTCGGCAGATGTGTCGTCCAAGACTAAGTTACTGAATATTCCTTTCAAGGGTAAGACCCTTTTTGGGCCGGAATTGAAGGAAATTATTTCAGACATCACTGGGGGTAAGGGCCATGCCCTCCCACAGGATAGGCCTTTTAAGGCTAAGAACAAGTCTAATTTTCGTTCCTTTCGCAATTTCAGGAACGGACCGGCTAATAACTCCACTGCCGCTAGACAAGAAGGTAACGCGGCCCAGCCCAAACCCGCTTGGAAGCCCATGCAAGGCTGGAACAAGGGTAAACAAACCAATAAACCTGCTGCTGCTACCAAGACAGCATGAAGGGGTAGCCCCCGATCCGGGACCGGATCTGGTAGGGGCAGACTATCTCTCTTCGCTCAGGTAAGAGACCTATCAAAGATGGGAGTGATAAACCCAGTCCCCTCCGGGGAACAAGGTCTAGGGTTTTACTTAAACCTGTTTGTGGTTCCCAAAAAAGAGGGAACTTTCAGGCCAATTTTGGATTTAAAGATATTAAACAAGTTCCTCAGAGTTCCATCCTTCAAGATGGAAACCATTCGGACAATCTTACCAACAATCCAGCAGGGTCAATTTTTGACTACCGTGGATCTAAAGGATGCGTATCTGCATATCCCAATCCACAAATCTCATCATCAGTTCCTGAGGTTCGCCTTTCTGGACAAACATTACCAGTTTGTGGCTCTTCCATTTGGTTTAGCCACCGCTCCCAGAATTTTCACAAAGGTGCTAGGGTCCCTTCTAGCGGTCCTAAGACCGAGGGGCATCGCTGTAGCACCTTATCTAGACAACATCCTAATCCAAGCGTCGTCTCTTCCAAAGCGAGGGCTCATACAGACATTGTGTTGGCTTTTCTCAGATCTCACGGGTGGAAAGTGAACATAGAAAAAAGTTCACTGTCACCGTCCACAAGGGTTCCTTTTCTGGGAACAATAATAGATTCTGTGGATATGAAGATCTTTCTCACAGACGTCAGAAAGACAAAGCTTCTAAAAGCTTGTCGAGTTCTTCACTGTATTCCTCAACCCTCCATAGCTCAATGCATGGAAGTAATAGGACTAATGGTCGCAGCAAAGGATGTGGTTCCTTTTGCTCGAATTCATCTAAGACCATTACAGCTGTGCATGCTCAATCAGTGGAATGGGGACTATACAGACTTGTCTCCCCAAATTCAAGTAGATCAGGTAACCAGGGACTCACTTCTCTGGTGGTTGACCCAGGATCACCTGTCTCAGGGAATGAGTTTCCGCAGACCGGAGTGGGTCATCGTCACGACCGACGCCAGCCTCTTGGGGTGGGGCGCGGTCTGGGACTCTCTGAAAGCTCAGGGCCTATGGTCGCGGGAAGAGTCGCTTCTCCCGATAAACATTTTGGAACTAAGAGGTATATTCAATGCGCTCCTGGCTTGGCCTCAGCTAGCGGAAGCCAGGTTCATAAGATTTCACAACATAACGACTGTTGCGTACATCAATCATCAGGGGGGAACAAAGAGTTCCCTAGCGATGAAGGAAGTAACCAAGATAATCCAATGGGCAGAGAATCACTCCTGCCATCTATCTGCTATTCACATCCCAGGAGTAGACAACTGGGAGGCGGACTATTTGAGTCGTCAGACTTTCCATCCGGGGGAGTGGGAACTCCATCCGGAGGTCTTTGCTCAGTTAACCCAATTATGGGGCATTCCAGACATGGATCTAATGGCGTCCCGTCAGAACTTCAAGATTCCTTGCTACGGGTCCAGATCCAGGGATCCCAAGGCGACTCTAGTGGATGCATTAGTGGCACCTTGGTCGTTCAACCTAGCATATGTGTTTCCACCGTTTCCTCTCCTCCCCAGGCTCATAGCCAGGATCAAACAGGAGAAGGCCTCTGTGATTCTGATAGCTCCTGCGTGGCCACGCAGGACTTGGTATGCAGACCTGGTGAATATGTCATCGGCTCCACCATGGAAGCTACCTTTGAGACAGGACCTTCTAGTACAAGGTCCATTCGAACATCCCAATCTAGTTTCTCTGCAGCTGACTGCTTGGAAATTGAACGCTTGATTTTATCCAAGCGTGGGTTTTCAAATTCTGTGATTGATACTCTGGTCCAAGCCAGAAAACCTGTGACTAGAAAGATTTACCATAAAATATGGAAAAAATATATCTGTTGGTGTGAATCCAAAGGATTCTCCTGGAGTAAGATTAAAATTCCAAAGATTCTCTCCTTTCTCCAAGAAGGTTTGGATAAAGGATTGTCAGCTAGTTCTCTAAAAGGACAGATTTCTGCATTATCCGTCTTGTTGCACAAACGACTGGCAGCTTTGCCAGATGTACAAGCTTTTGTTCAGGCTTTGGTTAGAATCAAGCCTGTTTACAGACCCATGACTCCTCCTTGGAGTCTAAATTTAGTTCTTTCAGTTCTTCAAGGGGTTCCGTTTGAACCTTTACATTCCATAGATATTAAGTTACTATCTTGGAAAGTTCTGTTTTTGGTTGCTATTTCTTCTGCTAGAAGAGTTTCTGAATTATCTGCTTTGCAGTGTGATCCACCCTATCTGGTGTTCCATTCAGATAAGGTTGTTTTGCGTACTAAGCCTGGTTTTCTTCCAAAAGTTGTTTCCAACAAGAACATCAACCAGGAAATAGTTGTTCCTTCTTTGTGTCCGAATCCAGTTTCAAAGAAGGAACGTTTATTACACAATTTAGATGTTGTTCGTGCTTTAAAGTTCTATTTAGAAGCAACAAAAGATTTTAGACAAACCTCATCCTTGTTTGTCGTTTACTCTGGTAAGAGGAGAGGTCAAATAGCTACTGCTACCTCTCTCTCTTTCTGGCTGAAAAGCATTATCCGCTTGGCTTATGAGACTGCCGGACGGCAGCCTCCTGAACGTATCACAGCTCACTCTACTAGGGCTGTGGCTTCCACATGGGCCTATAAGAACGAGGCTTCTGTTGACCAGATATGTAAGGCAGCGACTTGGTCTTCTCTGCACACTTTTGCCAAATTCTACAAATTTGATATTTTTGCTTCTTCGGAGGCTGTTTTTGGGAGAAAGGTTTTGCAAGCTGTGGTGCCTTCTGTTTAGGTAACCTGATTTGCTCCCTCCCTTCATCCGTGTCCTAAAGCTTTTGGTATTGGTTCCCACAAGTAATGGATGACGCCGTGGACCGGACACACCAATGTTGGAGAAAACAGAATTTATGCTTACCTGATAAATTACTTTCTCCAACGGTGTGTCCGGTCCACGGCCCGCCCTGGTTTTTTTTTTTAAATCAGATTGAAATTTTTTTCTTTATACACTACAGTCACCACGGCACCCTATAGTTTCTCCTTTTTCTCCTAACCGTCGGTCGAATGACTGGGGGGCGGAGCCAGAGGGGGAGCTATATGGACAGCTCTTGCTGTGTGCTCTCCTTGCCTTTCCCTGTGGGGGAGAACATTTCCCACAAGTAATGGATGACGCCGTGGACCGGACACACCGTTGGAGAAAGTAATTTATCAAGTAAGCATAAATTCAGTTTTTTTCTTATGTTTTTTCTAAAGTAGCACTGTTTCAGTTTACTTTAAAGGGACATTAAACACTGAGTTGTAATATAAAATGCTTAATTATATAAAGCGAAATAACTTTGCAACAATTAGGTTCTTTATTTTGCACTCTTTTCTGTAAATTATCTCTTCAATTGGTGAGGTTTTCAATTCCTGTTAAAATGGAAGTGCAGACTTTAGACTTGACACTGCTATATACCACACAGTCATTGGTTAAAGACTACTGACCTATTTTCCAATTGTAACTGTGTGTGTGTGTGTGTATGTATATATATATATATATATGTGTGTGTATATATATATATATATATATATATATATATATATGTGTGTGTGTATATATATATATATATATATATATATATATATATATATATATATGTGTGTATATATATATATATATATATATATATATATATATATATATAAATAATTCTTTTAATACATCAATCTGTCTAGCATTTTTTTTTAGTATTTAATGTTAAAGGGACACTGAATCCAAATTTTTTCTTTTGTGATTCAGATAGAGCATGCAATTGTAAACAACTTTCTACTCCTATTATCAAATTGTCTTCATTCTCTTGGTATCTTTATTTGAAATGCAAGAATGTAAGTTTAGATGCCGGCCCATTTTTGGTGAGCAAACTGGGTTGTTCTTGCCGATTGGTGGATAAATTCACCCACCAATAAACAAGTGCTTTCCATGGTTCTGAACCAAAAAATAGCTTAGATGCTATCTTTTTCAAATAAAGAAAGCAAGAGAACGAAGAAAAATTAATAATAGGTGTAAATTAGAAAGTTGCTTAAAACTGCATGCTCTATCTGAATCGTGAGAAAAAATTTGGGTTCAGTGTCCCTTTAAGGCAAACTCCCTCAGCATTGTTGGGATACATTCTTTTTTTTTGCATTGCCTAAAAAACAAACTGTTTTGGGGGCAATAAAGAACAAATTACTTTAATATGCCTAACATTTATATTTCTATTGCAACCAGTAGATGGCGCTTTAGAGACTGTTTTATGCCTCATGATAAAATAAAACACTAAGAAGCAGATTTTTTTTTTTGTATAAATTCACCTTGTGTTATTAGAGCTGTTGGTCTTTTTGACTTAAGTCATCTAGGGCATGAAGTGTAATTTAGACTAAATTTAATTTGAAAAGTATGGAGAAGATCAGGATTAAAGCTATAGGTTTTGTATGCAATAATAAAACATTATTTTCAAGATCTTTGTACAATTACAATTCTTTAACATGCCTCTTAGCAATTATGGTTCACAGTTGATAGACTTGTATCCAAATTAACATTTTCTTCTGTGATGGGTCAAGGTTTATTGTCTTTAGTACCATTTTATAAGACATGTAGTCCCACCTGATTTGTTGATTGTTGTCTTTAGGGATACATTTCTCAGTTTTATTGGAAGAAAGATATTCATTGGTCCAGTGGAACAGTATTCGATTGTGTTCCCTCACTTGTTTTATTTATGAATACATCAGTCGAAACAGACTTATTTTAGGCCCAAAGCAAGGTTAGCATTTATTTTTCTTCAACCAGTTAAAGCTGTTTATATTCCATGCCCTTAATTTGTGTTTATTGGCATTTGCCAAGTGCAAACGATTTCAAAGGTATGTTGTTAGAAAGGAACATTTCTGTGTTGTATGCCTTCCATTTTTTAGCAGCATGGCAAAAACATTTTATGAGTGTTAGATTTCATTCATAGTATTGCACAGGGGCATAGATATTATAAATAATTGTACACATTTGTAATACTCTTCTGTTTGTATATCTTGTGTTCTAGTGCTTCTAACCAGTTTAGGCTACAACTTGACCCTCAGTTGGCTAACACTAACATCAAAGTGGCTCATAAATATTTATAAGAGCACACACATTTTTAAAAAAATATTTACAATACGTCCTAAAAGTTCTTAGTTTTTTAAATGGACGTTATAGTTAAAATATTGCATGCTCTAATTTGTTAGTGACCATGCAATGCTGTGTGTATAACCCCTGTGAAATGGTTAAAAACCTAAAGTACCACTTGCGATCCGCAGAGAACTGCATGTCATTGGCTTAGCACCCTTGTTTAACTCGGGAGCATTGTGTATTGCTGGTCCGGAGCGGATTTAAACTGTGTGCAACCCCTTTGCATGTTAGAGCATTTTATTATATATTCTTTACATCCCTTTAATTTTTAAGGGACCTGTGAAAATAAATTATTTATTTTTTTATTATTGAGAGAGGGAGAAAGCATACATAAATGAATCCTTATAAGATACAGTACATATGTTACTACAGTATGCATTGGCACAGTATAAACACAAAAAGAGAATAAGAACATCACAAAAAATTTTTTCCATACATTTCGTCAAGAATCAAAAGGAAATAATAAAAAAAAAAGAAAAACCTTGTATGGTAATACATTTTGCATTAGCTTAGAGTAAACCATTTCCATTAACACAAGAGACATAAACAATTTGGCTATTCAGTTCATAACCTGAGATCTCTCTTTCCCTTGCTTTTTCTCCTTCTCTTAATTTTTACTTTTTTCTTTATTTTCCTTTCCCACATTACTTTAACTAAAATATTTAAAACTAACTTTAAACTGTAAACTATTGGCATGACTCAGGTGGATAAACTTGCTTGCATTCCTTCTTTGACGATGGGACCCAGTGGAGGGGGAAAAAAAAAAAAAAAGGGTGGGAATTAAGATGAAATGTAGTAGGGGATAGGAAGGCTTGGATGGGTGCATGTGGTGGAGTTTGATGAGATCAAAATAGGCGAGACCAATCTCGTCTTAATGTATCTTCCAGAAATATAGTAGTGTCTCTGAATGGTTGTAAAATCTGTCTCCTAATTTCTAACTCAAATGTCAGTATAAGTCTGCGCTATTTTTGTAAAAACAGATTCAATCTGTTTTGTACATCCATTCTCACATCTAATTGTTCCATGAATATTTGTAATTTCAACATGTTTTTGATACAAGTGACAGAGGGGACCAGACTTTTTTAGTCCGTTGTTAAAAGATGCATTTCCTCGCCAATAAAATCACCAAACTCAACACCGAGTCATATTGTCTATACTGTGGGTCCCATTACATAAACAAAAGGGTTTCTGGATGTAACGTGAGTGGAATGTTTAATTTTTTTTTAATCCAATATTAGATTCTACCCCAGTATTGTCTAATCAAAGGGCATGACCACAAATGTAGCAAGGTTGGGGATTCCAGCGAGCACTTAACATATTTATTAGTTACCCACAAGTGAATGTAGGGTAACAGCCTAGTAAAAAAACATCTGCTGACCTAGTACTAGTATAGTTTGTAGTACACTGGCTTAAAGGGACAGTCTACTCCAGAATTGTTATTGTTTAAAAAGATATATAATCCCCTTATTACCCATTCCCCAGTTTTGCATAACCAACACTGCTATATTAATATACTTTTTGCTTCTGTGAATACCTTGTATCTAAGCCTCTGCAGAATGACCCCTTATTTCAGTTCTTTTGACACTTGCATTTTAGCTAATCAGTGCTGACTCATAGATAACTCCACGTGCGTGGGCACAATGTTATCTTTATGGCACACATGAACTAATGCCCTTTAGCTGTGAAATGCATTCAGATAAGAGGCAGCCTTCGGGGGCTTAGAAATTAGCATATGAGTTTACCTAGCCTTAGATTTCAACTAAGAATACCAAGAGAACAAAGCAAATTTGATGATAAAAGTAAATTGGAAAGTTGTTTAAAATGACATGCCCTATCGGAATCGTGAAATATTAATTTTGACTTTAAAGGGAAAAAGAAGAAAGCTCTTCAGAGGAAATAGTGACAATCGCAGAGCCTGTTACTTACTAACTGATCCTGACCCACAATCCTGTGCAGAATCACATGGGATCAAGCAACTTTCACTACAGTTCTTTCTTTTTAGCCAATGAGGCCATGGTGCTTGTTACTTAAAGTGAAAGTAAATCCTAGCGTTTTACAAACCGCTAGGATTTACTATTGAAACAAATAAAGGGCACTTTCATTCATGAAGTATAAGATACTTCATGTAGAAAGCTCCTTTATTTGATTCAATTGATTGCCGCTCTTAGCTCCTATAGCAGAGCACGGCTAAAAATTGTTTTGGTTAAGAGGTGACGTTTCTCTTAAGTGTATCCAGTCCACGGATCATCCATTACTTGTGGGATATTCTCCTTGCCAACAGGAAGTTGCAAGAGGATCACCCACAGCAGAGCTTCTATATAGCTCCTCCCCTCACTGCCATATCCAGTCATTCTCTTGCAACTCTCAACAAAGATGGAAGTAGTAAGAGGAGAGTGGTGTATTATAGTTAGTTTTTTTTCTTCACTCGAAAGTTTATTATTTTTAAATGGTACCGGAGTGTACTATTTTATCTCAGGCAGCATTTAGAAGAAGAATCTGCCTGCGTTTTCTATGATCTTAGCAGAAGTAACTAAGATCCACTGCTGTTCTCACAGATGTCTGAGGAGTGAGGTAACTTCAGAGGGGGAATGGCGTGCAGTTTATCCTGCAATAAAGGTATGTGCAGTTAACATTTTTCTAGGGATGGAATTTGCAAGAAAATGCTGCTGATACCGGATTAATGTAAATTAAGCCTAAATACAGTGATTTAATAGCGACTGGTATCAGGCTTATTACCAGAGATACATACTCTTATAAAAGTGCAATATAAAACGTTTGCTGGCATGTTAATCGTTTTTATATATGCTTGGTGATAAAACTTATTGGGGCCTAGTTTTTTTTCCCACATGGCTGGCTTGATTTTTGCCTAGAAACAGTTTCCTGAGGCTTTCCACTGTTGTAATATGAGTGGGAGGGGCCTATTTTAGCGCTTTTCTGCACAGCTAAAATTACAGACGGAGACATTCAGCTTCCCTCTGCATGATACAGGACATCTCTGAAGGGCTCAAAAGGCTTCAAAAGTCGTGTTTGAGGAAGGTAACAGCGACAGTAGAGCTGTGGCAGTTGTTGCGACTGGTTTTAAAAACGTTTTTTTCATTTGTTATTCCGTTTTTGGTATTAAGGGGTTAATCATCCATTTGCAAGTGGGTGCAATGCTCTGCTAACTTGTTACATACACTGTAAAAATTTCGTTATTTCAAATTTTGACAAAATTTGTTTTTCTTAAAGGCGCAGTAACATTTTTTATATTGCTTGTTAACTTGGTTTAAAGTGTTTTCCAAGCTTGCTAGTCTCATTGCTAGTCTGTTCAAACATGTCTGACACATAGGAAACTACTTGTTCATTATGTTTAAAAGCCATGGTGGAGCCCCATAGGAGAATGTGTACTAAATGTATTGATTTCACCTTAAACAGTAAAGATCAGTCTTTATCTATAAAATAATTGTCACCAGAGGGTTCTGTCGAGGGGGAAGTTATGCCGACTAACTCTCCCCACGTGTCGGACCCTTTGCCTCCAGCTCAAGGGACTCACGCTAATATGGCGCCAAGTACATCAGGGACGCCCATAGCGATTACTTTGCAGGACATGGCTGCGATCATGGATAATACCCTGTCAGCGGTATTAGCCAGATTGCCTGAATTAAGAGGCAAGCGCGATAGCTCTGGGGTTAGACGAGATACAGAGCGCGTAGATGCTGTAAGAGCCATGTCTGATACTGCGTCACAATATGCAGAACCTGAGGACGGAGAGCTTCAGTCTGTGGGTGACATCTCTGACTCGGAAACCTGATTCAGAGATTTCTAATTTTAAATTTAAGCTTGAGAACCTCTGTGTATTGCTTGGGGAGGTGTTAGCTGCTCTGAATGACTGTAACACAGTTGCAATTCCAGAGAAATTGTGTAGGCTGGATAGATACTATGCGGTGCCGGTGTGTACTGACGTTTTTCCTATACCTAAAAGGCTTACAGAAATTATTAGTAAGGAGTGGGATAGACCCGGTGTGCCGTTTCCCCCCCCTCCTATATTTAGAAAAATGTTTCCAATAGACGCCACTACACGGGACTTATGGCAGACGATCCCTAAGGTGGAGGGAGCAGTTTCTATTTTAGCTAAGCGTACCACTATCCCGGTTGAGGACAGTTGTGCTTTTTCAGATCCAATGGATAAAAAACTAGAGGGTTACCTTAAGAAAATTTAGAACACTTAAGCTAGCTAATTCATTTGTTTCTGATGCCATTGTTCATTTGACTAAACTAACGGCTAAGAATTCCGGATTCGCCATCCAGGCCCGTAGGGCGCTATGGCTTAAATCCTGGTCAGCTGACGTGACTTCAAAGCCTAAATTACTCAACATTCCTTTCAAGGGGCAGACCTCATTCGGGCCTGGTTTGAAAAAAATTATTGCTGACATTACTGGAGGTAAGGGTCATACCCTTCCTCAGGACAGGGCCAAATCAAGGGCCAAACAGTCTAATTTTCGTGCCTTTCGAAATTTCAAGACAGGTGCAGCATCAACTCCCTCTGCTTCAAAACAAGAGGGAACTTTTTGCTCAATCCAAGCAGGCCTGGAAACCTAACCAGTCCTGGAACAAGGGCAAGCAGGCCAGAAAACCTGCTGCGGCCTCCAAGACAGCATGAAGGAACGGCCCCCTATCCGGCAACGGATCTAGTAGGGGGCAGACTTTCTCTCTTCGCCCAGGCGTGGGCAAGAGATGTTCAGGATCCCTGGGCGTTGGAGATCGTATCTCAGGGATATCTTCTGGACTTCAAAGCTTCTCCTCCACAAGGGAGATTTCACCTTTCACGATTATCTGCAAATCAGATAAAGAAAGAGGCATTCCTACGCTGCGTGCAAGACCTCCTAGTAATGGGAGTGATCCATCCAGTTCCGCGGACGGAACAAGGACAGGGGTTTTATTAAAATCTGTCTGTGGTTCCCAAAAAAGAGGGAACCTTCAGACCAATTTTGGATCTAAAGATCTTAAACAAATTCCTCAGAGTTCCATCATTCAAAATGGAAACTATTCGGACCATCTTACCCATGATCCAAGAGGGTCAGTACATGACCACAGTGGACTTAAAGGATGCATACCTTCACATTCCGATTCACAAGACTCATCATCGGTTCCTAAGGTTTGCCTTTCTAGACAGGCATTACCAATTTGTAGCTCTTCCCTTCGGGTTGGCTACAGCCCCAAGAATTTTTACAAAGGTTCTGGGCTCACTTCTGGCGGTTCTAAGACCGCGAGGCATAGCGGTGGCTCCTTATCTAGACGACATCCTGATACAGGCGTCAAGCTTTCAAATTGCCAAGTCTCATACAGAGATAGTTCTGGCATTCCTGAGGTCGCATGAGTGGAAAGTGAACGAAGAAAAGAGTTCTCTATCTCCTCTCACAAGGGTTTCCTTCCTAGGGACTCTAATAGATTCTGTAGAAATGAAAATTTACCTGACGGAGTCCAGGTTATCAAAACTTCTAAATGCTTGCCGTGTTCTTCACTCCATTCCGCGCCCTACGATGGCTCAGTGCATGGAAGTAATCGGCTTAATGGTAGCGGGCGATGGACATAGTGCCATTTGCGCGCCTACATCTCAGACCGCTGCAATTATGCATGCTCAGTCAGTGGAATGGGGATTACATAGATTTGTCCCCTCTTCTAAATCTGGATCAGGAAACCAGAGATTCTCTTCTCTGGTGGTTATCTCGGGTCCACCTGTCCAAGGGTATGACCTTTCGCAGACCAGATTGGACGATTGTAACAACAGATTCCAGCCTTCTAGGTTGGGGTGCAGTCTGGAACTCCCTGAAGGCTCAGGGTTCATGGACTCAGGAGGAGAAACTCCTCCCAATAAATATTATGGAGTTAAGAGCAATATTCAATGCTCTTCTAGCTTGGCCTCAGTTAGCAACACTAAGGTTCATCAGATTTCAGTCGGACAACATCACGACTGTGGCTTACATCAACCATCAAGGGGGAACCAGGAGTTCCCTAGCGATGTCAGAAGTCTCCAAGATAGTTCGCTGGGCAGAGACTCACTCTTGCCACCTATCAGCGATCCATATCCCGGGCGTAGAGAACTGGGAGGCGGATTTTCTAAGTCGTCAGACTTTTCATCCGGGGGAGTGGGAGCTCCATCCGTAGGTGTTTGCTCAATTGGTCCATCGTTGGGGCAAACCAGAACTGGATCTCATGGCGTCTCGCCAGAACGCCAAGCTTCCTTGTTACGGATCCAGGTCCAGGGACCCAGAAGCGACGCTGATAGATGCTCTAGCAGCTCCTTGGTTCTTCAACCTGGCTTATGTGTTTCCACCGTTTCCTCTGCTCCCTCGTCTGATTGCCAAAATCAGACAGGAGAGAGCATCGGTGATTCTGATACTGCCTGCGTGGCCACGCAGGACCTGGTATGCAGATCTGGTGGACATGTCATCCTTTCCACCATGGACTCTGCCTCTGAGACAAGACCTTCTAATACAAGGTCCTTTCAATCATCCGAATCTACTTTCTCTGAGACTGACTGCATGGAGATTGAACGCTTGATCCTATCAAAGCGTGGCTTCTCCGAGTCAGTAATTGATACCTTTAATACAGGCACGAAAGCCTGTCGCCAGGAAAATCTACCACAAGATATGGCGTAAATATCTGCATTGGTGTGAATCCAAGAATTACTCATGGAGTAGGGTTAGGATTCCTAGGATATTGTCCTTCCTCCAAGAGGGTTTGGACAAAGGATTATCAGCTAGTTCTTTAAAGGGACAGATTTCTGCTCTGTCTATTCTTTTACACAAGCGTCTGGCAGAAGTTCCAGACGTTCAGGCATTTTGTCAGGCTTTAGTTAGAATTAAGCCTGTGTTTAAACCTGTTGCTCCTCCATGGAGCTTAACCTTGGTTCTTAAAGTTCTTCAAGGGGTTCCGTTTGAACCCCTTCATTCTATTGATATCAAACTTCTATCATGGAAAGTTCTGTTTCTGATGGCTATTTCCTCGGCTCGAAGAGTCTGAGTTATCTGCCTTACATTGTGATTCTCCTTATCTGATCTTTCATTCAGATAAAGTAGTTCTGCGTACAAAACCTGGGTTTTTATCCAAGGTGGTTTATAACAAGAATATCAATCAAGAGATTGTTGTTCCATCATTGTGTCCTAATCCTTCTTCAAAGAAGGAACGTCTTTTGCATAATCTAGATGTAGTCCGTGCCTTGAAGTTTTACTTACAGGCTACTAAAGATTTTCGTCAAACATCTTCCCTGTTTGTTGTTTACTCTGGACAGAGGAGAGGTCAAAAAGCCTCGGCAACCTCTCTTTCTTTTTGGCTTCGGAGTATAATCCGTTTAGCCTATGAGACTGCTGGACAGCAGCCTCCTGAAAGGATTACAGCTCATTCTACTAGAGCTGTGGCTTCCACCTGGGCCTTTAAAAATGAGGCTTCTGTTGAACAGATTTGCAAGGCTGCGACTTGGTCTTCGCTTCATACCTTTTCCAAATTTTACAAATTTGATACTTTTGCTTCTTCGGAGGCTGTTTTTGGGAGAGAGGTTCTACAGGCAGTGGTTCCTTCCGTTTAAGTTCCTGCCTTGTCCCTCCCATCATCCGTGTACTTTAGCTTTGGTATTGGTATCCCACAAGTAATGGATGATCCGTGGACTGGATACACTTAACAAGAGAAAACATAATTTATGCTTACCTGATAAATTTATTTCTCTTGTAGTGTATCCAGTCCACGGCCCGCCCTGTCATTTTAAGGCAGGTCTAAATTTTAATTAAACTCCAGTCACCACTGCACCCTATGGTTTCTTCTTTCTCGGCTTGTTTCGGTCGAATGACTGGATATGGCAGTGAGGGGAGGAGCTGTATAGCAGCTCTGCTGTGGGTGATCCTCTTGCAACTTCCTGTTGGGAAGGAGAATATCCCACAAGTAATGGATGATCCGTGGACTGGATACACTACAAGAGAAATAAATTTATCAGGTAAGCATAAATTATGTTTTATTACCAATTTTGCTTTGTTCTCTTGATATTCTTAGTTGCAAGCTAAATCTAGGAGGTTCATGTGCTAATTTCTTAGACTTTGAAGACTGCCTCTAATCTGAAAGCATTTTGACAGTTTTTCACCACTAGAGGGCGTTAGTTCATGTGTTCCATATAGATAACATTGAGCTCCGGCACGTGAAGCTCCTAAGAGCAAGCACTGATTGGCTAAAAATGCATGTCTGTCAAAAGAACTGAAATAAGTGGGCAGTTTGCAAAAGGCATAGATACAAGGTAATCACAGAGGTAAAAAGTATATTAATATAACAATGTTGGTTATGCAAAACTGGGGAATTGGTAATAAAGGGATTATCTACCTTTTTAAACAAGAAAAATTCTGGTGTTTACTGTCCCTTTAAGTGAAATGTAAAGGGTCTACATTATAGCAATGCTCGGCTTTCTGCTACCTCAATTTTGAGCATAGGTAATACTAAGTGTCAGTAAGAGAATATGTTGCATAGTCGCGTCAGTAAACTGCCATATTATATACAATCAATATTAAACATAGATGCATATAGTTTGAGATAGTTATTGTAAAAATAATATTAAATCCTCTGTAGAGGGGCCATGCTGCAGTGTAGAGAAACGCTGGAGAACCCTAAGACATATGATAGAATAAGACTATATTGGCCTCTAGGTCAATAACAATGGCTATGCTAGTATGAACAATTGCTCAGATGTCTCAAAAAAGAAAAAAATATGTTTCTCTTGTTAAGTGTATCCAGTCCACGGATCATCCATTACTTGTGGGATATTCTCCTTCCCAACAGGAAGTTGCAAGAGGATCACCCACAGCAGAGCTTCTATATAGCTCCTCCCCTCACTGCCATATCCAGTCATTCTCTTGCAACTCTCAACAAAGATGGACGTAGTAAGAGGAGAGTGGTGTATTATAGTTAGTTTTTTAACTTCAATCAAAAGTTATTTTTAAATGGTACCGGAGTGTACTGTTTCATCTCAGGCAGCATTAGAAGAAGAATCTGCCTGTGATTTATATGATCTTAGCAGAAGTAACTAAGATCCACTGCCGTTCTCACATATTCTGAGGAGTGAGGTAACTTTGGAGGGGGAATGGCGTGCAGATTTTCCTGCAATAAGGTATGTGCAGTTAACATATTTCTAGGGATGGAATTTGCTAGAAAAATGCTGCTGATACCGGATTAATGTAAGTTAAGCCTTAAATGCAGTGATAGCGACTGGTATCAGGCTTATTAACAGAGATACATACTCTTATAAAAGTGTAATATAAAACGTTTGCTGGCATGTTAATCGTTTTTATATATGTTTGGTGACAAAACTTATTGGGGCCTAGTGTTTTTCCACATGGCTGGCTTGATTTTTGCCTAGTAACAGGCTTTCCATTCTTGCAATATGAGTGGGAAGGGCCTATTTTAGTGCTTTTCTGTGCAGATAAAAATACTGACAGAGACATTCAGCTTCCCTCTGCATGATACAGGACATCTCTGAAGGTCTCAAAAGGCTTCAAAGTCGTGTTTGAGGAGGGTAACAATCACAGTAGACTGTGGCAGTTGTTGTGACTGTGTTTAAAAAACGTTTTTGTCATTTATTATTCTGTTTTTGTTATTAAGGGGTTAATCATCCATTTGCAAGTGGGTGCAATGCTCTGCTGACTTGTTACATACACTGTAAAAATTTTGTTAGTGTAACTGCCTTTTTTCACTGTTATTTCAAATTTTGTCAAAATTTGTTTCTCTTAAAGGCACAGTGGCTCAGTGCATGGAAGTAATCGGCTTAATGGTAGCGGCGATGGACATAGTGCCATTCTCGCGCCTGCATCTCAGACCGCAGCAATTATGCATGCTCAGTCAGTGGAATGGGGATTACACAGATTTGTCCCCTCTACTAAATCTGGATCAGGAAACCAGAGATTCTCTTCTCTGGTGGTTATCTCGGGCCCATCTGTCCAATTGTATGACCTTTCGCAGACCAGATTGGACAATTGTAACAACAGATGCCAGCCTTCTAGGTTGGGGTGCAGTCTGGAACTCCCTGAAGGCTCAGGGTTCATGGACTCAGGAGGAGAAACTCCTCCAAATAAATATTCTGGAGTTAAGAGCAATATTCAATGCTCTTTTGGCTTGGCCTCAGCTAGCAACACTGAGGTTCATCAGATTTCAGTCGGACAACATCACAACTGTGGCTTACATCAACCATCAAGGGGGAACCAGGAGTTCCCTAGCGATGTCAGAAGTCTCCAAGATAATTCGCTGGGCAGAGACTCACTCTTGCCACCTGTCAGCGATCCATATCCCAGGTGTAGAGAACTGGGAGGCGGATTTTCTAAGTCGTCAGACTTTTCATCCGGGGGAATGGGAACTCCATCCGGAGGTGTTTGCTCAATTGGTTCTCCGTTGGGGCAAACCAGAATTGGATCTAATGGCGTCTCGCCAGAACGCCAAGCTTCCTTGTTACGGATCCAGGTCCAGGGACCCAGAAGCGGCACTGATAGATGCTCTAGCAGCGCCTTGGTTCTTCAACCTGGCTTATGTGTTTCCACCATTTCCTCTGCTCCCTCGTCTGATTGCCAAAATCAAACAGGAAAGAGCATCGGTGATATTGATAGCGCCTGCATGGCCACGCAGGACCTGTTATGCAGACCTAGTGGACATGTCATCCTTTCCACCATGGAAAGGTGAGAGACAAGACCTTCTAATACAAGGTCCTTTCAATCACCCGAATCTACTTTCTCTGAGACTGACTGCATGGAGATTGAACTCTTGATCCTATCAAAGCGTGGCTTCTCCGAGTCAGTAATTGATACCTTAATACAGGCACGAAAGCCTGTCACCAGGAAAATTTACCACAAGATATGGCGTAAATATCTTCATTGGTGTGAATCCAAGAATTACTCATGGAGTAGGGTTAGGATTCCTAGGATATTGTCCTTCCTCCAAGAGGGTTTGGACAAAGGATTATCAGCTAGTTCTTTAAAGGGACAGATTTCTGCTCTGTCTATTCTTTTACACAAGCGTCTGGCAGAAGTTCCAGACGTTCAGGCATTTTGTCAGGCTTTAGTTAGAATTAAGCCTGTGTTTAAACCTGTTGCTCCTCCATGGAGCTTAAACTTGGTTCTTAAAGTTCTTCAAGGGGTTCCGTTTGAACCCCTTCATTCTATTGATATTAAACTTCTTTCATGGAAAGTTCTTTTTCTGATGGCTATTTCCTCTGCTCGAATAGTCTCGGAGTTATCTGCCTTACATTGTGATTCTCCTTATCTGATCTTTCATTCAGATAAAGTTGTTCTGCGTACAAAACCTGGGTTTTTACCTAAGGTGGTTTCTAACAAGAATCCTAATCCTTCTTCAAAGAAGGAACGTCTTTTGCATAATCTAGACGTTGTCCATGCCTTGAAGTTTTACTTACAGGCTACTAAAGATTTTCGCCAAACATCTAACCTGTTTGTTGTTTACTCTGGACAGAGGAGAGGTCAGAAGGCCTCTGCAACCTCTCTTTCTTTTTGGCTTCGGAGTATAATCCGTTTAGCCTATGAGACTGCTGGACAGCAGCCTCCTGAAAGGATTACAGCTCATTCTACTAGAGCTGTGGCTTCCACCTGGGCCTTTAAAAATGAGGCCTTTGTTGAACAGATTTGCAAGGCTGCAACTTGGTCTTCCCTTCATACTTTTTCCAAATTTTACAAATTTGATACTTTTGCTTCTTCGGAGGCTCTTTTTGGGAGAAAGGTTCTACAGGCAGGCAGTGGTTCCTTCCGTTTAAGTTCCTGCCTTGTCCCTCCCATCATCCGTGTACTTAAGCTTTGATATTGGTATCCCACAAGTAATGGATGATCCGTGGACTGGATACACTTAACAAGAGAAAACATAATTTATGCTTACCTGATAAATTTATTTCTCTTGTAGTGTATCCAGTCCACGGCCCGCCCTGTCCTTTTCAGGCAGGTCTAAATTTTAATTAAACTACAGTCACCACTGCACCCTATGCTTTCTTCTTTCTCGTCTTGTTTCGGTCGAATGACTGGATATGGCAGTGAGGGGAGGAGCTATATAGCAGCTCTGCTGTGGGTGATCCTCTTGCAACTTCCTGTTGGGAAGGAGAATATCCCACAAGTAATGGATGATCCGTGGACTGGATACACTACAAGAGAAATAAATTTATCAGGTAAGCATAAATTATGTTTTTCATATAAAATGCTGGAGTAGAGGTGTTCTAAAGCTAATTTTGAATGCATTAAAGGGGCATAAAACCCATTTTTTTTTCATGATTTAGATAGCACATCAAATATTAAACAACTTTCTAATTTACTTCTATCATATTTTTTTGTTTTCTTGTTATCCTTATTTGAAAAGCAGAAATGTAAGCTCAAGAGTGCACGTGTCTGCAGCACTATATAGCAGCAGTTTTGCAACAATGTTATACATTAGCAGGATCACTAGATGGCAGCACTTTTTCCTTTCATGTAGGGCTTCAGGCATGTGCATGCTACCGACCTATGTATCTCTTCAACAAAGAATAATATGAGAATGAAATAAATTTGATAATAGAAGTAAATTATAATTTTTTTTAATAATTGTATTCTCTATCTGAATCATGAAATAATTTTTTGGGGTTTAATGTCCCTTTAAAGGGACAGTATACACTCATTTTCATATAACTGCATGTAATAGACACTACTATAAAGAATAAGATGTATAGATACTGATATTAAAATCCAGTATTAAACTGTTTTAAAACTTACTTAGCTCTCCGTTTAGCTCTTTTGAAAAGGTAGCTGGAAAGCCCACTGCAAGTGGGAAATAAGACACTCCCAACTCCCCCTTCTTTTTCATATGAAAAGACCCTTTACACAAACGGAAGCAAGCTGGAGAAGGTAGCTGACGGTATTCTCATAAAACTTTGGGGCTTGGTTAGGAGTCTGCAAATCAGAGCAATGTTATTTAAAAATAAGCAAAACTATACATTTTTTAAAAAAACAAAAATTTTATGGGCTATATAAATAGATCATCTACAAAACATTTATGCAAAGAAAAAATGTGTATAATGTCCCTTTAAGCACAAGTATGCTGTCCTGGCCGCAGACGGCATACCAGCTCACATGACAAACATTGATATAACATAAATACAGTCATAGCTATTGCATGAAAATTAGAATCCTGGCAGTGCTTAATTCATCATACATTAGATTTGATAACATATTAGCTGATGGTCTCAATTATACTATACTTGTATCTAATAATGTAATTTCATTCAAAGAAACCTATAGTCCATACCAAGCTTTCCAAGCAAATATATGTTTAAAGGTAGGGTAAAATGAACAATGTCCTATTCTGTGTTATAAGCCAATACATTTTAAAATCATTTAGATGAGAAGCAGCATGAAAATGAGTTTTAAGTTTTCAAACAAAACATTATCATAATAAGAGACTAAATATAATGCAAAATATTAATAGTGTTTATAGGTCTGTCTATATAGTAATCCTAACCATCGGAGAGGCAAGAGGAAGGTTTCTCTGAGAAAGCTTCAGACCATCTCATCTGACAGTTAGTTCAACTCAAACTTGAGCTCCTTGTAGACTTGAGGGACTAAAAAGTTCTTAAACAATCCCGGATCTCTTGTATTTTATAGCGACTTCCCACTGCTGGAGCCCGCATGACCAAGTGTCCATTGTAGCTGAACCTTGTAGGCCAACACTCCTCGAGCAGCCCCTTCAGTGGTTCCATGCCAAGCAGAAAGCACATAGGAGAACCCTTCAGATTTTCACTCGCCCCTATCAGTCTGTCTAGGAGCTGGTGCGATGCAAGCTGGGTCCATAACAAGAAAAACAGGCTATCTTGAGTCTCCGCTGTAGATGAGTTGAGATGAAATCCTTTGCGCAAACTTTCAAGTGATCTCACTCCTAGGTGTTCAGGGCTATCAGTTAAGCATTGTGGTACTGCTGCGATATAGGTGGGTGGAAGTCGGGTATGCGACAATTACAATCACAGGTTGCGCTTCTATAGCTTGTAGTTCACACCTCAGCAAGAGGGGCCGCTGTCTATCCAGCTCAGAGGCAATCATGGAGCTAAATAAGGTGAGTGCCGAGTTAAGGTCCCTTGCAAGCTGTTGAGCATATTGCGTGATTAGAGTCTTAAAGGATTGTTCCCATGTCTCCACGTCTTCCATTTAGCACTTCAAACTCGTGCTTTTTTGTCTGGCGGTAGCTCAATGTCTGTAGTATCGCTTTATCCCTCAGTGGAGTCTCTGTTCAGTATGTTTCCTATATTGTCATTCTTCAGCACAAATGGCTGGATGATCTGATTATTCAGGATGCTGGGGGGGGTAGATATAGTTTTAGGCCGTAACCAGGCCTCTGCTGCGCACCACATCTATTTCAGTCTGCTGGGCTGAGGACTAATATAAAACTAGTGTAGATCAGCTCCACAAGTATTCCTTTTCATTGAGTCTTGAAAAAAACACTGGATATGTGGCATAAGGAGTGGTAAACAGCGGTTTCATCTGCTTCTTTGATCAGCCAGAATTATGAAGCAGCCATCTTGGTCGATGGTTTGACACGCCCCCAATTTTTTGTACTTTATTCCTTCAGTGCGCTTATATAATTTCTACATACTTTTCACTTGTGCAGTAGGCACCTAATATGCAATCATTAGTATATGAAAAACTACAATTTTTGAAAGTGTATGTGCAAATTAACAATAATCTTAAAAATATTTCAAATGCTCCAGTGGCTGTGGGTACTTTTTTTATTTTTATAAATATTATTACAATAAGCATTAAGGCTAATATATATATATATATATATATATATATATATATATATATATATATATATATATATATATATATATATATATATATATATATATATATATATATATATATATATATATATATATATATATATATATATATATATATATATATATATAGGGTTGACCGATTATCGGAGCAGCCGATTATTATGGACGATATTCAGAATTTCTGAAATAATTGGTGACACAAATAATCTATCGCACATATAAGCTGGACATAGCATAGCATCTAATAATAAATAATACTGATAACAGACTCCAAGCCCAGGTGTTCCTGGAGCTCAGTTACCAACTACCATACCCTCAATGGCAGGCCTGCAGATGGACTTGCATAAACAAAAAAATATATTATGTGAAATGGAAAATGTGATCTTTAGTTTGAATCTTTTTTATTGAGAAAGATAATACAAAATGATACAGGGCTATGCAACAGTTCAACTTTACATCATTTCTCTTTGATTTTCCAATGGTAAAGACTTAATATATTTTGGGGTAACACACTTCCCAATATTTCTTGTTCTATGGCTGAGTCTGTACCACATTACAATGTATAAAAATACCTAAAGTAAAAAACAAAACCCGAAAAAAAAAAAGGAAAAAAAACAAACAAAACTTTAATAGCGCTGTTAGCTAAACCCTTATCATGAAAAACTTTCCTTGATAACGTAAGATACCAATTAATCCAAATCAGAGCGTTACATAGCTCAAAATGCCAAACAGGCATAAGTGCGAGGGTTCTTCTAGGTGCAATCCCCTCTATTTGTTAGTGACGTACTATTTAGACTCCAGTAGAACCAAATCTTATCATTAATCTCTTTAGTGTCTAAGACACAAGCAGCTGAGTTGTACATGGAATAAGTGTGTGAGATTTTGTTATATACTTCCATCCCAGAAGGCGCACCAGTTTTCCAGTAACATGCTACACAGATCCTGTTTACCATACACAGGGTTTTTATAAAAGTATTGATGTGTTTATTATATTTTTTGAGTGGTTCGTGCAGCAATGCTTGTGACCTAGTGTGAGTAGGATTTTTTTCCTCTACGGTGTTACTTAGAAGGGTCAGCAGGGACTTCCATATCGGTTGTATAATTTCACAATCCCACCACATATGGCAGTAAGTTCCCACCTCCCTACAATCCCTATAGCAAAGTCTAGTACTGTTAGTAGACATATTAGAGGTTCTAATCGGAGTGAGATACCATCTGTGGATGGTTTTCAGTGTGTTTTCTTGTAGATCCACACTTAGTAGACCTTTGGTGTCTGAACTAAAGATTATATCCCACTTCTTCTCTCGTGTGACACCAAGATCCATTTCCCATTTTAACATGGCAAAGGATTTAGTGCTATTGGTGAGATTTTAAATGGTTAAATATAATTTGGAAATCGACTGTTTTGGCCTACTTGTGGAGTTGCAAATAGATTCTAGGGTAGTGATTGGGGGTGTGGGAAAAGGGTTCAGATATTTATGCAGGTATGATGAGATTTGTAGGTACAGGTACCAACCAATGAACTTGTATTGGATCTAGTTTACATTGTAGCTGGGTGTATTGTAGGTTTTCCAATTTTCTAAAAAATCCGCCACATGATATATGCCTTTATTTTCCCATTTACTTATACATTTATGGAAGTCTCTATTAAGTGAGTGTTGGTAGGGATTAGTGATTTGTTTATTGCAAGGGAAGACCAAATTTGTTTAGAGTCAGTCGTAGGGGGTTTAAATTGGCTAATTTCAGTGTTTGGATGGTGTATGTCCCATAGTATGGCATCTGAAGTGTCCCAACTTCCTATGTCTGCCTCCAGGTATGTCCAAAGGACCTCCCTGGAGGTTATGTGTAGTAGAGTGGCTTGTGTGACGAATCAAACCTTCTCAACGTCAGAATAGAGGGGTGTGGGCATGAAGGGGTTAATGGCACACAGCTCTGGTTCCCTTATCCTTGCAACTCTGCAAAAGGACCTTAAGAGACACCACATTAACCCCACATCCGGTCCACACTGCTCTAATTAACAATTTCCCTGCTGCCACCACCAAAACTTTTAAATTAAAGGGGAGTTCTGGGGAACACCTAAAAACTCACACCATTTAACAGTAAGGTATAAGGTGCCTTTAACCTTGTCTCAACAGGAGTGTGAATTTGGATATTAGAGCCCAACAGAATGAGATTTTCTATGTGTTTGATAACAAAAATATCAACACAGGTTACACAGTGAAAAATTATAAAGACATTCAAAATAACATACAATTACAAAGCTACAGTTCTTTAAAAACAAAATGGGACATGGAAAGATTTGCACAATATCTTACTTATATCAAATTCCTTTAGATATGTGGAGAGCTGCTGATCATGCTGATGTCTTTGGTCCCCAGGGCAGTTCTGACCAAAAAGTCCTGCTGTTGCAAACCTAAACCTAACTTTCCTTTGTTTTGTCAAAGACAACGCCCTGGCCATGATTTACAACGACTTCAGCCAATGCAAAACAAGTCTTAGCTCCCACTATCAGTCCCTAAGGGGAGGAGCGTTCTGCATTCCTACACAGTTACATTTAACAGCACTAGGCTAAGGAGGGGGAAGGGAGGGGGGAAGGAAGGAGGGCTGGGGAGTCTCAGCTTACAGCCTTCTGAAAGCAGATTTCACACAGAAAAAGGCAATTCACATTAACCTTTTTCCAGGCTGAGAACACAATACCACCTCTGCTGAGTACCAATCCAGGTATCAACTGCTCCACATGATTGTATCATGACAGCTTGTCTGGAAGTTCTATAGTAGTCCCAGAGGTCAGGAACACCCAGTCCTCCAATCTCTCTAGGTCTTGTCATTATCGTGTTTGGGATTCTCGTCGTCATCGCCCCTCTTACAAATGACTGGATTTCTTTTTGAAGAGAGTTTAAGTCTGGTGCTGGTATTTTTATGGGTAGTGATCTAAACAAATATAGCAGGCGAGGAAGTGCGCTCGTTTTGACCGCCGAGATGCGACCTAGCCAAGAAAAATTGTATTGTTTCCACTTCTTAAGGTCTTTCCTAATTTCCCTAAAAATTGGTAAATAATTAAATTTAAATAGTTGATCATACTGAGTGTTGGGTAAAGCCTCGCTTTTGTCGAAATTTATTCTATAGCCAGAAATCCTGGAGAATTGTTCCAAGATTTCAAATAGGTTAGATATTAGCGCTGCGGAATCTGTTGGCGCTCTACAAATAACCGATAATAATAATAATTGAAATAAGTGGTTTTGTTATTGATAATAAAATATCGTCCGCAAAGAGGGATAATTTATAATCTACATCTCGGATCCTGACACCCGACACATCTGGGTATAGTCTAATTTTAGCCGCTAAAGGTTCAATACACAAGGTGAACAATAGTGGGGACAAAGGACAACCCTGTCTAGCCCCGTTGAGGATCGGGAATACTTTAGATTTATAACCTGCAGATGATACTTGGCGCACAGTGTGGAGTATATAGCCTTGATGGCTTTAATAAATGATCCCTCAAACCCCATATAGAGAAGGACTGCAAGCATGAAGTTCCAATCAACCCTATCAAACGCCTTCTCCTTGTCCAGGGAAAGGAGCAGAGAAGGTGTCTTGGTTGTGGTTAGGTAGTGGATGATATTAATCATCCGTCTAATATTATCAGGCGCCTCTCTTCCCTTAACGAACCCCACTTGGTCTGGGTGCACCAATGAAGGAATAATATGTTTCAATCTATTCGCAAGTATTTTGGTGAAAATTTTGAGGTCCTGATTTATAAGGGAGATTTGGCGGTAGCTTGAGCATAATTTGGGATTTTTGCCGGGCTTCGGGATAACTATTATCTTGGCGTGAAGCAGTTCTGATGGGATAGCGTGCCCCTCCATAATGTGGTTGCAAAATTTATTCAAGTGGGGGACCAGGGTAATTTTAAATAGCTTATAGTATTCTCCTGAGAAACCATCAGGTCCCGGAGCTTTACCTGGCTTTAGATCTTTTATAGCTGAGTGTATATCGGCTTGTGTGATTGGGGCATTAAGGGACTCCCGATCCTCCTTAGAGATACCGTTTAGTTGGGCTGTTGTTAAAAAGTTATTAGTGATATCCGTAGGTTGGGAATTTTGAGCAGTTTTCTTGCCATCATATAAATTACCATAATAGTCTGCATATGTATCAACTATGGTTTGAGGGTGGGAGGTCAGTGTACCGTCGGGTTTTTGAAAGTTGGAAATCGTAGAGGCCCTACATCGCTCTCTAATCTTATGTATGTATGGGGTACTTGTAAAGTGCAGCTAAATACCTGTAAGGGTCTCAAGGCGCTGCTCATTTTATCGACCTCGGAAGGATAAAAGGCTGAGTGGACCTCGCCGGGGATCGAACCTGCAACCCTTGGGTTGCTACAGAGCTCAGCCACAGTGCCTGCGTGAATTACTCCTGTAGCTCGTTGGTTTAAAAATTCGGCAAAGGATTCTCTTTTGCTTTGGAGGGCTTTTAGTGTTGAGTCTTGTTTGTTTAATTTGTGTTGCCTTTCTAGCAATTCTATTTCTTGGTATAATTTGGTTAACATAGCCTTACTTTGTTTAATGTGGTGTGACTTATTTTTAATTAGAATTCCTCGGACATAAGTTTTGTGGGCAGCCCATATATGAATCGGGTTAGAAGTCGATCCATAGTTCAGGTCCCAATATTCCACTAATTGCTGGAGAGTGTCCTTGTGCTTAGGCGGGTCCCTCAAGCAATGTGGGCTGAATGTCCATGATCTAACTCTATTAGAGTCTAGCACCCCCCCCGTATCTGTAAGCTGACTATCGAGTGATCGGACCACACGCAAGTGTGGATGGAGAATGAGCGTAACATAGGGTGTAGAACTTGGCTGGTATAAATAATGTTCAGTCTGATGTATGATTTATGAGCTGGTGAGTAATAAGTTGTGTCGTTGGGAACACCATTAAGAGTCGGCCAAAAGTCTGATAAAGAGTGAGGGGCGAAGGAGTCCTCTATCTCCCTAACTATACGGTTGTGACGGAGATTCTTATGATAGAGAGAGTGCATTGTTCTGTTTTGGAACCCTAAGTGACATTGTAACATTAAAGTCTCCCGCCAATATTGTTTTAGAATGAGACCATTGAGTGAGAAGGTGGGCAATATGCTTAAAGAACATGTGTTGATTTTCATTAGGGGCATAAGGTTACATCTGTATCTTGAATCAGGCCTCTTATGATTAGGAATCTACCCTCTGGGTCAGAAATTGTAGAGATGTATTTAAAATCTATAGAGTGATGAACACCCCTTTTCTCCAACATTGGTGTGTCCGGTCCACGGCGTCATCCATTACTTGTGGGAAATGTTCTCCCCCACAGGGAAAGGCAAGGAGAGCACACAGCAAGAGCTGTCCATATAGCTCCCCCTCTGGCTCCGCCCCCCAGTCATTCTCCTTGCCGCTCTGGACAAGTAGCATCTACCACGGGGATGGCGAGGAGTTTGTGGTGCTACCTCTCTCTCTCTTTCTGGCTGAAAAGCATTATCCGCTTGGCTTATGAGACTGCCGGACGGCAGCCTCCTGACCGTATCACAGCTCACTCTACTAGGGCTGTGGCTTCCACATGGGCCTATAAGAACGAGGCTTCTGTTGACCAGACATGTAAGGCAGCGACTTGGTCTTCTCTGCACACTTTTGCCAAATTCTACAAATTTGATATTTTTGCTTCTTCGGAGGCTGTTTTTGGGAGAAAGGTTTTGCAAGCCGTGGTGCCTTCTGTTTAGGTAACCTGATTTGCTCCCTCCCTTCATCCGTGTCCTAAAGCGTTGGTATTGGTTCCCACAAGTGATGGATGACGCCGTGGACCGGACACACCAATGTTGGAGAAAACAGAATTTATGCTTACCTGATAAATTACTTTCTCCAACGGTGTGTCCGGTCCACGGCCCGCCCTGGTTTTTTTTAATCAGGTTGAAATTTTTTTTCTTTATACACTACAGTCACCACGGCACCCTATAGTTTCTCCTTTTTCTCCTAACCGTCGGTCGAATGACTGGGGGGCGGAGCCAGAGGGGGAGCTATATGGACAGCTCTTGCTGTGTGCTCTCCTTGCCTTTCCCTGTGGGGGAGAACATTTCCCACAAGTAATGGATGACGCCGTGGACCGGACACACCGTTGGAGAAAGTAATTTATCAGGTAAGCATAAATTTTGTTTTTTCTTTGTATATGCCGTAGAGTAGAAGTGACTTGTGAACTGTTTAACCCAGTATTTAGGGATCTGGGCCTTGATAAAATGGGTCTCCTGAAGAAAGATTGTTAGCTTTAAAACTCAAATATTGAGAAATGGCTGTACGCCTTTTACTATCAGAATTTAGGCCTTTCACATTGTGGGAGAGAATATTAATATTGGGCATCATCCAAACAACACAACCAATTTTGTATCATCATCAAGAGTCTTAACTGAAAAGCAGATATGTCTGGGAAGGTAGAACTCCCGTCTGTATACATATTCTTGTGTAGAATTAATGGTGATTAAATGTGTTTGCAAGACAGCGTCATCATGAACAAAATATATAAAACTTAGTGATAATTACTAGAAGAAAACTAAACAAAAGATGACTGTCCCCTAACATGGGGTCAAATACAGAAACAAACAATATTATTACACTAGTTAGGGTCATTAAGGCAGCGGTAAGAAAACACATTAATAACATGTATACCATTAATAATGAATATGAATAACAATTGTATATATGTCCATAGTTCTATCTATACTGCCCTCCGGCAGCCAACCATGTACTGGTTTAAGTTCACGTGGGGTTAGTAGAAGGCCTTGTATACTAACAAACCCATAGTGTGGAGAGTCCTATAGGGAGGAGGACCTACATCCCTACAAATCTTTTCAGACTTCTTCAATAATCTGCAGGAGTGTCCAGCATTGTAACTCTGTACCATTGACAGTTATCTCTGTATACCAATATGGTATCAAGATAATAACCGTGTAGCACAGAGATTAAGCTCCATACATAAACCCGAAGGAACCCTGATCAATAAGGGGTAAAGAACTTGCACATCATGACATCAAGGGATATGTAGAAACTTATAAGGGCTACTCCCCAAAGGGGCCAATTATTTGGCCCTATAGCAGTATTCAAAGTCAATATTTGTATTCGGTCCACATTGAATATCCAACGAGCCTCCATCTGTAGTAATGCCTGTCCTCTCTCACCTCCCCGTCTGGGGCGAGGCACATGATCAATTAACATTGTTTGTAAAGAGGAGATAGAATGTCCAGCAGCCAAAAAATTGTGTGCAACCGGCTGATCTGAGCGTCCCCTGTCAAGCGCCTGACATTGCTGTCTTATGAAGGACGTCACTATTTTTCTAATATTTTTCTAATATAATACAAGGAGCATGGAGAGATAATGGCATATACAACAAACTCCGTCTGTTGGTATGTGGGTGTTGAAATGTATTGCCAGTAATTAAACTGTTACATGTCACACAATTTCTACATCTATAGTACCCTGGCTTGCCCTTGAATAGCCACCCTTGTTTCTCATAACAGTGTACCGGATCATTCAAAACCAGAAGATATATTTTTTCCAGGAATATATATATATATATATATATATATATATATATATATATATATATTTATATTCCTGGAAAAAATATAAACCAGGATAAAAGACAGGGAATTCAGCACTCTTTTCAAAAAGTTATATTAAGCTCCAAATATTGTCATGGTGTATCCAAAATATAAAACTTTAGTAGCTGCAAGAGAGGGTATTCTCTGACACCTTCTAGTTATATCTCTAAATGAGTGTATTAATAGGTAAAGAGACAAACAAACCCAATTTGTAAATATAATCACTTTATAAAGATGTAAATTGCATAGAAAATACAACATACAAACCTGACCGGTCAGGGGATAATGTTAATGCATGAACAGAAAAAATCAACATGTTATGTAGATTGTTATTATGGCCATAAAACAGCAACTAATGTATCCTACTGTAAGAAACCTCTAGTTTCTTAGCAGTATGAGCATGAACATCTCAATATACCTAGTGAAGTGCAGTATTTCAATGGAGAACAGTAATCAGTCTACTACACCCTGCTGCGTACGGCACCTTAATATGTAAGGCTAAATGCCGGGCAGGTATAGAGCTGGGATCTAAGTAGTTACTGTTAGTGTGCCCCAAAGCGCTTGCATATATATTTGTGCATATTCGGCATAGACATATTGGAGTACATACATGTTTATGGTAAAGATATATTAATGGGGAACAGTTATCAAGCTACTACACCCTGCTGCGTACGGCACCTTGAAATATAAGGCTGAATGCCGGGCAGGTATTAGCGTGGGATCTAAGTAGATTTCGATAATGTGCCCCACAATATGTACATATATCTTATAATTAGCAAGCAAAAGACAATAGGCAATATTCAAATTAAGATAACTCAGCAGGATAGATAAGCAGGTAGTATCATGAGTGCAGCTGGTCGTTATATTGGATGTAAGAGTCCCTTTAAATTAGTCATGCATTCAGGAAAGCGGTTAGCTGTGAAGCAAGAAAAAGCATGATGCAAAGTGCAGGGTGACCCCAATTAATTTCCATAGGTAGGTATATATATATATATATATATATATATATATATATATATATATATATATATATATATATATATATATATATATATATATATATATATATATATATATATATATATATATATATATATATATCTTTATTCAAGCATACAAGTTCAAAATATTTTTTAAATGTCTTCATTATTATAATGCACTGGCTCACGTATGTTTCAGGGAGTTTGTCATTCGTTTAACTTTTTTTCTCAATGAGGTATTGTTAGATCTTGGTATTTCCCAGTAGGCTTAAAAAGGGAGATGAGATGCTCCCCACGTCATCACGCCCTGACGAAGCCCGACACACCTAGCGGGTGAAACGCGCGTCGGCATTGGACAAGCCGAACCGGAACATGTGGTTTGTGTTGATGCCACTGAACAGACACGCTGCAAGAAAACACGCTTGATGGATTTCCAGAACGGTGCTCCTTGGAAGTCGTAAAGGCTTATTAACTAAGAACCAGCTTCAAGATAACTCAGGAAACAGGTCGTATATTGCCACATCTGCTGCCTGATTGATAGGCACATGCATTATCGATCTGGATATCGCTACCCTATTGAGAGGGTCACACTATAAGTCCTTAACTATAAAGGAGACTGCTATCTTTGATGAATGCTTCAGGCATATTAATATCACGCATAATTGAGTTGCAACCCTGCACTTTGCATCATGCTTTTTCTTGCTTCACAGCTAACCGCTTTCCTGAATGCATGACTAATTTAAAGGGACTCTTACATCCAATATAACGACCAGCTGCACTCATGCTACTACCTGCTTATCTATCCTGCTGAGTTATCTTAATTTGAATATTGCCTATTGTCTTTTATAAGATATATGTACATATTTTGGGGCACATTATCGAAATCTACTTAGATCCCACGCTAATACCTGCCCGGCATTCAGCCTTATATTTCAAGGTGCCGTACGCAGCAGGGTGTAGTAGCTTGATAACTGTTCCCCATATATCTTTACCATAAACATGTATGTACTCCAATATGTCTATGCCTAATATGCACAAATATATATGCAAGCGCTTTGGGGCACACTAACAGTAACTACTTAGATCCCAGCTCTATACCTGCCCGGCATTTAGCCTTGCATATTAAGGTGCCATACGCAGCAGGGTGTAGTAGACTGATTACTGTTCCCCATTGAAATACTGCACTTCACTAGGTATATGTTCATGTTCATACTGCTAAGAAACTAGAGGTTTCTTACAGTTAGTTGCTGTTTTATGGTCATAATAACAAACTACATAACATGTTGATTTTTTCTGTTCATGCATTAACATTATCCCCTGACCGGTCAGGTTTGTATGTTGTATTTTCTATGCAATTTACATCTTTATAAAGTGATTATATATACAAATTGGGTTTGTTTGTGTCTTTACCTATTAATACACTCATTTAGAGATATAACTAGAAGGTGTCGGAGAATACCCTCTCTTGCAGCTACTAAAGTTTTATATTTTGGATACACCATGACAATATTTGGAGCTTAATATAACTTTTTGAAAAGAGTGCTGAATTCCCTGTCTTTTATCCTGGTTTATATTTTTTCCAGGATTTACTCTTTCTTCATAAACTCTTGTATTTTACATAAGGGTCTGCACCAGATATTAGATATATTCAGGACCAAACCAGTATTTGTTTAGATAAATCTGGTTGGATGTTTCTTATAAGCTCATAGCAGTTGCGTCCCCTCTGTTAATTCTTCTTTTATATATATATATATATATATATATATATATATGAAGAATTAACAGAGGGGACGCAACTGCTATGAGCTTATAAGAAACATCCAACCAGATTTATCTAAACAAATACTGGTTTGGTCCTGAATATATCTAATATCTGGTGCAGACCCTTATGTAAAATATATATATATATATGTGTGTGTGTGTGTGTTAAATGACAGAAAAAATGTTGCAGCTGTACCTTTTAAGCCAGCACTTGCTCATTAAGCAAAATTTAGAAAATACAGATTGCTTTGACATAAGAATCAGACACAGAGACCAATTGCAAGATAACATCAAAATCCCTTTATTAACTAAAATAACAATCAAAAAAAGGCACCAAATAAAAACTGAAAATTGTTATGACATATATACCTTCCTCATTACAGAGGACAATGGAATAGATCACTATGGCTGTAAGGTAGGTATGATTGCATAATACTGTCCAGTAAGAGTCGTTATGGAGGGATGTTAAACGTTTTAAAACATAACTTACTCACATTCGGTTTGTAAGCGGGAGTGACGTCTCACTACCACCGCTACTTGTGAGTGCTGCAGGAATTACCTGTGAAGACTTCTTCAAAGCTCCAGCCCTCTCGACCCCTGAATTCTCCAGCAGTCTGTTACCTTACCTCTGCCATGCAACGCGTCCTACAAACTCAGCCACGCTCACGGAGATCCAATGGGCGTGGTAAAAGCGGCTACACGTGTTTCACCCAAACTTGCGTTGTGATTGGGCTTCCTCAGGCATGTGATGCCGTTGTACGTCAAACTTGCCTTATATTGCAGTTGATCCCTGGTGAAATGATTAACTCATTCAGTGCCAAATAAAAATTGTATACATATCTCCCTGATAACACGGGATATGTATACCAAACTACACAACTTTATGAAATATTTAAATACAAATTAAAAGAATTTGAAATTTACTTATGTGTATAGTCCTCTAGAAGTCTCTTTCCTTGATTTAAAATTAATGAAATTGGGTAACAAAATAGTTACTGAGAGTTTTAGGAAACCTACAGCAGCTAATACTCTATTAGAGGCAACCAGCCATCACCCCATCGCACAAATTAAAGATTAAAGGCATCCCTATAGGGCAATATTTATGACACAAAAGAAATTGTTCTGACGATTTGCTTTTTGAAAAACATGCTGATGATTTAAAATGTCGCTTTTTAGAGAGAGGCTATAGTAAAAACTGGTTAAAAAAAAAGGATTCCACAGAGCATCCCAAACAGAGAGAAAAACTTTACTCTATGAAACAAAGGATAAGAGTGATGATCAAAAACTCAGGATGATCACCACCTTTAATAACCAATGGTCAGATGTAAAAGCCATTCTTTCTAAACATTGGCATTTGCTAACATTAGATAGTGACATACATAGCTTAGTGGGGGATTATCCGCTACTAACGGCTAGAAAGGCTCCTTCTTTAAAAGATAGACTAGTACATAGTCACTATATTGATAGGGAATCTAAAATGTGGCTAGGAAGTATGAAACCGAAAAATGGCACTTATCCATGTAACAAATGTAAAATGTGTAAATTTATGATCACAGGTAATAAAATTGAAGACAGCAAAGGACTAATACATAAGACAAACGGTTTTATAACATGTAAAACATATGGTGTTTATGTACTCTCGTGTTTATGTCCCAAACAGTATGTTGGAAAATCCTATAGTGAATTCAAGGAGAGGATGAAAGAACATAGGCGAGACATAGTCGATAAGAAAATCAAAACAAGTGGTATAGCACGTCATTTCTTTGAATTTCATAACCGTAGTGATGAAGGTTTGAAATTCATTGGTGCAGAATATATAGGCATACATGGAAGAGGGGGGGATTGGAATAATTTATTATTAAAAGCTGAATGCAAATGGATATTTAACCTGAATACTGTTCAACCAGGAGGTTTAAATGAAGAGTTAAACTATGCTCCATTTCTAAATTGAATGTTTAAAGTGTTATTCTCCCCCATATGTATGCTGCCTAATTGAAGTGAATATACTCTTACCAATACATTAGTTATAAATTTATATCAATATTTTTGAATAAATATATGGTTTCACTGATAACACTGTATGTAACTAATCCGTAGAATGGTAAAAAAGTTATAATCGGTTTTCTAAAAATGCAATTATGTATTTTTTATATATATATATATATATATATATATATATATATATATATATATCTTTATATCTTTATGTCTTATGACTATACTTCTGGTTCCTTTTATAATCGTTGGGGTCCTGTCATTGCTGCTACTACATGATTAATAAGTATCCCTAAAGAATTGAGATTGTAAATAAATCCCTGTGTTATCAGGAGAGATATGTATACAATTTTTGTTTTTCACTGAATGAGTTAATCCTTTCACCTGGGATCAACTGCAATATAAGGTAAGTTTGAGGTACAACGGCATCACATGCCTGAGGAAGCCCAATCACAACGGAAGTTTGGGTGAAACACGTGTAGCCGCTTTTACCACGCTCCCACTGGAGCTCTGTGAACGTGACTGAGTTTGTAGGACGCGTTGCATGGCGGAGGTAAGGTAACGGATTGCTGGAGAATTCAGGGGTTGAGAGGGCTGGAGCTTTGAAGAAGTCTTCACAGGTAATTCCTGCAGCACTCGCAAATAGCGGTGGTAGTGAGACGTCACTCCCGCTAACAAACCGAATGTAAGCAAGTTATGTTTTAAAACGTTTAACATCCCTTCATAACGACTTTTATTGGACAGTATTATGCAATCATACCTACCTTGCAGCCACTAGTGTCCTATATATACCGACAAGATTCATTGTTGCCCTGAATATGGCTTGCTACCACTGACTACGACAAGTTAACTGTGTCAGGACTCTTGTCGGAATCAAAAAGTTCTCCAAATCTTTATACTGGGGACTGCTTTAAAGTTTGTGCACTAACCAAAGCTTGGTTTTGCATATAAATCAACTGTTGCTTGGCTTTGAGCTGCTACTAATTCACCTTTCCGCCACTGGCATATTTTGGAAGCTGCCTTTGCAGGACTTTATAACTGTTTTTTACAGTTTCTTTACAAAAGGTCCATTGTCCTCTGTAATGAGGAAGGTATATATGTCATAATAATTTTCAGTTTTTATTTGGTGCCTTTTTTTGATTTTGTTATTTTAGTTAATAAAGGGATTTTGATGTTATCTTGCAATTGGTTTCTGTGTCTGATTCTTATGTCAAAGCAATCTGTATTTTCTAAATTTTGCTTAATGAGCAAGTGCTGGTTTAAAGGTACAGCTGCAATATTTTTTCTGTTATTTAACATACAATAATTTTTGTACCTCCTTGCACCGGATGGAAATATTTATTTTTTCACATCTGAGCTCAGCATAAATTACATTTGGTTAAAGCTGGTATATTTTTATATGTGTGTATATGTATGTGTGTGTATGTGTATATATATATATATATATATATATATATATATATATATATATATATATATATATATATATATATATATATATATATATGTATGTATGTAGAGGCACGAAACGCGTCAGATGCAGGGGGGCTTAGGCTCTCTCACTGTACCTGCTTCTTAGTGTGTTTTTATGGTGCCTTGGCTGTGCCCTGTTTGCTTTTAATCCGCTGCCATAAATTTGACATTTGTACCAATTTCTGTTCCTGTTACTTGAGTGCCAAGTATTTTGAGTCTCTGCATTATATAGTAGTTGGGTGGGGACAGTGTAATATTTTCTAATATTGTAACATTTTCTCCTATCCAAAGCAAAAATGAATTACTGATTTTAATGATAACTAGTGCAATAAAAATTTAACATTTTTAATATTAGCTTAATATTGGCTAAAAATTTAGCTCTGTGGTCGGTAAAATCAGCCAGGTGGTGCACTCGCTAAAAGTGTACTGGGGAGAACACTGGTGTGGGTGTGTACATGTATATATCCATAAAATATACAGTTGCTTTTATTTTACTAATGTCCTAATTGATGAGTGCTACTAGAGAGACACGAGTTAAGACGGAAATAAAATACAGAAATTTTCATATCTTTACTACTTAGGGAAGTGAGCAAATATATAGAAATTAAATTCTGTTATTTCCATATGTTTGCTCATTTTCCTTTGTAGCATGACCCAGCTTTTGTCCTTGTCCTTAATATTTTTGCACTAATGTTGTATTTGGTAGTAGAGGAGTCTTGCACCACCTGCAAAGGTTGGGTTTTATGCTTTGGATTTCTGCTCACTTTCCCTTTTAAAGTGGGTCTGCTTCCTTGATGGGTGCAGATAAGGCAATATAATCAAGATATTAAAACTCTAGTATGATATAATTTAATTTTTTTTCCCCGTATGGTATTGCTACAAAATCATGTAACTGATTGATTTTTTTTTGTGTGGTTAGCTACAGAGCTTTAAAGAATTACCATTGATTGAAACAAAGGAAAATACAAAAAAAAACAAAAGAAACTGGAGAAAGGAGGATGGAGCTGCAGACTTTACAGGAGGCCCTAAAAGTGGAAATTCAGGTTCACCAGGTCTGATACAGTCTTTATTATACAAGTAATATAAAATATTAATTTAAAATGTATAATTGTTATTTCTTGAAAGACTGATGTTTAGAGTGCTGAATTAAACAAAATGTTTGCCTAGCGTATTACAAACGCTAGGATTTACCATTTCTAAAAATAAACATGAGTTTCTCTCATTGTTTCATAAAAAAAAACTGCGTTGCACTCACCCTATCTGTTAGCAAAGTAGATTGCTAACTCAGCGCCTTCGGCCACCCATGGCACAGAAATTTCTCCAATGAAGTGACGTTTCCATCTCTAGCCATGCTAGGCTGTCAGTTGACACTCACGGCTATTGGTCTAGAGGTGAAAACGTCCTCTCATTGAAGAAAGCGCTGTGCCGCGGGCGGCCGGAGACGCTGTGTTAGCTATCTATTTTCCTAACTGGGTGAGTGTTACGCTGTGTTTTTTTTTTAACGAAACAATGAGAGAAACAAGTTTATTTTTAGTAATGGTAAATCCTAGCGTTTGTTATTCGATTGGGTTTACCATCACTTTAACTTGTAATGTCTTGTCCAATACACCTGTACAGCTATAAGTAATGTTCTTATTAGACTTGTATTTTTTTTTCAATTATTCAGAGTTATTGTTTACAAATGGTTAACAAATAGCACTTTTAATGAATTATCAAATTAATGAAGATTTGTTAATTCCATTAATAATTAATAAAATATAAAAATATGTATTTTTATGTTTGTCATTTTAAAAAATTAACAAATCAAAAAGTGTCTCATATGTTTACAAATGAAAAAGAACGAAATAATGCACAGGTCTAGTTTTTATCATCTAGTGAAAAGTAGGAACTTTATTATCAATTGTGCACAAGTTTTTTTTAAAACAATTTTTTTTGTATATGTATTGTTTAATATATTTTACCCACAATATATTATGCACAGGAATCACTCCAAGGTCTCTCCTCTACCTATTGGGCTTTATAGTGTTAATGAATGGAATCTATTACAGTCTATTCATCTATAAGATGAACTAGTTCTTGTATATATTTAAAGCTATACTCTTCCTTAGCAGTTAGATATGTGTGTCCGACTGCAAATGGGTTTTAGTCATAAACTCAGATTTCTTTCCTATGGCATGGAGAGTCTACAAAGTCATTCCAATTACTAGTGGGATATCCAACTCCTGGCCAGCAGGAGGAGGCAAAGAGCACTTCAGCAAAACTGTTAAGTGTAAATTCCCTTACCCATAATCCCCAGTCATTCTCTTTGCCTTTGTCAATGGAGGATGTGCGAAGTTGGTGTCTGAAGACATTGTATCCTTTTATGGGTACTTTTCCCTGCAAGCAAGGCTTGGGGTCTAGCTGTGTCCACGTCAATCTCTTTAGCAAGAGTAGTGGTGGCTTTAAACAGTTAAAAGGCGGTGAGGTAGTCTTTGCTTTACTTTTAACATTTTGCTACCCCTTTGTAGAAAGCCAGAGTTCGTTACTCAGTTCTTTCCTATCCTACAGGTCCATGACAGGGAGTTAAGTACCTGTCACACCTTAGTACTAGCATCTGTTCTGCAGCTGAATTTAAGGTATTTGCCTTTGCCTTCTAGGTACTGAAGGATAGCAGCACTTAAAAGGTTAATCCTCATATGGATCCATTTTGGGACATAGATATCCTTATTAGTTAAAGATACATATTATGGACAGATTATGGCACATTTTGCTTTTTCGTGCTCTTTCAGGTGGCGCAGTTATTTCTCCAACATAGGTGTGTCCGGTCCACGGCGTCATCCTTACTTGTGGGATATTCTCTTCCCCAACAGGAAATGGCAAAGAGCCCAGCAAAGCTGGTCACATGATCCCTCCTAGGCTCCGCCTTCCCCAGTCATTCTCTTTGCCGTTGTACAGGCAACATCTCCACGGAGATGGCTTAGAGTTTTTTGGTGTTTAAATGTAGTTTTTATTCTTCAATCAAGAGTTTGTTATTTTAAAATAGTGCTGGTATGCACTATTTACTCTGAAACAGAAAAGTGATGAAGATTTCTGTTTGTAAGAGGAAAATGATTTTAGCAACCGTTACTAAAATCGATGGCTGTTTCCACACAGGACTGTTGAGAGGAATTAACTTCAGTTGGGGGAAACAGTGAGCAGACTTTTGCTGCTTGAGGTATGACACATTTCTAACAAGACGATGTAATGCTGGAAGCTGTCATTTTCCCTATGGGATCCGGTAAGCCATTTTTATTACATAAGAATAAAGGGCTTCACAAGGGCTTTTAAGACTGGTAGACATTTTCTGGGCTAAAACGATTGATATATAAGCATTTTTAATACTTCATAGCTTTGAGGAATTATTTTATTCTTGGGAATTATGTAAAATAACCGGCAGGCACTGTATTGGACACCTTATTCTCTAGGGGCTTTCCCTAATCATAGGCAGAGCCTCATTTTCGCGCCTCTATTGCGCACTTGTTTTTGAGAAGCATGACATGCAGATGCATGTGTGAGGAGCTCTGATACATAGAAAAGGCTTTCTGAAGGCGTCATTTGGTATCGTATTCCCCTTTGGGCTTGGTTGGGTCTCAGCAAAGCAGATACCAGGGACTGTATAGGGGTTAAATATAAAAACGGCTCCGGTTCCGTTATTTTAAGAGTTAAAGCTTTCAAATTTGGTGTGCAATATTTTTAAGGCTTTAAGACACTGTGGTGAAATTTTGGTGAATTTTGAACAATTCCTTCATACTTTTTCACATTTGCAGTAATAAAGTGTGTTCAGTTTAAAATTTAAAGTGACAGTAACGGTTTTATTTTAAAACGTTTTTTGTACTTTGTTATCAAGTTTATGCCTGTTTAACATGTCTGAACTACCAGATAGACTGTGTTCTGTATGTGGGGAAGCCAAGGTTCCTTCTCATTTAAATAGATGTGATTTATGTGACACAAAATTTAGAGAAAATGATGCCCAAGATGATTCCTCAAGTGAGGGGAGTAAGCATGGTACTGCATCATCCCCTCCTTCGTCTACGCCAGTCTTGCCCACACAGGAGGCCCCTAGTACATCTAGTGCGCCAATACTCCTTACTATGCAACAATTAACGGCTGTAATGGATAATTCTATCAAAAACATTTTAGCCAAAATGCCCACTTATCAGCGAAAGCGCGACTGCTCTGTTTTAGAAAATACGGAAGAGCATGAGGACGCTGATGATATTGGTTCTGAAGTGCCCCTACACCAGTCTGAGGGGGCCAGGGAGGTTTTGTCTGAGGGAGAAATTTCAGATTCAGGGAAAATTTCTCAACAAGCTGAACCTGATGTGATTACATTCAAATTTAAATTGGAACATCTCCGCGCTCTGCTTAAGGAGGTGTTATCTACTCTGGATGATTGTGAGAATTTGGTCATTCCAGAGAAATTATGTAAGATGGACAAGTTCCTAGAGGTCCCGGGGCCCCCCGAAGCTTTTCCTATACCCAAGCGGGTGGCGGATATTGTAAACAAAGAATGGGAAAGGCCCGGCATACCTTTCGTCCCTCCCCCTATATTCAAGAAATTGTTTCCTATGGTCGACCCCAGAAAGGACTTATGGCAGACAGTCCCCAAGGTCGAGGGGGCGGTTTCTACTCTAAACAAACGCACCACTATTCCCATAGAAGATAGTTGTGCTTTCAAAGATCCTATGGATAAAAAATTAGAGGGTTTGCTTAAAAAGATGTTTGTTCAGCAAGGTTACCTTCTACAACCAATTTCATGCATTGTTCCTGTCACTACAGCAGCGTGTTTCTGGTTCGATGAACTAGAAAAGGCGCTCAATAAAGATTCTTCTTATGAGGAGATTTTGGACAGAATCCATGCTCTTAAATTGGCTAACTCTTTCACCTTAGACGCCACTTTGCAATTGGCTAGATTAGCGGCGAAAAATTCTGGGTTTGCTATTGTGGCGCGCAGAGCGCTTTGGCTAAAATCTTGGTCAGCGGATGCGTCTTCCAAGAATAAATTGCTTAACATTCCTTTCAAGGGGAAAACGCTGTTTGGCCCTGACTTGAAAGAGATTATTTCTGATATCACTGGGGGTAAGGGCCACGCCCTTCCTCAGGATAGGTCTTTCAAGGCTAAAAATAAACCAAATTTTCGTCCCTTTCGCAGAAACGGACCAGCCCCAAGTGCTACATCCTCTAAGCAAGAGGGTAATACTTCTCAAGCCAAACCAGCCTGGAGGCCAATGCAAGGCTGGAACAAAGGTAAGCAGGCCAAGAAACCTGCCACTGCTACCAAGACAGCATGAGATGTTGGCCCCCGATCCGGGACCGGATATGGTGGGGGGCAGACTCTCTCTCTTCGCTCAGGCTTGGGCAAGAGATGTTCTGGATCCTTGGGCGCTGGAAATAGTCTCCCAAGGTTATCTTCTGGAATTCAAGGGGCTTCCCCCAAGGGGGAGGTTCCACAGGTCTCAATTGTCTTCAGACCACTTAAAAAAACAGGCATTCTTACATTGTGTAGAAGACCTGTTAAAAATGGGAGTGATTCATCCTGTTCCATTAGGAGAACAAGGGATGGGGTTCTACTCCAATCTGTTCATAGTTCCCAAAAAAGAGGGAACATTCAGACCAATCTTAGATCTCAAGATCCTAAACAAGTTCCTCAAGGTTCCATCGTTCAAAATGGAAACCATTCGAACAATTCTTCCTTCCATCCAGGAAGGTCAATTCATGACCACGGTGGATTTAAAGGATGCGTACCTACATATTCCTATCCACAAGGAACATCATCGGTTCCTAAGGTTCGCCTTTCTGGACAAGCATTACCAGTTTGTGGCACTTCCGTTCGGATTAGCCACTGCTCCAAGAATTTTCACAAAGGTACTGGGGTCCCTTCTAGCGGTGCTAAGACCAAGGGGCATTGCAGTAGTACCTTACTTGGACGACATTCTGATTCAAGCGTCGTCCCTTCCACAAGCAAAGGCTCACACGGACATCGTCCTGGCCTTTCTCAGATCTCACGGGTGGAAAGTGAACGTAGAAAAAAGTTCTCTATTCCCGTCAACAAGAGTTCCCTTCTTGGGAACAATAATAGACTCCTTAGAAATGAGGATTTTTCTGACAGAGGCCAGAAAATCAAAACTTCTAAACTCTTGTCAAGTACTTCATTCTGTTCCTCTTCCTTCCATAGCGCAGTGCATGGAAGTAATAGGTTTGATGGTCGCGGCAATGGACATAGTTCCTTTTGCGCGAATTCATCTGAGACCATTACAACTGTGCATGCTCAGTCAGTGGAATGGGGATTATACAGACTTGTCTCCGACGATACAAGTAGATCAGAGGACCAGAGATTCACTCCGTTGGTGGCTGTCCCTGGACAACCTGTCACAGGGGATGAGCTTCCGCAGACCAGAGTGGGTCATTGTCACGACCGACGCCAGTCTGGTGGGCTGGGGCGCGGTCTGGGGACTCCTGAAAGCTCAGGGTCTTTGGTCTCGGGAAGAATCTCTTCTCCCGATAAATATTCTGGAACTAAGAGCGATATTCAATGCTCTTAAGGCTTGGCCTCAGCTAGCAAAGGCCAAATTCATACGGTTTCAATCGGACAACATGACGACTGTTGCGTACATCAACCATCAGGGGGGAACAAGGAGTTCCCTGGCGATGGAAGAAGTGACCAAAATCATTCATTGGACGGAGTCTCACTCCTGCCACTTGTCTGCAATCCACATTCCAGGAGTGGAAAATTGGGAAGCGGATTTTCTGAGTCGTCAGTCATTTCATCCGGGGGAGTGGGAACTCCATCCGGAAATCTTTGCCCAAATTACTCAGTTGTGGGGCAGTCCAGACATGGATCTGATGGCCTCTCGTCGGAACTTCAAGGTTCCTTGCTACGGGTCCAGATCCAGGGATCCCAAGGCGACCCTAGTAGATGCACTAGTAGCACCTTGGACCTTCAAACTAGCGTATGTATTCCCACCGTTTCCTCTCATCCCCAGGCTGGTAGCCAGGATCTATCAGGAGAGGGCATCGGTGATCTTGATAGCTCCTGCGTGGCCACGCAGGACTTGGTATGCAGACCTGGTGAATATGTCATCGGCTCCACCATGGAAGCTACCTTTGAGACGGGACCTTCTTGTTCAAGGTCCGTTCGAACATCCGAATCTGGTCTCACTCCAACTGACTGCTTGGAGATTGAACGCTTGATTTTATCAAAGCGAGGGTTCTCAGATTCTGTCATTGATGCTCTTGTTCAGGCCAGAAAGCCTGTAACTAGAAAAATTTACCATAAAATATGGAAAAAATATATCTGTTGGTGTGAATCTAAAGGATTCCCATGGAACAAGATAAAAATTCCTAAGATTCTATCCTTTCTACAAGAGGGTTTGGAGAAAGGATTATCTGCAAGTTCTTTGAAGGGACAGATTTCTGCTTTATCTGTTTTACTTCACAAAAAGCTGGCGGCTGTGCCAGATGTTCAAGCTTTTGTTCAGGCTCTGGTTAGAATCAAGCCTGTTTACAAACCTTTGACTCCTCCTTGGAGTCTCAATTTAGTTCTTTCAGTTCTTCAGGGGGTTCCGTTTGAACCCTTACATTCCGTTGATATTAAGTTATTATCTTGGAAAGTTTTGTTTTTGGTTGCAATTTCTTCTGCTAGAAGAGTTTCAGAATTATCTGCTCTGCAGTGTTCTCCTCCTTATCTGGTGTTCCATGCAGATAAGGTGGTTTTGCGTACTAAACCTGGTTTTCTTCCGAAAGTTGTTTCTAACAAAAACATTAACCAGGAGATAGTCGTGCCTTCTTTGTGTCCGAATCCAGTTTCAAAGAAGGAACGTCTGTTGCACAATTTGGATGTAGTTCGTGCTCTAAAATTCTATTTAGATGCTACAAAGGATTTTAGACAAACATCTTCCTTGTTTGTTGTTTATTCTGGTAAAAGGAGAGGTCAAAAAGCAACTTCTACCTCTCTCTTTTTTTGGCTTAAAAGCATCATCAGATTGGCTTACGAGACTGCCGGACGGCAGCCTCCTGAAAGAATCACAGCTCATTCCACTAGGGCCGTGGCTTCCACATGGGCCTTCAAGAACGAGGCTTCTGTTGATCAGATATGTAAGGCAGCGACTTGGTCTTCACTGCACACTTTTACTAAATTTTACAAATTTGATACTTTTGCTTCTTCTGAGGCTATTTTTGGGAGAAAGGTTTTGCAAGCCGTGGTGCCTTCCATCTAGGTGACCTGATTTGCTCCCTCCCTTCATCCGTGTCCTAAAGCTTTGGTATTGGTTCCCACAAGTAAGGATGACGCCGTGGACCGGACACACCTATGTTGGAGAAAACAGAATTTATGTTTACCTGATAAATTACTTTCTCCAACGGTGTGTCCGGTCCACGGCCCGCCCTGGTTTTTTTAATCAGGTCTGTTAATTTATTTTCTTTAACTACAGTCACCACGGTATCATATGATTTCTCCTATGCAAATATTCCTCCTTTACGTCGGTCGAATGACTGGGGAAGGCGGAGCCTAGGAGGGATCATGTGACCAGCTTTGCTGGGCTCTTTGCCATTTCCTGTTGGGGAAGAGAATATCCCACAAGTAAGGATGACGCCGTGGACCGGACACACCGTTGGAGAAAGTAATTTATCAGGTAAACATAAATTCTGTTTTTTTCGATCCACTCACGTGACGCCCGCACTTCCGTTATATTGGAGCAGAGCTTAAAGAGCTTGTAATGCGTTGCAGTCTCGCATTGAGAATCTCTGTCGGCTTTGCAATCTGACATTAATCTTCAAACGGATCGTTTGTACTAAGAGGAGAAGATACTTGCAGGAGAGTTTTGCTTCCTCTGACTAGTGGGGTGTCAATTCTGTCCGGTAGCAGCCTCATGCAATCTGATGTTGCTTTGTAGGATTCGTTTTTATTTTGCTCTCTGATGTTTTAATGATACATATTTCTACTAAAATTTGAAATTTATTTTCTTCTTATATTTTGAAGCGGAATTCTGTAGTTATGAATTCAGATTTAGATCAGTCTCTGTCTGTAGATAAATACTTACTATGTTTAGAGGCTCAAATTGTTCTGCCAATGCAATTTTGTTCCTCATGCTTATCTAAAACTTTAAAATTAAGACAAATTACTCCCTTCTGAGCCAAGTGTCTCTCAGGATAATGCTGTGCATGACATGCCTCAGGTTTCTCCTCAAACGTCCCAAGCCTTAATTGTTTCTCATACTGTGCCTTCTGTGTCCTCTCATCCACCTGGGGTGTTTATTTACCTGGGGATTTTGCTGCTCAGATTACTTCTGCATTATCGTCCGCTTTGTCAGCTTTCCCTTCTTCGGGTAAGCGTAAGAGGAAATCTAAACATTTGCCTTCTAGTAAGGCTTCTGACCTCTCTAAGTCTTCAATGGTCAACCTTTCTCAATTGTCTGATGAGGAGACTACTTCAGTAGCTTCTGAAGGTGAGATCTCAGGCTCTGACACTTAAGCAGAAAAATCTTCAAGCTTAAATCTAAAATAAACCTCTTCAGATTCTGAACACCTCCGGTTACTACTGAAGGAGGTTCTATCTACTTTCGACGACTCTGAACTCTCGGTAGCTGTCAACCCCACAAAGTCTTCTAAACTGGATACAGTTTATGATTCTTCATCTTCTGAGGATGTTTTTTCTGTTCCAAAGAAGATGTCTGAAATTATAGTTCAGGAATGGGATAAGCCAAGGGTTCCTTTCTTTCTAATGACACTGTGAGTCCACGGATCATCGTTAATTACTATTGGGAATATCACTCCTGGCCAGCAGGAGGAGCCAGTCATTCTCTTTGCCTGCATTAGGTGTCTGAAATAAATATCTTCAATCAAGATTTTATTATTTTGAAAAAGAGCAGGTTTGCTCTGTTCTTCCTGGGGTTTAGCCGTAGTCCACGTCAGTCTCTTCAGTAGAGCAGTGGTGGCTTTTAAGCATTTGGGAACTTGTGGGGTATAATCCTTACTGCGCCTCCCAAACAGTTGTTGCTGCCCTATCTTGGAAGCCTGAGTAGGATTATTCAGTCTTCCTTTTTCTCTTGTTAGGTGTATCCAGTCCACGGATCATCCATTACTTGTGGGATATTCTCCTTCCCAACAGGAAGTTGCAAGAGGATCACCCACAGCAGAGCTGCTATATAGCTCCTCCCCTAACTGCCATACCCAGTCATTCTCTTGCAAGCTCTCAACATAGCTGGAGGTAGTAAGAGGAAAGTGGTAAAATATAGTTAGTTTGTTCTTCAATCAAAAGTTTATTGTTTTTAAATGGTACCGGAGTGTACTATTTTATCTCAGGCAGCATTTAGAAGAAGAATCTGCCTGCGTTTTTCTATGATCTTAGCAGAAGTAACTAAGATCCACTGCTATTCTCACATATGTCTGAGGAGTGAGGTAACTTCAGAGAATGGCGTGCAGGGTATCCTGCAATAAGGTATGTGCAGTTAAGTTTTTCTAGGGATGGAATTTGCTAGAAAATGCTGCTGATACCGGATTAATGTAAGTTAAAGCCTAAATACAGTGATTTAATAGCGACTAGTATCAGGCTTGCGATCAGAGGTATATACTCTGATTAATGTGCAATATAAAACGTTTGCTGGCATGTTTAATCGTTTTTATATATGCTTTGGTGATAAAACTTATTGGGGCCTAGTTTTTTCCACATGGCTGGCTTTATTTTTGCCTAGAAAAAGTTTCCTGAGGCTTTCCACTGTTATAGTATAAAAGTTACAGTTGGTGCAGTTAAAATTACAAACTGTGACATTCAGCTTCCCTCAGCAGTCCCCTGCATGTTATAGGACATCTCTGAAGGGCTCAAAAGGCTTCAAAAGTAGGAGCTGTGGCAGTTGTTATGACTGTTTAAAAAACATATTTTTCGTTTTGTTAATCTGTTTTTCTCCTGTTAAGTGTAGTCAGTCCACGGGTCATCCATTACTTATGGAATATTTCTCTTCCTAACAGGAAACTGCAAGAGAATTACCCAGCAGAGCTTGCTATATAGCTCCTCCCCTCACCTATCATAGTCAGTCATTCTCTTGCAGCCTAACTAGTAGGAAGCTGTGAGAGATCTGTGGTGTTTTTTTAACTTAGTTTATTTCTACAATCAAAAGATTGTTATTTTTAAATGGCACCGGAGTGTGCTGTTTATTCTCAGGCAGCATTAGAAGAAGAATCTGCCTGGGTTTCTTTCTATGGTCTTAGCAGACGTAACTAAGATCCACTGGCTGTTTCTCATCTGAGGCGTGAGGTACTTTCAGAGAAGGGGAATAGCATGCAGGGCTCCCCTGCAACAAATGAGGTATGCGCAGTAATTTTTATTTTCTGAGGAATGGAATTGACTGAGAAAATACTGCTGATACCATTGTAAAGTAAGTTCAGCCTTAAATGCAGCGATAGCGACTGGTATCAGGCTGATGTGTGTGTGTGTGTGTGCACTGAATGTATTTTCTAAGGAATGGAATTGACTCTGAAAATACTGTAAATACTGAAATAATGTATGAGCCTTAACTGCAGTAAAAGCGACTGGTAGCAGGCTTGTAAATAATAATACATAACTTTTAAATGTATGTTTAAAACGTTTTACTGGCTTGTTAATCGTTTTTGTGAGGTACTTGGTGATAAAACTTATTAGGGCATGATTTTTACCACATGGCCATTTTTGTTTTCTGCATAGAAACAGTTTCTGAGCTTCCCCACTGTTGTAATATGAGTGGGAGGGGCCTATTTTAGCGCTTTTTTTACACAGTAAAAATTCAGTCACAATCTGTCTACTTCATCCTCCATGATCCAGATCGTCTCTAGAGAGCTCAGGGGTCTTCAAAATCCATTTTGAGGGAGGTAATCAGTCACAGTAGTCCTGTGACGGTGTATTTGACTGTGAGAAAAACGTTAATTATATAATTGTTATCCGTTTTTGGGTACTAAGGGGTTAATCATCCATTTGCTGGTGGGTGCAATCCTTTGCTAACTTAATACATTTACTGTGAAAATTTGGTTGCTATAACTATTTTTGATCATTGTTATTTCAACTGTGTTAGTTTTTCTGTGCTTCTTAAAGGCACAGTAACGTTTTTTATATTGCTTGTAAATTAATTTTGAAAAGTATTTCCAAGTTTGCTAGTCTCATTGCTAGTTTGTTTAAACATGTCTGACTCAGATGAATCTCTTTGTTCACTATGTTTAAAGGCCAATGTGGAGCCCAATAGAAATTTGTGCACTCAATGTATAGATGTCACTTTAAATAAAAGTCAAACTTTATATGTTAAGAAATTATCACCAGACAACGAGGGGGAAGTTATGCCGACTAACTCTCCTCACGTGTCAGTACCTTCGCCTCCCGCTCAGGAGGTGCGTGATATTGTGGCGCCAAGTACATCAGGGCGGCCCATACAAATCACTTTGCAAGACATGGCTATTGTTATGACAGAAGTACTGTCTAAATTGCCAGAATTAAGAGGTAAGCGCGATCACTCTGGAGTTAGAACAGAGCGCGCTGATAATGGTAGAGCCATGTCTGATACTGCGTCACAATTTGCAGAACATGAGGACGGAGAGCTTCATTCTGTGGGTGACGGGTCTGATCCGGGTAAACTGGATTCAGAAATTTTAAATTTAAGCTTGAGAACCTCCGCGTATTGCTAGGGGAGGTATTAGCGGCTCTGAATGATTGTAACACAGTTGCAATTCCAGAGAAAGTATGTAGGCTGGATAAATATTTTGCGGTACCGGTGTGTACTGACGCTTTTCCTATACCTAAAAGGCTTACAGAAATTGTTAACAAGGAGTGGGATAGACCCGGTGTGCCCTTTTCACCACCTCCTATATTTAGAAAAATGTTTCCTATAGACGCCACCACACGGGACTTATGGCAGACGGTCCCTAAGGTGGAGGGAGCAGTTTCTACTTTGGCTAAGCGCACCACTATCCCGGTGGAGGATAGCTGTGCTTTTTCAGATCCAATGGATAAAAAGTTAGAGGGTTACCTTAAGAAAATGTTTGTTCAACAAGGTTTTATATTACAACCCCTTGCATGCATTGCGCCTGTTACTGCTGCGGCGGCATTCTGGTTTGAGTCTCTGGAAGAGACCATTCGCACAGCTCCATTGGATGAAATTATGAACAAGCTTAAAACCCTTAAGCTAGCTAACTCATTTGTTTCTGATGCCGTCGTACACTTAACTAAACTTACGGCTAAGAACTCCGGATTCGCCATTCAAGCGCGCAGAGCGCTGTGGCTTAAATCCTGGTCAGCTGACGTGACTTCTAAATCCAAATTGCTTAATATTCCTTTCAAAGGGCAGACCTTATTCGGGCCCGACTTGAAAGAAATTATTGCTGACATTACGGGAGGTAAGGGCCATGCTCTACCTCAGGACAGGTCCAAATCAAAGGCCAAGCAGTCTAATTTTCGTGCCTTTCGTAACTTCAAGGCAGGAGCAGCATCAACTTCCTCCGCTCCAAAACAGGAAGGAGCTGTTGCTCGTTACAGGCAGGGCTGGAAAGTTAACCAGTCCTGGAACAGGGGCAAGCAGGCCAAGAAACCTGCTGCTGCCCCCAAGACAGCATGAAGAGAGGGCCCCCTATCCGGAAACGGATCTAGTGGGGGGCAGACTTTCTCTCTTCGCCCAGGCTTGGGCAAGAGATGTCCAGGATCCCTGGGCGTTGGAGATCATATCTCAGGGATATCTCCTGGACTTCAAAACTTCTCCTCCACGGGGGAGATTTCATCTTTCAAGGTTATCAGCAAACCAAACAAAGAAAGAGGCGTTTCTACGCTGTGTACAAGACCTCTTACTAATGGGGGTAATCCACCCAGTTCCGCGGACGGAACACGGGCAGGGATTCTATTCAAATCTATTTGTGGTTCCCAAAAAAGAGGGAACCTTCAGACCTATCTTGGACTTAAAAATCCTAAACAAATTTCTAAGAGTTCCATCATTCAAAATGGAAACTATTCGAACCATCCTTCCCATGATCCAAGAGGGTCAGAACATGACCACGGTGGACTTAAAGGATGCTTACCTTCACATACCGATTCACAAGGACCATTACCGGTATCTGAGATTTGCCTTCCTAGACAGGCATTACCAGTTTGTAGCTCTTCCCTTCGGATTAGCTACGGCCCCAAGAATCTTTACAAAAATTCTAGGATCACTTCTGGCGGTACTAAGACCGCGAGGCATAGCGGTGACTCCGTACCTAGACGACATTCTGATACAAGCGTCAAGTTTTCAAACTGCCAAGTCTCATACAGAGATAGTTCTGGCATTTCTGAGGTCGCATGGGTGGAAGGTGAACGTGGAAAAGAGTTCTCTATTACCACTTACAAGAGTTCCCTTTCTAAGGACTCTTATAGATTCTGTAGAGATGAAAATTTACCTGACAGAGGCCAGGTTATTAAAACTTCTAAATGCTTGCCGTGTCCTTCACTCCATTCCACACCCGTCAGTAGCTCAGTGCATGGAAGTAATCGGCTTAATGGTAGCGGCAATGGACATAGTACCATTTGCGCGCCTGCATCTCAGACCGCTGCAATTGTGCATGCTAAGTCAGTGGAACGGGGATTACTCAGATTTGTCCCCCCTACTAAATCTGGATCAAAGGACCAGAGATTCTCTTCTATGGTGGCTCTCTCGGCCACATCTGTCCAAGGGGATGACCTTTCGCAGGCCAGATTGGACGATTGTAACAACAGACGCCAGCCTTCTAGGCTGGGGAGCAGTCTGGAATTCCCTGAAAGCTCAGGGATTATGGACTCAGGAGGAGAAACTCCTCCCAATAAATATTCTGGAGTTAAGAGCAATATTCAATGCTCTCCTAGCTTGGCCTCAGTTAGCAACTCTGAGGTTCATCAGATTTCAGTCGGACAACATCACGACTGTGGCTTACATCAACCATCAAGGGGGAACCAGAAGTTCCCTAGCGATGTTGGAAGTCTCAAAGATAATTCGCTGGGCAGAGTCTCACTCTTGCCACCTGTCAGCGATCTACATCCCAGGCGTGGAGAACTGGGAGGCGGATTTTCTAAGTCGCCAGACTTTTCATCCGGGAGAGTGGGAGCTCCATCCGGAGGTCTTTGCTCAACTGATTCGTCGTTGGGGCAAACCAGATCTAGATCTCATGGCGTCTCGTCAGAACGCCAAGCTTCCTTGTTACGGATCCAGGTCCAGGGACCCGGGAGCGGTGCTGATAGATGCTCTGACAGCCCCTTGGGTCTTCAACATGGCTTATATGTTTCCACCATTCCCAATGCTTCCTCGTTTGATTGCCAAGATCAAACAGGAGAGAGCTTCGGTGATTCTGATAGCGCCTGCGTGGCCACGCAGGACCTGGTATGCAGACCTAGTGGACATGTCGTCCTGTCCACCGTGGTCCTCTGCCTCTGAGACAGGACCTTCTAATTCAGGGTCCTTTCAAACATCCAAATCTAATTTCTCTGAGGCTGACTGCATGGAGATTGAACGCTTGATTCTATCAAAGCGTGGTTTCTCGGAGGCGGTTATTGATACCTTTATAGAGGCTAGGAAGCCTGTTACCAGAAAAATTTACCATAAAATATGGCGTACATATTTAGGTTGGTGCGAATCCAAGAGTTACTCATGGAGTAAGGTTAGGATTCCTAGGATATTGTCCTTTCTACAAGAGGGTTTAGAAAAGGGCTTATCTACTAGTTCGTTAAAGGGACAGATTTCTGCTCTGTCTATTCTTCTACACAAACGTCTGGCTGAAGTTCCAGACGTTCAGGCTTTAACTAGGATTAAGCCTGTATTTAAGTCTGTTGCTCCGCCGTGGAGCTTAAACTTAGTTCTTAATGTTCTTCAAGGCGTTCCATTTGAACCCCTTCATTCCATTGATATCAAGTTGTTATCTTGGAAAGTTCTGTTTTTGATGGCTATTTCCTCGGCTCGAAGAGTCTCTGAGTTATCTGCCTTACATTGTGATTCTCCTTATCTGATTTTTCATTCAGACAAGGTAGTCCTGCGTACTAAACCTGGGTTCTTACCTAAGGTAGTTACTAACAGGAATATCAATCAAGAGATTGTTGTTCCATCTCTGTGTCCTAACCCTTCTTCAAAGAAGGAACGACTTTTGCATAATCTGGACGTAGTCCGTGCCCTGAAATTCTATTTGCAGGCAACTAGGGATTTTCGTCAAACTTCTTCCCTGTTTGTCATTTACTCTGGACAGAGGAGAGGTCAAAAGGCTTCGGCTACCTCTCTCTCTTTTTGGCTTCGTAGTATAATACACTTAGCCTATGAGACTGCTGGACAGCAGCCTCCTGAAAGGATTACAGCTCATTCTACTAGAGCTGTGGCTTCCACCTGGGCCTTTAAAAATGAGGCCTCTGTTGAACAGATTTGCAAGGCTGCGACTTGGTCTTCGCTTCACACTTTTTCAAAATTTTACAAATTTGACACTTTTGCTTCGTCGGAGGCTATTTTTGGGAGAAAGGTACTTCAGGCAGTGGTTCCTTCTGTTTAATGTTCCTGCCTTGTCCCTCCCTTCATCCGTGTACTTTAGCTTTGGTATTGGTATTCCATAAGTAATGGATGACCCGTGGACTGACTACACTTAACAGGAGAAAACATAATTTATGCTTACCTGATAAATTCCTTTCTCCTGTAGTGTAGTCAGTCCACGGCCCGCCCTGTTTTTACGGCAGGTCTAAATTTTAATTAAACTCCAGTCACCACTGTACCCTATGGTTCCTCCTTTCTCGTCTGCTTTGGTCGAATGACTGACTATGATAGGTGAGGGGAGGAGCTATATAGCAAGCTCTGCTGGGTAATTCTCTTGCAGTTTCCTGTTAGGAAGAGAAATATTCCATAAGTAATGGATGACCCGTGGACTGACTACACTACAGGAGAAAGGAATTTATCAGGTAAGCATAAATTATGTTTTTGTATTAAGGGGTTAATCATCCATTTGCAAGTGGGTGCAATGCTCTGCTAACTTGTTACATACACTGTAAAAATTTCGTTTCGTTAGTTTAACTGCCTTTTTTCACTGTTATTTCAAATTTTGGCAAAATTTGTTTCTCTTAAAGGCACAGTAACATTTTTTTATATTGCTTGTTAACTTGATTTAAAGTGTTTTCCAAGCTTGCTAGTCTCATTACTAGTCTGTATAAACATGTCTGACATAGAGGAAACTCCTTGTTCATTATGTTTAAAAGCCATGGTGGAACCCCATAGGAGAATGTGTACTAAATGTATTGATATCACTTTAAACAATAAAGACCAGCTGTTATCTTTAAAAGAATTATCACCAGAGGATTCTGACGAGGGGGAAGTTATGCCGACTAACTCTCCCCACGTGTCGGACCCTTTGACTCCCGCTCAAGGGACTCACGCTAAAATGGCGCCAAGTACATCAAAGACGCCCATAGCGATTACTTTGCAGGACATGGCGGCAATCATGGATAATACCCTGTCAGCGGTATTAGCCAGACTGCCTGAATTCAGAGGAAAGCGCGATAGCTCTGTGGTTAGACGTAATACAGAGCGCACAGATGTTTTAAGGCCCATATCTGATACTGCGTCACAATATGCAGAAGCTGAGGAAGAGCTTCAGTCTGTGGGTGACGTTTCTGACTCGGGGAAACCTGATTCAGATATGTATACTTTTAAATTTAAGCTTGAGAACCTCCGGGTGTTGCTTGGAGAGGTTTTAGCTGCTCTGAATGACTGTGACACAATTGCAGTGCCAGAGAAATTGTGTAGACTGGATAAATACTACGCGGTGCCGGTGTGTACTGACGTTTTTCCAATACCTAAAAGGTTTACAGAAATTATTACTACGGAGTGGGACAGACCCAGTGTGCCGTTTTCCCCCCTCCTATTTTTAGAAAAATGTTTCCAATAGACGCCACCACACGGGACTTATGGCAGACGGTCCCTAAGGTGGAGGGAGCAGTTTCTACTTTAGCAAAGCGTACCACTATCCCTGTCGAGGACAGTTGTGCTTTTTCAGATCCAATGGATAAAAAATTTGAAGGTTACCTTAAGAAAATGTTTATTCAACAAGGTTTTATCCTGCAGCCCCTTGCATGCATTGCTCCTGTCACTGCTGCTGCAGCGTTCTGGTTTGAGTCTCTGGAAGAGGCCTTTCAGACAGCTACTCCATTGACTGAAATACTTGACAAGCTTAGAACACTTAAGCTAGCTAATTCTTTTGTTTCTGATGCCATTGTTCATTTGACTAAACTAACGGCTAAGAATTCTGGATTCGCCATCCAGGCGCGTAGGGCGCTATGGCTTAAATCTTGGTCAGCTGACGTGACTTCAAAGTCTAAATTACTTAACATTCCCTTCAAGGGGCAGACCCTATTCGGGCGTGGTTTGAAGGAAATTATTGCTGACATTACTGGAGGTAAGGGTCATACCCTTCCACAGGACAGGGCCAAATCAAGGGCCAAACAGTCTAATTTTGGTGCCTTTCGAAACTTCAAGGCAGGTGCAGCATCAGCTTCCTCTGCTGCAAAACAAGAGGGAACTTTTGCGCAATCCAAGCCGGCCTGGAAATCTAACCAGGCCTGGAGCAAAGGCAAGCAGGCCAGAAAGCCTGCTGCTGCCTCTAAGACAGCATGAAGGAACGGCCCCCTATCCAGCAACGGATCTAGTAGGGGGCAGACTTTCTCTCTTCGCCCAGGCGTGGGCAAGAGATGTTCAGGATCCCTGGGCGTTGGAGATCATATCTCAGGGATATTTTCTGGACTTCAAAGCTTCCCCCCCCCACAAGGGAGATTTCACCTTTTCGAGATTATCTGTAAACCAGATAAAGAAAGAGGCATTTCTTACGCTGTGTGCAAGACCTCCTAATAATGGGAGTGATCCATCCAGTTCCACAGATGGAACAAAGACAGGGATATTATTCAAATCGGTTTGTGGTTCCCAAAAAAGAGGGAACCTTCAGACCAATTTTGGATCTAAAGATCTTAAACAAGTTCCTCAGAGTTCCATCGTTCAAAATGGAAACTATTCGGACAATCCTACCTATGATCCAGGAGGGTCAGTACATGACCACAGTGGATTTGAAGGATGCTTACCTTCACATACCGATTCACAAAGATCATCATCAGTTCCTAAGGTTTGCCTTTCTAGACAGGCATTACCAGTTTGTGGCTCTTCCCTTCGGGTTAGCTACAGCCCCAAGAATTTTTACAAAGGTTCTGGGGTCTCTTCTGGCGGTCCTAAGACCACGGGGCATAGCAGTGGCCCCTTATCTAGACGACATCCTGATACAGGCGTCAAACTTCCAAATTGCCAAATCTCATATGGACATAGTGTTGGCATTTCTGAGGTCGCATGGGTGGAAAGTGAACGAGGGAAAGATTTCTCTATCACCCCTCACAAGGGTTTCCTTCCTAGGAACTCTGATAGATTCTGTAGAAATGAAAATTTACCTGACGGAGTCCAGGTTATCAAAGCTTCTAAATTCCTGCCGTGTTCTTCACTACATTCCGCGCCCTTCGGTGGCTCAGTGCATGGAAGTGATCGGCTTAATGGTAGCGGCGATGGACATAGTGCCATTTGTGCGCCTACATCTCATAACGCTGCAATTATGCATGCTCAGTCAGTGGAATGGGGATTACACAGATTTGTCCCCTCTGCTAAATCTGGATCAAGAGACCAGAGATTCTCTTCTCTGGTGGCTATCTCGGGTCCATCTGTCCAAAGGTATGACCTTTCGCAGGCCAGATTGGACAATTGTAACAACAGATGCCAGCCTTCTAGGTTGGGGTGCAGTCTGGAATTCCCTCAAGGCTCAGGGATCGTGGACTCAGCAGGAGAAACTCCTCCCAATAAATATTCTGGAGTTAAGAGCAATATTCAATGCTCTTCTAGCTTGGCCTCAGTTAGCAACCCTGAGGTTCATCAGATTTCAGTCAGACAACATCACGACTGTGGCTTACATCAACCATCAAGGGGGGACCAGGAGCTCCCTAGCGATGTCAGAAGTCTGCAAGATAATTTGCTGGGCAGAGACTCACTCTTGCCATCTATCAGCGATCCATATCCCAGGTGTAGAGAACTGGGAGGCGGATTTTCTAAGTCGTCAGACTTTTCATCCGGGGGAGTGGGAACTCCATCCGGAGGTGTTTGCTCAATTGGTTCATCGTTGGGGCACACCAGAATTGGATCTCATGGCATCTCACCAGAACGCCAAGCTTCCTTGTTACGGATCCAGGTCCAGGAACCCAGAAGCGATGCTGATAGATGCTCTAGCAGCACCGTGGTTCTTCAACCTGGCTTATGTGTTTCCACCGTTTCCTCTGCTCCCTCGACTGATTGCCAAAATCAAACAGGAGAGAGCATCAGTGATCTTTATCGCGCCTGCGTGGCCACGCAGGACCTGGTATGCAGACCTGGTGGACATGTCATCCTTTCCACCTTGGCCTCTGCCTCTGAGACAAGACCTTCTACTACAAGGTCCTTTCAATCATCCAAATCTAATTTCTCTGAGACTGACTGCCTGGAGATTGAACGCTTGATTTTATCAAGGCGTGGCTTCTCCGAGTCAGTCATTGATACCTTAATACAGGCACGAAAGCCTGTAACCAGGAAAATCTACCATAAGATATGGCGCAAATATCTTCATTGGTGTGAATCCAAGAATTACTCATGGAGTAAGGTTAGGATTCCTAGGATATTGTCCTTTCTCCAAGAGGGTTTGGATAAAGGATTATCAGCTAGTTCTTTAAAGGGACAGATTTCTGCTCTGTCTATCCTTTTGCACAAGCGTCTGGCAGAGGTTCCAGACGTCCAGGCATTTTGTCAGGCTTTGGTTAGAATTAAGCCTGTGTTTAAACCTGTTGCTCCTCCATGGAGCTTAAACTTGGTTCTTAAGGTTCTTCAAGGAGTTCCATTTGAACCCCTTCATTCCATTGATATCAAACTTTTATCTTGGAAAGTTCTGTTTTTGATGGCTATTTCCTCGGCTCGTAGAGTCTCTGAGTTATCAGCTTTACAATGTGATTCTCCTTATCTGATTTTCCATACAGATAAAGTAGTTCTGCGTACAAAACCTGGGTTTTTACCTAAGGTAGTTTCCAACAAGAATATCAATCAAGAGATTGTTGTTCCATCATTGTGTCCTAATCCTTCTTCAAAGAAGGAACGTCTTTTACATAATTTGGACAAAGTCCGTGCTTTAAAGTTTTACTTACAAGCGACTAAAGATTTTCGTCAAACATCTTCCCTGTTTGTTGTTTACTCTGGACAGAGGAGAGGTCAAAAGGCTTCGGCAACCTCTCTTTCTTTTTGGCTTCGGAGCGTAATACGCTTAGCCTATGAGACTGCTGGACTGCTGCCCCCTGAAAGGATTACAGCTCATTCTACTAGAGCTGTGGCTTCCACCTGGGCCTTTAAAAATGAGGCTTCTGTTGAACAGATTTGCAAAGCGGCGACTTGGTCTTCGCTTCATACCTTTTCAAAATTTTACAAATTTGATACTTTTGCTTCTTCGGAGGCTATTTTTGGGAGAAAGGTTCTACAGGCAGTGGTCCCTTCCGTTTAAGTACCTGACTTGTCCCTCCCTTCATCCGTGTACTTTAGCTTTGGTATTGGTATCCCACAAGTAATGGATGATCCGTGGACTGGATACACCTAACAAGAGAAAACATAATTTATGCTTACCTGATAAATTTATTTCTCTTGTGGTGTATCCAGTCCATGGCCCGCCCTGTCCTTTTAAGGCAGGTCTAAATTTTAAACTACAGTCACCACTGCACCCTATGGTTTCTCCTTTCTCGGCTATTTTCGGTCGAATGACTGTATATGGCAGTTAGGGGAGGAGCTATATAGCAGCTCTGCTGTGGGTGATCCTCTTGCAACTTCCTGTTGGGAAGGAGAATATCCCACAAGTAATGGATGATCCGTGGACTGGATACACCACAAGAGAAATAAATTTATCAGGTAAGCATAAATTATGTTTTTTCCACAGGTCCATCTGAGGGAGGATACCCTCTCAAAACAGGTGAGCTGTCCTGCTGCCAGGCAGCTCTAAGTTCAGGTAAGTGCCTAATTTTATTTTCTGGATTCAGGAAAATATGCCACTTCAACAGTTAAGTCTATATGGGACGTGGAATACTAGTAATCCTTTTTAAGGTTAATAGGATTGAGGTAGGCAGCGTATGCAGGCACTGGGGACTAAAGACTTTTATTGAGAGGCTCAGTTTTTATTTAGATTTTGTTCCGGACTTGGTGAATGGAATCAGTAGTACTTTTTACATGGGTGTTAGGTAACACTCCGATGTAAGAATTCTCTCGGCGGCTCTACATAGAAATGAATGGCAGCCGTGAGGTTACAGTTTGGGTGCTACCACGATTAGGAATGCTGGTTTTTTTTCTGAGGCGGCAAGATAGTTTTGCACGCCTTTCCGGTTTCACTTATCTGCGAGTTCCGGATCGGATGTAATCATTGCGGCTTTGCTAGCGATCGCCTAATAGCCTGTTTGAGCAGCTCTGGGTTAAGTCTGGATCGTTGATAAAGCTTTTAATCTGGTTACCAGCAGGACAGGTAGGCACCTCAGCAAAGGTGTAGCGGCTATCTGAGGTTTTCTCGTGTTCCGCTGCTCTGCGGTTAAAATAAAAAAGGATTTTGTTTAAAATTTTAAAGTGACAGTAACATTTTTTTGCACATCATTTTTTAAGTTAAATAAAAGCAGTTTTATTTATTTTGTTGGGTTATTGGGTAAAGATGGACCAAGAGGCCCTGCAAAACGTTACATGTAGCCTGTGTTTTGATTCCAATGTGGAAGCACCAATCCCTTTTTGTTTCTCATGTATTGAAAGAACATTGCATTACAGGGATAGACTTTTTGATTCTGAGCCATCATTAGCTAAGGCGGATGCTGTTCAGGGGTCTCCTGTTCAAGATATGCCGCAGCTTTCTCCTCAAGTGTCCCAAACCTTATTGTCCACACATGCAGTGCCCTGCGTTTCCTCTAACACTCCGGTTGGAGTTACCTTGCAAGACATTGCTACCCACATATCCTCTGCGATAACTGATGTGCTGTCTGCTTTTGCCATGCTGCAGGGTAAGCGCAAGAGGAAATGTAAAGAATCGGTGAGTAAGGTTTCTGACCTAGTCGTGGCTATTCCAGATGTTCCCTCCAAGAAGTGTTAGGAGGAAGATACTTCGGTAGCATCTGAGGGTGAAATCTCAGACTCTGACAGTGTAATTCCTTCTTCTGATGCTGAAGTTGTATCCTTCAGGTTTAAGCTAGAACACCTCAGTTTGTTACTTAAGGAGGTTTTGGCCACCTTGGACGACTCCGATACGACTGTCGTAGTCAATCCTAAGAAGTCTAGTAAGCTAAACAAATAATTTGATATACCTTCCGCAGTGGAGGTTTTTCCTGTACCAGACCGGGCTACAGAGATTATTGCTTGGGAATGGGAGAGACCTGGTATCCCTTTTTCTCCATCCCCAATTTTTAAGAAGAGGTTTCCAGTAGCTGACTCTGTCGAGGAGTCTTGGCAGACAGTCCCCAAGGTAGAAGGGGCAATTTCCTCTTTGGCTAAGAGAACCACTATCCCCATAGAGGATAACTGTTCTTTTAAGTATCTTATGGATAAGAAGTTGGAAGGGTTACTTAAAAAGATGTATGTACACCAGGGTTTACAATGGCAACTTGCGGTGTGTATTGCTACCTTTACCAGAGTGGCAGCATACTGGTTTGATGCGTTGTCTGATTCTATTCAGACAGATACTCCCCTTGAAGAGATCCAGGATAGGATCAAGGCTCTTGAGTTGGCCAATTCCTTTATTATGGATGCTTCTCTATAAGTCATTAAGTTGGGAGCAAAGATTTCTGGCTTTGATGTACTGGCCCGCAAGGATTTATGGTTGAAGTCCTGGTCTGCGGATGTGTCATCTAAGTCTGTCTTTTGGCGATTCCCTACAAGGGTAAGACCTTGTTTGGGCAGGGCTTGGCTGAAATTATTTCAGATATTACGGGAGGAATGGGACATTTCCTCCCTCAGGATAAGAGGAATAAGCAGAAAAGACGTCAGAGTAATTTTCATTCCTTTCGAAACTTTAAAGGTAAGCCTTCCTCTCCCTCTAACAAGCAGGAACAGTCCAAGCCTTCCTGGAAGTCCAATCAGTCTTGGAACAAGGGGAAGCAATCTAAGAAGCCCGTTAATGACTCAAAAGTCAGCATGAAGGGTCTGCCCGCGGATCATTGGGCGGTGGACATTGTGTCCCAGGGATACAAACTAGAGTTTAAGACCTTTCCTCCCAGGGGCAGGTTTCTGCTCTCAAGATTATCTGTAGACCAAATAAAGAGAGGCGTTCTTACACTGTGTCCGGGATCTTTCCGACCTGGGAGTGATAGTTCCTGTTCCAATGCAATCTGTTTGTGGTTCCCAAAAAAGAGGGAACTTTCAGACCGATTTTAGACCCTGAGTCTAAACAAGTTTCTCAGAGTACCGTCCTTCAAGATGGAAACTATTTGTTCCATTCTTCCCTTGGTTCAAGAGGGTCAATTCATGACAACAGTAGATTTAAAGGATGCATACCTGCATGTTCCCATCCACAGGGACCATCATTGGTTTCTGAGGTTCGCGTTTCTAGACAAACACTTTCAGTTTGTGACTTCCATTCGGCCTTGCCACAGTTTCCAGAATTTTCTCGAAGGTCCTGGGAGCGCTGTGGGCGGTGCTCCAGTTGCAGGGCATTGCAGTGGCGCCTTATCTGGACAACATTTTCGTTCAGGCGTCTGCTTGTTGAAAAGATAACTTCCACACGGAGATGTTATCGTTTCTACGCTCTCACGGATGGAAGGTGAATTTGGGAAAGAGTTCCTTGATTCTAGCTACAATGGTATGTTCCTGGGAACCATAATAGATTCCCTATCAATGAAAATATTTCTGACAGAGGTCAGAAAAACAAAGATCGACTCTTGTCTTTTCCTTCAGTCCTCTCCTCGGCCGTCAGTGGCCCAATGTATGGATTTAATTGGTCTGATGGTAGCTGCCATGGACATCATTACGTTTGCTCGGTTTCATCTTAGACCTCTGCAGTTATGCATGCTCAAACAATGGAACGGGGATTATGCAGATCTGTCTCCGTGATTAGAACTGGATCAGGCAACGAGATTCTCTTCTGTGGTGGTTCTCTCAGGAACATCTCTCCCAGTCTTGACAGATTTCTCCTGCCAAGACTATCCTCAAACCAGGTAAAGAGGGAGGCCTTCTTAAATTGCCTAAAGGACCTATCCTCCATGGGAGTTATTGTACCAGACCCTCTAAAGGAACAATGTCTAGGATTCTATTCAAATCTATTTGTGGTTCCCAAAAGGAGTGAACGTTTTGTCCCATCCTAGATATAAAGTGTCTCAACAAATTCCTTTATGGTAACGTCCTTCAAGATGGAAACTATTAGTTCCATTCTTCCATTGGTCCAGGAAGGTGAGTTCATGACGACCATAGACCTGAAGGACGCATATTTACATGTTCCCATTCACAGGGATCATTACCAGTTTCTAAGGTTTGCCTTTCTGGACATGCATTTCCAGTTTATTGCCCTTCCGTTTGGTCTTGCCACAGTTCCCAGAATATTCACAAAGGTTCTGGGAGCCCTATTGTCAGTGATCAGATCCCAGGGAATTACTGTGGCGCTTTTATCTAGACAACAACTTGGTTCAGGCGTCATCTTTTCAACTAGCAAAATCTCAGAGATAATGTTGTCCTTTCTACGTTCACATGGGTGGAAGGTGAATCTGGAAAAGAGTTCTCTAGTTCCAACTGATTTCCTAGGGACAATCATAGATTCCCTGTCCATGAAGATTTTCCTGACGGAGGTCAGAAATTCCAAACTTCTTGCCTTTCCTTCCAGTCTGTTTTTCGTCCATCAGTGGATCAATGCATGGAGGTGATTGGTCTGATGGTAGCTTCCATGGACATCATTTCTTTTGCTTGGTTCCATCTGCGACCTCTGCAGCTTTGCATGCTCCGTCAATGCAACGGAGACTATTCAGCATAAATATGGCGTAAATACCTTTTTTGGTGTGAAGCTAAAGGTTTTTTTTGGAGTCGGGTGAGGATTCCTGAATATTATCTTTTCTGCAGGATGGCCTGGAGAAAGGTTTGTCAGTCGGTACTCTGAAAGGTCAGATTTCTGCACTGTCTCTATCCTTTTGCACAAATATCTGGCAGAATTACCAGATGTTCAGGCCCTGGTCAGAATCAGGCCTGTGTTTATACTTGTTGCTCCTCTTTTTGGAGCCTTAACCTAGTTCTTACAGTTTTGCAGCAGGCTCCGTTTGAGCCGATGCATGTTGTTGATATAAAATTGTTATCTTGGAAGGTTTTGTTTCTTCTTGCTATTTCTTCCGCTCGCAGAGTTTCTGCGCTTTCAGCTATGCAGTGTGTCCCCCTGTACCTTATTTTTTATGCAGATAAGGTGGTCCTTTGTACTAAATTGGGGTTTCTCCCTAAGGCGGTGTCCGATCGAAACATTAATCAGGAAATTGTTGTTCCTTCTTTTTGTCCTAATCCTCCTCCTCATAAGGAACGTCTTTTGCATAACTTGGATGTTGTGCGTGCTCTAAAATTTAACTTAAGCTACTAAGGATTTTCGGCAATATTCTGCCCTGTTTGTTGTTTTCTCTGGAAAGTGTAAAGGTCAGAAGGCCACTTCTACTACTCTTTCCCTCTGGTTAAGAAGTATGATTCGTTTTGCTTATGAGACTGCTGGACAGCAACCTCCTGAGAGAATTATGGCTCATTCCACTAGGAATGTCTCCTTTTCTTGGGCTTTCAAAAATGAAGCTTCTGTGGAACAGATTTGCAAGGCAGCAACATGGTCCTCTTTTTCCAAATTTTCCAAATTTGATACTTTTGCCTCGGCTGAGGCCTCTTTTGGGAAAAAGGTTCTTTAAGCGGTGGTGCCTTCTGTTTAGGTTTTCCTGCCTTGTTCTCCCTCCCTGTTCATTCCGTGTCCTCTAGCTTGGGTATTGGTTCCCACTAGTAATTGGAATGATGTTGTGGACTCTCCATGCCATAGGAAAGAAAACAAAATGTATGCTTACCTGATGATAAATTTCTTTCTTTTCGGGCATGGAGAGTCCACGACCCCGCCCTCTTGTTGAATTATAATTCAGTAGTTGTTTTGTTTTTTTGAGTAAATCTCAGGCACCTTTTTCACCCTTGTGTTTCTTCCTTTTCCATTTTCCTTCGGCTGAATGACTGGGGATTATGGGTAAAGGAAGTTACACTGAGCAGCTTCGCTAGGGTGCGCTTTGCCTCCTCCTGCTGGCCAGGAGTTAAATATCCCACTAGTAATTGGAATGACGTTGTGGACTCTTTATGCCCGGAAAGACATTTATCAGGTAAGCATAAATTTCGTTATTTTAATGAACACCTCTAGTCAGAATAATCTTGGCTTTCAAGAAATTATATACTTGTTTGTTTGTTTTTAGTCCACTCATTTGTGTTAACACACCTGGGCTGTATTTTTTATGTATTGTTAAAGTCTGAGTTGAAAATAATAAAAAAGGCAGGAACCTGTAGACCATTAGTTCTAGAACTCTGGTCTTAAAATGGGCCTCTACATGTGAGGAAATTCAATATTGATAAGAATTTGACTAGACTGATTTCTCCAAAGGCTTTTTCTTAATTCAAAAGATCTCATACTTGTATATTCCCAATTTCCATCAGAAGTTTTTGGTCCACTTTTTTTTTTTTAATAAAAATTCCACTATTGGCCAAATCATAACAATAATGTATATGTACAGAGGTACGTCCATACAACTTGCTTCCATAGTTTTGGTTTTATCTCTTGCTCACCTTGCTGGTTTTTAATAAGGATTGTACACAACATTTACAGGATTATCAATTAAAAAATAAATTAAAAATTAATAGTTCCACTGTAAAAACTGGTGCAACACAGTCACATCCTTTGGTAAGGGCACCTACCTCAAAGCATATTAGGTGTGACCTCCACTAGGATTTGACCAAAACATAAACACTTACAACACTTTCTTTTTGAGTAGACTGCAGAATATATTAATAAAACTGAAAGATTCATTTTCTGCTATTGACAAGAGATGCACCTTAACCAGGGACTGGCAACCTTTTTATATGCATACACCAAAGTAATAATCTGACATCAACCCCTCTGTCCGCTTCATACCTATTTCAGATCAGACTTGTGTTCCTTTCGCCCCTTGGTAAGAGACACACACACACACACACACACACACATATCAGACTTTTGGTCCTCCAACCCATATCCAGGCAGCCACATACCCACATCAGTCTTCAGATCAATCCTTGTCCCTGCAATCCCTTTGTAGGCCCCATACCTATATGTGCTCTCACATACTTGGCCCTTAAAGCCTTCTGTCATAACCTTATCTTAATATCCCCTAACCGTCTGTCTGTTGCTTGTTTTCCCCTACATGTTCAGTAAAAGGGATAAATGAATAAATCAAGGTAACACACACACCGTTTTTAATTTTTTTTTTTTTTTCCCCCGAATAGAAACTTGTTGCTCAGATGAAGCAAGACCCACAGGTAAGTGATTGTTTGTTTGTTTTACTGATTTTCCTTTGCTAATTTTCTACACTGTCAAGAACTGGGCACCATAATGGCTGATTAAAGTTGTGTAGTTTATTACTTAATATCTATCAATGTTAACTTGGAAGCTCTAAAGCAGAATTCAGATGCTTTTTAAGTTGACCCTTTGTAGTAATTGACCTGCATTAGAAACAAAGAGCCACAGAACTTCACTTTGTTTTCTATTCCACATGGAATACTCACACTACAGATGGAAGTATAAGGCATTGTGCTTATAAATGGTTAAATTGATATAATAGTGTAAAATCCCTAACATACCTTTTTTTAAAGCAAGCTTGGAATGTACAAGCATTACAAAGTTCAAGTTTTCATTTACTCTCCTTGCAAATAAGGGAGACTGGTGGATAACACACCATGAGATGGCACTGTAGGTGTGTAAATGTTATCAGTTTCAGAGTTAAACCTAGATAATAGCCTGCATTTTAATGTTGTTTGTTGGAAACATAATTTAAATGTTTACTGGGGCTATAAAGTAATTTCTTCTGTTATGTGTGATCAGTCCACGGGTCATCATTACTTCTGGGATATTATCTGCTCCCCTACAGGAAGTGCAAGAGGATTCACCCAGCAGAGTTGCTATATAGCTCCTCCCCTCTACGTCACCCCCAGTCATTCTCTTGCACCCAAAGACTAGATAGGAGGTGTGAGAGGACTATGGTGATTATACTTAGTTTTTTAGAACTTCAATCAAAAGTTTGTTATTTTACAATAGCACCGGAGCGTGTTATTACCCCTCTGGCAGAGTTTGAAGAAGAATCTACCAGAGTTTTTCTTATGATTTTAACCGGAGTAGTTAAGATCATATTGCTGTTTCTCGGCCATCTGAGGGAGGTAAAAACTTCAGATCAGGGGACAGCGGGCAGTTGAATCTGCATTGAGGTATGTAGCAGTTTTTATTTTCTGAATGGAATTGATGAAAAAATCCTGCCATACCGTTATAATGAACATGTATGTATACTCTACACTTTAGTATTCTGGGGATGGTATTTCACCGGAATTACTCTGTAAAAGTACATTAAACCTTTTATTAGGTATTTTTCATGTTAAACGTTTTTGCTGGAATGTAGAATCGTTTGCATTAATGAGGTACTGAGTGAATAAGTATTTGGGCATTATTTTTCCACTTGGCAGTTTGCTTGTGTTAATTATGACAGTTTCGTTTCTCTCTCACTGCTGTGTGTGAGAGGGAGGGGCCGTTTTTGGCGCTCTTTGCTACGCATCAAAAATTTCCAGTCAGTTTTTCTGCATGATCCGGTTCATCTCTAACAGAACTCAGGGGTCTTCAAACTTCTTTGAAGGGAAGTAGATTCTCTCAGCAGAGCTGTGAGACTTATATAGTGACTGTGATTTAAAACGTTGCTCTGTAATTTTTATGTTTAAAATTTAATTAGTGTTATTTTACTAATGGGAACAAACCTTTGCTAAAAAGTTGTGTTGTTTGTTAAGAGTGATGCTATAACTGTTTTTCAGTTCATTATTTCAACTGTCATTTAATCGTTTAGTGCTTCTTGAGGCACAGTACGTTTTTATTAAATAAAATTGTAACCGAGTTGCATGTTTATTGCCAGTGTGTTAAACATGTCTGATTCAGAGGAAGATACCTGTGTCATTTGTTCCAATGCCAAGGTGGAGCCCAATAGAAATTTATGTACTAACTGTATTGATGCTACCTTAAATAAAAGCCAATCTGTACAAATTGAACAAATTTCACCAAATAGCGAGGGGAGAGTTATGCCGACTAACTCGCCTCACGTGTCAGTACCTGCATCTCCCGCCCGGGAGGTGCGTGATATTATGGCGCCTAGTACATCTGGGCAGCCATTACAGATAACATTACAAGATATGGCTACTGTTATGACCGAAGTTTTGGCTAAATTACCAGAACTAAGAGGCAAGCGTGATCACTCTGGGGTGAGAACAGAGTGCGCTGATAATTCTAGGGCCATGTCTGATACTGCGTCACAGCTTGCAGAGCATGAGGACGGAGAGCTTCATTCTGTGGGTGACGGTTCTGATCCAAACAGATTGGATTCAGATATTTCAAATTTTAAATTTAAATTGGAAAACCTCCGTGTATTACTAGGGGAGGTCTTAGCAGCTCTCAACGATTGTAACGCTGTTGCAATACCAGAGAAAATGTGTAGGTTGGATAAATACTTTGCGGTACCGGCGAGTACTGACGTTTTTCCTATACCTAAGAGATTAACTGAAATTGTTACTAAGGAGTGGGATAGACCCGGTGTGCCGTTCTCACCCCCTCCAATATTTAGAAAGATGTTTCCAATAGACGCCACCACACGGGACTTATGGCAGACGGTCCCTAAGGTGGAGGGAGCAGTTTCTACTTTAGCTAAGCGTACCACTATCCCGGTGGAGGATAGCTGTGCCTTTTCAGATCCTATGGATAAAAAATTAGAGGGTTACCTTAAGAAAATGTTTGTTCAACAAGGTTTTATATTACAACCCCTTGCATGCATCGCGCCGATCACGGCTGCGGCAGCATTTTGGATTGAGTCTCTGGAAGAGAACCTTAGTTCAGCTACGCTGGACGACATTACGGACAGGCTTAGAGTCCTTAAACTAGCTAATTCATTCATTTCGGAGGCCGTAGTACATTTAACCAAACTTACGGCTAAGAATTCAGGATTCGCCATTCAGGCACGCAGGGCGCTGTGGCTAAAATCCTGGTCGGCTGATGTAACTTCTAAGTCCAAATTACTTAATATACCTTTCAAGGGGCAAACTTTATTTGGGCCCGGTTTGAAAGAAATTATTGCTGACATTACAGGAGGTAAGGGCCACGCTCTACCTCAAGACAAAGCCAAAGCTAAGGCTAGACAGTCTAATTTTCGTCCCTTTCGGAATTTCAAAGCAGGAGCAGCGCCAACTTCCACTGCACCAAAACAGGGAGGAGCTGTTGCTCGTTACAGACAAGGCTGGAAGCCTAACCAGTCCTGGAACAAGGGCAAGCAGACCAGTAAACCTGCTGCTGCCCCAAAGACAGCATGAACCGAGGGCCCCCGATCCGGGACCGGATCTAGTGGGGGGCAGACTCTCTCTCTTCGCCCAGGCTTGGGCAAGAGATGTCCAGGATCCCTGGGCGCTAGAGATCATATCTCAGGGATACCTTCTAGACTTCAAATTCTCTCCCCCAAGAGGGAGATTTCATCTGTCAAGGTTGTCAACAAACCAAATAAAGAAGGACGCGTTTCTACGCTGTGTACAAGATCTATTATTAATGGGAGTGATCCATCCGGTTCCGCGGTCGGAACAAGGACAAGGGTTTTACTCAAACCTGTTTGTGGTTCCCAAAAAAGAGGGAACTTTCAGGCCAATCTTGGATTTAAAGATCCTAAACAAATTCCTAAGAGTTCCATCGTTCAAAATGGAAACTATTCGGACAATCTTACCCATGATCCAAGAGGGTCAGTACATGACCACAGTGGATTTAAAGGATGCTTACCTTCACATACCGATTCACAAGGATCATTACCGGTATCTAAGGTTTGCCTTCTTAAACAGGCATTACCAGTTTGTAGCCCTTCCATTCGGATTGGCTACGGCTCCAAGAATCTTTACAAAGGTTCTGGGTGCCCTTCTGGCGGTACTAAGACCGCGAGGAATTTCGGTAGCTCCGTACCTAGACGACATTCTGATACAAGCTTCAAGCTTTCAAACTGCCAAGTCTCATACAGAGTTAGTTCTGGCATTTCTAAGGTCGCATGGATGGAAAGTGAACGAAAAGAAGAGTTCTCTCTTTCCTCTCACAAGAGTTCCATTCTTGGGGACTCTTATAGATTCTGTAGAAATGAAGATTTATCTGACAGAAGACAGATTAACAAAGCTTCTAAATGCATGCCGTGTCCTTCATTCCATTCAACTCCCGTCAGTAGCTCAATGCATGGAGGTGATCGGCTTAATGGTAGCAGCAATGGACATAGTTCCCTTTGCACGCCTACATCTCAGACCGCTACAATTGTGCATGCTGAGTCAGTGGAATGGGGATTACTCAGATTTGTCCCCCACTCTGAATCTGGATCAAGAGACCAGAAACTCTCTTCTATGGTGGCTTTCTCGGCCACATCTGTCCAGGGGGATGCCGTTCAGCAGGCCGGACTGGACAATTGTAACAACAGACGCCAGCCTTCTAGGTTGGGGCGCTGTCTGGAATTCTCTGAAGGCTCAGGGACAATGGAGTCAGGAGGAAAGTCTCCTGCCAATAAACATTCTGGAATTGAGAGCAGTTCTCAATGCCCTTCTAGCTTGGCCCCAGTTAAAGACTCGGGGGTTCATCAGGTTTCAGTCGGACAACATCACGACTGTAGCTTACATCAACCATCAAGGAGGGACAAGAAGCTCCCTAGCAATGATAGAAGTATCAAAGATAATTCGCTGGGCAGAGTCTCACTCTTGCCACCTGTCAGCAATCCACATCCCGGGAGTGGAGAACTGGGAGGCGGATTTCTTGAGTCGCCAGACTCTTCATCCGGGGGAGTGGGAACTTCATCCGGAGGTCTTTGCCCAAATACTTCAACGTTGGGGCAAACCAGAGATAGATCTCATGGCGTCTCGCCAGAACGCCAAACTTCCTCGCTACGGATCCAGATCCAGGGATCCGGGAGCGGTTCTGATAGATGCTTTGACAGCACCTTGGAACTTCAGGATGGCTTATGTGTTTCCACCCTTCCCACTGCTTCCTCGATTGATTGCCAAAATCAAACAGGAGAGAGCATCAGTGATTCTAATAGCGCCTGCATGGCCGCGCAGGACTTGGTATGCAGATCTAGTGGACATGTCATCCTGTCCGCCTTGGTCTCTACCTCTAAGACAGGACCTTCTGATTCAGGGTCCATTCAAACATCAAAGTCTAACTTCTCTGAAGCTGACTGCTTGGAAATTGAACGCTTGATTTTATCAAAACGTGGTTTTTCTGAGTCGGTTATTGATACCCTGATACAGGCTAGGAAGCCTGTTACCAGAAAGATTTACCATAAAATATGGCGTAAATACCTATACTGGTGTGAATCCAAAGATTACTCCTGGAGTAAGGTTAGGATTCCTAGGATATTGTCTTTTCTACAAGAAGGTTTAGAAAAGGGTTTATCGGCTAGCTCATTAAAGGGACAGATCTCAGCTCTGTCCATCTTGTTACACAGGCGTCTGTCAGAAAATTCAGACATCCAGGCCTTTTGTCAGGCTTTAGCTAGGATCAAGCCTGTGTTTAAAACTGTTGCTCCGCCATGGAGTTTAAACTTGGTTCTTAACGTTTTACAGGGTGTTCCGTTTGAACCCCTTCATTCCATTGATATAAAATTGTTATCTTGGAAAGTTCTATTTTTAATGGCTATTTCCTCGGCTCGAAGAGTCTCTGAGTTATCAGCCCTACATTGTGATTCTCCTTATCTGATCTTTCACTCAGACAAGGTAGTTCTGCGTACTAAACCTGGGTTTTTACCTAAGGTAGTCACTAACAGGAATATCAATCAAGAGATTGTTGTTCCATCCTTGTGTCCAAATCCTTTTTCAAAGAAGGAACGTCTTCTACACAATCTGGATGTAGTTCGTGCCCTCAAGTTCTACTTGCAGGCAACTAAAGATTTTCGCCAAACTTCTTCCCTGTTTGTCGTTTATTCTGGACAGAGGAGAGGTCAAAAAGCTTCTGCTACCTCTCTCTCTTTTTGGCTTCGTAGCATAATACGTTTAGCCTATGAGACTGCTGGACAGCAGCCTCCTGAAAGAATTACAGCTCATTCCACTAGAGCTGTGGCTTCCACTTGGGCCTTTAAGAATGAGGCCTCTGTTGAACAGATTTGCAAGGCTGCAACTTGGTCTTCGCTTCATACTTTTTCCAAATTTTACAAATTTGACACTTTTGCTTCTTCGGAGGCTATTTTTGGGAGAAAGGTTCTTCAGGCAGTGGTTCCTTCTGTATAATGAGCCTGCCTATCCCTCCCGTCATCCGTGTACTTTTGCTTTGGTATTGGTATCCCAGAAGTAATGATGACCCGTGGACTGATCACACATAACAGAAGAAAACATAATTTATGCTTACCTGATAAATTCCTTTCTTCTGTTGTGTGATCAGTCCACGGCCCGCCCTGTTTTTTAAGGCAGGTACATATTTTTTAAATTATAATCAGTCACCACTACACCCTTGGTTTTCTCCTTTCTCGTTGGTCTTTGGTCGAATGACTGGAGGTGACGTAGAGGGGAGGAGCTATATAGCAACTCTGCTGGGTGAATCCTCTTGCACTTCCTGTAGGGGAGCAGATAATATCCCAGAAGTAATGATGACCCGTGGACTGATCACACAACAGAAGAAAGGAATTTATCAGGTAAGCATAAATTATGTTATTTTATATCCCGCTATCTTGAAGAACCAAATGTTCTGGTGGGTAAATGGCCTACTACTACTATTGTAGTAGGTAGAAAATTCTGCCCCTTCTAAATATACTACTTTTTTTTTTTTCCTGCTTGGATTAGGGCAGATTTGATCAGTTTGGGATAGTGTACTGTAAACATTTTTTCTTAATGAGTTACCAATTGAAACCACAAGCCAATAAAATGGGCTAAGCTTGCAAAAAGACCAGGCCACTTTAGCTTATCTGTCGCTATATACAGAAAGTCATATTTCTTATCTCTCACTGTATACAAGGTCAATACTTAGGGATAACAATTGAAAATTAACATATCTGATAAACTGATAAAATCAGCTATTATTTAAACTATGTCCACCTATTGAAAATATTTAATGTATGAACACCAGAGATAGAAGATGGAGGCTTAATGTAGTGGTGTTTTTTTTTTTTTTATTATTATTTTTAGAACGCAGATTTAAAGAAACAGCTTCATGAACTCCAAGCCAAAATCACGTCACTGAGTGAAAAACAGGTAGGCTTGAGTCTTTGACTTGTGCAAATTTCACAAACTTTTGTTTAAATCTGATCAGTTATTCATATCCAAATAATACTTAAAGGTCTAGATTTTAAGTAGAAACCTTCAGTATTTTCCTATTATATATTTTCAACATACTTGTACTTGTTTGGTTTCTTCACACTTTTCATCTCTTAAAATATTACAAATTGTGTATTATGCATTTTTAAATGTTGCAGTCTAGCTTTTAATATTTTAATGCTTTGGAAACGTATTTTACTACTTGAGAGAAAAGGGTACTTTAGACACTAAATATTGGAATCCATACAACCTTTCAATTTTGCTTTTACACTTGTCTTATTACTGTTTTTACCTGTAACAGATTTGCAGTAAGTTTTGGGTCCTTATTTTGTTTTGTTTTCACAGTAGCGTTGCCACCTCAGCCATGTTTTCCTGGATACTTATGAGTTACACATGCTGCAGGGTTTGCAGAGGGAAACGTGCACTGTGCTGCCGCACAGAACACGAATAGTAACCCTGGACAGCAGTATTCATGTTCCTCCCTGCACACCCTGCAGCATGTGTAACTCATAAGTGTCCAGGAAAACATGGCCGAGGTGGCAACCCTAGTTCAGTCAGTAATTTTTTTGTGTTATGCAGCATTCATGGTCTGTTTTTTTTAAATTTCTGAATGTATTTATTCCAGCTTCCTACTTCAAATAATGCAATTTAGATTGTTCAGTTGATATTTTTCATTTAGAACGTGTTAGTGTGTTTGTTAGGAGGTTGAAGGTCAAGAATTAAAGCTACTACAGATACCCACATTAAAGTAATTTGTGGATGAACTGTATCTTAAATACAAAGAAGGGGTTTTCTCCTTTCCGTGTATGACCAGTACTCCCAACTCCTCACACATACACCACCTTAGCAGACTTTAAAACAATAAGTTGATAAACAGTTGCAAATTCCTTGCAAAGAAGATTCTGTGCATTCTATTTTATAACTCAGTTTCCTCTGTCCCATTCCGTCCGTGGCACTCGGTCCTGGGGGAGCGCAGACTCTCCGCTGACTGCGGTTCACTCGGCAACGCTTGCCCGCTCCCCTCCTCAAGCCGCCTGTTGGTTTCGGGTACAGAGAAATGACGCGTGACTTGGCTCAGCGTCTGACGTCACGTCTTCGTCCTTTCTTCACTGCTAAGGTGGAACGGGGGAGTTTACTGATATCGGTCAGCCGTTAACCTTCGTTGGCTCAGAAATGTAGATACAAGGTAAATGAAGGATACTCGGCAATCTTGTGCAGCGGTAAAATCTTTTTCTTTATTCATGAGGACCAATTTAAAAGACAGATGTCAGCTTCTTTTTTCCAAATACTATATACATACATACATATATACAACACAAGTTCATGGTTAAGTACAAAAGGTGTATTCAGGTGCCACTACACAGACTGCATAGCCTGTAAGCATTTAGCAGTTGGAAATGGTTTCACCAGTACTATTACTGGTGAGGCATATTTACATGAAAGATGCTTTAACTGCAGGGCAACTTATGTTGTTTATATGCTCACGTGCACACAATGTGGTTTGCAATACATAGGTATGACCTCAAGAGAGGTCAGATCTAGAATTCGTGAGCATATAAATAACATAAAAATGGGTAAACTCACTACACCCCTAATCACACATTTTTTCCAGGTCCATGACAAAGACCCCAGCCCACTCACCTGGTCAATAGTCAAATATATCCCCCCCCAGTAAGGGGAGGGAACAGAGATCTCATGTTAGCCAGAGAGGAGGTCTTCTGGATACTAAAAATGAAAACGAGAAGACCATCTGGTCTAAACAGTGAATATGACCTCATTAACTTTTGGCATTAAGTAATTACAGCCTTCAAAACATTGCATTACCTAAATGAATTACACTTTATAAATCAATAAATGAATTATAGTGTATCATATTTGAAATATCACCCATTGATATTAAACAATAGTCAATGGAGCCATAAAATGATAACATTAAGAATTAAGAATTAAATCAAATTTAATTAAGTATAACCAAGTTTAGTTTAATTCAACCCATAAGCTAGAACTAATATGATTACGGTTGAAAAAAGAAAAGAGTGATGAGGATATTGTATTAAGTCACATAGGGTAACCTGTCAGTTTAAGTTTAGACTAGGTTGATACCAGTATGTACTCATCTACAAGAGACAATATGGTAGTTAAGCAGCATAGGAGGTGTGTTTGGAATTAACCAATAGGGTTTGATGTAATCCTTTTTAAATTGAGGTTGATGGTCACTAAGGTATGCTATGACTACGGCGTGGGGAGCTGAAACGCGTCAGCATTAGTGACCACCAACCTACTGCTTGTTCAAAGTGTGCTGTATTTGGAAAAAAGAAGCTGACATCTGTCTTTTAAATTGGTCCTCATGAATAAAGAAAAAGATTTTACCGCTGCACAAGATTGCCGAGTATCCTTCATTTACCTTGTATCTATGTATCTTAAATACATCTAGTGATTTCTCCCATCTCTGGGCTGCCTAAATCTTGTATACTTGTTGGTTCTCCAACCCCACATAGATTTTTCTTCAGAGATAATCCAGAGTTTGCATTTAGCTAGCAGATAATGTCTAATATTAACCATTCTACAACTAGATCTTTTTCTTGTTTTAAGGACCCCTCATATAAAAAGCTCCATTTTCAATCCTTGAAAATGTAAATCTAATGATTCTTAAAGTTCTTAAGCTTCTAATTCAGATATAGAAGAGGTTTCTCTTCTAACGTTTTCATTTTCTAGGTTTAGGAAAGATAACTATACATTCATGCTGACCATTTGGGTTTGATCTGGAATATCGGGCTAACCAAGCAAAAAAACTGATAGAGAAAACAAAATTTATGCTTACCTGATAAATTTCTTTCCGGGCATAGAGAGTACACAACGTCATTCCAATTACTAGTGGGATATTAAATTCCTGGCCAGCAGAAGGAGGCAAAGAGCACCCCAGCAAAGCTGTTAAGTGTAACTTCCCTTACCCATAATCCCCAGTCATTCAACCAAAGGAAAATGGTAAAAGAAGGCGGGGTCGTGGAATCTCCATGCCCGGATTTTTTTTTTTACCAGGTAAACATAAATTTTGCTTTCTTTCCTATGGCATTGAAACTCCACAATGTCATTCCAATTACTAGTGGGAACCAATACCCAAGCTAGAGGACACGGAATGAAAAGGGAATGAGAACAAGGCAGGAGGACCTAAACAGGAGGCACCACCCCTTAAAGAACCTTTCTCTCAAAAGAGGCCTCAGCCGAGGCAAAAGTATGAAATTTGTAGAATTTGGAAAGAGTATGCAAAGAGGACCATGTTGCCGCCTTGCAAATCTGTTCCACAGAAGCTTCATTTTCTTCTATAAGGTACGGCAAGTCCACAGATTCATCCTTTACTTGTGGGATGATATCCTCCTGCTAACAGGAAGTGGCAAAGAGCACCACAGCAGAGCAGTCTATATAGCTCCTCCCTTAGCTCCACCATCAGTCATTCTCTTTGGCTACTCTAAGTACTAGGAGGGGTAAAGTGAAAGAGGTGATAAAATATTAGTTTTTAATTTCTTCAAGCAAGAGTTTTTTGTTTTAAATGGTACCGGTGTGTACTGTTTACTCTCAGGCAGCAGATGGATGAAGACTTCTGCCTGGAGGATGATGATCTTAGCATTTGTAACTAAGATCCAGTGCAGTTCCCACAGAGGCTGAGGGGTACAAGAAACTTCAGTGTGAGGAACGTTTTCATGCTATATAGCAGTGAGGTATGTTCAGTCATTTTTTCTGGAGAGACTGTATTTCAGAAAGGCTGAGAGTATCCCTATGAGGGTAAGGGTAAGCAGTAATCCTAAGAGTGAACCTATGCATTCCATAGATATTAAGCTTCTATCTTGGAAATTTCTGGTTTTAGTTGCTATCTCTTCGGCTCGAAGAGTTTCTGAACTATCTGCTTTGCAATGCGACTCGCCTTATCTTGTCTTCCATGCTAAGGTGGTTTTGCGTACCAAACCTGGATTCCTTCCTAAGGTTGTTACTAATGGGAATATCAATCAGGAAATGGTTGTTCCTTCTCTGTGTGCTAATCCTTCCTCTAAGAAGGAGCGTCTGTTGCACAACTTGGACGTGGCTCGTGCTTTGAAGTTTTACTTGAAAGCAACCAAAGATTTCCGTCAAACATCTTATTTGTTTGTTGTCTATTCTGGAAAACGTAGAGGTCAAAAAGCTACGGCTACCTCTTTCTTTTTGGCTGAAAAGCATAATCTGTTTAGCATACAAGACTGCTGGACAGCAGCCTCCTGAAAGGATTACAGCTCACTCTACTAGAGCGGTGGCTTCCACATGGGCTTTTAAAAATGATGCTTCTGTTGAACAGTTTTGTAAGGCTGCGACTTGGTCTTCGCTTCATACCTTTTCCAAATTTTCCAAATTTGATACTTTTGCTTCTTCGGAGGCTATTTTTTTGAGGAAAGTTCTTCAAGCAGTGGTGCTTCTGTTTAACCATCTGTCTTGTCCCTCCCGTTCATCCGTGTCCTGTAGCTTTGGTATTGTATCCCACAAGTAAAGGATGAATCCATGGACTTGTCGTACCTTCTAGAAGAAAAGTAAATTTATGCTTAAAATTTGAGAAAATACTAACAGCGCTACTGTTTGCAATTGGAGGCACACGTCTATAGTGACCCTGGGTATTATCCAGATAGAGTAATTTAAGATATTTTTAAGTATTAATTTGCAATAGGGTTCGTATAAATGCAAATACCAAGAGAAAATATTATACACAGCAATTATCGTCAGAAAAATTAATAGAAAACATGGAAATAAAAATTGCTGTTAAAATGTCATACACGTCTCCTAATATAAGCGTGTAGCCACAAACAAAGTTACAATTAGTCCTTTACCGCTCCGTATTTGTACCACAATTGTTCTTTTATAGTTTTTTGGCAATGGTTCCCAAGGCAAACAAGATACAAAAAAATGGTTACAGACCGCACTTGGTTCAGTTCAGGTTGAAGCTGTTTTGCCGATGTCCACAGCGAGTACAAGGAAGGAGCGGGTGTCTCGTTACATAAACTCCACAGATCTTGCTTGAATCTGAGCAGGTGCAGCTGGTGTATCACGGGGCTTCCACTGTGTGCGTCCCGTAGAGGCAAAAACTATGTGTAGGAGAAACAAGAAAACAGCGCATCCACGATTCACAGTAGAGTTTATTCAGGAGACACACCTACATATATAAAATTGCACTTACAAGATAATGATGATAAAAATGCCTGTAGCTCAAAATTAGCTTGATGGTTATATTCCTGAGCAGTCCATACAGAAGTTTCCTCTTTATGCCGACCAGCAGCTTCCAATTCGACCTCCCTGCTCAGGCTTAAATACAGCAACTTTTTCAAATAAAAAAATTTAAAACACAATATTCCTCATATCATGGGAATATTGAACACCCAACGCGTTTCCTCTGCTCACAGGCAGACTTTATCAAGGGACATGTATTGTATGACTGATTCTATTCTCAGACCAAACTTAAACTTTCAAATTTTCCCGCACTCACTACCTGTTTGTGGGAGGGTAACTAGTATACCATATTACCCTTAATACATAGGCACTAGTACCACAAACAGTCACAGAGATGTGCATTCTATGTCTTCACCTATTCCCTAACATAAAGAAAAGAGAGAATCACCAGTATGTAAAATATTTTGAAATTATAAAACCTATTACGAAACCTATTAAAAATTCTTTTTTTTAAAAACTAACTTAATCACACTTATGGTATTTGACCCCCATTTCATATTGCACTTAATTCATACATTTATGCTTCATGGAAATATAAACTTAATAGTAGTAACAGATGGTAAAAAATAATAATAATGGAACAATTAATGTAAGATAAAAGAACCTTATAAAAGATTATACACACTTCCGTATACTTCTCTATTATTGCTCCTGTTTATGAACATTTGAGAAGTATTTATTTAATTCATGATGCCCTAATTCATAAATGCCTGCAAATCAATATCAATATTCAGGCCTTTTGGTTCCAGGCAATCCAGGCGATGTATCCATTTTGTCTCACATTTCCTAAGTAATAGTAACCTTCTATTTGGACATGGTCCTGGTTTTATCTGCTCTAATACTCTTATAGACAAGTCTTTGTGATTACTATTATGCACATTATTAAAGTGACTGGATACACTATGCTTGTCAAATCCTGCCTTTATATTTTCAATATGTTCATACCATCTTCTTTTTATGGTTCTTTTCGTACGCCCTACATATATTTTCCCACATTTACATAGGAGTTGATAAACCACATACGTGGATTGGCATGTCGTTCTACAATTAATGTTGAACTTTTTACTATTATCATAGTTGTTAACCTCTGTTCCTTTAATAATATTGTCACACATACTGCAATTTTTTCTGCCACATCTATATGTGCCTGCTTTCAATTGTAACCAATTAGATAGAGTTGTGGGCCCATTTGTGTTTATATTCCTTCCTTTTATATTTTTCAATTTTGAAGGAGCTATCAGGCTTTTTAGATTTCTATTCTTTTTGAATATTACTTGTGGATTGTTCCCTATATGATTTCTTAGAATAGGGTCACCTGTTAGTATTCCCCAATGCTTTTTTAGTATATTCTTAGCCATTTTTGATCCTTCGTTATATGTTGTAATAAACTTCACTTGTGTATTATCTTCTTTCTGTTTATGAACTGAGCTTATGACACCCTGTTCCCTTGGAATTACTAAACATTTTTCTCCAACATAGGTGTGTCCGGTCCACGGCGTCATCCTTACTTGTGGGATATTCTCTTCCCCAACAGGAAATGGCAAAGAGCCCAGCAAAGCTGGTCACATGATCCCTCCTAGGCTCCGCCTACCCCAGTCATTCTCTTTGCCGTTGTACAGGCAACATCTCCACGGAGATGGCTTAGAGTTTTTTAGTGTTTAACTGTAGTTTTTATTATTCAATCAAGAGTTTGTTATTTTGAAATAGTGCTGGTATGTACTATTTACTCAGAAACAGAAAAGAGATGAAGATTTCTGTTTGTATGAGGAAAATGATTTTAGCAACCGTCACTAAAATCCATGGCTGTTCCACACAGGACTGTTGAGAGCAATTAACTTCAGTTGGGGGAACAGTGAGCAGTCTCTTGCTGCTTGAGGTATGACACATTCTAACAAGACGATGTAATGCTGGAAGCTGTCATTTTCCCTCTGGGATCCGGTAAGCCATGTTTATTACGATTGTAAATAAGGGCTTCAAAAAGGGCTTATTAAGACTGTAGACTTTTTTTGGGCTAAATCGATTGATTATTAACACATATTTAGCCTTGAGGAATCATTTTATCTGGGTATTTTGATATAATAATATCGGCATAGGCAGAGCCTCATTTTCGCGCCGGTGTTGCGCACTTGTTTTTGAGAGGCATGGCATGCAGTCGCATGTGAAAGGAGCTCTGATACTTAGAAAAGACTTTCTGAAGGCGTCATTTGGTATCGTATTCCCCTTGGGGCTTGGTTGGGTCTCAGCAAAGCAGATACCAGGGACTGTAAAGGTGTTAAAGTTCAAAACGGCTCCGGTTCCGTTATTTTAAGGGTTAAAGCTTCCAAATTTGGTGTGCAATACTTTTAAGGCTTTAAGACACTGTGGTGAAAATTTGGTAAATTTTGAACAATTCCTTCATGTTTTTTCGCATTTGCAGTAATAAAGTGTGTTCAGTTTAAAATTTAAAGTGACAGTAACGGTTTTATTTTAAAACGTTTTTTGTACTTTGTTATCAAGTTTATGCCTGTTTAACATGTCTGAACTACCAGATAGACTGTGTTCTGAATGTGGGGAAGCCAGAATTCCTATTCATTTAAATAAATGTGAGCGCGCCAATACTCCTTACTATGCAACAATTAACGGCTGTAATGGATAATTCTGTCAAAAACATTTTAGCCAAAATGAACACTTATCAGCGTAAGCGCGACTGCTCTGTTTTAGATACTGAAGAGCATGACGACGCTGATATTAATATTTCTGAAGGGCCCCTAACTCAGTCTGATGGGGCCAGGGAGGTTTTGTCTGAGGGAGAAATTACTGATTCAGGGAACATTTCTCAACAAGCTGAACCTGATGTGATTGCATTTAAATTGAAGTTGGAACATCTCCGCATTCTGCTTAAGGAGGTATTATCCACTCTGGATGATTGTGACAAGTTGGTCATCCCAGAGAAACTATGTAAAATGGACAAGTTCCTAGAGGTGCCGGGGCTCCCAGAAGCTTTTCCTATACCCAAGCGGGTGGCGGACATTGTTAATAAAGAATGGGAAAGGCCCGGTATTCCTGAA